>NC_000068.7:59482833-60082833 GCF_000001635.26 Mus musculus | reverse complement strand
GGAAGGCAGGGGCAATAGGATGACTGAACTCAAGGCTAGCCTTTGGTATGTTGGACAGACACTCTGTCTCTATTAATCAGAAAACACAAAACTAACAAAACATGCTCTAACTTTCTGTGTTCTTAAAGCTGCCTACTTACTTTCTGATATTACATAGGAAACAAATACTTTCTAGCAAATGAGGGTCCAATGGCCAAGACAATTAAAATTGTTACCAAACTGCACTTTATTGTTTTCTATGGTCTGTTGCAATTTTACACCTTAGCATTGCATAGAGAGGCAAAAGAATTATAGCAAATTTACGTAGCCGGGCACAGTAAAGCAAATTGAAACTTAAGTGCTAGGCAACCTGAAAAGTTTTGAAACTCAATTCACCTGGGTATGGTGGCAGACATCTGTAGTCCCAGCTACTCGGGGAAATCACTTGAGCCTTACAGTTTCGAAACATAGTATGATATCATCCTCAGAATTTAACCAACCAACCAACCAACCAACCAATCACAAAAAGCCTCCTTTCTCCAAAACTAAAGAATAAAGACTATTTGTGTTTATAAACACTATTTTGCATTATGGGTTCCTTTGTTAAATAAACATTTTCTTCCAAAGATAAACTTGATTATTGTTTGAAGATAAGATGGTTCTTATGGGGGGCTGGTGAGATGGCACAAAGTTAAGTACTTGTTCTTGCACAGGATTTGGGTTCAGTTCCCAGTACACAACATGGTAGTTCATAACTGCTCCAGAGTAAAGTTCTTACCTCAGTGGGCAACAGGCACACTCATGGAACACGTTCATACATGCAGGCACTTACACATACACCTAAAATAAGACTTAAAAAAAAGATAGTTCCTTTTCTCCAAATTTAGGGCTGTTTTACTGAAATGAAGATATTATACCCCACAGAATGGAGAGGGCTTCTATTTTGCTTTGTTAAAAATAGAAATTTGCTGGGTTGTGGGGGCTTTGATCCCAGCACTCAAGAGGTAGAGGCAGGCGTGACTCTGTGAGTTTGAGGCCAGCCTGCTCTACAGAGCGAGTTCCAGGATAGCCAGGGCTGAACCAGAGAAACTTGTCTCAAAAAAGAGAGAGGGAGGGAGGGAGAGAGGGACGGAGGATGGGTAGATTTATTTATTAGTTTATTAATTCTGGTGATTGAATTCAGTGCCTTGTCTTTATTAAGCATATATTGAGATCTGCCTACATTCCTTCGGTGAAATCAAATGATGTATTTAAGAGTATTATTTTAACTTGGTATTAATATCCAGAAATGCATAATTGTGGGGCTATGGTCAAGCTCAATCAATAAAGCTATCACCTTGAGTACACAAGACCCTGGGTTCTACCCTGAATACCATAAAGAAAAAAGTGCACAGTTGTACCATTTGAAATAGTAAAAAATAATTAAATATTTAAAGTTTGCATAAAGCCTCTTTGCGTAGAACTGAACAAACTACATCACCAATAGTTTCCCTAGTATTGGATTTCTACTTTAAAAAATGTTTATTTATATTTATGTATATATGTATGTTCCTTCTTACCTGTCTGTGAGCCACATTCGTGTGGTACCCTAAGAGGTCTTTATTAAGTAGGTCTCAAATCCTTGGACAAACGGCTGAGGAGACTATTGAACATATCAAAACGGACTTTGCCAGCAGCTTCTCCCAACATCCCGACCTGTTATAGATTATAGATGGTATTTCACCCCACCCCCTCCCCAGAGGCCCTTCCCTAAACAATGCCAGCCATTTTGATGACCCCCGTTGACCTTTTGCTTGCTTGGCTGCTGCACCTGGTTCCCCCCTCCTTCCCCTCCCCCTGGCCTCTTCTCATGTGGATCAGGGTCATGTCTAGACTGGACTCTTCTGGCTGTCTCTGCCTTTGGCTGTGCTTTCCTTTCCATCTACAATAATTGCCCACAATCCCTCCAGTATATGCCTATAATAAATGCCCAGGATACTGGGTCTCAGGTCAGAGCTTAGGTGTGAAGCCCTGGGATCTATTCTTAGCAAAAATAAAAGGGGAAAAAGGAAGCTTATCATTGTTTTAAATTTGGCTTATGTCCACAATTCAAGTTTGCAATGCTTGAAACACATTATACACATGTAATTTTTGAAATTATTTTTCTTATATACACCTTGGAAATAATTATATGAGTTCTGGGATTCAAACCCAAACCTTACACATGTCAGGCGAACATCCTACCACAGAGGTATAGCTTCAGACATGGTTCTCTTTATTATGTAGCTACCTCTTTAAAAAAGTGTACAACACAAGATACAAAAACTATTTTGTTTAACTATTTAATAGTCTATAACTATTGCTTTTAATGATTTTAGGTGCCATCAATATTTATTTCCATGTTTAACTGGCTGCTGAATAAAGCAAGTAGATATTGTTTCTTTCAGTCCTTTCAGTAGACATGAGTATTCTTACATTGTAGATATGGAAAGCTACAGAACACTGTCAAGTAAAAGGTAAATAGCATACTGAGATGTGGGATGTAAGAAAGGCCTGGCCAGGTGAGCTGGCTCGGTGAGAAAATATGCTTGCTGCCAAAGCCAACGGCCTAAATTCATCCCTGGGTGGCGTTCTGATTTGGGGCAGAGTGAGGGTGAAAGTGAAGGCAGTACATGCTAACCTCTTGAAAAATGTTTATGACTAATAATTGTTCTCTCACATCTGTAGGTGAGAAACATTGATATGTATTTTCTGTGGTTTGGTATAGTTAAAGGATCTCTGTTACAATAGTTCCCTGTAGAAAAAAAATGGTACATAACCAGTATCTTAGTTGAATTTATATTTTCATAAAATTAAACATTACTTTTTTTTTTTTTTTGTGGTTTTTCAAGACAGGGTTTCTCTTTATAGCTCTGGCTGTCCTGGAACTCACTCTGTAGACCAGGCTGGCCTCGAACTCAGAAATTCACCTGCCTCTGCCTCCCGAGTGCTGGGATTAAAGGTGTGCGCCACCACGCCCGGCAAACCATTACTTTTTATATGTGTGATTTGAATACATTTCCTAGTTTTGACATGATTGTAAGGAGTTACCTGTTGCTTATAAAACTCACTTTAGATTTTTATGAAAAGTTTTATATTTGTCTGGCTTTATTCTCTAGAGTCATTTCACATTTCCCCCTCATACAAGTACCTACCAAGTCACATGTGAAAAATGCCACAATTAAACCTGATTTTTGATACTGCCGGCTTCGGGCTTTAATAAAGCATATATGCTTTAGCATAGTCTTGTAATTTTTAAAAAATAAAAAATGGAGCATTTACTTTTATATTTTATCCAATTACGAATTTTCTTTCTATCTACACAAATTTTTATTTCCTCTTGAGCACTGCAGAATTTTATAGAAAGTGTATTTATTCTTGAACTAACTCTTTTGCTATTTATTGTATTGATTAGAGAGAGAGATTGCATGATGTTCTCAGGGTACAGAGGAAGGCTGTCTGTGGGAGGACAGAGAGGAGTAACCAACACCAGCTTCATTCATCGCCCACCTCAGAATGGAGACAAACATGGACACCTGAAATTTGTTTCAAATGGTAGTCACTTTTTTTTTTTTTTTTTTTCTGTTTGAAAGACATCCTTTGAAGGATCCTTGGGATCCAGACAATACAGCAATGGTCTTTATCTGTGTAGCCTCCTGCTTTGCTAGTGTAAGGTAGTTTAGAGAGAAGTGTTTTCAGGCTCCGCTTCCCTGACTCCACCCTATCCGAAGCTCCTCGGTACCCTCTCCCTTCAGAGATGGCTGGTCACCTAGCTCTGCCCTCTTTTCCGTCTTTTCCGTCTTTTCCGTATTCTGCTTTGAGTCAGCGAGCCTGACACCTCTTCTCCGTGTCCCATGAGTCGCGTTTATCAGAATCCCTCAAATTTTGCTGGACATTCTGTTCTTTCTCCATTTACCTTAGTAAACCCATCTGCACTCTTAATTTGAACTAAATTTTATATGATTTATTTTCGAATCTTGGATTATTGTCTTTAAAATTTTAAAATAAACTTTATTGTAAAAAACAAAAACAAAACAAAACAAAAACAAAAACTTAGTAGGAAATAAAAATACCACCCAGAAAGTTAAGCAGACTCAAAGTCTAGAGAACGTAATGAACTTAATGATTGAAATGGAAGCTCTGAAGCTTCTCTGAGTTTCGCACATTCAGTATCATACATACAGCATTTTAACCTTTACCTGCTTGAGGGAGCATCTCCACTTGAATGAATGATAGTAACATGGATCTTACTGGCTTTCGAAACAAAGTCACCACACTCTCCCACTACCTGTCTATTTCATTGTGCAGCTTAAAACTTTATGGTCTTTGCTGTCTTGTTAATTTAACATGAATTCCTCTCATAACCTCCATTGGGGAGAGGGCTCAGTGAATGATGCTTTTGCCTTCTAAACACATGAAGACCAGTGTCTGGTCCACAGAAGCCACCTACAGTGTGATGGGAGGTGGAGCTAGGAGGAGAACCCTTGTCCACAGCAGCAAAGGGCAAAGAGGAAATCCTGCCTCAAACAAGGTGGGAAGCAAGGGCCCGATACGAGGTGTGATATCTGAGTTCTCCTGATCTTTATCATCACTGTAGATGTGTGTGTGTGTGCGCGCACACACACACACACACACACACACACACACACAAATTTTAACAAAAAACTATATATCTTGGGTTATCAATTCCTTTCAGAAGTTTTAAATCTCGACTCTCCAGACTCTTTATTACCCTACAGTAATTCACAGCCCCCAGATTTCCATCACTCACTACCTTGTTTTGCGTATTTGCTAAAATGAAAATGTTTTAAATGCTTCCTGCAGTGACTTTTAAAAACGTTCACATGGCTTAGTTTACGTAAATAGGCAGTCGTAATCTTACGTGCTTTTTGCTTACATCTGTAGCTCTCTATAGATGATGGAGTCGCGCTAGATGCAGTAAGACCGCCACAACTCCCTGCTCTCTCACTTAGCTGAACACTGAGCAGCTGCTGGGTTCCGTCTCTAGAAGCAGGGCTCACGGCATCTTTGCTCAGGAACTCAGTGCTAACAGTGTGGAGTGGGCTATCAGAGTGGCCTTTGTTTTGTATTTTGTTGTTTTGCTTTGTTATGTCCACAAGTGTGCCTGCATGTTTGCTAGTGCACCACATGTATGTCTGGTGTTCACAGAAGCCATGACAGCTCCTTCTGTGTGGCCAATTCTCATATTTTGTTGCAAGCTTCTCCCTGAGAGTGAAATGAAGATTATTCATCTTCTGCTTTTTTTTTGAAGGGATTATTATGAGGATTTGTTAAAGCAACACATGAAAGCTATTAACCTGAAAACACTGACAGTGTGTTGTTTTTTAATACTAAAGCATTTAAGAGATGTCTTAAATAAAGCCCTGTTAATGAAGAAGTTTCTAGAAGGTCAGATTTCTCAGGGATAGACTGCAAGTCATTAGCAGCTTAGGAAGTGGCTTAATGTGCAGTTTCCCCTGGGTTCCCGGCTTACACTGGATTCGTCCAAGAGATATACTTTTAATCTTTGATAAGGATTAGTGTGTAGCAGTTTCTCCTGTTTTCAGTAAATGACATTTTGACTGCGAGATGGGCTACTAATCATAGAGGAAGTGCTTAGAATCAGTCCTTTGTGATATATTTAAGACCCAGCGATTCTTTTCCTGATGACTGTCTGAAGATAGACCAAGCCTGTAGACCGCATGCCCTATAGGCTACTCTCTAAGTAATGTTGCTGTCTCTGGACGAAGCCCGCCCTGCCACACTGAAGGCGGCAGGAGCTTTGTTCCCGTTTGTGTCTTGGCAGTTTTGTGTTTCCTTCATGTTAGGTTAATTCAAGGAGAATTCAGACAAGTTCTAAGGAAATGGCTTCTGAAATGTTCCAGTGTGATTCAGCTGATTGCCAATTCTGTGTTTCTGTTGCAGGTTTCCCAACAGTGATGTCACAAGATTGACCACACTGACACAGTAAGACCGGTGACTGTTCAGCTTCTAAGTCCATTTGTTTCTCTGAGAATAAGAACCAAGTTAGATGTTTATCAGTAAACTACCACCGTCTCTCCACCAGCCACTTGAATGTTTACATTTTCAGTGACTCATAAGTCATATTCCTAGGCATTTAAATACTTGTAAAATGCCTTAAAGAACTTTAAAATAATTTAAGATGAAAATTTAATTCATAACTAAAATTATTACATGCGTATTTCATTGTGAATCATATTGTCATCTTTTTTCATTTTATTTTTCTCATAAAAAAAAGAGGTATCTTTCTGAGTAACAAAAGAATGAGCGTTGAGGAAATTGTTTATAGGACCTCCTTTCATCACACTTTCTTAACTAAGCATAGAAGCAGTCCTTAGCAGAGGCATTAAAATCATCATAAGACAAAGCCATATGCAGGAGAGCTTAGTAGTTGCACACAGAATTTCTTTTGGAAGTTGTTTTAGGTTTGCTGCTTTGTGCTGACTAGAGAAGTTTTCTTTTTCCCTGAAGGCTTTCTGACTGCTTTGTCCCACTGATGCTTAAGGAAGCAGTGTTACTTTCTCTTCAATACACCCTTTTCTTCTTCCCCCTCCCCCTTTCCCTTGCTCTTCCTTTTCCTTTCTCCCTTTGTCTTCACTCTTTGTTGTGGTAGGATGGAATCCTGGCCTCATACTAGGCAAGCGCTGGATCACCACATTGTGTCTAAGGGGGTTTTTGTTTTGTTTTGTTTTGTTTGTAATCATCAGAGTTTCATTGACCTAACTGAATATTTTACAACAACATACTAAAGCATTTTTGTGGGACCTTTCTATGCAGCATGTCCTGCTGTTAATCAAGTTAAAATTATTAAGTAGCTAAATAATTATTAAGTAGCTAAATGCACTTGTTCTAAATCCAGGAATTTCAGGAGGAGGCACTAAGTAAAGACAAGAAGTCTTCCTTTGAGATTAAGTGGTTGTGGTTAGAAACTTTACTTTGTGACAGTGGCGGGGCTGTGAGTCTCTGCTCACACCCTCCAGTCAGGAGAGAAGAGGGAACTAGAGCACTGACTTTGGGGGCCACCAAGCCTGGGTGGAGAAAGGTGATAATGAGTTACTGCAGACAGTGGGGAGAACAGGATCCAGTCAGGAATCCATGCGATATCACGGATGACATCAGGAGATGGCATAGGAGTAAAGTTGTGGACTTTAGCGTTGCAAAGTTAAGGCTACAGGCAACATTTCTGTGTTCTATAACATACAGGTATATATTTTAAAAATATTTTAACAATTTTTAGGAAAAAAAAGGAAATTACAATTGCCCTCCTTTCCCTCTATACTACACTCCACACAGGTACTACAACTTTCACTGGTTTGTTTTGCTTTTTGGTTAGGAGCATTGTCAGCTCCGTCAAAGCTTGTGCAGGATCCTAAGTCCAGTCTTGTAAAAATGATTTCCATATTAGAAGATATTTAGTGACTTGCTGTTTCTTACTAGTTCAGATCCATATTCTAATTGGATATCCTGATTGGCTCCTGAATACATCAAAACATTCAAGGATAATAACTTAATGTTGTATCCCATATAAATGACATATGCTGCATTACATATGTCTTATACCATTCTTTTTTTTTTTTTTGTATATTCTTTTTTTTTTTTTTTTTTTGGTTTTTCCAGACAGGGTTTCTCTGTATAGCACTAGCTGTCCTGGACCTCACTTTGAAGACCAGGCTGGCCTGGAACTCAGAAATCCGCCTGCCTCTGCCTCCCGAGTGCTGGGATTAAAGGCGTGTGCCACCACACCCGGCGATCTTATACCATTCTTATATCATTATTTTTATATAGAATATTCTTTTTTCTTTTCAAGGTTTAAAAAATTACTCTGATGCAAGCATATCTTCTCCTAAAGCTCTGTGTATATTCAGTCATCTCTCTGAGGGCTTCCCTAATCATCCTAATTGAAAGTGATTCTCTCTCCCTAACAGTTTGGTAATATTTAACTTTTATTAGTTCTATTTTACTGATCATTGACTCTTATATTTTGGATTGATTTTGAATACATCAACCTTTCCCTGTACTTTCTACTGTACTCAGCAAGTGTTTGTTGGTAGTCATAAACATATTGGTAGCTGAATTACTTAGTATCTTTAGTTTCCCCTATATTAAAATTGAATGAGGATTTCAGCGTGTGTATTGAACAGGGTACACAGGAAGGAGGATAGGTTTTAGGTTGATGTCAGTGTAAGTAATGAGGTCACTGTGTGCTACTTTGTAACCTTATGCCCTGGTATAGTCAACTATGAAGTGATGCATTGTGTCTATTTGAAAGGGTTGTACCAATATTTAAATAGAATGTCTTACCTTTCTCGCTTGCTACTTGTGTTAACTGTGGTTTGCTTCTTTATAGATTGCTAAGAGACATGAACTCAACTATAAAAACCTACACATCAAATTTTACGATATTCACAATTCATCATAGCCCTTGCATGTTTGTTTCCATAAATTTCCACCTTCTATCTATATTTGTGCATGCCCCTATATGTGTACATGTGTGTTGGGTACATGAGTAGAAGCCAGAAGGCAACCATGGTATCAACGCTCAGGAACCATTCACCGTGTTTTGTTTTGTTTTTTAAGAATTATTTAGTTTATGTATATGAGTACACTGTAGCTGTCTTCACACATACCAGAAGAAGGCATCAGATCCCATTACAGATGGTTGTGAGCCACCATGTGGTTGCTGGGAATTGAACTCAGGACCTTTGGAAGAGCAGTCAGTGAGTGCTCTTAACCACTGGGCCATCTCTCCAGCCCTCACGATGGTTTTTTTGAGCCAGGCTTGGTCACCAAGACCTGAGGCCCCTAGATTAGATTAGGCTTGCTAGGCAGTGAGTCCCAGGGCTCTGCCACTATCTCCTCAGCACTGGGATTACAAGTGTGGCTACCACACCCACCTTATTATATGGGTTCTGGGGATCAAACTCAGGTCCTCACACTTGAACATCACACCCCTTACAAGCTAGTCTGATGTCCTGAGTCTCCATATGTATCTATAACATACATAAGTTTATCAGAGTCACATGCATCTCAGCCTTCCTGATACTTTAATTTCTAGCAAGGAGGCATGCAATTAGAGCTACTGATGTAATATCCTTTTATTTGGGAAAGGCAATCTTATTTGACCAGAATGCTAACCTCTAGGCCAGAATAAACTTGAGAACAGTTCTGCCTGGACCTTAGAATATGGATAGAGTTGGAGGGGTGATATTGTGTACAGAATTTAGGAGCATGGACATGGGTTAGAAATGGTTATATTTTCCCTCTGTGGTTTATGTAATAGTTGTACTTGAAGATTCAGGTTTTCTTCCCTAGGAATTCTACTTCAATCTCAGGGGTGTAAGAAGGAATAATGTTCCCAAAGCACTTAGCACAGATGAGAGCACATACTAACTTCTTTTGACTCTCATATACATTATCTACAGTTACTCGCCTAAGATATCAAGTGTCTATTTTTGTTTTGTTCTGATATAATTTATATTATTGTTCTATGATTATCCTGTAACTTGATTAAAAGTCTCTGCATAGCATCTATACAAAGCATAATAGGATATTTCCATTAAGAGGTTGTGTGCGTATGTTGAGGGGGCATGCCTCTGGGGGCATATGTTGTGCAGAGGACAGTATGTAAGAGTCAGTTTTCTCCTTTTAACATGTGGGTCCCAAGGATCGAACTCAGATCATCATGCAGGGGGTGTAGCACCTGTAGCTATTGAGCTATTTCACTGGCTTAGAATAATTCTCTCTCTTCTCAAATCCCCCCAACTTTTTTTCTCTAAGAGAATATATACATTTTTATTTGCATCCAATTTTGTGTGCATTGAATGCCATTACGATGGCTATCACTATAGTTACTTGTATTTTTAAATAATTTTACTTAATATTTTACTATATACTTAATGATCTGTTATAAACAAGCTTTAACTAACTTAAGTAGAGCGGCCAGAGAGGTGGTCCAGAGGTTAAGAGTACTGACTACTCTTGGAGAGGACCTGGGTTCAATTCCCAGCATCCACATGGCAGCTCACACCTGTCTGTAACTCCAGTGTCAGGGCATCCAACACCTTCACACAGACATACATGCAGGCAAAACACCAAAGCACATTTAAAAATATGAAGATAAGTAATAAATAATTTGCTGGGCAGTGGTGGCACATCCTAATTAATCCCAGCACTTGGTAAGCAGAGGCAGGCAGATCTCTTGAGTTTGAGGCCAGCCTGGTCCATAGAGCTAGTTCCAGAACAGCTAAGAGTACACAGAGAAATTCTGTCTCCAAACAACAACAACAACAATTAATTTAATTCGTATTTCTATTAAAATTCCCCTTTTCCTTGGTAATTTTATTATGAATGTTATTTCAAATTTGTAGATCTATACAAATAGAAATTAAGTTCATAATTGATACTTAGAATAATATAATCTTACAGTGTCTCTATGATTAGAAATGTCAGTGTCAGGTTATAAATTATAATGTTAGTTAGGCATCTGTCCCCAGATAAAAGGAAAACCTGATCAGATTTGGCAATAACATGTGCATGCTGTCTGTCCGCTGCTCTCGCTCCTCTGAGTTATGTCCCTAGTATACCTCTACTTGGACAGAGACATCCCAGTTTCCCTTGCAGCCAAGCATAAGGAGTAAACAGTGACGGTGTGTACATAGTGTGCCCTGCTTGTGTTTCTGTCGTTTGAGACACAAGGAAATCTGTGTCGCTCTAGCTGGCCTGGAACTCATTATTGGAAGGCCTGGACTCAGCTCACAGCTGTCCTGTTTGTCTTCTGAGAGCTGGGATGGTAGACACGATCTGTCCAGCTGAATAGAAGGCTTCCTCACAGGAAGAGGTGGGGCACTGTGGCTTCCTCCTCTCTTGTTGAAATGTAGCTGTGGTAATTGGACCATGGCTGGAGACCATGTGCTGAGGGGGGAATAAAGGAAGTCTCCAAACGTCCTGATGCACCTGGCTGGCCCCGGCGTTTCACGTCTTCTCTTCTTGTGGCAGACTTAAATTTCTGTGTTGCATAAACTCCTGGTTTTGTGTTACTATGAATGGCTTAAGCTAACCTTGTTAACACTAAGATAGCTTCAGTTTTTAGAAAGAAAACCTCTACCATTGGGAAAAGTCGTAGGGTTTGTTTGTGTGTTTTTTTTTTTTTTTTCCCTTGTTACTTACTTGAATTCTACTGTTATTTTTGGTAGTTTGAGTTTTAGGAGATTAGAAAAACCATATCCAGTCACTGCCTTTTCCAGACAAATCAAGCCATTCCCTCCTGGAGGTTTAGTCCTGTAATCCCAGCTACCCAGGAGTGCTGGCTTGATGGGTCGTTCTGCAGTAGCTTAGCAGGTAGGAGTGATGGGGGAGATGGAGATAGCTCTGACCTACGTTATGAGGTTTCAGAGGGGAACAAGTAGTCTATCAGGAAGTGGGACATGGACTATTTTGTGATATGTTGGCCACTAATCTGGCTTTATTTACTTAGCTCCTGCCAATCTAAGTGAAGTTAAATTATGAGATGATGGAGTACTTTGCTAGAGCCGGGCTGGTGCTGAGAAGCCAGCTGTGGTTGTTGAGATCTACACCACTGTGGATATGCCTGCTGTCATCTTCCCGGTGACAGAGGAGTCAGGAGAGCAAAGCCCCACTTACGCAAGGCTCCAGTCCAAGTGTAAAGGAAGCAAGCCTTGAAAGCAACTGCCTAGAAACACGTTTCCCTAGGAGCAGCAGACCAAGCCAAGCTCAGCAGTAGTCCGAGGGCTTGGGAGGCAGCCTGCATCTTGAGCTGAAGGAACTTGGCAACATTGTCCAGGTGGGACTGATTTTTAAGGCATAGCACATCATTTTCAAAACTGATGTGTTATGATTGATGAGGGGTGGAATTGTGAGGGCTGTCACTTACTCTCTAAAATCACTTAGGAGATGCATGGAATACCAGGCCTGTAAGATACGGCCTTGACGATCAACTGACCTACCTACCTTTCTTTGTTTTCCTTGCTTCCGTCCTTCCTTCCTTCCTTCCTTGCTCCTTCTCCCTCCCTCCCTCCCTCCCTCCCTCCCTTCCTTGCTCCTTCTCCCTTCCTTCCTTCCTTCCTTCCTTCCTTCCTTCCTTCCTTCCTTCCTTCCTTCCTTCCTTCTTTCCTCCCTCCCTCCCTCCCTCCCTCCCTCCCTCCCTCCCTCCCTCCCTCCCTCCCTCCCTCCCTTCCTTGCTCCTTCTTCCTTCCTTCCTTCCTTCCTTCCTCCCTCCCTCCCTCCCTCCCTCCCTCCCTCCCTCCTTCTTCTCTTCTCTTCTCTTCTCTTCTCTTCTCTTCTCTTCTCTTCTCTTCTCTTCTCTTCTCTTCTCTTCTCTTCTCTTTCTTTCTTTCTTTCTTTCTTTCTTTCTTTCTTTCTTTCTTTCTTATTCATTATTTATTTACATTTCAAATATTGTTCCCTACCTGGTTTCCCCTCACAAACCTCCCACCCCTTTCTCCTCCCCTTTGCCTCTAAGAGGGTGCTCCCCCACCCATCCACCCACCCCCACCTCACCTCTCTGTCATCCTCCTTCTCAGGGCATCAAGCCTCCACAGCACCAAGCACCTCCCCTCCCACGGCTGCCTGCTACATCTGTAATAGGAGCCATGGATCGCTCCATGTGTACTCTTTGATTGATAGTTTAGTCCCTGGGAGCTCTGTAGAGTCCAGTTAGTTGGTACTGTTTTTTCTCTGGGGTTGCAATCCCCTTCAGTTCCTTCAGTTCTTCCCCTAACTTTTCCATTGGGGAAAAGTCCAATGGTTGGCTGTGAGTATCTGCATCTGTCTTAGTCAGGTGCTGGCAGAGCCACTCAGAGAACAGCTATACCAGGCTCGTGTCTGCAAGTACTTCTTGGCATCAGCAATAGTGTCAGGGTTTGGTGTCTGGGGATGGGAAGGAACCGACAGTGGGGAGGACTCTGGATGGCCTTTCCTTCAGTCTCTGCTCCATATTTTTGTTCCTGCATTTCCTTTAGACAGGAACAATTCTGGGTTAAAAATTTTGAGATGGGTAGATGGCTCCATCCCTCAACTGGGGACCATGCCTATATATTGGAGATGGTCTCTACAGGTTCTATCTCTCTACTGTTGGGCATTTCATCTAAGGTCCCTCCCTTTGGGTCCTGAGAGTCTCTTACCTCACAGGTCTCTGGTACATTTTATAGCCCCCCCCCCCCCCATCTCTGCACTACTCCCTCTACTGTTACATGTTTCTATTCATTCTCCTGGCCATCTGGATTTTCTTGTCTCTTTCTATACTTGATCCTGCCCCACCTTTTTTCCTTTCCCCTCCCCGTCCTATCCAGGCCTCTGCCTCCTGTAATTATTTGTTCCCCCTTCTAAGTGGGACTGAAGCATCTACACTTTGGTCTTCCTTCTTATTAAGCTTCATATGGTTTGTGGGTATTCAGAGCTTTTGGGCTAATATCCAGTTATTAGTGAGTACATAGCATGTATGTCCTTTTGAGTTTGGGTTACCTCACTCAAGATGATATTTTCTAGTTCCATCTGCCTGAAAAATTCGTGAAGTTCTCATTTTTAAAGTAGTATTCCATTGTGTAAATGTATCACATTTTCTGTATCCATTCTTCTGTTGAGGGTCATCTGGGTTGTTTACAGCTTCTGGCTATTATAAATAAAGCTGCTATGAACATAGTGGAGCACATAGCCTTGTGATATGGTGGAGCATCTTTTGGGTATATACCCAGGAGTGGTGCAGCTGGGTCTTTAGATAGAACAATTCCAATTTTCTGAGGAATCGCCAGACTGATTTCCAGAGTGGTTGTACTAGCTTGCAATCCCACTAGCAATGGAGGACTGTTGCCTGAGTTTTTGATCTTAGCCATTCTGACTTGTGTGAGGTAGAATCTCAGGGTTGTTTTGATTTGCATTTCCCCGATGACTAAGGATGTTGAACATTTCTTTAGGTACTTCTTGGCCATTTGGGATTCCTCAGTTGAGAATTCCTTGTTTAGCTCTGTACCCCATATTGAATTGTGTTATTTGTTTTTCTGCAGTCTAACATCTTGCCTTGCTCATTGTAGGAATTGTGTGTGTGACTTGGACTGCGTAAGTGGTTAGAGCAAGCTGACCATTCATGTGCATACATTGGTTTCTATTGCCTTTTAAGTGGACTGTAATGAACTGTAACTCGGAAGTGTCGGCTGAATAGACCCTTTCTCCCTTGAGTTGTCTTTAGCCAAGAAACTAGGTCAGAAAATAATAGGAAAGTAGCAGTCAGAGCCCTGTTTATAATGAGTGTAATGATTAAGTTTTATAAAGCCATCATGTGATACCAAATTGAAATCTGGTGGTTGTCTAGCTTTTTTGTGAACACATTTGCTCATTTGTTTTGGCGTCATGTTTGGGTAAGATCCTGAAGCCAGAGGAAGATTTCATTCTATCCATAGTTTTGTCTGTCTACATTGCCTTAGGATAAGGACCTACCTAAGTTGGTACAGGGCATTCATTGTAAGTCTTTTCTTTCTTCAAAAGTGGCTTGTGTACAAGTGAAGTTTTATAACATTATTGTAAAGCTCTGGGATGTCTTGTATGCTGATGCTGTCGTCAGTCATTTCCCGGATTAACCCTTTCTAGCCCAGTGAAGGCACAGAGTGTACTTATCCCCTCTCACAGTTCCAGCAGAGGAGGTAATATTATCTGGTACCTACCAATAACCCAGCTAATATTTGTGCAGCAGAGTGGCCTGTGTAGAGAGAGTTTCTAGGCCTTTTGCTTTCTTAGTGTGTTGATAATCTGTCAACATTAAATATATAGAAGAGAGAAAGCTGGGGAAGGGGAGGAAGAAAGGAGGGATGTCTGCACTGCTGAAGAGGTGGAACTCTGAGCTTTGCACACGCTAGGTGAGTAGAGTTAAACATTTGCTAGGGTTTTGATATCTTGCAAGTATACTGCTGCTTTCATTTAAGCTAAAATTAATACAAAGGGTTTTGTTCCTCACCACCCTAATAAAGGAAATATTGCAGTAAAGCTAGTAACCACATTTTTTTTTAGTTTCCTAGTGCTTGTAAACTATATTTATATTATTATCTGGTCTCTTAGCTATACTTTAGCACTATCTTTACAAAAAATGGTTATGTTACATTTAAAAGTATTTGATTTCTTTAAAAAATGTCATTATCTAAGCCCTCGGGGCATCCTTGTCTTTCTGCTGCTAGAGGGTCTTATCCTGACAAGAACTAATGGATGCTGACTGGCTAAGGTGGTAGTCTGTGGCACCGTCTTCAACTAAGAGAATGAAGCTTGAAACAGAAGATTTCTCTGTAGCAGCTGGTGCTGTGTGATGGCATTTTACCCATAGTAGAACTGTGAAAATTAGAGTTGTCTCAGTCGGGCTCTGCTTTACCTATTATGTTTATGTCACATATCCTGAATCTTCCGTGACATTTTAGCACTCTTGGTAGTATCTTTCCCCAGAGGAGATTTAATCTCACTTTCTGTCATTTGCTCATTCATAACAAACAGTTCTTTATCATGTTTCATGGCAGTATTGTAGCATTAGAGTCACGTTCCCCACATCCTATGGAAACTCAGCTGCCACCTTCACTAGACACCGTGTTTGCTTCCTTCACTGAAATCTCAAGCCATAAAGTCACCTCTGAGGGCTGTAATCAATATCTCCCAAAATCTCGGGAGTTTGCACACGTATGCTGATATTTTCAATTCTTCCCACGAATCATGGATGTTCTTAGTGATACCTAAAATCTGGAATCTTTCAAAGTATTTTTCCTTTCTTGAGACAATGTTTTTGCTAAGTAGCCCAGGATGGGTCTAAACTTGTGATCTTCTGTTTTCAGCCTCTGGAATGCTGGGGTGGTAGGCATGTGCCCCCATGCATCATGTGCCCCCATTCCCTGCTCCTTTACAGGTTTTCAATTTACTTTGCCAAAAATTCATTATCTGACTGGGGAGGTGGCTCAGTAGTAAGAACATGACTGCTCTTCTAGAGGATCTTGGTTTTATTCCTACCACCTACATGGCTGATAACAACCATCTGTAACCACATACATGAAATAAAATCATAAAAATAGTAATTACAGAAGTAATTATCTATGGCGCATATAGCTCCAGTAAATGTCTTTCTTTCGTGGTGATGCTTATAAGTTAAAAGTCACTCTTGTATCACGGGTTGCACAGTAGATCTTGTGTTGACAGGCATGAAAGTAACACAGAGCTTATTTTACATTTCACTGGGTAACTAGTATCAACACATAGTAATATTCGTGTGTGGTCCATGCATATATATGCAAATATTCATGCCAGTGTGCCTGCCTATATCAGAGTCCAGAGGTCGACACCAGGTGTCTTTTGCTGTCATTCTGCACTCTTGAGCCAGGGTCTCTTTTTTTTTTTTTTTTTATTTTTATTATTATATGTAAGTACATTGTAGCTGTCTTCAGACACACCAGAAGAGGGAGTCAGATCTTGTTACGGATGGTTGTGAGCCACCATGTGGTTGCTGGGATTTGAACTCTGGACCTTCGGAAGAGCAGTAAGAGCAGTCGGGTGCTCTTACCCACTGAGCCATCTCACCAGCCCTGAGCCAGGGTCTCTTACTGAACCTGGAGAACACATCTTAGCTGGATTGGCTGGCCAGTGGGATGGGCAAGCCCGTATCTTCATCCTGTATGAGTTACAGATGTGAGTTGCTGAGGCTGACCTTTATGTGGGTGCTGGGGACCTAAGCTCAGACCCTTATGCTTTACCCCCTGCATCATTTCCCCTACCCCAGTAGTAATATTTTTAAAGGAATCACTTTCTGTGAAGAGTAGGCCTCGACAGCCTTATTTATCAAACCTTTTAAACAAATCGTTGTCATCCAGGTCTTTCCTTCTCTATTCATAGAGCAAAAGCAAAAAGTAGGACTAGGATGATTCTTAGGGCTCCAGGGCGGTCAGACTGCTAAGTTAATGTTGGCTACAGCTTGCGCGATTACCCTGCAATGAGAGAATTGCCCTGAACTTTTAGGCCATAAAGTTAGGTATTGGACCTCTCTTCTGATGTTATAAAAGTCATAAGGGGACCTTCTAAAGGAAGGCTGTTTTGTGGACAGCTACGTATTGGTTAGTTTTTTGTTGACACAAGCTGAAGTTATCTGGGAAGAGGAAAATTCAGTCAAGAAAGTGCCTCCCTCCAATTGGTCTGTAGACGAGTCTGTGGAAGTATTTTCTTGATTAATGATTGATGTGGGAGGGCCCAGCGCAGTAGGAAGACTGCTCCTGGGCAGTTTGGTCCTGAGCTGCATCTGAAGCTGTTTGAGCCTTGTTCCTTCCTGGCCTCTGTCCCAATCCCTGCTTCCAGGTTTCTGCATGAAGTTCCTACCTTGACTTTTTTTTCACGACGGACTGAGAGCTGTAAGCTAAAATAAACTCTTTCTCCTCAAGCTACTTTGTGCCGTTGGTCTTCAGCACATCAATTGGAAGCAAATGAGGCCAAGTTGCACTTAGTGTTGTGATTGGCACCTACTTCAGTTATCTTAGTTGCTTAGGAAAATTTGCTGCATTTTCCACATCTGTATTTGATGCTTCACTGTTCACTGCTATACTGTAGAGGCAGAGTCTTTCTTAAGTCTCAGAAGCCATCCTCTGTAGCTTCAGACATCTTGTGAAGACGGCCAGACACTGCTGCTGCGCTCAGCCCTCAGGCATTGACGCTGGTTTGGAAGGTTTGTCTGAGGGCGTGTGTCTGGGCTGCCTGCTCTGTGTCAGTAGAGGTCTGTGCAGTCGCTAGAATGCCATCTCAGTTTCCTTGAGGAACTTTGCCTCTGCATTCATAACTTGGCCATTCAACACAGAGGCTTACCTTTCTGCCAGGCTCAGTTTTCAATATGCCTTCCCCACTAAGACTAATCAGTGAAAGATGGGAGAGGTGTTTGATTCTTCCTTTCATTTAAAAAAGTAGGATTAACTGGCCTACTTCCAGTATTGTTGTGTTTCTGAAATTAGGAATGCCTGAGACTGCCAAAGAGCCAGTAGTGAAACCTGTAGGGCTCTTCTCACAGAGTGCGTTGTCTTAGGGTTCATTGCTGTAAAAAGGCATCACGACCATGGCAGCTCTCATTAAGAAAAATATTTCATTGGGGCTGGCTTACAGTTCAAAAGTTTAGTACATTATCATCATGGTGGGAAGCATGGCAGCATGCAGACAGACATGATGCTGAAGAAAGAACTGAGATTTCTACATTCAGACCTGTGGACAGCAGGAAGAGAGTGAAACACTGGGCCTGGCTTGAACAGCTGAGACCTCAAAACCCAGCCCCAGTGACACACTTCCTCCAACAAGGCTACAACTATTCCAACAAGAGAAGGCTGCTCCTTCTAATACTGCTACTCCCTCTGGGTCTATGGGGGCCATTTTCATTCAAACCGCCACAGCTTCTAATATGGAGGCAGTTCATTTCATACTGCCTCAGGCTTCATGGATATGAACACCACTGTTCGAAGATTACTGCAATGAATATAATAACTAATAATGGTGACATTAGAAATGTGAGACTTGATAAAAATCTGATATAAATGTCAAGTAAACACATGCCAATAGAGAACTAACTGGTGCAGCATTCTTTTTAGCTAGGCTGGCTGGCCAGCGAGCTCTGCTGATCCACCTGTTTCTGGCCCACAGTGCAGGGCCTAAAGGCAGCTGTGCCCCTGGGATGTTTACTGGGTACTAGATTTATACTTGGGTCCTAGGCTTGCATAGCAAGATCTACCCATTATGTGGTCTTTTTTTTTTTAAGATTTGTTTGTTTATTTTCTGTATATCAGTACCCTGTAGCTGTACAAATAGTTGTAAGCCTTCATACAGTTGCTGGGAATTGAATTTAGGACCTCTGCTTGCTCTGATCAGCCCTGCTCACGGTGCTGTCTTGCTTGTGCAGAGTGTTATCAGATACAGAATTCTTGGTTCAATGGTAGTATTGGTTTGTTTTAATTATTATTGCTTATTTCCTAGCATTGTTTTGTTTTGTTTGTTTGTTTGTTTGTTTGTTTTCTGAGACAGGATCTCACCTTAAAACTCTGGCTGGCCTGGAACTTGCTATTTAGAACAAGCCAGACTTGAACTAACAGAGATCTGCCTGGCACTGCCTTCCAAGTGCTGGTATTAAAGGTGTGTGTCCCAACACCCAGCTCCGTAACACTCTTCATTGCCTTCTGGTCCCTATGTTTTTGGGTAGAAATTAGCTGTTGATCTTGTTGGGGACTCATCCTTCATAAGTTGCTTCTTTGCTTTTAAAACTGTTGGCTGGAGATACAGCTGTTTCTGCACGCGCCTGAAGTCTTTAAGAAGCAGGGTCTCACCTATCATTGCCTCTCCCATCCAGCAGGTCTCAGCGTGTCTTGGTGGGGACTCACTTTTCTAGATGGAGTTTGTTGATTTTGTTGGATCTGTAGATTTATATATCTCCTCAAATTAGGGAAGATGTCACTATTCTCATTTCAAACAGTGTTTGTGCTCCTTTCTCTCCTCTTTTGTACTTACCCACAATGAGTGTTACCTCAGTTGATGATGTTGCAAATTAATGGGCTCTCTTCACTGTGCTTTATGCTGCTTGTACCTCAGACCAGGTCTTCTTCCTTGGCCTTGGCTGGCTCATTGTTTTTCCTTTCTTGCATCTTTTAAAAATTTGCATAGTGAATTTTCACACTAGTGTTATTCTTAGCTCTACATTTTCTATTTTCTGTTTCTTTATTGATGTTATTTTATTCATTTTTCCCCCCTGTTGATTTCTCTCTGTTGTCTTTGATTTCCTTTAGGTCTTCAAGCATAATTTAGAAATCTAATCTGTTACTAGTAGACCCACCCTAAAGGCAATGCTAATGAGAGTTCTTTAGACTAAATGAAAGGATCCTAGATGGTAAGTTGAAGTAAAAAAATTAATCTCTGTTTAATTTAACTCAGAGGTAACTAGATAGGAAAAACAGGAGCTTGAAGAATAGAATCATGTGTGACTGTCATCTAGAAAGCAAGGATTGTGTTCAGATAACCAGAGATGAGTAATGCTGGCATAAGCTAAGACCTTGCTTTTCTGTTTGAAGCATATTGAAATTGTCAGTAACTCACACTTAGGAACTCTCTGTAGCCCCCAATAAGCTCATTTCAGGACACAGTGTCTTAGTTAGGGTTACTGTTGCTGGGATCACATGACCAAAAACGACTTGCCAAGGAAAGGGTGTGTGTGCTTTATGCTTCCACGTCACTGTTTATCACTGAAGGAGCTCATGACAGGAAGCCAAAGAGGGCAGGCAGGAACTGATGTAGGATGGAAGGATGCTGCTTACTTGTTTGCTCCCCACGATTTGCTTAGCCTGCCTGGCTTCTTAAAGAAACCAGGACACCAGCCTAGAGTGTCCCCTCCAAAACGGGCTGGGATCTCCCACATTAATCACTAATTAAAAATATGACCTATAGGTCTGCCTATAGCATGATCTTATGGAGGCATATTTTGTATTGAGACTCCCTCCTTTCAAAGGACGTAGCTTGTGTCAAATTGATATAAAACTATCCAGCAGAGAGGATAAACAGCTTGCTCAGATGAAGTGATGGTTAGATGGTAGAACTTACACCATAGTTGATGAATGTGCGTGTTTGGCGCTTGAGCCACTTTATTCCTAAAACAATCTAGATGTGTAAGAAATTTTAAATGGCTGCACATACCTGTAATTCCAGCTACTCAGGAGGCTGAGGTAGGAGGAACATGGCCAAGCAACTTACTGAGACTTATCAGTTTCAGAAGGAATGAACAAAGCCACCAAACCCCAAAACTAAACAAATTAAAAGCTTGTAGTTCCTGAAACATGAAGTTGCCTGGTGCCTTATTACTTCAACAGATAATTCCTGAGTGCCCAACCTGCTCATGGGTTATCATCTTACACTGTGAAAATGCAGTCACCCTACAGTCGTCATTTAAAGCTTGTTTTTCATCTATTGCTTCTAAGTAAACAGAGGAACTCAACAACATCTCTTATAACAAAGACATTTGATTTTTTCCCCTGTGATGTTCTCTACCTTTCAATGTTTGTTAACTGAGAATAAATTATGGGGATGAATTATGTGTCAGACAGTTTCCATGTGTTATTTTGTTACACTTACTAATATAAAGTAACAGTTCCAATTTGACACACTTTGGAAGTATTATAGCTAAGGTTTACGTTCATAGTTTTTAGTCAAAGACAATGATGTATCTATTATAATGTGCTCAATGTAAAACTAATTTGTGTTTAAAAGGCCTTAGTATATGTATAAGGAAAACCAAGCATAATGGTCAATAAATATTTTCTATGTGTTTAAATGACAAATAATATAATAGAAGAAAAGGATTATAGATAAACTAATTTGTTATGATTTAACAGTCACCTCCAAAGTTCATCTTATAGATTAATTGCCATTGTGACAGTGTTAAGCTGTGCACTGTAAGAGTTCTATATAATCCTCTCTATAAGAAGGATTATAGGGCACCACCCCCTTGAATTAAGAACTTTTAACATGATAATTTAATTACAATGGGTAGGCATGGAAATTTCCCTCTCTATACATACATATATTCAACATATGATGTCTTCTTCAATGTTATGTTTCAAGAAAAAGCAAGACAGAAGTACTCTCTACTGTCTTCTCCAGCCTCCAGAAGTATGAACTAGATACCATTGGCTCATTCTATTGATTCGAAAAAGCACATGAACACATAGTATGGCTTCCAAGGTAATTGTGAGTCACACAACTAAACCAGCTTACTCTACTATTCTTGGTCTTATTTAGCTTTATTTTTGTGTAACATAGTTATAGTATAGATAGTAATGGGATAGATATGCAGCTGGATGCCCAATGGAAAATTACTTGCTGTCACATATTTCCCAGGTAAGAATTATGAGCCATTCATTACTATCAATACACATTCAGTCATTCCTTCATGCTGTTATTCATTTTACAGATATTTACAGAGTGTTTATCTTGTCTTCTTTGTCCATGTACTGGTGATGTGGTTAGTAGGACAAAGTTCTTTTGGTGTTAAGTTCACCTTGGAGTGTGGAAGAAGAGAAAAACAAATATTCTCAAATATTGATAATTACTTCAAAAATGAGAAAGATGTGGTCCTGCTTACAGGCAATTGGGTTGAACCTAGGGCAGTAGTCACTTAAAAGTTAGGGTGGCCCCCTTGATAAAGTGATCTTGCATTGAGAAGTGAATTCCCAAGAGGGTCCAGCCACAGCAGACCTGAGGAGATAGGGCTACAGCATCATTAAGGCAGGGATATTGTATGCAGGGAGAATAGAAACCAGCAGATGCTATCAGAGGTAGTCACAGGACTGTGTGTATGTGGGGGCAGGGTGGTAAGGTCAATTGTAGAGCATTTTTCTAGCAGGTGTGAAGCCTTAGGTTCAGTCCCTAGGGCCATAGCCTCTAAGTGTGAAGTAAAGTAAAGCCACTGGGAGGTTTCCTGTCCCTAGATTTGTATCCACCTCCTTGGTTAATGTTTAATGCGATTGCTTCATAGGTAATACTTTTTATATTGGATGCTGTAAAGGAATCAACCATGTTTAATTCATTAGTGACATTAAATCATAATGATAAATCCTCAGGCTTTGTATGAATATATATTTCTGTCATTATTTCATGATTTTGTCCCTAAGCTATACACTTGTAGCATACTTAAAAAAGTCCCATTATCTTGGTTCGATAAACATTGTATTCTTTTTAACTTGTCAAATTTAGAAAAGTAGAAAATACACTGTTACCATTCTCTCCAAGTTTATAGTCCAGGGAAAAAGAGACATAAAATGAATAGAACAGAATTACTATATATCTTGAGAAAAATGTACATAATATATCTTATGAACATTAAAAGACGGGTGTAATGGCTATTTCTGGTTGTCAACTTGACTATATCTGGAATGAACTACAATCCAGAATTGAAGGGCTCATCTGTGATCCAGATCTTGAGGCTGGAAGACACGGGTTTCTGACCTGGATCTTGGCATGCAGATCTTGAAGCATAGTGGCTATGAAAAGCTTAGGTCCAAGCAAGGCAGCACAGGCCTTTAATCCCAGGAGACTAAGGCAAGGAGATCTCTGAGTTCAAGGTCAGTTTGGGACAAAACAAGTCCCAGATCTAGTAGTTGTTCCATCCCACACGGGCAGTTGTTTCAGCTAGTCTTCTGAAGAAGTAGATTCTAACAGATGTGCTGGCAAGTAAGTACAAGTGGTGAAGAAGAGCGAATCTTCCTTCTTCTAGTGCCCTTATGTAGGTCTCCAGCAGAAGGCGTGGCCCAGAATAAGGGTGTGTACCACCATGGGTGTGGCTGCCTGCTTATAGCTCTGCCCTGGAAAGGTGGGAAGTCAGTTATGGCAGAGAGCTCTGGTTTCTATCCAGAGACCCTGCCTCACTTAGTAAGATGAAAGAACGATCAAGGATGATCACAATATCAACCCTGGGGCGCCACATGTATGTGTGTCTGCCTTTTGTCAACCATGGGGTGCCACATGTATGTGTGTCTGCTTTTTGAACCATGGGTGCTGATACTGGAAACTGTCTTTTGAAAGCACTTATGATTTCTAATTATAATAAGTTTCCACAGATATATATTAATACATGCATGCAAGTGTGTGCGCGCGTGCACACACACACACACACACACACACACACACACACACACACAGAAGTGGAATTGGTTTTCATAATAAAGGTTGAAAAGCATTGTCACGCTATTACAGGCAGTTCCTGACCCAGGATGGTTCCATCATAGTTTTTGAACATTTTGCAAAAGTAGCATTCATTCAGTAGAAACTACTTTCAATTTTGAACTATTATCATGCTGGGCAGTGGCAGCAAGCCACTTATCCTGTAGACTCGGGACTGATAAGCTGGGCTTGCTATATAATATTCTATAGCTTGCATGTATTAAGTATATATATTTAAATTAACATTGGGTTTGCAACTTCACAGATGCTGAGTGTCTGCATTACCCTGTTCCTGTCTGTTTCCTTTTGCCTTTCATTCTCCACACTTTTAAGTTGTTGGACTTTTGGTGGTGGGGCTGGGGTACTGGGCGTCTGAGCTTCTGCTTGTCACACACAAGGTACTACGAATAATGTAAGCAAAACTGTAAAAGAATTGCTGTTTGACAGGAGGCTCTTTAGCAAATTTTGCCAATTAGTTCTTTGAAAACAGGATTATGGTTATAAAACGGGACCAAGGAGATAGCCTGGTGCAATTGTACAAAAAAATAGGGTTTGAATTTTATGGGATTCCCACATGGCGGTGTGTGCTTGTAATCCCAGCCCTGGGATTCAGTTCCATACTGCTGCACTTCATGCTTCAGAACTATCAAGCCATCGTGGCACCTGCATCAGTGCTCAGCTATGACAGGGATTAAACATTTGCATCTGATTGCTGTACACAGTACTACACATGAGGTATGCTTATGGTAGATATTCCATTGTTTATTACTGAATTGGAAATTTAAGCACTACTATCCCATTCAAAAATATGAACTTTTCAAACTATTTTATGAATCCCTGAGAGATGGCTCAGTGGTTCAGAGCATGCACATAATGCCCCTGCAGAAAACTGAATCCAGGGTGCTCAACACCCATGGTAGGGTCTTACAGCCTCTGTGACCACCTCCGTGGGGACCTGGTGACTCTGGCCCTGTGGGCACACACACATGCGTACCCTCCATTAACCACCCAGAGATACACATAATTGACAATAAAAGTAAATCTTAGGAAAAGATTCCTATCATGGATTGTGAGCTTCGTTAGGACAAAACTGCCGTCCCCAGTCTGTCTGTTGCTGGTACTGGGATCTAAGTCCCCAGTCTTGTCTGCTCACCTGACTGACTTTTAAAATGTGTCTTTGTAGGCATCGGTTATGTGTTCAGCAAATGTTTATACAGCATAATTTCACAATACTGTGACTCAATTATTTTCTGCTTTCTGAAGAGCCATTTAGAGATAAGATATTAATAATTTTAGACTTGGGGACCAATAGTATATTACCATAAACAATAAGTCACTTACATCTTTTCATACATCATACATTGAAAACTATCCAAAGAATTATAAACAGTTACAGTAACTCTAGATGCAAGGGCTTGTATGAAAGTTTTATGTGAAGAGAAAGTTGGAGTTGTTAGCTAAAGTTATCCATGTATTTTGTAGCTAGTACTGTTTTCTTAGATGTTTTTGTCTTAACTACTGTATTGTGATCATTTTTACACATGCAACATTGATTTGGTAAAATGACATTTACTAGCTGTGTTGGTTACTTTGGCATTGGTGTGACCTAAATGCTCAACAGAAACACAAGGGCGGAAAGGCTTGTGTTTTCAGTCCGGTAGGAAGGGTATGGCAGTGCTGGTGTCAGTGGGAGCCCATGATGGACTCTTTGTGTGAATGCAGGCATGGAGGTGAGAGAGCTAGAGCAGGACCCGGCACCTGTAACCACCGTCTTCATCCTTGTGGCCTCTCCACCTGGTGTGTACTGCCTTGTAAAGACTTCAGAGTCCTCCTCATGCTTCCAGCAGCCACTGAGCCAAGCACTCAACGCAGGAGCTCGTGGGGGATCTTTAAATACAAACCTTAACACTAGTCATTTTATTTCTCAAATAAAATAAAGGTGTATTTCAATCAGAAAGAAATGATTTGGTAGGTCCAAGACTTTGGGTAGAAGGACATATTTTCCCCCCAGAGAATACGAATTTATCATGTTTGAGTGGGTATAGTACTTGCTAATTTAATTATGTCTTGGGTTGAGTATAATGTTAATGGCAAATAAATACTGAGGAATTAAAAAGCTCTGGAATATGATTTTAATTATTTATCATCATACTGTTTAAATGAAATAAAGTAAGTTGCTTTAAGTTAACCCCTATTTGTATGTTTCTTAAAATCAATTACATTTCTATCAAAATTAAAATCACAAATTGAAAATGTGTGTTTGGAATAAAAATCATTACAGAACATTATTTAAATTCGAACTCCATTTGTAATAAAAATTATTCATTTCACTTGTATGTCCAGAAGTAAATATCATATCATGGGAACAAATATGAATGCTTTTTAAAACAGTTTTATTATATGTGTATAGGCATTCTGCTTTGTATATACATCAGAATACCATGTGCATGTCTGGTACCTGCTGGGGTCAGAGGATGGTGTTGGAGCCCCTGGAACTGGACTTAGGGCTGGTTTCAAGTCACTATGTGGGTACTGGGATGTGGCACTGAGTCAGCTCTTCAGCCCCCAAGTTTTTACTTGAAATTATGAGGACTCTTCATGCAAAATAGCAATGTAGTGTGTCAGTACAATGTTAATTTACCTGTGGCCTCCCTTGTTACATGAAGCACTCTGCTGACTTTTTATTGACAGTCTCCTTGGCATTGATCACATTTATAAGGCAGGTTTTACTATTTCACATGTCTCCTCCTCCTCCTTTGTGAATCTACTTAGTCAAGTTATGTTTACACACAAAGAGTCTATTTCTCCTTTCTCCAGGCTTTTCCTATGCCCTCCCAAGGGGTGCTTAAGGAATGTGTTTGTGGCCGGCTGCAAGGGCAGAGCAGGCTTTGAAGAGCAGCTGACTCGGCCTTGAGTGTTTGAGCTGCTGTGTAACTGCGTGCACCTGCTGGAGAAAAGGCTCTCCTGGTTTCCTTTGTTTTGTTTTGATATAGTGCTTTCTCTCGGGTCTTCAGTCTGTCAGAATTAAGATCTTTAAAAGATTGGCCACCTCCATAACTTGAAATCTTTAGAGGAAGGACGATCATGCATTACACACAAAGCTGAAGGGACTGAAGAGCATTGTAAGTCAAGTGTTCTCACTTTGGAGAAAAGAGAACCTCAGAGTGACATTATGTGACACGTATATTATGGCATAGACTGTGGCATTAGTGTCTTAATTCTGTATCTAGTATTCTTTTAATATTAGGTGATTTTCTTTTGGTGTGTTCTCTCTCTCTGTCTCTCTCTCTGTCTGTGTCTGTCTCTATGTCTCAGTCTCTCTGTTTCTCCCCTCTCTCCCACTTCCCCTCCTTCCCTCCCTTTCCCTCACTCACTCATTCTCTCTCATGTTGGTTTAAGAAGGATCTGCCAGTCAGTGGTGGTACACACCTTTAATCCCAGCACTCCTGAGGCATAGGCAGTTGGAATCTCTGATCTCTGAGTTTGAGACCAGCTTGGTCTATAAGAGTGAGTTCCAGGACAATCAGAGTTAGACAGAGAAACCCTGTCTTGAAAAACAAAAACCAAACAAACAAAAACCAGGAAGGTGTGTGTGTGTGTGTGTGTGTGTGTGAGTGAGTGATCCTGTTTCAGGCCTGCTAGCAATTGTGTGTAAAAGTCACCAGTTTCCACCTTAAAAGGAGACTGCCTCTTGGCATCTCTGTAGATTACCCTTTCTCTCTGACTCCAGGCAGCCAGCCCTTAAGAGGACGTGATATACCTCCTGTATTGCTTAAGTCCTTTATTTCCCTGTCCACTACAGTCTCCAGCTCATGCTTAGACAGCTCTGTTCACTAAGTACTTTCTGTTTCCAGGATAATGTCTCCTCTTCTCACTTTGTGGATAACACCACCACATTAGCATATCTGAAGTCATAACTTCTTTTTTCTCACGTTTATTTATGTTATTCTTATTTTTGTGGAAAAATCTTTTCTCACATCTCTGTGTAGTCACATGCTGCACATCCAGGAATACCCAACTCAGATTGATTTCCTTTTGGGTTCTGGCAGAAAGGGAGTGTGAATTGCAAAATCTGGAATCAAGAGGCATCTTTATCGTTTGCGTCTCTTATTGTGGGATGCCGGAGCAGGAAGGCTGTGTACGTCACGTCTTCCACTCACTCTACTTTTTGCTAAGTGACTTTCCTGGACTTGAAAGTATCTGGAGTGCTGAGACCAGAGGCATAAACAGACACAACTCTCCCGACTCGGATCCAGTGCTTCCCATCAAGTTACACTTCCCACACTGGAAAACGCCTGGTCAACTCAGGTGCTCTTTCACCAGAGACTTTATTATTTGCTTAAGACCAAGAACCTTGTTTTAAACTCTTTTGTATTCCCCATAATAGTTTGCATGTCCGCAGATTTTAATTCTTCCTTTGTTCTGTAGAGAACACTTACTTTCCGGCAGGAGTAATGTCTCAAGCCTGACATGGCTGTGTATCAGCACTCGGGAACCTGGGCTAAGAGGCTCCTGACTTCAAAGCCAGCCTAGGTTATTTAAGTGAGTCCTTTTCTCGAAATAAAAAGAGAGTGATATTTTAAATAAAAGTGTATGCCTATGTTTAAAGATAGTAGTAGACAAATATGCTATATTTGTCTAGAAGGGATGGGGAAGCTGGCTTTGAATTTACTCTGTAACTGAGGGCGCCTTGAACTCTTAATCTTCCTGTCTCTGTCTCCAGTAGGATTATAGACTTGTACCACCACCCAGTTCATATGCTGTCATGGATCCACACTAGCACTTTTGTATATACTGGATAAGCACTTTACCAACTGGGCTACATGCCCTCCCCCAAAAGTATTTTAATGGTCTTGATAGTAACCATCTGTCTTTAAAGCTTTAGTGAACACAAAATAGTGGGAAACAACAGAATATAATTAAAAATTTTTCATTCTATTTTGGATTTGGCTTGCTTGCTGTGTTCACAGCACTGACTTAAGAATAAAACTAGACATTACATCATTGTTGTAAATGTCACTTTCTAAGGAGATGAGCGATTTTATTTAAAAAAAATCAACAGTTTTGAGTGGATAAGGATTTATTGTAGGAGGATTTGTAGTGCGAGCAAGGAAGGCACTGGATTCATAGCTCCACCCTCCAAAAGGTAGCAGATTTTATTAAATGACATAATTAATAATTATTTATTATTTTATGTGTGTCTATGTGCACGTTCTTATGTGGGCATGTACATCCATACCATGTGTGGAAGTCAGAGGACGAACAACTTGTGGACATTGGTTTTCTCCTTCCGCCCTGTGAGTCCAGAAGACTAGCGCGGATGGGGGTGGTGACAAGGGCCTTACTGCACTGAGCCGTCTCACCAGCAGGAAAACATGACAGCGTTCTGTTGTTCTGGTTCGGAAGTCGTTATTGAGAACTGCCTTGTGGAGTCTTTTGGGCTTTAACATTTTATGAATATGCCTAACTTAAAGTATGTAAGTAAAGCAACCAGAGGTACATGCACTTTATAATTCCTTTGCAGCCCAGCATGAATGAAAATGGGGCATTAGAGGGCAACTTAAAACCTCTGGGTGCCTGTGTGTGAGGAGATTCATCATCTGCCGTAGATGTATTACAGAGGTGACGCCAAGGTGAAAAGCAGGCTTGCAGAATGGTTGGAAATCATTGATATTCTAACTTGGAGGCTGTAAATGGCTCAGTGGCAGATGGAGTCTTTGTCAAGGAAGAAAAATGGCAGCTTTCTAGTACATAGATGCTTTGCTAGCCACTCAGCACACAGGCTGTGACCTTTCTGTATTCAGAGACTTTTCTAGGCTCTAATAAATTGTCCTCTGCCTTTATTCTCCAAAAGTAGATAAATAGTAGTCATTACATTTGAGTACAAATTGAGGTGTTTCATTATGAAGACGCATAAATATGTTTTATTGTCTGTTCTTTAAGGAAGTAGGCTTTTAAGGGAATTTGCATTTCTTGTGGTCAGAAACCCCGAGTTAGTCAGTTGAATTGCAATATTACAAGCACCTAATATAGTTTTAAAGTCTTTGTTTTAGGATAAAAGAATATTATAATTTGAAAGTATGCTAGAAAATCCTAGACCAACATACCGAGTTTACAGATGAAGAGACCAAGACTCAGGCTATCCAGGACCCGTTTTGCCAGTTATTGTTAAGTCTAAAATCAGGGCAAATGGCTGAGGTGCCTGTTAAACACATCAAAGCAGACCAGGCCTCCAGATTCTCCCAGCATCTCCTGAGTTTTACAGGGTATGGCTGGCATGCCCCGCCCCCTTCCTGAGCTCTCTGCTTCCTTTTACCTACCCTTTACCCTCCTGGCCTCTTGGTCTCTGGTTCTCCCCTTTCTCTTCTCCTCACATGGCCTGGTTCAGGGTCATGGCCACTTTGAACTCTCCTAGATGGTTCTGCCTCTGGCTATGATCATCCTTGTTCTACAATAAACCTTCACCACCATACCTAGGAGCAGTCATGCCCTCTGTTCTTATTATTAATTTTTTATTCAATCATGACTTACAGATTGATAGATTTTGGTTTGTTGTATGTATCGTATAAGTTATTTTCGATTTTGTAAATGCTACTTTAAGTAAAATTTAAAATACTAAATAGAAGGCACATACTTCATAATATCTCTATAATAAAAGCAACTGAGAGTCTTATGTATTATTCAGCTTCAGGTATTATTTTTTAATGTTAAAATCGCAGCTTTCATTCTAACGTGATCACTAGAGTGAACAAAAGTTTGTAGTTGTTTTGCATGGCCTATGAAGTGATGAGCACCAGGTTTGTAACCACCTTGGAAATGTCCTGAGCAAGGGAGGGCTCATACAAGTCGCACACCCACAATGGACAGTTCACCCCATGCCTTTCAGCTCTGTAACGCCATGGAGCACTGTGCGCACTCAGCAGTCACTCCACTTGAAAGTTTGAATTTTGAGCTTTTGCTGGGCTAGCAATTGGTGGGAAGATACTCTTGGTGTAGAATGGCCAGAAGTAAGCCACTGGCCTGTCGGCTGTGAAGTCAGAAGGTTAAACAGCAGTGGTCTATGTTACACTGTGTATATTTCCTCTGAGAACATTTCTCCCTTCCACTGTGTTTATCAGGATAGAACTTGATTGCTAATTGAATAGAGTCTATTTTGTATTGTGTTGACTGATGTCAGTTTAGAAATACTGCACTTGATATTAAAATACTTAAAACATTTTGTAGATTGTATTCTGAGATATTTTGAAAAAATTCTTGTACATGTCTGTGAGAATTCATTTTGATTTTTAGTGGAGTTGTAAGTACCTGTGAGAGTATATATTACCATATAGAGAACGGTTCAGTTCAATAACTAATGAGCATTAGAAAGTAATGGAAACACCACACATCTGAAATCTACCATAGCACTTAGCAGTCTCTAGAGTTAGAACAGGGAGTCATGGGTTTCAGTGGAGAAAAAGGCCTTTTGCCTTAGATGGTGCATGCTACAACTTCAGGTCCAGACTGACAAGCCTGACCCAGTGTCTACAGTTAAGGGAGAATTTCTACCATAAGATATACTAAAATCCTGTCTGTGCATTTTATAAAGAGAAGATAAAAAGTCTTATAATTGTTTTGCAGAAGAGAAAATTAGAAAAATTTGAGCTTTGCAAAATCCTGAAAACTTTTTAAAACAGTCATGCGTTTTACATAGAATATAGATATGAAGAATATGAGCAGAATATCCTGAGTGAGGTAACCACCCCTTGTGAATATTCAGTGGCAGTTTCACCTGTTGCTATCATTATACTCAGACAGTTTAAATGATAGTAACTGCATTATTCAACAGCTGATTAGTAAGTAGCTATTTATAGATAGTGGTAAGGTTAAAGAGGAGAGGACTACACAAAGACTCACGTGACTTATTCTGTGGGTAAAAGGCAAGATAAGGTTTAATTTGCTGGGGGACAGTCAGCACTGTGAAGAGAAATAAAGTGAGTTCATGGCTGTGAGTGTGTTGGGGGCTTTCGAGGAGCCTTGTAAGGTTTAACTAAGACCAGGAGAGTTGTATCTGTTTTAAAGCAGTTGGCCTTTTGCTGGGGCAGTCTCTCAGCGAGCTACTAACTTAAGTTCTTGACTTAAGTTCTCACTACCGGATTCAGCTCCTTAGGCCTTCCGTTTCCTTCATCGTCTGCCTAGAAGTCCCGCCCCTGAACCCACATTCTAGTCCAAACCAGTCAGCAGCAACACAACTTTTGATGTCTCTTAGGGTTGGCCTTGGGCACTGAGCTGTTTGACCTTTCCAATGGCAGCTTTCTTCTTATCTTTTACATATAGAAAACCTGAGATGGGTCTGTAGAAATGACAATACCAAAATCCTGCCCCACTTAGCTCTTTTAACAATTGAAAACACAGGGACACACCTTCTTACCAGCCAGGTCTCTCGACTGAAGTTCAGGGGAGTTAAAGAGCACTCTCCTAAGGCTTTTCTAACCAGAAAGTGGTTTAGTTGCAGTCCCAAAGGCGAATATTTGGTGCGTTCCAAGGAGGACCAGCGAACCAGCACAGATGGAGTTCTGTGAGTGTCCAGCAAAGTAAAAAGGGAGTCAGAGAGCTTTTATATTATTTGGGTCTTTTTGTTGTTAAGTTTTTAAGACAACATTTTGCATTGTTGCTTTAGCTGGCCCATAACTCATTTTTGTAGCATAGGCTGGCTTCAAATTCATGATGTCCTCCTGCCTCTTTAATGCTTCATTTACAGGCATGAGCCGTCCTACCTGATTCTTGTTGTCCAACCAGTGTTTTCCAAAGTAATTTTGTTAGAACATTGGTTGTATGGAGCATTAAATAAAGCGAAGTTTCCATGGTTAAGTAAAGCTGGGAGAGTTAAATTAGGCCAGGCACACATTACATTCTGGTAAAGGCAGTTTGGAAAGCTCTGATCAGAATATTCTGAGTTTGAGCCTAGGATTCTGTCTCAAAACCAAGGAGAACTAGAGGGAGGGAGCTAGGAAGGAAGAGAAGAGCTGCGAAGGAAGGGGAAGTGGAAAGCAGCATTGTAGAAGAGGCTTCTTTCATGTAGCAGCTGTCCCTGGGCATCTCTGTGTTTGAGAATTTACAACATGTTTGACCCTTCAAAGGATATCTTATAAATGCATCGTACATGCTGTGGTAGACGCACCCTAGGTGGTACTAGAGACTAACTACAGGTTAGTACTGTATTTCCCAAAACTTGGTCTTGCACAGTGACTTTGCTTTTTCTTGGCAGCTCTTGGAGCCTGTTCTTCTATTTAAACATTCATCTTTTTTTCACGATTCCTTCCTTTTCTTTCTAAATATTTTCCAAGTATATTCTTCTCTATGATATTTAAATCCTGTGTGTGTGTGTGTGTGTGTGTGTGTGTGTGTGTGTGCGCGCGCTCGCGCCAAGGTCTTGTTCTCTAGTCCAGACTGCCTTTGAGATCTTCCTGCCTCAATCTCTCCAGTGCTGAGGCCAGACCTGAGCTCCTACTCTCAAGCTGAAAGCCTAAGTATTCTTGGAGGATGGCATGATGTCTCATTGTGCCTGTGGCAATAAGCTGAGAGCCTGATGCCTCTTGCTGAGCGCTGTTCATCCATCTCTCAGTGTTGCTTTAACTGATAGCACAGAGCTAACTAGGTCACTCTCCTGCCGAAACTCCTGTACTGACTGCTGGCATTGTGGACGCTCATGAAATCTTTCATAAACTGTTCCTTTTATCTGAACTTCTGCCTCAGCTTCCAGTACTCACCACTCCCTACGTTTAGAATCATTTAACTGTTTTAAAGTAGGTGATGCACATGCAGGTTTTTTTTTTTTTTTTTAAGTTCAGTTTTCGAGACAGGGCTTCTCTGTGTAACAGCCTTGGCTGTTCTAGACTTGGCTGTTCTAGACTTGATTTGCAGACTAGGCTGGCCTTGAACAAACAGATCCCCCTCCCTCTGCCTCCTGAGTCCTGAGCCTTGTTTTTTTGAGACAGGGTGTCACTGTGTTTGTTGCTCTGGCCATCTTGGAACTCATGGAAATCTGCCTGCCTCTGCCTCCTGAGTGCTTGGATTAAAGTGTCTACCACTGCATCAGGCTGATTTTTTTATTTTTAAACGTTCAGATGTTGGACAGTTCACACTTCAGGAAGTAGAGACAGGCAGATCTCTGAGTTCAAGGCTAACCTGATCTACAGAGAGAGTTCCAGGTCATCCAGGGCCACACAGAGAAAGACACCATGTCCTGAAAAACAAACAAAACAACCCCCCCAAAAAAAAGTTCAGAGTAGATATCATCTGCAGGAATATTCAAGATCTTTCTGGGGAAATCAGGCACTCCCGGATAAATCTTATCAGAGTGGGGAGCACTGCTCTCCCCCCTTTCATACAGTCCACTTCATATCGTGTCCAATGTCTGATCCCATAAGCAGATACTGCAGAGTTGAGATTTGTTCGGTAGTGGAACAAATTCTGATGGAAAGACCTATTCCATTCTATTTCTTTACTCATAAAACTGTTAGGACTATAGATTAAAATGGATAGAGTTGGGAAGATGGCTCAGCAGTTGAGGGGGTGACTGCTCTTCCAGAGAATCTGGGTTCAATTCCTATCACTCACATGGCAGTTCACAGCAAACTGTAATTCTAGGACCTGATTCCCTCTCATAGACATACATGCACATAACACCAGTGCACATAAAATAAAAATAAATAGACCATTTTTTAAAAGCCTCAGAAAAATGTTTAAAAGATATATAACTGAAGTTTTGAAAGGAAAACTGGAAAATTAAGGAGCCCAAACTTGAGTATGAATTCTCATTTATGATTCACACAAAAATATGTTAGCTCTATAGGGAACCACTCAGTAAATAGGGTCTCATCAAAGGTGAAGACATTCACTTTGCAGAAGATCCTATCACAATGATAAAAGGTCCAGCATGGAGTGGGGAGGGGTTCCCAAGTCCCTGCTCCTAGCTGAGGGTTATTGGCAGTCGCTAGCTAGCTACTGCTGAAAGGAGAGTGTTTTCTTTAGGAGTGTGGCCAATGGTGGGCTCCCTGTGCCCTGCCGTGGTGCTGTAGCATGCAGATGATGAACGACAGCAGCAATCTGACCAGCGAGCTAAAAAAATAATAGGAATTGGTTTTAAAAGGTGATAATGGGGTGCAGTGAGGAGGTGTTTGATGACGTATTTGAATATCTAGGCTATAAAAGAAGGACACAAGTCAGTACTGAGAATATTAACTGTCTAATTAAAAAACGGAGAAAAGACATAAAATACTGTGTTACTTTGTGGATACATTCTGAGATTACAAAGAAATGATTCGTTTCCCTGGGCACTAGGAAAAGCCCAAAGTGACATTTCATTCTTCATTAATGAGAACAAAAATTAGGGTTTGGGAAGATGGCTCAGGGCACAAGCATTTGCTGTGCAAGCGTGAGGGCTTTAGCTTAAATCCTTCAAACCCATGTTTAATGCCATGTGTGGTCCTGCCCAGCCTGTAACCCCAGTCGTGAATACAGTATTGGAAGGCCAGGGGGTACAGGGCACCAGACATCCTCTTCTGGCCTCTTTACACACCACTCCAGTGTACACATGCACGTCTACCACACATGGTCACGTGGTCAGCACACAGGCAAATAAAGAAAATGGTTGTAAAGTGTTAGTGACAGTAGCACATCCTGACCAGAATGTTGAGAGACTGGATTCTAAATGCATTACTGGTAGGAAAGTAAAATGATACAACTTTTCTGAAAAACAAATTGGGTAGTTCTTCTGACTCTGTCTATCTGTCTGTCTGTCTATCTATGTCTCTCTGTGTGTCTGTGTGTCTGTCTGTCTGTCTGTCTCTCTCTCTCTCTCTCTCTCTCACACACACACACACACACACACAAAGAGCAGTCACATTTCTGGGCATTAATCTCACAAAATACAAAAGCTTATGTACATATAGGAACCTGAACATGTCCATAGTATCTTTATAGTACACCCAAACAGAAACACCCTAAAAGGTTTGTAACACATGAATAAGCATAATATGGTATATTCCTACCATGAAATACTAAACAATAAATAGCCAGTAAGTATTGATGCATACAACCATTTGGATCCTTGTCACATGTATTTGACTAAAGGAAATACTCCAACCATAAAAGGCTATTGTAACCTGGAGTTGATGGTGCCTGTTTTAATCCCAGCACTCAGGGCAGAGGCAGGTGGATCTCTGAGTACAAGGACACCCTGGTCCATAGAGGGAGTTTCCGGACAGCCAGGGCTGCATGAAGAAGTCCTGTCTCAAAAAACCAAGTAAGGGGGCAGGGTTATGACTCCATTTCTGTCCTGTATCAAAAGAGCAATACTATATATAAGCCAGAAAACAATGGTGGTTATTAGGGGTTAGAGGTGGCAGAGGAAAGGACTTGAGTGTGACTTTAAAGAGGACCATGAGAGGCTTTTCTGGTAGTGTTGGTTACAGCTGAAAACATATCTGTAACTGCCTTTTTTGTTTTGTCATGCAGTCAGCATATACAAGGCAAGTCACTAGGGAAACACTGGCTGATATATGGGTCATCGTTGTATCATCTTGACATTTTCTTGCAAGCACTGTTATTTTAAAAAGAAAATGCCTTTAAAATTTGCTGTTCTATGACTTGAACCCAGGGCCTCAAAAGAGGCAAGCAGTCTATCACTGAGCTATCCTCTGGCCTTATCTTAGCTTTTTATTTAGTAATCTCACTAAATTGCCCAGTCTGGCCTTGCTATCCCTGTGTTGTCCTGGAAGTCCTTGAAGTCAGAAGTTTTCCTGTCCCACCCTTAGAGTAGCTTAGCTGTTGTTCCAGGCCTTGCTGGCAGGACTGGTCAGCTCTTCCTACTTTCTCTTCACATCTGAGAACCAGAAAGTATTTCACTTCCTCATTCAAGTTGAGACTTTTTTCATAACCTGTGATTTGTATAGCTTTCTGCCTCCTGCAGAGAGTCTCATCACTGATAAAGCTAACACATGTCCACTGTTTCCCTCTTTGGGATTGTTTTACTGTCAGCTGTAGATGAACCCTGCCCTAAATTACAAGATAAACAGAAATGCAAGTCATTCCGACCCTGACAGCTCTAAAGCTGGGTTGGCATAGGAGGAATATCAAGCTCAATTCTTTTTAACTGCTGAGTGCTATTTCATAATAAAAACATGTCCTAATACTTTTGATTTATTCGTTCACAAGATTTCCAGCTTTTCCACTCTGCCTCCAGCTTGCAATTTCATTTTTTACATATGATTCCTTATATCCATATTTCAGAACTTTCCTTGCTGAAGTATCTGTAAGTGGAATTATCATGTTATAGATTTCATGCAGTTTTAGTTTTGTGTTGTCAAATATCGTTTTATATATATTTTACCAGCTACTTGTGTCAAAGGATTTCTGGCTCTGCATGTTACACGCTTGCTTAGTTCTTGGTTTTCTAGCTCCTATCTACAACCTGTAACACAGTCTAACAAATTTTAACATCTAGTTTTCTATGGCCCTATGACTGAATTTACCCAGTCTCCTCTGAAATGGGAAGATATGCAGAGCCTCATTAATTACTTAGTAGTGGATGAGAGATTTTACTTGTATAATGTTGTATATTATATGTTACATATAATATGTATATTTTATTTTATATTATACATATATTTAATATTCTACTCTGACCAGTCAAATATTAGAATGCATTTTAGTTGTATAGATTTAATATTCATCTCTTTGTTTATGGTTTTTCAAGACTCCAATTACAGTATCCTATTTTTGCTTAAATTAGCTCAGTAGAGAAAATAGCACACCATCCTCTGAGAAATTAATTTCTGTGATGGCAAGATGGCTCAGAGATTAAGAATACTGGCTGCTCTTTTAAAGGTCCTGAGTTCCATTTCCAGCAACTACATACTGACTCACAACCACCTATACTGGGATCTGATTCCCTCTTCTGGCAGGTAGGTGTACATGCAGGCAGAACACTAATAAATAAATTAAAGAAAGAAAAGAAACTCATTGCTCTTCCAGCTTGTCTGTATGTTTGCATGTGTGTGGGTGTGCACTCTGCCCATGTGAAGAAACCAGACTCAGTTGGCCTTCTCTTTGCTCTTTGAGATTTCACAGATTGTCAGGTGTGGCTGCAGCACTTTTACCCATTGGCCATTGGCAGGTCCTTGGTTTTAGATCCTTTAGCCTCAAAAACCATACTACTACACTGGAGGTACCTTGATTTTTTTTTTTTAACTGTACTGGTCTACCTGACATTTTATTTTTAGAAAAGTATTTTTGCTGACCTGGAGAGATGGCTCAGCAGTTAAGAGCACTGACTGTTCTTTCAGAGATCCTGAATTCAGTTCCCAGCAACCACATGGTGGCTCACAGCCATCTTCAGTGAGATCTGACGCCCTCTTGTGGAGTGTCTGAAGACAGTGGCAGTCTTCATATATATAAAATAAATTAAAAAATTCTTTAAAAAAAGTTTTGCTGAAACCATTTAAAGTGCTACTTTTAGCTACTATTTTCCAATCTATTAAACAATGGTTGTTAGCCCTTCTCTTATCCCTTGCACGACTACAAACTTCAAAAGAGAAATCCATGAGACTTTAAATAATTAACTAGGAGAGAGAGAGTAGATTGGGGTCCAAATGATTTATCACTGGGTATTCTATTTGAGTATGGACTTAGGAGGGGCTGTTGGAGTATCAACAATGACTAGAATTGATGTACTTTCTCACAGTAGTGGGTTTTGTTGTTGTGGCTCCTTGTTTGTTTGTTTGTTGGTTGGTTGGTTGGTTGGTTTTTTGAAACAGAGTTTCACTTTGTAGCCGTGGTCTTGAACTCAGAGGTCAGCCTGCCTCTGCTGTGTGAGTGTGGGCTCCTTCTGGGATGGGCGTTGGCTGTGGCCTCTGTGGATGAATCCCTGAGCCATCCCACTTAAGGTTGCTTCCTTTGCTTCGAATAGAAGTGAAGTTTCCTTATTGGTGTCCTTCTCTTGTTTTATTTAAACACTTTTGTTTAATTCGGTACAGTTTAATCTTTTGTTATATCAATGGAAATTTATGATTTTTAGTAAATACTGACTGGGTTAGTTATTGCTCTGAGGTTATGTGGTCATTGGTTTAAAATCACTCTTTAGGATTATCATATGATCAGTATTATTTTGTTTGAACACTGGATTGAGCCCTTGCATTCAAGTGTGTTAGCCAAGTGCTGTGTTGCTGAGTAACCCTGTCGCCCCCAGATTTTAATGACCTCAGCTATGAGACAGTTAGGCAGAAAGCTGTCTAATTTTTTTCTTTAATTTTTATAGTAGAACTAGAATTTATAATTACTCTTAGTTACTTTTTTAATAGCCTCATAATTTAGACATTAACGTGTTTTTCTTGTTGTTGTTTTGTTTGAGACAGAGTCTTTCTGTGTAGCCCTGACTATCCTGGAACTCGCTCTGTAGACCAGGCTGGCCTCACACTCAGAGATTCGCCTGCTTCTCCCTCCTGAGTTCTGGGATTAAAGGCATGGGCAACGCCCTTCTGACATTAATGTGATATTAAAATGCGAACGTAAACAGAGTTCCATTTAACTTTGGCTTCAGGCACCACTTCCCCGTCAGCCCCAAAGGTATTGAGAGTAAGTGGAAATCATACAAGAGAGACCTTGAGCCAGTCTCCTCTGCATCAGAGGTGAGTGGAGACTCGCGGACAGCTGCTGTGACAGCCACAGGGATGCCTAGCTCTGTGCTTAAAAAGCCTGTACTTTAAAAGGGTATAAATTGATTGGGGCATTCATACTTCACGATTAATAATACTAAATACGCTCATAACAAAACTATCAATCTTTAGAAAAAGTCTTCAGAATTACTTATTTTTGACAAATGGGAATTAGTAATGAACATATGTAGACCCCCAAAGTGAAACATTTTGAGAGAAATTTGATTTTTATTTAAAAACAGAATAATTTTCATGTTGATCGTTAATATACAGCTCTATATTATTGCATTTAGTAGTTGTCAGTGGTAGAAAGTTCTAGAGGATTAGTTAAAAGTGATTTAATATGCACTTAATGCTGTCTTAATTCATCCTCCTCGCTCACACTGACCGACAGTGCGCATATGGAACTCACAGCAACGGTGGGTAAGCTTTCCAGCCCAGCTCTGCGCGTCTCCAGAAAAGCCCTGCCCTGCATGCTCTGCCTGCTCGGCCTGCTGCCGTTGCTCTTCCTGAAGGAGCAGTAACAGTGCTGACGCAGCAATGCAGCTAGAGTTTGCATTCAAAATAAATGTGGGGGTCAGGATCAGTGCTGTATGACCTGAGCCTGGGTGTTCCTGTCCCAGCACTGAGTTCTTCAGTCTAAAGGACAAAAACACCAAACAGGTCAGGGGCTCACGAAAGGCCAGAGGAGGGACAAACGATGCAGAAGGCAGTGGCTCCGAGGCTGCCTTAATACATGTGTATCTCAGGTTGATGGTTGCTTTCATTAGCAGATCTCATTGTTATGCAATGTCTGTTTTGCTGCAGCAAAATGGATCTTGTACTCGCAGTCCTGTGTCTCTCTGATGCTGCAGTTACTGGAACATATGTCTGCCTTTGCTTTTCTTTACCATATTTTTAAGGAAAAGAAGGAAAATTGGATTCTATTGTTGCTGAATATGTTTCTCAGAGGCCTTTACATTTGTGTTATGGATATTTTCTATTTTTGTCCTCTGTTTACAATTATAAGATGTTAAATAATGTAAACATGTTAATTATCACATAAATTTTAGTGAATAGCATATAAGCTCAATTGATTGCACTAATAATTTTATTAGCTATGTAAGCATATGTTTTCTAACATTTTAAAATATTGGGGTCTTTTTTATTACAAAATATGGTAAGTAAGATTTGAAAGATGCTGCTTTTTACAATAGCAAAAATTGTAATAGAAATAACTACCGCTGAGATAAACTATTCCAGAGGTTTTGGTTTGAGATGAGCACTGAAACCTGGTTCAGACAGGCTGAGTGACTTCAGCCAGGGAACAGGAGGGGACGCTGTTGTCAGTGCAGTCATTTGGTGGCTTGACAGCACTTTATGAAGTCTGTTGGCTTGGGCTAGTGTTCTTAAGAATGGGCCCCATATGAGAACCTGGGTTTGTGTAAATACAGATTAGTTTTATAGCATGCAAGAACATATGTGATAATACCTGACCTTTTGTCCACGAACTTCAATCCTAACAATATCTTGGCTATATTAAGTAAACAGGATCTGCTCTGTATTCATAGTAAGTTAATTTGTGCTGAAAGAATTTGCTGCATATTGAGCTTCATTCATTATGAGCAATGTAAATGAAAATTTTCTAAGCTCTTTCAGAGTTAGTGAGGGAAAGATTGTGGGCCCAATTATCAAGACTCCAGGAGAGAGTCACCCTGGGTTTGAGGAAGCTAGAACTGATAGTGAGTGAGAAGTCATAGGACGTAATGTTAACATCTTTACAAGGGAGAAAAAGACCCACCCCATTGTGACTGTTGGATTTGCTATTACCTATTTATTGCACCTGAAAATCAGTGGAGCACTGTTGAATTTCAATTGTATGCAGTCTATGTCATATCAATTGACTTGTGATAGAGTAATGTTTGAGGGTTTTCTTTTTTAAATGATATAGTGAGGCATAGGAAGTTTTCTTATTCTTTGTTTCGCTGTCTTTCCCCTGGAGTAAGAGGGAAAAGTCACAGGGGAGTAAGCTCCACCTGGGCAAGTGCAGAGCTCAGTGTGGAGGTGGGGATACATGTAAAAATAAAGTCACCCTAGACTCCTTCACAGGCAGATGACATCATAGACTCGCTCACAGGCAAATGAAGGGGCAAGCCCATGACATCATAGACTCGCTCACTGGCAGATGAAGGGGCAAGCCCATGACATCATAGACTCGCTCACAGGCAGATGAAGGAGCAAGCCCATGACATCATAGACTTGCTCACAGGCAGATGAAGGGGCAAGCCCATGACATCATAGACTTGCTCACAGGCAGATGAAGGAGCAAGCCCATGACATCATAGACTCGCTCACAGGCAGATGAAGGGGCAAGCCCATGACATCATAGACTTGCTCACAGGCAGATGAAGGAGCAAGCCCATGACATCATAGACTCGCTCACAGGCAGATGAAGGGGCAAGCCATGACATCATAGACTTGCTCACAGGCAGATGAAGGAGCAAGCCCATGACATCATAGACTTGCTCACAGGCAGATGAAGGGGCAAGCCCATGAAAGGTCAGTGAGAGAGGAGCTAGAGTCTCTGGTAAAGTTACCTCAGTTATATCCTAAACTCCCCCTGCCTTTCTGAAACCACACCTTTCCCTGAATGCTTAATCAACTCAGCCTGCAGGCTAAGTTGAGTTTCTAAAAACTGAATTTCGAATATGAAATTGAAATTAACAAAGATATATATAATCTGAATCCATATATTTATATGTATATGTGGATTCAGATTATATACAGTACAGTTCTTGGCTACATGACCCTAATAACGATAAGTCACCTTTTATTGTGCTGTGACTGTACTTATACTGAGGAAATGGCAAAGGAGGATGGGCACAGCAACGTCATTGTTCTAATTTCTGTGCATGTGCTGAGAAAACTTTAATTGAAACATAAGTTTGTGTTGATTGTGGTAAAGCTTTGGGTTTGTTTGTGAAGAGGCAACTGATGATGAGTTAAGACTTTTGTTGACTACTTCCCGCAGTCCAGAGCCATGAGCCTGGGATCCCTTGCTAGGAGCCTATCCATGGCATTTCTGTGTCCAGCTAGACCTTGAACTGTGCTGTTCTTGCTTTGAGACAGTGTCCATATGAGCCAGGCAGGGCCTCCAACTCACTCTCCTCCTGCAGCTTCCTGAGTGTTAGTTAGCCTTGCAGCTGTGCGGCTCCATAGCTGGACATTATTTTCTTTTGTTCATATGAATTTACATTTAATAGACAATTTTCCTTCTACCTGTAAGTCACTTTAAATTTTTTTGGTATAAGATAGAATATAAGTAATGTTTGTTACAGAAGAGTTTTTATCTTATTTATTTGTTCGTGTGTGATTTGATGTGTGTGATGTGTGTGTGCATGTGATATGTGTGTGATGTGTGGTGGTGGGGGTATGTGTGTGTGATACATGATGTGTATGTGATGTGTATGTAGTATGTGTGTGTAATATGTGTGTGATGTCAGTTTGTGTAGTGTACAAGTGTGTGTGTCATATGTATGTGTGAGATATGTGTGGTATGTGTGTGTTGTATGTGATGTGTGTGTGTGTGATATGTGTGTGTTGTGTGTGTGATATGTGTGGTATGTGTGTGATGTGTGTGTGTGATATGTGTGAGTGGTATCTGTATGATATGTGTGTGTGTGGTATGTGTGATGTGTGTGATATGCATGTGTGATGTGTATGATATGTGTGTGTGTGGTATGTGTGTGTGATGTGTGTGTGTGTGTGTGGTATGTATGGTATGTGTGTAGTGTATGTGATATGTGTGATAAGTGTGTGTGTGATATGTATGTGGTATGTGTGTGTGATGTGTATGTATGATATGTGTGTGGTGTGGATGTGTGAGTGTGAGTGCAAGCATTGATCTGCTACTGTGTGAGGGTGACGGTGAGAGAACCTACTTGAGGAACCTGTTCTATAAGTTTCAGGGATCAGACAGGCCTTTGGTGTGAACACTTCTCATTCTGCATCCCACTGGCTCCTTCACACCTATGCTAAATAGCCCTCTAGTTTGTTAGACTTGTCAGGGATCTTTCTTAGGCCCTTAGTCTTTACAGCCTCCCCTAGTTACAGTTAGCTGTGTTAAATGCGCTCTGTACAAGTGTCTGGGTGAGCCATGGGTGGCTTGAAATAAACCTCAGAGGAGGGACAAGAGCCTTTTGTAGTCTGTCTTTCTGTTTTTGTTTGTTTGTTTGTTTGTTTTGTTTTTTCGAGACAGGGTTTCTGTGTGTAGTCCTGGAACTCACTTTGTAGACCAGGCTGGCCTCCCAAGTGCTGGGATTAAAGGCGTGCGCCACAACGCCCGGCTAGTCTTTCTAAGTCACAGAGCCATGCACATATCACCTTGTCCCTCTTCAAAATTACATCTGTGTGTGTGTGTGTGTGTGTGTGTGTGTGTGTGTGTGTGTGTGTGTGTGTGTGTTTGGAGAACATCTGGCAGGATTTCTTTCTCTCCATCCACCGCGTTGGTGCTGGAGGTCAACTCCAGCCCTCTGTGATATCAGCACACCTTTCTGACTGACTTGCTGAAAGCTACTTCAAATGAACCCACTATCACACTTATTTTCTGTTTCTCTTCAACGTTTTATTTGTTTAAATGTGAACTGTTGTGGGACCTAACACAGTCGTGCATACACTTTTGAAATAGTTGAAATAATAGTTTTGTCTTGACATACGTCTGTGTGGCAGGAATTCCATTCACCATTTTCTCTGACGACATAAGGACCATGTTTGCATGCTGTGTGAAAATAGGATATCAATGTTACTGAATCTGACCACAAACTTGAGCTGGAGCTCTTAGCTCCCTAGTCGTCCTGTTCCAGAAATTCAGTTTCATTGTAGTTAAAAGCATTAGTGATGTTAGCAACTGCTGTGCTAATGGGATTCAGTACCTCATAGAAATAACACAGACCTCTGAGAGTCTGTCTGTCCATTCGGCCCAGAGTTCTCTGTCCAGGTGGTTTTGGCTTTTTTCTTATTGCTTTTGTTTTCATTCTGGTTTTTCTATTTTGTACATAAAATTTTTATTTTGTAAAATGAGTTAATGTAAGCTTAATCAACATGACTTTAATGCTTACTATGCTTATATCGTTGTAAAATGGTCTTTAATCACTCTTTGTAGTAAAAATATTGAATATTATATTCATGAGTGCAAAAACATATGTAGTAAATATCAGATTTTTAAGTATAAACTTTACAGATTTAAAAAAAATCGCCTAGACACTTTGAAAATAGTAACTTCTTCATTTTGATGAAGTTAAGTATTTCGGATTTTGTTGTGATAATTTAGGCGATAAATTTTTACGAATTTCAGAGAAACGGGGAAAAGGAAAATTGGGAGGAAAAATCTAAGAACATGCAGTTTTCAAATTAACAATATTTTTTATGCTCAGGTGAATAAATTTTATTTTTAAAAAAGTTTAAAATGTAGGCAATCACTCTCTCATGCAAACTTTTGATACACACGATATTTTTCAACAAATGCTGTATATTTATAGTAGTCTAATCAAATTGCATCGTACTTTGCAAAAAAAAAATTTTAACCTTTTATTCTAACTCAGACTTCTTGTAACTACTTTCTAAAAGCATTTGAAATTTAAAGGTCATTCTTTAGCAGATTCATGAACAGTTATTTATTTTACTATTGTTCATTTATAAAGAACCTTATTAGTGGTGCCTTATTTTTACAATTTGTTTGCCAAAACCAATTTTGAAACCTGCTTAAGACTTGTTAGCATTCTTTATTGTAAGCTCGAGATCATGCGCGTCAGAAATAAACCCTTCTTTCAAAAGGAAGGAAGAGGATCCTTCTCTTTATTGCAGGTTTTAATCTTAACAAAATTAAGAAAGAACAATTACCTGAGCCGGCCCCTTACCTGGCGCGGTGTGGTCACGTGAGCTCTCTCGGTTACCGGCGCACCAAGTGCTCCACCTGCCTCTCAGTTTGTTTACCAGGAAATCAAGATGTGTAAACTGCAGGAAGTACTATTTGACCCTCTCCGACAGTATCTCATTACAATAATTGCTAATCTCTGAATAAGACAGCCATGTTTTGTGAGGGAGAGGTTGTGTTAGGTAGATTTTAGGTGTTTCTACAAACAGAGCATTGCAAATGCTTGCTTGGCTTGTGTTTTCATTATAGCGCTTGATAAAAGACATATTGTGACCTCTGGGGTCAGCAGAGCTAGGATACAATAGTAAGTATTCTTTCAAGCCTTTCAACAGAAAACACCGTGGCTGGCTGTGCAGTGCTGCCTCTGCTCTGAATCGAAAGGATAATGGCTACTTCCTGATTAAAGCCGGTCCACCGTAAGCAGAGCTCCGTGCTGAATGTCTTTCTCCTGCTAACGAGCGAGCGCGTTGCCGCTTGCTTTATTGTGTGTCTGTTTTCATTGGTGAGCCTCTTAGAAGTATTTCTTGAACTTGAACTTACATTTAGAGTAGAAACTACAATTTTAAGTTTGGAGGATTTTTTTAAAAATTCGTTAATATTTCTGTCTTGTATTTTAAATTTATCTCAGGTACTTACTATAGATTTTGATTAAAGAAACAAGCTTAAAAACACTAGCATGATAAATTGTAGTAAGCTGCCACTTGCTTGGTACTCCAAGCCGAATCCTGAAATGACATGTAAATCAGATTGTTTTCAGACCCTCAGAATTAATTCTGACTTATCTTTAATATAAGAAATTTATGTGTATATGCTGTCACAATGTAGTGGTGACTGTTTTATTATATTAAATTGTTTTCTTACATTAATTACAAAGGCTCTGTGATATAAAAATGAACGTTAAGTACTGAAAGCATAAGAAGGAATAAATAGCCACTCAGCTTTAATCCTGGAGCTGGCGGCCACCCCATCTGTGGCCTTGGGACAGTCATTTAAACTGCTTGCCTTGTTTTCTTGTCTCCTACCCAGGTGCTTAAGTAGAGTGTGTTTGTTTATTTATTGTAATACAAACGTAAAGGAAACATGTTTTACAAGGGTTTTATAAGGTAGAGAATGTTTTATTATTATATTATTATATAAAAAGCATAAGATTTATGACTTTACAATGAAAATGATTATCTAATTTAAGCAGAACTCTGTTTTTCTTAAACCTTCATTACCCAAGAATTATGGATATTCTTGGATCCATGACTAACATACGCAGAAAGCTGATGGTCAATTAGTAGGAGTCACAAGTGTGCATCTGATTTTTCTAATAGGAGCTTCTTCAGAGAATAGAAAAGAATGAGTGTAAGTTATACACTGGTAAGTGTAAGTTACTTAAGTATTCTTGTTGTTAATAATTAAACTCCAGTAGTAGGTATTTTGTTTATGTAAGAGATAACACTTTAAAATTATTAAAAATTAATTGCAAGTTCTGAAGAAGGCTATAGAATCTAAAATAAAAATAATAATTTGAAAGTATTCTAGGGAAATATAAATAATCTAGCGCCTCTTGAGAATTAAGCTACTTTTGTTTCCAGAACTGGCATCAAGTTTGTCTTATTTGACTCCATAGTTTTTAATACGTTATTGTAGTATTTCAAGAAGGTTCTAAATATTATGTTTTATGTCGTTATCAAGATAAAATTTACAGCAGAACCTTTGTTTCATTTTGTAATGATAGGTAATAGAGGCCATTTATTGTTACATAGAAACCGGTGAGCTAATTTGTCATCTTATATTCATGGTAATCACATTAGGCATGGTATCATTGCTCCCATTTCCATTGATGAAGAAATAATTGTAGAGAATCTAAATAATGGGACTAAGGTCTTTTAGCCAGTGTGAGAGTCAGGCGAGACACAGGAGCAGAAGCCAGAGTCACACTTTAAGACACTTTATATCATAAAGGCGGGTGCTCACATCTTTGGTTTAGATGGATTAATTTATCAAATATTATACAGTGCTTCCAAAGTATCAGACACTGTAAGAAGTACAATTACCTACAGCAGGAAGCCAAACAAAATCTGTGTCTCTAAAATTTACAGTTTAATAGAAGAAGCAAAAATTTAGCAGGCTTGATACCTGATACAGTGCAGGTAAACACAACAGCTAAAGGCTGTACAAGGTGAGAGCCAATATATTGTTTTTATTGACATTCTGATGATAGAGCCTTAGAGAATGGTAGGCAGGTACTCTACCTCTGAGCTGGTGCAGCCCACTTCATTTACATACTGAATTTGCGTGTAGTCTGGACTGTTCTAGATACCTGGAAAATAACAGCAAATAAGCATCCCAAAGGTGTTCAGGTGGAGATAAGCTATAGAGGATAATTAGTAAAATACGTAGCTTGTTAGACAGTAAATGTTACAAAAAAGAAAAAGAAAAAGGGGAAAAAACTCTGAAGAAAATGGAGCAGGGTAATTTTTGTAGCTGTTCTGGTCTTAGGAAGGACACAATCAAAGTGGTGATTGGGCAGTGACAATGTAATTGAGGGAGAACCTTCCAGGCAGAAAGCATGCCTGTTAGGACCTGGAAGTAAATGGAAGCCATTGTGATTGGAGGGAAGAGTGAGGAGCGGGTGAGTGGGAACAGGTGTTGGGTATTTCAGAAGTAAGGAGGGAGAGTCTGTCACATGAGACCTTTCAGACTCCAGGTGGGACTTAGTGCAACTCAGGCTTTTGCATAGATCTAATTTGTATTTTTAAAGGATCTTTCCGCTGGCTAAGCTGAGAATTGACTGTCTTCATGGAACATTGTTTAAAGAGTTCTTATAGTAATCTAACAGAGGGAGTGGCTTGGTAGAATTTAAACTCTGAATGTGTTGAAAGGTAAAACTGAAAAGCATTGTTGAGGATGCCTACGGATGTGAGGGAGAAGGATGACCGGAAGGCTGCTGCTGACGTCAGCTTCGAGATAGATAACTGCAGCTTTACTGGTGAGCCAGGTCGGGCAGGGATAAAGAATCAGGACTTGATTCACCCAAGAGATGACCGTCTAAACTGCTATTGAGGAACGAGTTTGATTTATCCCAGCCTAAGAGAAAAAGCACACAGAGATTCCTCGGAAGGCCTTTGTGCATCTTGTGGTTATCTTCTTCACGTACTTACCAACTGGGGTAGCATCCAAGCATCTGGGCACAGTTATTTCAGCCCAGGTCTCTTCAGTTTTTATACAGTGTTTAATGTTGTATGCTAATTTCTTCAAATAGAAACAGTTCATTCAAACTTCTTACACCTTCCGTTAACGTCTTCTACTTTATTATGATACGCTAACAAGTTTTGTTAAGTATAATTTATTTTAATGTTATCATAATCATTAAATAAGGTGTTTAAATGATTTAGTTGGCCTCCAAAATATCTTTTACACGAATTGTACTTAAATTATGTGTAATTTTTACAATTTTACTAACTGCAGAGAATTAGAATTATATATTTTGACTATTTCTATCTAGGCATAGAAAATATTAACATACACATTAAATGTCAGTATGTTACTCATTTTAAAAGTATTTATTTGGACAGCATTTTTTTTTTTTTTATTTCCCAACACTGAGGGCAACACTAAGGGGTTTTAGAGTCTGAGGGTAGCCTGGGGTATAATTTATTTAAGGCCAGTCTCAGCTACAGTGTGAGGAAGGAGAAGAGGGGCTGAGGGGGAGGGAAGAAGACTTTTTTTAAAAGGACAATCACAAATTTCTGTGTAAATCTCATGGTTGCACATATTAAGTAAGTCTAGTGAATTACGTGTGACTGTATTGCTTGAGATGGCCAGAGCTCTTAGGTAGCTTCCTGCAGTGCTCCTCTTACCGTTTATTGTTTATCGAAAACTTCACTTAATGTGTTTGTGCTAGTCTAGGGCTGAAATTCATGTGCCTTTACATACAGTGTATTATTAGCTTCTGTTTTGACAACCTGAGACACTACAAATGTACTTTGGCAAATAAAAATTCAAACAGATATTAAGTATGAGTACTGATTTGATAGTTTAAGCAATGCATAATCAAATAATAAATTTGTTATAGTAATTTTTAGATATCAGACATTTCAAAAAGGGTACAAGATTCATTGCCAAAAGAGTGAAAGATAAAATAGTTAGACTTAACAGTAAGGGAAATGTGGAAAGCAGAGTGCCAGAGGTGGAACTGTGCGGAGAGTGGACCGGAGTGAGATCCCTGAGCACCCAAAAAAGGCTTCAAACTCTAGTTTAAGAAATAACTTTCTAGAGATGCAGTTCACTATCCAGCAAATCACCCATTTATTATACACAGTTCAATGAATTTGTTTTCCGTCATACTGGAAAACTATCATAAATCGGATCATTTGCACTAGTGGTTTTTTCCCAAGGGGTTGGTTTTTGTTGCTAGTGCTGTTTTTGTTTTTCTTGCTCGTGGGTGCGCTAGGCAAGTGTTCCACCATTGGCCTATACTCCCAGTGTTGACCATCATTCCTTTTCTTTGGAGACAGAGTCTCACTATAGTGCCTTGACTGGCCTGGAATTCAGCATGTAGGCCAGGCTACTCCTTGAACTCACAGAGATGTGTGTGCGTCTGTCTGCTTTGCTTAGAAGGCTGCGCCATGATGTCTGGCTCTTGACCATTTGATGTGTTTAACTCCGTAGCGTTGGTTACTTTCACAATGTATGCTTCTTTGGGGCAGGCTTGTTTCACTTAGCGCAGTTTCCCAGGACCATCCCTCTGTAGCACTTTCAGAACCCTACTGCTTCACAGGATTCAATTGTGTAAACAAAAACCCGAAAGCAACACCATCTATGCTGTGTGCCATTCACTTGTCTGTCAGTGGATAGACTCTTTACAAGTCTCTGCTTTCAGTTCATGTGGTCATTTTATGCTTAGCCTTTTGAGAATTGTCAAGTGCTTTAGTAGCTGTTCAGAAAACCCTTAATTGTATAGACCAAGTATGAACCCTTGGAGGCCCTGGAGGTATGGCTCAGCAGGTAAAAGAACTTGCTGCTCGTACAGAGAGGACCATTGCGCCATCCTCAGCACCTAGGTCAAGGAGCTCACAACCAATCACCCAGAACCCCCTTTGGCGTGTCTTGGCAGCCACGTGAGCACGCGCACACACATAAGCACAAATAGTAATAAGGTAAAATAAAAAAATTATGAATAAGATTATAGCTTTCAGCACATCACATATTTTTCTTTAGAGAAAAAGGAAGAAAAGCAGCAGCCAAACGTGCTGTGTGTGAAGGTGTTTGTGTGCACAGGGCTGCCGCTGCTCTCAGTGAGGAGTCTGGGTGTACGCATTCCCAGACTGGGTGAGGGTTCATAGGCTGTGATGATTGAATTTGGAGTACTTATTTCCCAGGGACTTAATAATAAAAGGAATACACACTGATGTTTCTGTAGGTGGTGTGTTTCTGCCTGTTTGGAGAATTTCTTATATTTAATTTCTTAATAGTGAAAATGGGAAGTAAGAAGAAGCCTTTTGCTCTAACACCAAATTTCCGTAAGAGGAAGATATAGGAAAGCCCAAACAGTAGACAGGCACACATGCGCACGCGCAGGTGCAGGCGCAGGTGCAGGCGCATATCTACATAGGTTAAAGGACAACCCTGGGCATCACCCTCAGGACTGCCGGACATCTCCTTTTAGGACAGAGTTTCTCATTGACCTGGAGCTAATGAATTAGGTTGTCCTGGCTTGGCAGTGAACCCCAGATAGATATCCTCCTGTTTCTGTCTTCCCAACACTGGGAAGATATATATAAATATCTGCAACTATTTTTATATTTTTATAAATATCTGCCTGCAATTTTTATATGGGCTCTGGAGCTCAAATTCAGGTCCTTAGGCACCAATTGCTTTACCAATCAAAGCTGTCTTTCTTGTCCTCTCTTATATCAAAGAGCCTGCTAAACCTTGATGGTTAGAATATACATTTATGTGACTTATCATATTGGAGAACATTCGTGTGTGTGTGTGTGTGTGTGTGTGTGTGTGTGTGTATCCACCCATACATATATAGTGTTTTTATTTTTATTTCAAAGCATATGTACTTTGAGTTGAAAATTGAAGTTTTTTTATTTCATTATAATTACAATAAACTAAAACAAAGGTATTTGTTTTATTTTATTCAAGGTACTTGTCTAGGTAGCTAGATGATTCTCAAGTCTGGCTGTATGTTGGAAACATTTGGTGGCTAGGTTCAGTAATATACACCTGTAAGCCCAGCGACTTAGGACTTAGGCAGGATGTATCCCTTAGGCCAGTGTCTTAAGGCTGAACAACATAGCAGTGTTCAGCGAGAGAGGAAGAAGAGAAGCAGCTTCAGGCTAGACGTGTTGTGTAACTCACTTTCACAATGTCAGTTCTTACTCATCAGGATTTTAAATGAATTGATTGCCATATATGATAAACATACCTTTTTAAGTCAAGTCTTATCTACTAAAGTGAATTTTTGAAAGATCATTGTACTATGTACCTTGGTTTAAGTTAAGTTATATTTCCAAGTTGATCACAAGAACATCAAAGTATTCACAAGGAACCGAGCTTTGAAGTATTTAGGGTATTTGTGCTTAGTATCTCATTCACATTTAAACTGTAGAACCAGTCTTTTATGTCATTCTTAGAAGTCAGAAGTGAGTTACAGAGACAAAGTTTGGAGCTGAGATGAAAGGATGGACCATGTAGAGAATGCCATATCCAGGGATCCACCCCATAATCGGCATCCAAACGCTGACACCATTGCATACGCTAGCAAGATTTTATTGAAAGGACCCAGATGTAGCTGTCTCTTGTGAGACTATGCCGGGGCCTAGCAAACACAGAAGTGGATGCTCACAGTCAGCTAATGGATGGATCACAGGGCTCCCAATGGAGGAGCTAGAGAAAGTACTCAAGGAGCTAAAGGGATCTGCAACCCTATAGGTGGAACAACATTATGAACTAACCAGTACCCCGGAGCTCTTGACTCTAGCTGCATATGTGTCAAAAGATGGCCTAGTCGGCCATCACTGGAAAGAGAGGCCCATTGGACTTGCAAACTTTATATGCCCCAGTACAGGGGAACGCCAGGGCCAAAAAGGGGGAGTGGGTAGGGAAGTGGGGGTGGGTGGGTATGGGGGACTTTTGGTATAGCATTGGAAATGTAAATGAGCTAAATACCTAATAAAAAATGGAAAAAAAAAAAGAAGAAGTCAGAAGTCAGAAGGTTCAGTTTGGGACTTGTTTCACATCTGGGCATTGCTGTGTGCATAGTGAAACATAACCAGGCAAGGCCAGCAAGCCAGCAGGGTTTGCTGCCCAAACTCCCTGCTATCGTGAATCTGAGACATTCCTTGGAAATGTGGATAAGCAAATGAATAAGCGAAGCAAAGTCTAATGTCAAGGTTTTGACGGTTTATTAAATCAGGAGAGGTAGGGTTAGCAGCACAAGCCTATAATCTTGGCACTCAGGAAGCTCAGGTAAGGTTTGGCAGTTGAGGACTGACTGTTCTAGAGGACCAGTGCTTGATTCCCAGTACCATCTAGGCAGCTTAGTCATCTGTAACTCCAATCCCAAGGGATCTGATGGCTTCCTCTGGCTCTGAGGGCACCAGATATGCACATGGTGCACAGAATATATGCAGTCAAAGCATTCACATAGGTAGAATGTAATAATACAAATGTAATTTTTGTTTGTTTGTTTGTTTTTGTTTTCTCGAGACAGGGTTTTCTTTGTGTAGCCCTGGCTGTCCTAAAACTCACTCTGGCTGGCCTTAAACTCAGAAATCCACCTGCCTCTGCCTTCCAAGTGCTGGGATTAAAGGTGTGCACCACCACTGCCTGCCTAAAAATGCAATTTTTAAATAAAAAGTAAGAATGCCTAGAAAAGGCTTTTGTGCCAATAAGAAGCTATCATCAGAAAATTTTATGCGACATACACTGTAGATCAAGTTAATTGAACAATAGGAGAAATATACAAATCAAGATGACATCTGTCTTAATGACTATGGTATATTTATCCAGAGATCAAACAAAGCTTGACTATTTGGTTCATCTTTTTTGGTTTTTCGAGACAGGGTTTCTCTATGCAGTCCTGGCTGTCCTGGAACTCACTCTGTAGACCAGGCTGGCCTTGAACTCAGAAATCCGCCTGTCTCTGCCTCTGCCTCCCAAGTGCTGGGATTAAAGGCGTGCGCCACCACACCCGGCTTTGTTCACCTTTTTAAGGTTACTTGAGAAGTTTATGCAGAGGAAAGTTTAGGTTTAGCTATGTTGGGCATGTTGCCAGTGTCAGATGACAGTACCTAGTGCTGAAGCTGGACAGGAAAGCCAGGCTCCTGTTCCCAGTGCTCTGTCTTACTCTATTTTGTTTACTTCTTTTTCATTTAAGGTAGGGCCTCTCACTGTGCAGTGGAAGAGCACTTGCCTAGCCTGCGTTGGGCTCCAGTTTTAATCCCCAGGCATGCTCTTTGAAAGGAGAGGCTGGGTTTTAGCTCATCCAGGTTGGTCTCAGACTCCCTATGCAGCTGCTCTGATCGTCCAGATTCTCCTGCTTCCTGAGTGCTGGAGTTACAGGTGCGCCACCACTAATACCCAACTTCATGTTCATTCTTTTCTGTTGCTTTTTGTTTGTGATGGTTGCCTCACTTTTTCTTTTCTTTCTTGTTTTTTTCTGTTTTAAGAAAAGTCCTTACTATGTAGGTAGGCTGTCCCAGAACTTGTCATCTAGCCCAGGCGGACCACCAGCTTTCAGTCTCTCCTTGCCTCCGCTCCCATGTGCTAGAGTTACAGGCATGCAGCAAGCAAACAGCTTATTTCATATGATTTTTTTAAAAAACTTGAAATAGGATGATGAAATGAGGATGGTCATTAGATATGGGATTATTGCATTTTTCTATGACTTGCTGATAGTGTGTAGAATTACCTAAAAGAAGTTGACTGCTTCAGAAAGATAGGAAAACATCAGCAATGATGAATCCGTTGGGCTGGAGAGACCACTCAGCGGTTAAGAGCACTGGCTCTTCTTCGAGAGGTCCTGAGTTCAATTCCCAGCAACCGTGTGGTGGCTCACAACCATCTATTATGAGATCTGATGCCCTCTTCTGCTGTGTCTGGAGACAGCTACAGTGTACTCACATACATACAATAACTAAATCTTAAAAAAAAAAAAAAGAAGATGAATCTGTTGTTGCTGAAAAGAATAACAAAGACCAGAAAGAACCATACTGCATATGCTAATACTCAAAACAGCCACCATTACTTAAGCATAAGATTACATTATTTTTTTGTCTGTTTGTTTGTGTTTTATGGTTAGGGTGGTTGGGTTTACAAATGAAAGAGTTGTAATTCAGGGTTACAACTGCTTACTAACAGTTTTAACAAGGATGAGAAGTTTCCACAGAGCAACCAGAAGCACTGAAATTGGTGGATATCAAACGATCACCGAGGAAAGCTGGGATCTTATATAAATAAAAAATGGGATCATCAAATAGAAAAAAATAATAAAGACACGAGGCCTTTTTGGCTCATGTCTGTAATCCCAGAGTTTGGGAGGGTGAGGCAGGGTTACTGTGAGTTCGAGACCACCTTGGTAGGATTCTATCTCAAAAGAAAAACACTAACATTTTTTAAAAAGGAAACTAAGAATGCAAAGTTAATGGAAACAAGAGAATAGAGCAGAGTGGGTGTAGGAGGCTTTGTTCAAAATGAGCATCACGATGGGCCAGTGGTCTGACTCAGGCCCTTAAGTAGTCTGTTTGTTGATGTGCTTTGAATGATAGATTAGGCTAAATGCTAATCCGTCTAACCTAGGTGATCTACGTTCTTTCCCCCAAAACTGTTTTCATGGGTTAAGATCCTGTGACAGGCATTTGGTCAAGTTGTTGCTGATTTTAAACAGTAATAAAACTGCTGTAGATCAGAGCAGGTCAAACAGGGTCAGAGCCTTCTCCTCTTCTGAAGGCTGTATTGCCATTTAGTCTTTTACTACCAAACCCGGATGACCATCTGTGACGAAAGGTTGGAAGTGGTTCCTCTAGATCAAGAACAGTGTGATTGTCTTGGGATGAGCAGGCCTGCTGGTCAGCATTCCACATCCAACAGTAGATCTGATGAGATCGGACAGTAGTCACAGCAACTGTCTCAAATCATAAACAGCGGAACAACCCTGAGGAGGCTAGTCAGAGAAGCTATGTGCAGACACGGGCATGCCTGGAGCCATGTCACCAGTGTTCTCAGCCCACATTTCAAGAATTTAGAGTCACTACAGGCCTACTGGTTTACACCTGTAATCACAGCATTCAGAAGGCTGAAACAAGATCACCAGAAGAAGCTTGGTCTACATAGAAAATTCTAGGGTAGCCTGGGCTACATGGAGAGCCCATGAACTAAAACAATAAAAATCAAGTGATAATATCGAATTGTTTCCCTGGTTCTGCCCCTAACTGCACTTAGTCTTCTCTTGTAGTTGACCAAATCTGCAAATGATGGGAGCTCTATGTCCAGGTCTAGGAGTGTACCCGACACTGACCTTGGCTTAGGATAATTGCTGGGCCTTGTCGACAGCTACTGCAGTATTGCTGTCATGAAAGAAAATAGGAATCCTCATCTGAAAATGGGAATAATAAGACCCAATTTACCCACTTCTCCACTGGCTTTTCGGGTAGAGTGAGCATATGTGTGTACACTTGGAGAGTTCCATTGTGGTGCTCGTCATTCTTTCTCATTCAGGCTTCAGTGAAATCTTACAAGCTCAAGTCGCTGCTTCTCAAGGCCTCACAGCGTGTTAGAAAGGCACCCTTCAGAGCACTGCCTGTGGGTTAACTAGAATTTAATTAGAAATATGCAAGAGTGAGGGAGGGAGCAGGCTTGTGTGAATCAGGATGTCTCTGCGGTTGGAAGCCTGGACCGGGAGGACTTTGCCAGCCTGAGTGCCAGGGGACACAAGTGAGGGCCAAAGGGAGACTCATTTGTTTGGGAGTAGGGAAAAATGTCATCTTTTAATTCACAGTGAGGGCAAGAGAACGTTCTCATCTTCACAAAGACCTGGGGTTTTTATTTATATCACAGAGAGGTACAGATATACTATAAGGTTATAAGAAAAAGAGCGGCATCAGCTTTCTGTCAAGAATTACTACTTTAAAAAAGTCAGTGTAGCTAATGACTCTGAGGAGGGAAAGAAGGAGAGGTGGAGGGTTGGGGGGGGGGTAGGGAGACCTTGCAAGGAGATTGTAGTGTTGACAGCAAATACTGAGGGACATTACAGACAGACAGAAGACATCCACAGGTGAGAGTCAGTTGTGCTTCAGAGGGGGGCTTGCAGAACCTTTTATAGCCCCAAGGCCGGTCATGTGACAGGTGGAAGGAGGTGGGGAAACAAGTCTGGTGAGTGGCCAACTAGTTAGCTCCTACCCTGGTCCAAGGAGCCCCTTTGTTTTGTTGTTTGCATGAGGACAACATGGTACTGAAAGGTGAATTAAAGAGAGGGACCTGAGAGGGACTTGATTCCTGCCTCAGTGTCTCCCTGTGTCACCTGAGAAAAGTTACAGGCACTCTGCATTGAGTCTTGAACAGAGTCCAGGATCAGGAGGGATTCAAGTCAAAATAACGTTCTGTTATAGCATGTGTAGTAGTTTATTCCTTTTTATTGGTAATATTTCATTTCATACCCTACCACAGTCACTTACCCACTAACGATCACTTGGGCTATTTTTACTTCTAGCTTTTACAAACAGTGATGTTAACAAGGGCATACAGTGCTTATATAGCTTTATAATTCAGTTCAGATTAGAAATAGATTGGCGTGTAAGAATAGACATCACATGGTAACTCTTACGCTTAGCCTTCGTGAGGAGCCCAGAGATGAATGGAAGTGGGGCCTTCCCTCACCATGTAAAGCAGTGACAGCTTCATAGAGGAGTAGATATACTGTCTGGTTCAGTCCCAGACCACAGTAGCCTAATCTGCAGAGTATTTCTAAAGGTACTTGGAGAATTGTCTCTAGTACTACACAACTCACTTTTTAGAATATTTAGAATATTTCACTCTTTGTTTTACTTTACTGAAATATACAGAACATTTTGGCTCATATCTGTGTATTTTTCTGTCAAATAATGGTTCAGAAATATAATGCATGTCTTGCTAAGACAGATTTGGTATGTGCATAGAAAGTACACCATTTTGATTGTGATGATCACAATTGAAATCCAGGCCTTGGGCATTCAAGGTAAGAGCTGTATCCCTCCCAGGATCTCATTATAATCCCTGTCAGAGCATTGCTACACAGGGTCCTGACCCTTCCAAGTACAACTTAATGGTCTTACAAGACTCGGGCATATCAGTTGGGGCAAAAGTATGAAATTCAGAAAATAATAAAAAATGAGAAATTACATATTTGAAAGAATAAGTTAATGTATATTAATTAAAATTTATAATTAAAATGAAAATTATCAGTGTCCAAAAGGAAATAACTTGGGAATTTAAGGACATTACTGGGGGGAAAAAAAAGAAAAACTGAAGTCTGAACAAAATTCATTTTTGAACAATGAAGTCATAAAATTAAGAATGAGCATCTAAGGGGAAAACACGGATACTTAAGAATAAACTAAATCTTTGCTGTTGTCTAAAGTTCACACAATGATTATTCTCTTTGATGGGTGAAATTGCCAGGGTGTGGGTAAGCTATAGTCAGCTTGTATTTACCTGCAAGAAGGGTGCTTGCTGTTGTAAATCCTCTGGACATGTCACTCACCTTTGGTCACATTGAACTTAGGAACACATGACGTTGACTTATTGAGGTTTTCTGTTCTTCCTTTGGCAAATCAAAGCAGTTTTCTACTAAAATGTCTAGCTGGAAGTATGCTAGGCCCTCCCTCTCATGAAGCTCTTTCAAGTATAATTAACTCCATTTTATTGATTTAGAAACTAAGGCTCAGCTGCCATTGCTGCATGCTGTATAACACAAGGAATCTGGGAAAGAGAGGGCAGTAAAAAATCATAGTAACCAGCAGCTTCGTGGGCAGACAGACACTCAAGCTCTCTGTAATTAGAAGCTGGGGAGTTGTGACCTGGAATTAGTCAGATACAGCTGTAGGGATAAAATACAGAGGGGGCTACTGTGCAGCTAGCTTTCTTCAGTTGTCCTGGATCTGTTTCATCCAGTTGATGCCAGTTGCCTCCATCGTGCCACACTGTGGACCTCAGGTGCAGCGGAGGGGCCGTGTTGCACCACAGATCCCTTGGCTCTCAAGACCCCTCCTGGGTCTGTTGACAAGAAAGTTGGTGATAGCATCACCAAGGCACTAGTAACTGAAAGAAAAGGTCTGAAGATTAGGGTGAAACTGACCGTCCGGAACAGACAGACCCAGATGCCTGATCATCAAAGCCCTGAAGGAGCCACCAAGAGACAAAGAAGCAAGAGAGCATTAAACACAGTGGGAACGTTACTTTTGACAGATTGTCCATGTTGCCCAGCACATGTGTACCAACCTTTAGCCTGAGAACATCTGGAACTGTTGAGGTGGCCCTCAATACTGCAGTGTATCGGCCGCAGTGTGGATGGCTGCCATCCTATGACATCATAGATGATGTCAGCAGTGACACAGGGTATGTTCAGCTTATTAAGAAGCAGCTAGCAAAAATATTATAGGACTAAATTTAAAAAACAAACAGCTGGTGGGTCCGTATGATGGCACTCAGCGTTTGGGCTATGGAAGGGAAGCGTCTCAGATATGAAATGAGCCGGAGCACCATTGAGAAGGCAAGGGTGGCATGGTACTTGTTAAGAAATACTCTGGTAGCCTCTTTAGGTGGCAAGGAAAGTAGCTCATGGGAAAACAAACAAAAAGACAGTATGTACTCAAAGTCTCAGAGAATAGAAAAATCTCAAAAGGATAGGTCTGAGGAAAAGGACCTGGGGTTAGCCCCTGTCCCAGCCCATCTGTGCTGCTTAGCTTCGGTCAGCTTGATACAAAACTAAAGACATCTGGGGAGAGGAAGCCTCAGTTAAGAAATTGCCCTGGGGGCATGTGTGTAGGGCATTTTCTTGATTACTAATTGGTGTGGGAGGTCCCGGCCCACTGTAGACAGTGCCTTCCCTAGGCAGGTAGGCCTGAACCACCTTACATACGAGGAAGTTGGATGGGAAGGAAGCTGGGTAAGCCAGTAAGCAGGCTTTCTGCATGGATCCTGCTTCCAGGTTCCTGCCTTGAGTCCCCTGACGATGGACTGTAATCTGTAAACCGGAGTGGGCCCTTTCCTCGCCAAGTTGCTTTTGGTAGGTGATACAGCAGAAGAGCAGTGCAGCTCAGCAGTCTTGTTTAACTTGCTCTCTGGTTCACAGCCTTGGTTGTGGGATGAAACAGAACTTGATTAGGTTATAACATCTCTCAGAGGCAAGTAACGTGGTAAGTTTCTACAGCCATTATTTCTGTGAGTCCTGCCTTCTTAAGTTTTGTTTTTGTTTTTTGTTTTTTTGTTTTTTCATTAGGGTAGGGGTGTAATGACTTTTCGGAATCAAAGCTAGGGTCTTTTACACATTAAACTGACTTATATGCCAGTCCCTGTGTTTTCAACAGTATAATGTGTGATTTTTTTTTCCTACTTTCTGAATAGAAGTGGATGGAAGTTGTAAACTGGTTTTATGAAAATTTTTATCATTATTTGATTATATGAAAGTTAAAAGATTTTCTTTCCTGCAAAAAATCACAAATTATTGGTAACTAGATAGATCAATATTTTCCAATGCATTAGATTATATTTGCAGTGACCCAGAATATTTTGGTGCTTAAAAGAAGAGGTCCTATTATATAGATTTATGATCTCTTAAGGAATTATGACCCACAATTTTTAACCCAGTATTATACCTATGACTATTCAATAAATATGTTTCTAAGCCTTGAAGTCTAGGCTTGGTAGCCATTGTTTGAATTAGTAGCCAGTGTTTTCTACATTTTTGCTTTGACCAGTGGGAAAGATTTTCATACATACAGATATGGACGAGCAGATTGTATTTCTATTTTAGGAATACACACACATGTATATGTAACAACAATTAAAAAGTCATGAATTTCAAGGAGACCAAAGGCGGTAATACATGGGAGGTATGGAAAGGAATAGAAGAGGAAGGAAAAGTAGTTATACTATAATCTCCAAAAAAAAAAAAAAAAAAAAAAAAGAAAGAAAGAAAAAAAGAAAGAAAGAAATTATTTTAAAAAGATGTTCTTCTGGAATTCTGACGTAAAGTCTCCTCCTGTTGAGAGACTTGGGGCAGTGCAGCCATTGGCGTCCTCAGCACAGTGAGCGGGCAGGTCTTCAGCTCGCAGTTGCTGCTGCTGTTCTCTGTGCCACTCTCTGCCTGCTGTTTATTCTCCAATCACAGTGGGACTGTGAATTTGGGAAATAGAGAGCAGCATGTGTTTATTTGTGGACCCTATGCCAGTGATACCTGGATTTAAACAGTGTTGCAAAAGCACAGAACTTTTGTGATTTTTTTTTTTTAAACTAGGGCTGTTTTGATGAAAATGTGTGAGAAATGATGAAATACGTAATTGGGATCACTTGGTATTAACTTTTGAGTAGCTAGTTTAAATGGACATTTTATGTCAGCTAAATTTCACTTAATGGAGTTCCTTGATGGTAGTCAAATACACACATTGCAGAAGGCATGCAGCATGGTCAGGCTTGCAGCATGGTCAGGCTGCAGCTCTGTCATGGAGGAACTGCTGCTTCACGTGATTTCGGCATCGGTTCTCAGGAAAACTTGACTAAGGCAGTCCCTTCCCCAAAGCTGCCAGTCCACCCTCTGACAACCTTAAGCCTCCTAATGCGGAACAGATTTTCTCATGCACGATGTCAGCCATTGAGGTCAGGGTGCTGTTCAATAGTATTTTCAACAAGGATGTTGTTACAGTTATTAAACACTTGAAGTATTAGTGATGTAGCTTAAAATTACTGTTTTAATCTCCAGTTCAATTTATGCATGCGATTAATAAAAGCCCTACTGGATAAAGCATATTTATATATTATTTTTTGTTCTGTTTTTATGTGTTTTGTTGCTTGAGGTGTGGTCTCTGAAGCCCAGGCAGGCCTCAAATTTATGGCAGTTTTCAGCCTTAGCCTCCCAAGTGTTGAGCTCATGTGTAGGAGCCACCACGCCTAGCTGTACGCATTGATGGTCTTTTGTTTCCTGAGAGGGCGGAGTGTGGTGTTGCCTAGCCTGACCTTGAGCTGTATATTGAAAGTGACTGGAACGGTGATCCTCCTGCCTCTGTCTCGAAAGTGCTGAGGTTATCAGCCGCCACACCTGGTTTATATCTTGACCAGATCCAATCCAGAACTCAGTGTATACAAGGTAAGTATTCTACCAGCCAAGCCACACCTCCACCATTATGTGTTATTTTGGGCACACTGATTTGTGTTATTAAAAATATTTGCTGTCCTGTTGAGTTCCATCCTTAAATATTGCAGTTAATTGTAACAAAGGGATGTGCTTTTAAGTAGAGTTGAAGGCATAGCCACAGAGAGAATTATTTCAAATAATTTCTGGATGTTATAGTGTGATTTTTTTTTTTTTTAACATCCTAAAAGAATATATTCTGGGCTGGAGAGATGGCTCAGTGGTTAAGAGCGCTGACTGCTCTTCCAGAGGTCCTGAGTTCAATTCCCAGCAACCACATGGTGTTTTATAACCATCTGTAATGGGATGCAATGCCCTCTTCTGGTGTGTCTGAAGGGACCAACAGTGTACTCACATTCATATATATTCTGAGGGTCAAAAGCACTGTGTTTACTGTGTTAATGTAGCTGTACTTATTCTGAAGCTGTTGGTTGCTGATTGTAAGATTAACAGGTGGTAATGGATTGACTTCTAAAAAGTATCAAGAACTGTGTGTGTGTGTGTGTGTGTGTGTGTGTGTGTGTGTGTGTGTCTGAACTGAGATTTTTGGCAAATTAAAAATAAGGACTGTAGTTATAAAAATAAAAGTTTGTTTTGTGAGTTTGAACTGAAAGTGTTGGTGTGGTGTTATTAAAAATGCTATAGTTACTTTTATTTACTCATTTTCCTTGTACAACGTGTGGCCATTCTAGCATAGACTTGAGAGAATACCAATTCCCCTGTCAGGATTTTACATCTTAATAATAACAGCAGCAGCAGATGTTACAGTAGATCTTGGCTACTTTTTTTTTTTTGCTATAATAAATTACCTTGACTAGAGTCACTTAAGAGAGAAAAGAGGGGCTGGAGAAATGGCTCAGCAGTTAAGAGCACAGACTGCTCTTCCAGAGGTCCTGAGTTCAATTCCCAGCAACCACATGGTGGCCCCCAATCATCTGTAATGGGATCTGATGCCCTCTTCTGGTGTGTCTGAAAACAGCTACAGTGTACTCATATAAATACAATACATAAATCTTAGAAGAAGAGAGAGAAAGGAGAAGGATCCATGGTGTGTGGGGAACCTAGGGGGAGGAGCTTGAAGCAGTGTGCTTGTAGTCAAGAAACAGAAAATAGCTCACTTCCTCTTTTCTACTCAAGTACAATATTAGTTTAAGATGCATAAATAAGAGTACACACACCTAAGATGTTCCCAAGAATATAAGACATGTACTGGCTACTTTTTGTGTCACCTTGACATAAACTAGAGACATCTGCAAGGAGGGAGCCTCAGTTGGAGGACAGTTGCCTCCGATAGATTGGCCTTCAGTTGAGAAAATGCGCCTACTAGAGTGCCTTGTGGGTAAGATTGTGCGAGTTCTGCCCCTTTGTTTTTTGTTTTGTTTTATTTGATTAATGGTTGATGTGTGTGGACCCATTCCACTTGGGGCTGTGCTACCCCTGGTCAGGTGGTCTTGTGTGGTCTAAGAAGCAGGCTGAGCAGTTCAGGGGGTGAATGCTAGAAGAAAGCAGTCCTCCAAGGCCTCTGCTTCAGTTCCTGCCTTGAGTTCCTGTTCTGACTCCCCTCAATGATAGACTGTGATCTAGATTTGTAAGGCAAAATAAACCCTTGACTCCCTGAGTTAGGTTTAGTCAGGATGTTCTATAGCATTACAAACCCAGCTCTACTCATATAAGGGTCCAGATTGTTAGACATATTTATCCAAGTTCATGATTGTAGTCAGATAAAACATGCCCAGTGCAGTGACGGTTGGGGAACTGACTTCTTCCTGTTTTCTGTTGTCACTGTACCGAGGATGTGGGCACAGAGACCTTCCTCTTGGGTAGTCAGATAAACGCTGAGTTTTGAGGGACAGTGAAGAATCTGACGTGTGGGTGTAAGGCAGGGGAGGGAACACAGGCCAATGCAATAGGGCTTAAGGTAAGGTTTTGGGAATGGAGTGAATGAGCTGGTAGGTGACTCCAGCTGTGGTCGTAGTCTGCTTGGAGAATACGCAGTTTTGAGAAGCTGAGGGCATAACTTAGTGAGTTCAGCGTGCACTTGGCCCTGGGCTCAGTGCCCTGCAGTGTGGAAAGGAAAATCACAAGAGCCCCAGCCCAAGAAGCTTGTGGTTCTTTCGTGACTATGGGGAGGAGTAAGGTTGTACCATCACAACGAGTCTGTACCAAAGATGAGGAGAAGAGGGGTGTGAGATGACCAGTCAGGCAAGAACAAAACTGGAGAGAGTGACGTGATACTGACAGCACCAGATGGCTGCAGTAGATGGAGAGAATTTGATTCATTTTGGTAAGGTTTGGTTGTGCTTAGATCAGACGCATCCACATTAGTAAACTTTAGTGTGTGAACGGATTCTGCCGCTATTTTTCGACTACTGTGGTATAAACTTTCCTGCGAAATAGTCTGCTTACCCTAAGGCTTAAACTAGAAAGTGTGACAAGGGAGAGATTTGACTACCTTACAGGTCTCATTTTAAAGTTTTATCTGTTTTGATTCACTCTTTTCAGCTATGGAGCTTAGCAATAAGTAAATGTGTAATATTCACAAAAAGAACTAAGAAAAAGGGTTTTTGCTCCATATTAATCCCTAGTATTTATGAAACTTCGGGAAAAGTTAAGAATCATACTCTGCCCTAAAAAGCAAAACAAGGAAAAACCAGTAGTTTAATTGAAGCTCTTACCTTACTGTCTAGGAAAAAGCAAAACAAAACAAAACAGATTATTTTTCTGGTTCTCTCCCCAAAGTAGTAGCTTTTCCTGAATGGTGAAGCTTGAATCCATTTGATGAAAGGTGTACATTTCATTGAAAATTCCTTATTTCTGTCTAGAGTTCAGCTTTTCTATGAATTTATTCAGCCTCAAGTTTTCTCGGGTTCTTGTATCATCAGGTTTATGTGTTTAGCGAAAAATGTAAATTCTGCAGCCATTCTGTCTATACCTTAAGATATCAGCTCTGTGTCCTCCAACCTCTCCATCCAAGACGATTACTGAGAAAGTTGGAACCTGCTATTCACCCATATGCCCTCAAGTCTTTGCTGATAAATGTGTATTCTCATTTTTTACTGATGTCTCTTCAAGTTTCTTAATACTATTGAATAATTCACTGAGTCTCTCTCTCTCTCTCTCTCTGTATGTGTGAGCGCGCACACACAAGTTCCATGTGTACGCATATGTGTTTGTGTTTCTTACCTATGCCATTTTTAATTTGTTCTGGATAACTTATGTGAGAATCAAGAATTACGAATGTATGGTAGGGCCTTGAGGTGGTGGTCTGAGCCTTTAATCCCAGAGGAGGCACTGGGATTACAGGATAGCCAGGGTTATGCAGAGGAACCCTGCCCAGAAAAACAAACAAACACACAAACAAACAAACAGATGCTGTGGTAGGCCAAGACGTCCATTCATTACTAGAGGAAAGTTTAAACGTAAGCCGGGAGGAAATTGTCTCGGCACTCTGCTGTTGATTATTAAACAATGATAGTGCCGGCCAACAACATGAATGAGCTGCTTTTCAAAATACATCTGGTCCTTTAGTGGGAAATTGTTAAATGTCCTTGTCATTTTGTGATTCTCTTTGTTAACGGGGATTGAGAAGAAAGCTCTAGAGCTGATGATCATTTATGTACTTTTGCACTATTCTGAGCGACTGTCCCCACCAAGTGCTACCCACTGGCCAACCAGGAGGCACTGTTGGATGTGTGGTTGAGCTGTCCTGTTAAAGTCCCTTTAAGAACACATTTTATCTGGTCATCATCACATTTTCCTGTGCTACATTAAAAAACAATCAAATAAAAACATTACATTTCTCCCTTAAGATATAGAAAGTTATCGCCTGTAATGCACAAGCAATATTTTTAATATAAAACTGGAGTAGACCTACAGCGTAAGAATATACGAAGAAGGGCTGGTGTGATGGCTCAGTGGGTAAGAGTACCCGACTGCTCTTCCAAAGGTCCAGTGTTCAAGTCCCAGCAACCACATGGTGGCTCACAACCATCCGTAACGAGATCTGACGCCCTCTTCTGGTGTGTCTGAAGACAGCTACAGTGTACTTACATATAAATAAATAAATCTTTAAAAAAAAAAAGAATATACAAAGAAATGGGATGCACAAAATCTCATTGCTCTGAGAAGCCACTGTGACCATTTTGGAGAACTCTCCTCAACTTAAGTGTTTTCAGTCAATTCTTGTTTTCTTAATACATTATCTCACACACACACACACACACACACACACACACACACACACACACACACATATATATGAATGATTTTTCAACACAGGGTTTTTCTATGTAGCCCTGGCTGTCCTGGAACTCACTCTGAGACCAGGCTGGCCTCGAACTCTGAGATCTGCCTGCTTCTGCTTCCTACGTGCTGGGACTAAACGCGTGCGCCACCAGTGCCTGACTGTAAATATTTTTATATACCATCACATCAATAAATGTATTTACTTTGTCAAGGCGACAATTCTACATGCTATTTATGTTCCTTCTCTATTTCACTTTGTATCAAAATAAGATTGTTAGCACATAAGTATTTTAGTTTTTATCAAATCATTGGTTTTTTTACTCACTGAAATTTTCCTAATATTTTCATGACCTGCTAGCAGCTTCTTTTTTTTTTTAATGGTTAGGTTTTATGGACCATTGTAAGTAATTTAGGAGAAATGGCTGCATCAGAGACGTTTATATGGCTCTAGACTTTCCTTGTTATTTACTTGCTAGGCTATGATCTATGATTGAACCGCACTCGCCCCAATTATTTTTTTTATTGAGCTGGCTTCCAGCTCTGCTTCCTTTTTTATAGTCTTCAAACAAACAAACAAAACCATGTCTAGAATGAATGTGGCATTCTAGCTGTGTCCTACTACAGATGAAATCAAATGGTTTCTTGTAAAAAAAAGTGCTGGCACTACCGCCGTAGGCATTGCACGCTGCAGGCAGTTCGGCACACTAAGTTACATGACTGCCCCTCCCTTTACGTTGGTAACACACAGTTTTACTGTGTAGCCCAAACCAGACCAAAACTCAGATACTATGGCCTGTTAAGTGTGAGCTACATCTGTCATAGACAAACACTTAAGACTATCTGTGTATGACAAGCTACTTAACTTTTCTATGCCTATTGTAAAAATTAACAATTATACCTGGAGAGCCGGGCATGGTGGCGCACGCCTTTAATCCCAGCACTTGGAAGGTAGAGGTAGGCAGATTTCTGAATTCAAGGCCAGCCTGGTCTACAAAATGAGTTCCAGGACAGCCAGGGCTACAGAGAAATCCTGTCTTGAAAAAACAAAAAACACCCCCCCCCCAAAAAAAACAAACAAACAAACAAAAAAGCAATTATACCTGGAGTTTATTTGCCTTGATTAAAATAGTGAAGTTACTTATCATAGTGCCTGGTACAAAAACATTCAACAAATAATGTGATTGTGTTGGGGGGAAGGTTGAACCAGTGTTGACCCTGCAGTGGTTTGCCACAGTGATGCTATGTTTAAGTTCACCTACCACCACACACATATCACTGTAAATGTATGTACATATTTGATTTTTTAAATTTTCTCTTTGAGGATTTTTCTAGTCTTATATTTGTCATATTTTTAGTTCTGTTTATACCAACTTATTTCATTGTTGAATTGTTGTGCCTTAAGCTTTATACAATTATTCTTTTTATTTACTTCAACAAACTCTCACCTAAAAACAGAGAGTTCATTTTAATTCTTTTCAAATTAATAAAAAGATGTGTAATTGGAAATTTTAAAGAGTAAACGGTAGACCCACATGGTTTTCATTTTAGGACTAGAAATGAGGGTTTGAGGTAGGGTGCTGGTCTATTGTGCATCAATCAGGCCCTCCCTGGGTTATATGCTCCAAACTGCAAAATAAAGTAAAACAAATTTTCACTGAGTTATTTTTAAAGCTTCTTGGTAAGATTGCCGAAGACAGGGGTCACGGTGTTTACCATGGCAAGTGTGTTTGCAGCTTTCTTATGTGCTACCCCAAGGCTTGCTTGGCTGCTGTGTTAATAATAAGCCCTGTCTGTGTGTCTGTCTATAGTGCACAGGCCTGTCTGTGTGTCTGTCTATAGTGCTATGGATACAAATGGAGGGTTTCGTGGACCATATATTAGTGATATCATGTAACTATAGTGTTATTATAGGATTTAAGGTGCTAACTGTCATTGTTTAATTGGAGTATATATATATTTTTTTTCAACAATGGTTCCTGAAGGAAGAATTGGTTTTTAATAAAGAAGATGCAAGTACACTTGTAAATAGCTAGGAGTCTCATCAGGGTCAGAAAGGTTCTAAGTTTTATAGCTCTCATAGTCTGTCACAGCTACTTTGTGGCTATGTGGAAGCAGCCACCATTAGTAAAAGAGAGATTGTTAGATCTTCAGTCTTAGTGACATGGCAGAGCAGTGTGGTAGCTGTGGTGATGGAGAAAAGTAGATACATTTCAAATTCATAATAGAAATAAAATAGATCTGATAGGTCAGAGGATGGACATGTCTGTGCCATCCCTCTACACGGAGCCTCAAGTCCTGGCTCCTATGTGGGGTCAGCTTCATGATTAAAGAGTCATTACATAAACTGATTTGTACTCATCCCCCTACTGCCGCTGCACCCCACCCCCTTCATTCAGATTTGTGCCATCTTGTACCAAGGGGTCTTTTTCCTCCTGGTTGACTTATGGACTCTTTTTGGCAGAGCCACAGGTTCGTTTAATCAGATTTTGCTTAATTTTCATTTCACTACTTACTGTGATCCCCAGTGTACTAGACTGCATCTCCCACAGAGAATTTGGAAGGGTAATTCCAGCATCCATTCTCTCCTTTCACTGATTTAACTGCCATCAATGCAAGAACGTGGCAAAACATTAAAATGGCATAAAAAAATATGTACAGTGAAAGCTAATTCTCTCAGCCTGGACACCAAGTCTCTAGTCCTTTTCCTACAGTTGGCATTTTCTCAGTTTTGCCTACAAACATTCTGCCAACATGCACACATTAGACATCACCTCCATCCTCTTATCCTGAGCACAGAGGACACTGTGCTGACTAATAACCCTGTCCTTTTCACTTAACACGTTAGCTAACACAGATCCACCTCTTCTTTAAAAAAAAATGCAGTCAATTCAAACTTGAATAGTCCGTATTGATGGACACATTGTTTACTGTTTTGCAGGTGTAACATGCTAATGAACTCATTTATATCCATTTCTGGAAGTGCATTTCTAGTATAAATGCCCGTGAGGGCCTGAGCAGGGACAGTGTCAGAGTCTAAAGACAAACGTGATATGAGGGTGACCAGAACAAAGGCAAAGCTTTAAATGTGTTCTTCATTGTTTCTAACCATTTGTTATTTAGAAAGGATGTATTTTTCCAATTACTACCTGATCTCCCTGAGAGGAATGGAATATTTATCTTAGTTCATCTCTTAAACTGCGTCCATATTTTATATAGGGTTAAACAACTTCTCTTAGATACATGGCTTATTTGTTGCATACATAGCTTGCTGCTGTTTTCTAGAAAAGCCATCACAATTTCTACTAAAATTTTAGTTGTCTTTCTTAGTTGAACAAAGCTTTGGTCTTTTGTTTGTTCTTTGGAGTGTCTCGTGTTTGGATTAGTTAATCAGACATTGTCTGTCTTTATCTTTCAAATCTTTGTATCTTTGTTAGAAATCTCTGAGCTTAAACCCATAGATTGATTAGACCTGTGGTTTAGTTGATCTACTGACGTGTTCTAATCCTTTGTTATTATTCTGATATATCTATTTGTCTAGGATAACCTCTTCCCTACAAATATTTTCTTTCAAAGGAGTGCTTAATCTTTTGGATAGAAAAAGATACTCCCTGAATAGATTATTTATTGAGTAATAAATATAAAAGCCAGTGATTTGCTTTTGGATTATTTTCTCATTTTCAGGTCTCTTGAGATCTCTTAAGTAAATTTTTAGAAGATTTATCAGAAACCTGTAATTTAGCACGGTGTGATTTGGGCCATGGAGAAAGCTCCCTTGGCAGAGTGGTTGCCATGCATGCACGTGTGAGGGCCTGAGCTTGGACACCAGTGTCCACTTAAATGCTGGTCCTAGCAGCATGTGTCTGTTACTGCAGAGAGCTCCAGATTCAGAGAGGGGCCCTATCTCAGATGGGGTTACTAAGGTAACATTTGACATCCTGGTGCTCAAGTACACTTGTGAAGACACCTATCCAACACATGCATATAACATACACATGGGTGTGAAAACACACACACACACACACACACACACACACACACACACACAGAGCCTTACTCTAAAGTCCAAGCTGACCTGGAATTCTCTCTGCAGCTCAAGCTAGCCTCAGATTTGGGACAGTCTTCCTGAGCCTCTGAATTGCTGGGATAGCAGGTACAGGCCACACTGGTGGCTTAGGAGTTTTATTGGTTAGGAGAGGGTCATCTTTTAATTACCAAGTGTGGAAAACTTACTGGGACTTGCAGTTTACTTCAGTTCAGGCACAGAGCAATCTTTTGGGAATCCAAAACTGAGCAGTAGATCAGACTGAGCACAGAGCCTCATCATCTGACTTCTTTTCAGGATGTAAACAGGCAGCTAGCTGCTCATGGTTGTAGCTCAGTGTGAACTGACAAGGAAATAGTTTTGTCTATTTGTATTTGAAATCATAGCAGACTGTCTAGTTGCTTGAAATAACATTTTGAAAATATAGTAAGATTTTCCTCCCTCCCTCCCTCCCTCCCTCCCTCCCTTCTTTCTTTCTTTCTTTCTTTCTTTCTTTCTTTCTTTTTGGTTTTTCGAGACAGGGTTTCTTTGTCTACAGGTCTTCTCTGCCCCTGTCCCTGCCTCCAGTGTACCAAGATTAAAGGTATGCACCACCACCACTTGGCTCCTTCCTTTTTAAATATAATGCCAATTAGGAAGAGGATCAAGGGACAGTCACTGCCTGTCTTTTACCTTAGTGGATCCACTAGCCACACAGTGGTATAAGTTCATTATTTTCTAGAAGTTGTAAAAATGCTCCCATTCAAGTATTCTATAGCCAACAAGGTAGCTCACCAGGTAAAGGCATTTGTCACACAATCCCTAGAACTCACACAGGAGGAAGAGAAATGACTCCAGAACACTGTCCTTTGACCTCTGTGCTGTGCTGTGGTGCATACACGCACAATCATAACAAAATTTTAAAATCATTTAGTCGATCAAAAAGTTGAATATATAAAGCTCCAAGATATCAATCAGGTAGCAGACAGAAATAATGGCCAAACAGCAAACAAAAATGTTTCTACTAAGAGACTGTGGAAAGTATGTGGCATCAAGATCTTACCAGACAGGAAACACCATTACTTTGTGGGTATAATATATACACGGGCAAATAATCTTATTAAGAAACATTTATCAGCTGGGCAGGTGGCACACGCCTTTACTTCCAGCACTGGGGAAGCACAGTCAGGCGATCTGAGTGTGAGGCCACCCTGTCTACAGAGGGAGTTCATGGGACAGCAAAAACAAAACAAAACAAAACTCAAATCAAAACAAAATGAAAGAAACAAAGAAAGAGAGAGAGAGAGAGAAAGAGAGAGAGAGAGAGAGATGGAGGGAAGGAGGGAGAGGGGGAGGGAGGAAAAAAGAAAGAAGGAGCCGGGCGTGGTGGCGCACGCCTTTAATCCCAGCACTCGGGAGGCAGAGGCAGGCGGATTTCTGAGTTCGAGGCCAGCCTGGTCTACAAATGAGTTCCAGAACAGCCAGGGTTACACAGAGAAACTGTGTCTTGAAAATGAAAGAAGCAAACAAGTAAGAACCGCAGAAAATGGAAGGACTCGCTGATTCTGTTTTTGGTACTTTGGCTTCCCACAGAGAACTTTTGGAGTGTTAGCAGAGTTTCCACTGTTAGTAATACTTTCCGGGAACACAACTAAAGCCTGTTCCTTTACAGATGGGTGTTTAACCCGCACTGCCCACAGGAGCCGGGGACCCATTGGCACTATTTGCTTCCAATCCTACGTTTGTAGATATTTTTGCAATAACTTGTTAGCTCCTCATACACCCAGTGAGGAGATGAACCCCAGGATCTCCCACGTGGTAGGGGAGCACTCCACCTCTGAGTGATACTCCAGATCAAACCGGTACTTTTTTTTTTTTTTTTTTTCCAGACAGGGTTTCTCTGTATAGCCCTGGCTGTCCTGGAACTCACTTTGTAGACCAGGCTGGCTGCAAGCTCAGAAATCCACCTGCCTCTGCCTCCTAAGGGCTGGGATTAAAGATTTGTGCCACTACGCCCAGCCTAAATTGGTATATTTTTAATAGTACACTATTGGTGCATATGAAACAAGGAAGTTAGCTGCTATGTTTATTCTTTTTAATCAACATGTTTCCCTTCCCTATTGTACCTGATCAGGCTATGCCTACCAGGTGTCAGTGTTCCGAAATCCTGTGGTTACACAGAAGAATATTTGATATGCATGCGTGTGAGCAACAGTATCTGATCACTGATTTCTTCTTTGTACAGAAAGTCAGGTGGGAAGAAGATTTTTGTGGCCTTTTTTTTTTTTTTTTTTTTTTTCACAATCCTGATGATAGTAGGTCCTCGGCAAATAAAGGCCACTGTAGAACACAGAAGGGAGTTTCTCTTTTCTAGCATGAACACTGACAAATGACAGCTGCGTGCCACTTATTTCAGTTTAACACATTAGGAAAAATTGTATAATATTAAATTCTTAGCGGTACTTTGACCAAATAGATTAAGTATAATTTTTCCATTTACTGCATTGGCTTAGGCTTGTAAAATAAGCTTGAATCATTGTATTATTGTAGTTGTTTAGAGTTACTTCTTTGAAGCAAACCCACCTGATGTGAGTGCTGGGAGCCAGGCTTAGGTCCCCCAGAAGAGTGGAAAGTGCACTGAACTACAAAGTCCTCTCTTCAGCCCCCAATTTTGTACTATAATATTATGTTAAGTTTCTAGTTGCAGTAATTTTTACCCTAATTTACTCTCTCCCTCCCTCCTTCCCTCCCCCTCCCCTCCCTCCTCCCCTCTCTCCCTTTCTTCTTCCCATCTATCCCTTCCCCCCTCCCTCCTATCTATCCCTCCATCTGGGAATGTAGTCTAGGCTGGATTTGAACGTCTGGGTCTTCACCTTCTGGGCACAGCCTTCTTGGTAGGTGAGACTATAAAACACACCACTAATCCTGGCCGCTGGTTAACTCTCTAAATAACAAGTCTTAAGTCATACCTTAGAAACTATGTAATTTTTTTTTTCTTTTTTGGTTTTCTGTAGAGCAGAGTGACCTTGAACTCAGAGATCTGTCTGCCTCTGTCTCAGAGTGCTGGGCGTAAAGTCATATGCTACCACTACCTGGCTAGAAGTGTATAATCTTATTGATAACCTCAAAAGATGCACTTATATGCATTTTATAGTTTACCCCAGGAAAATGCTAGGGAGGGAAATGGTGTTCTCATAGTGCATTCACTCATCTTAACTTTGTGATTTTATAGGCAGATAGAAATGTTGGTGATGGTTTGAATCCCAAGGAAAAGGATGTTCTTAAAGCAGAGTCAGAAAGGAAGGTGGGCGGTTACAGGAGCAGAGTCAGATGGGAGCTCTGCCCCTGGTAGAACCTGAAAGTAGGTCATTCCTACACATCTAAATGTTTTTTGTCCTAACAAGTTTTTCTTCAATTACTTGATGAGTTAATTTTACCGATTTGTAATTACTCTATCTTCATCGAATACTTACGACAGCAGACTATTTTTTTCTTTTCTTTTTTTTTAATTTATTTTTGTTTTTTAGTTTTGTTGTTGTTTTTTTTGTTTTTTGTTTTTTTTGTTTGTTTGTTTGTTTTGGTTTTCGAGACAGGGTTTCTCTGTATAGCCCTGGCTGTCCTGGAACTCACTTTGTAGACCAGGCTGGCCTCGGAACTCAGAAATCCGCCTGCCTCTGCCTCCCAGGTGCTGGGATTAAAGGCGTGCGCCACCACGCCCGGCTAATTTATTTTTTTATTAGGTATTTTCCTCGTTTACATTTTCAATGCTATCCCAAAAGTCCCCCATACCCACCCCCCCAATTCCCTACCCACCCACTACCCCTTTTTGGCCCTGGCGTTCCCCTGTACTGGGGCATATAAAGTTTGCAAGTCCAATGGGCCTCTCTTTGCAGTGATGGCCGACTAGGCCATCTTTTGATACATAACAGCAGACTATTTTATCATCTGTATTTGTATTATAACATATTTAAAAAGTTTTACAATAAAAGTCCATATACAAAGATAGCTATGAGCTGTTTAGTTGGAAGGGAAAGTGAAGGGATTACAGAAAAGTACAGCCGGCTCCTCTGTAGTTGGAGCAGCCGTGGAAAGAAGCTTGGTGGCTACCCATGGGGCTAACACAGCCAGCATCTGTCTGGCTAAGCAACGGAAGACCATGACACAGATATATGCGGAGCCTGTGAATACTAATTGCACTCTAGATATCGCTTTGGTTTCTTTTTACCACCACCTATATTCACTGGTAATTATAGAAACAAATTTTTGCTTATTAAGACAAGCTAGTCTGGATGTGGTGGTTCACACTCATAGCCTCAGCTCTTAGAAGGCTGAGGCAAGAAGATTACCAGGAGTTCAAGGTCAGCCGGTCTCTGCTGTGAGACTTTAGTAAAACTCAAAACAAAAGCCAGAAACCTAGATCCCTGCTAACAGTGAGAGTGTTAGACCCTCACCACCCATTTCCATTTGCTTCTTTGATCTCAGCATCTTTATGTTACTTAAGGTCTGACACCCTCATATAGACACACATGGAGGCAAAACGTAAAATAAAAATAAATTATTTTTAAAAATTAGAATTGATGAAAAATAATTTCTGAAGAAGGTGTTAGCCATAGGTCTTGGCCATATACCTTAAAAGGCATTTTTTCTGTATCTGACCCAAGCCAGCCTTTAAACATTGGTCGATTTAGCCATCAGTAGAGCCTCTGTCTTTTTCCTAGACGAATACTGATAAAGACAAAGATTCTATAATAACGTGAGATACATACCATAGTACTTGCATCTAAGGAGGTGATTGGCGGCAGTACTGGGATTTTAAGAGTAGCTATTGAATTGTATAGGAAGCTTTTTGAAGTGGTCTCACTCAAAATGCTTAAGAGTGCCACAAGATTACCCTTCTCTTGTGTGATTCCTTTATCAAGAAAAAATGTGTGTACTTGAATTCACTTGATACTTCAACATTAACCTTGTATTTAAGCACTCTAGATTTCAAGATGTAATTGAACAAATTTTTCAAGAAAATCTATTCTGTATGAAGCATATAATGCAGGTACTTTTTTTGTAACAAGATTATTATTGGTGAGAGCTTACATGTGATGACTCGTAAATTCACTAATAGATGAGCACTATCTTTTCTTCTTTTTGCTTAATTCATAAACTTCGTGATTTCTGTGCTTAGTTGGGATATTAAAATGACCATGGTCTGTTCGGTCCTCATGCTTGAATATCACCATTTCAGTGAAATTGTAATCTATGTTAGATTTAACCTACAGCAGCGAATTGCATTAATAAGGATGCTAAGAAGTGATTTGGTCATTATAAACAGTTCATACTAAGGCTATTGAAACCATAGTGGAAACTTGGCTCTAATAAAACTCTAAAGAGGGGTCTCTCTCTCTGTCTCTCTCTCTCTGTCTCTGTCTCTGTGTCTCTCTCTCTCTCCCTCCCTTCCTCTCCCCCACCCCATTCCTGAAAGTTTCTGAGTCATCCTGACATAAGATGCTTCTGTCCAGAGTGAGAAGATGAAGACACCATTTGTTTATATTGATGTCTTCTTTCTTTTCTTGCCCTCTCAGCCTCCCTCCTATTTTCTTCCCCTACCGTCCTTCCTTCTTCCTCATTACAGGGGATTTCCCAGTGTTGCTCCGGTTTGCCTTTAACTAGTGAGACCCCATCTCAGCATTTGCGTTTATAAGCGTGTATACCCACTCTCAGCCTGTACTGCCTTCTTCCCTTGCCATGGTGGTTCTCACCTTTTCTGACCTTGTGACCTTTAATACAGCTCCCCATGCTATGGTGACCCCCCGCCCCACCACGAGGGGTGCACTGCTACTTTATAACTGTAATTTTGCTTCTGTTATGAGTTATAATGTAAATATCTGATCTGCAGGATATCTGATATGCAGTCCCCCCCCACGCACACTAAAAGGGGTCACAGGTTGCTAACAACTGCTTCACAGTAATACAGAACAGGGCTTAAGAACCTTGAGAAGAGTGAGAGTATTAATTTTTCCCAAGTTGATGACCTCACACACTTGCATGAATCTAGGCCATTTTATAGATGCACAAAAAGCGATTGATTAAAGGATATGGTGCACCTAGAATTCAATTTGCTCCAAGCTGAGTTGCAGGGACACATGCCTGTAGCTCCAGCTATGAGACTGGGGTGGGGAGGGGAGTTTAAAACCACCTTGAGCACAGCCCTGTCTCAAAAACAAAATTAAACCTGGTTCCTAAATGGTCATCTTAGTTTTTGTTCTGTTGCTGCAACACCTAGGACTGAATGATTTATAAAGCTGAGAATTCTGAAGCCCAAGAAATAGAAAATCTGAGCAGCTAACCACGTGAGGTGGCCTCCCTGGATGGCTACCTGCTACACCAAAAAAAGGGGGAGATGTGTTTTTATAAGAATAAGATTATTTGCTTGTTCCTGCCCTGTTCTATGAGAAAGGCCTCAAAGACTTAGAGTCTTCTAGGCCCCACCTCCTCCTCTCACATTGAGGACTTAAGCCTGAGATGGAGTTTGAGCAGGAGTATTTCAAGCCGTAGGAGTGTTTTATTCATGTTTCACCTTTTATTTCTAATTGATATTAGACTTTTTAAAAATAGGTAAAATGTATAAACGTGTCTAATTCTTTTGAGTAATTAGGCCTAATCCAATCTTTTTCTTCTGTCATAGATATGGAGTCTGGAGAACTGTTGCCATCCTCACCAGCCTCCTCCACTACACCAACATCATCTTCTGCTCCTTCCGTGGCTTCAGCAGTTTCAAAGAGCAGCCTTTCCACAGGAGCTGCTTCACTTAGTTCTACAGCCAGCCCATGTGGTTAGTATCCTTTAAGCTTGACTTTAGAGACCTGTTCTTTCAGGATTTTGTATTTACATATAACACTGGGCTCTAAGTAGCATATTGTCCTTCTGACATGTTGGATAATTGCTGGGGTGAATGTGTGCTCTTTCTGCTTCATTTAGATTTTCCTCTGGCAGAGTCCTGATTACTCAGGTTCTCCACATCCGTAACCCTTCCCTGAGAGTCTAGTCTTAGTTTCATGATTAAGAGTCCCAGAGCCATGGAAAAGAGAAGCCCTTGGTGCTGACAATAAAGTCTTTGCTTTTAACGTTTGTAACACTGTACTTCTTTTTTAAAGTGAAGCGGTGTGGGCTGAGGGCTGTATATAAGTGGTGAAGCCTTTGGTCCAACTGTACTTGGCAAAGTCCAGGTATACACAGGTGTGGATGGGCTGGCTGTGTGTTGTCTTCCAACCCAAAGATGCTTTAGACCACCCCGTTCTACATAATTCAGTCTAATCTGCTTTCTTGTCTTCTTGCTTGATTCATTGCATTGGCCCATGTGTTAATCTGATCATTCTTTTTATTTAAAAATAAAGTCATGGCGTGAGTGACAACGAGTTTCACCCTGGATCTTAGAACAGTTTGATCTCATGTTTTTGATCTATAGAGAACAATAAAAACAGAACTTTCATCTTTAAAACAGAAAACCTCAGGAATTCTTTCATGGGTTCTTTGATAGCATCCTGCTGTTTCAAACGTTATCCTAAAGTTTATTTCTTTGTCATCTTAGTCACTGGTGGTGCTTATACAAATTCCTTTATGCGCTAAAGGCTATACATTGAGTTTGCTTTCAGACACTAAGCAAATAGCTATTTTCTGTTGAATCGATCCCTTCCCTAGCTCTGAAGTTACACTCACTCATAGCTGAGGCTATTGCTATGATGAATCCCGACAGAGCAGGTGAGATCCTGGATCAGAGGCACGGTAAGCGACAGGAGCACGCTGGCATGGCTTCCCTCTATCCACATCAGCTCTGTGGCTCGGTGATGATGGAGCAGGGTTGTGAGACAGGGGAGCACCGTGCTTGAGAACACCAAGCACGTGAGTCAGATAGATCCTCTTTAAGGATATGCAGGGGGTTTTGTTCTGATCTTTTAAATCACCTAAACTTGTTCATTTTAAGTCCAGTCCTGAAAAGTAGCTCAGGTCAAGAGAGCCAAGGCCTTGCCTTCCTGGGACTTGGATCGATAACATTTTGAGGTGTTTAAAACCAGTGGAACCTTTACTTTGATTGCCATAACTGGGATAAAAAGTATCATTGCATGAGAACAGTTAGGGCTATTGACATATGTGGCTTTTATTGGTTTTATGAAAAAAATATTATTTCTTCTCATTAACGAACTTTTTTTTTCTTCTACATAAACCACTTGAGTTCAAGGCCAGCCTGGTCTACAGAGTGAGTTCCAGGACAGGGAAGGCCACACACAGAGAAATCCTGTTTTGAAAAACCAAAACAAAGAACTAAACGAACAAAAAAAAAACCTCCAAAACTCCATCTTTTCCTAAAAAATAATTTAGACAGTGCTCACTGAAATAATTGGGTGTGTTAAATAAAATCAATTAACTAATATATTAAAAGAGAGGCTCTAAAAAAATAAAAAGCTCTTCACTGAAGGAAGACAGCTTTGCTTAAACAGTGTCTAACGATGTTAGCCTGGTGTTGCAGATGCAGCTGAGCCTCTTTGCCCTTGGTCTAAGTGCTGGGTTTCCTGGCATGAGCCATCACATCTAGCAAGCCATGAATACCGCAGTATTCAGGCTGCAGTGAGTAAGAGGCAAGCCAAGAGGAGCACCCACCCACCCACTCACCCACCCACCCACCCACCCACCCACCCACCCACCCACTCACTCACTCACTCACTCACCCACCCACCCACCCACCCACCCACCCACCCACTCACCCACCCACCCACCCACTCACTCACTCACTCACTCACTCACCCACTCACTCACCCACCCACCCACCCACCTACCCACCCACCCACCCACTCACTCACCCACCCACTCACCCACCCACCCACCCACCCACTCACCCACCCACTCACTCACTCACCCACTCACTCACTCACCCCAGTGCTTATAAAGACATTTGTTTGCCAGGAACAGAACAATCCTGAACAACCTTTGCTCTGCGCTGAGCAAGGCAGATCCATGCCATTAGAGCCTTTGTGTAGAACAGCAGCTGCTGCACACCGTAACCAGGCCCACAGACACTCAGGTACCTACCTACATACTGACTCCAAGGAAAAGCCGAGAGAATGACATTTAATATAATTGCGCACGCCAACCTTACAGAGTACATTTGTTTGAGAATTTTGACTGTTTGACCTAATACAGAGATAGAACATTAAGTAATTTAAATAATAGTTAATCTGTACCATAGTCTACTGCTTTTTCTTTTTGTACATTTTTCAGGTCGATCCCTTCAAACAAATGCTAAAATCAACAGCAGAGCCTGTAAAACTGATAAACTAAGCCTTTTGCGGTTAAGGATATACTGGGCATGCTTATCTGTAAATGAATATTACATCATTATCTCAGTCCCTGCAAGTGTGAGCCAGGATGGTGCATAGAAGGAAATTGTTAGGTTGATTTAGTTCTCAGTGTTGTGTTACACACACACACACACACACACACACACACACACACACACACACACACACACACACACCGGTAGGTTAGGTAGGAATGTTTAACTATGACGGCAAAGCATGGGAAACACAGCACACATGGATAGGCAGCAGGGAGTATCCTCAGATCCTGAGGCTGCTGGTTAAATCTGCCTCGGGAAGTGTGAGGCTGTTATTCTCACACATGTACCTCACAGCTTCATGAGGAATGTCCTCTCTAGACAGAACAGCTCTTCAGCTGAGGCCAGGGGAGTGAGGTAGGTCAGGGTTGCAGGCCAAAAGAGTGAATGCTTTTCCCAGAAGCCCCACCTAGAGATTTTCACTTAATCTCTCCAGAATTGTGTGAGTGATAGCCTTGGCTTCAAGGAAGGACAGGAAGTGTGGGTTTTAACAGACCATATTATGGCCCTTAATAAAATGGGCCTTCTATTAGGAAGAAAGGAAGGAAAGCTGGCGTGGTCATATGTGCTAAGGCTTTATAGAGGACATAGGAGGCCATGCTAGGAGCAGGCCATGACAGAATACTTAGAACCTAATATGCATGCACAAGAGTTTATGCAGAATAATGAAATGATTAAAGGCAAGGACTTTGCAGTCAAAGACTGGGAGATTTAACCCTTGGCTCGTCCACTTTTTAGCTTTGTGAATTACCTTTCGTAAGGTTCACTTGTTTCATTTGTAAGGACAAGGAGTAGCAGCTGGTTTAAGGATTATGATAAATGAAGTAATGACTGGCCTATAGTTGATGCCTAGTAAATTGTAACCATTATTTTTTCTTATCCTTTATCCAATTAGAATGGTTTGGTATAGCGACAGTAACCTCAGGTGACACTTCTGGCAGGGTGTGACAGTTTATATGAAGAATGCAACCAGAGGTGAAGAGGGTCTTACATTTATATTAACATTTGTAGATAGATACATTTATTCACATGTAAAATGATGTGGGCCCAGGTTGAGGAGGACTGGAAGTGTGGCAGGAAACAAGGCTCCAGAGACAGCGGGTAGCAGATTCATCTGAGATAGAAAGACCACATGGAGGCATGTAGAGAAAGAGAAGCCCTAACATGACCTGGCGTGTTTACTGAAAGGCGATGTAATGAGAGATGTGAAGAGGAGATGTATTTGTAAGGATACAGGACTAGGTTATCTTTATGTTTATTATACGCCAGTGGTCTATATATTTATATTCTGTGTTGTTATTGGTAGAAAATTTCAATATTTCCAGTTTTGAGCATTATAAATAATGCTGTTAAGGACATCACTATGTATAGAAACAGATACATTTAAGCATATTCTAACACCTATAGTATCACTTTTCCTGACAGCTGTGTTTTACCGTCCTCATGCCCAGCACCTGGGATCGTCAGAGCTGGAGGTATTTTTGGTCAGTGGAGCAGTGCTTAATTGAGATGCCTTTTCAGTTTTTGTAAGACTTTTAGCTTCTCAGTTTCTTTTTTAAATGCCTGCGTAGGGTTTTGGATCATATTTCTAATGAGTCAATTTTTTTCCTTGAGTATTTGAGAATTATTTTAGATATGAAATGCCTTTAAATTACACATGTGGAGACACCTCTTCACCATCTGATATGTACGTGTATTTGTTCCTTATACATTGTCTTTTGATAATAAAATGTCCAACTTGGATGAAGTCAATTTTAATGGTTTTACTTCTGGTTGCTTTTGTGTCTTGCTGAGGAAGTCCTGCTTTGCATCCAAGGCTAAGCATATATATTTAAGATTTGACTCACTTCTTGGCTTAGTCTAATCTGGCTACTATAACAAAACACCACATAGTTGGTAATTTATATGTATTAAAAATTTGTGTTTACAGTACTTGAAGCTGGGAAGTCCAAGATCAAGGTATCACCTGACTCAGTGTCTGGTAAGTGTCTAAGTCTGTTTTGGTGTTACTATTACATGATACTGGCTCAATATTTTATTAAGTATTTTCCATGCAAAGAGACTTACATGACATTTCATTCTAATGATTAATATTCTAAACATTATGGTACTATCTGGTGAATGCCCCCTCACTTATAACAAACATGGAAGGGAAGTAGACAAGGAAATAGTCATTTGGAGAATGTACCAAACACGGTATGGCATTGTTATCACAGTCCACAAAATCTAACCTGTTCTGGAGAACTAGTTAATCGCTTCTGATGGTGACCTAATAGTCTCCGTTAGTCCCTACATCTTAGAGATGTGCCTCTTTTTAACATATTGAGGACTGAACTTTCAACACATGGAATTTTAGGGAGCAAAGTGTATCTAACCTACAGCATTGAAAGCTTTTTACTTAGAGATTTTCACATTCTTTATGTGTCCTTTCTCAAAGTAGAAAAAAATCAAAAGCAAGTCAGTATAGCTTTTCCAGTGGAATAAGGTTCAGGCCCTCAAGAAAAGTAAGAAGGTTTTAGTTCTCGACCTTTCACTCTGGCATAGCTCTCTCTTGTGAGGCTATGCCAATGCCTGGCAAATACAGAAGTGGATGCTCACAGTCAGCTATTGGATGGAACACAGGGCCTCTAATGAAGGAGCTAAAGGGGTCTGCAACCCTATAGGTGGAACAACAATAGGAACTAACCAGTACCCCTAGAGCTTGTGTCTCTAGCTGCATATGTAGCAGAGGATGGCATAGTTGGCCATCAATGGGAGGAGAGGCCCTTGATATTGCGAAGATCATATGCCGCAGTACAGGGGGAATGCCAGGGCCAGGAAGTAGGAGTGGGTGGGTTGGGGAGCAGGGCTGGGGGAGGTTTTGGGGATAGCATTTGAAATGTAAATGAAGAAAATATCTAATAAAAATTGCCTTAATTAAAAAAAAAAACCAGTGCCACCCATCTTTAGTCCGACAGGACATATTTGAGTTGCTTGTAGGAGTGTGGGTGAAGCGTTACCATAGGAACATGGCTGATCAGTATCTCCTGCATCATCAAAGTCCCACACTAGTATGATGGTAATTCTTGAAAGCTGCATCCTTTGTGCACAACTTGTTGGCAGCTCCGAGTGCTGGAGAGTCTATTCTCCCAAACATCGCTGCTTTCATTATCTTTCCAAGGAGTTTTATGAATCCTTAAGTCTCAGGAGAACCCTGAACCCTGTAAATTCCCTTTGTTTCTTGAGTCCTGTGAACATTAGAATTTGGGGGTCAATAGCTGCAGAACACTTTTTATAAAAGCACTAGTTTATTAATGAGGATTCAGCTCTCCCAACTTAGTTCCCAAGTCCCTACCTCACGATAGTTCGATAGCCTCATTGTGGTTTTGACATATGAGTTTGGACGGAACACCAACCTTTTTATTTCTACTACTTAGAAAAGTATACTTGTTAGGTATCAGGCCAGTGAGACTGACTGAACACAGGCTTGGGGTTTTAGACTTCTCACCTGTTGAGCTTTGGTTATAATATGTGTCAGGTCTAATAAATATAACACAAATCACTAAGAATGGTCAAAGTAGACTGAGATTTAATCAAAATAATCAGTCAGGTACTTTGAAAACTATTGAGTAACTGGCTCCTGGTTGCCATGACTGACTTCAGAATATTGCTGCCTAATTGACTTGTTAAGGAACTTACCTCTGATTCAATTCAAGCCACTTTCACAACTGCTGGCTTCATGATTGTCCCACCTTATCTGCAGTCCAGTTGACTCTAACTGTTCCTCCAGCCCTTTCCTAAATAAATAATTGCCTGGGCCAGGAGTTTGAGACAGAAAGATTACAAACAGGAGGCTTGCTTGTGGTGCATAGTAAGTTCAAGGAGGACAGCCCAGACATCTTGACATCTGTCAGAATTAGAAAGGCCCAATAATGTATTTCATGGGTGGAGTACTCACTCAGAGTTCAATCCCAGTGCAGAAATGAGAAGAAAGGTGAGACAGAAGAGGAGAGGAGGAAGTGAGAGGGCGGGAGGAGAGAAGCAAGCCTACGTGTACTTAGACGTTTCCCTTGTGCTCGTCGTGTAAGAAATGAAATGCAGTAAGTGCCAAACTCAAAGACACAGCTTTTCAGTCTTCTAGGAGACAAATACTTGTGGTTTCCCGTACAAAGATTACTGAGGGCTTCTCAAGAACTTCATCTTTGTCTGCAGTATCATCACTGATCATGTCCATGAGTGTAAAGGCCTCCTACATCACCTACTTAATAACCAGTATCTTCCCAACCCGTCTTTTCCCAGCCACTACTTGGCTCTTACTTTATTTTCTGCTAAAGTTCCTGCATCCTGCTTTCTCAGAGAGACAGCGCCATGTGTTCTGTTCCCTCGCCTTCCGTGTGGTCCAGGTCCCAGCACAGATTCTCAGCACAGATCTTCCTTCCTTGATCTTCTAGCAGTTGACCACTGACCAATCTTTGCTTGGGCTCCATAACATCACTCTTAGTTTTTTGCTATTTTTCCAGCTTCTTCAGTTTTTATTTGTTTTCTTTTGATTTGGGTTTAGTTTCTTTACTGAATTTTTTTTAGGTCTTGGGTCTGAGGTCTTTTATCTCTAGGCTCTTTGTCTAAGTGTACCTGAATAAAAACTGTCTGAACATTTTCACATCCTAACTGTACATTTTGTACAAATGCTTTATATACACACATCTCAACTGAGACAAACCCAAACTAACAGTTTTCATTTTCTACCAAACCAATTTCTCTTACATTCTTCCCCATTCATTTACATAGAAGAGCCACTGTTCCTCCGGAAGTCCAGTGACTTTCCTCCACGCCCACATATTAATCCCAGTGGTTCTACTTTCAAAATAAAGTTCCAGGTGATATCTTTTTCCTGGCCCTCTGTCACTTCAGTAGGTGGCACCAAGATCTCCCTCCTGTGTCTGTGCAGTTCCTCCTGACTGTACAGTTCCCCCTTGCTTAGTCACTGTGCAATTAGTCCTCTCACTAGCCATGAAGGCAGGTAAACAAGACCTCTCACTTCTGTTGCTTTCTTAGGTATAGTTTACCTGCAGTAATAACCTCAAGTATTTGTTTACAGTTGGTTTTTAAACTATGTGGACAGGTAGGGAGTGGGGTGGATCTGGGACAAATTGCTGGCGGGAAGTTAATATGGCCAAAATACATTGTACAGAAGAACTTTAAAGAATTATTTTTTATAAAACTCGAGTGTTCAGAGATGATTTGGGCATTTAGGACTGTAAATCCTTGCTCTGTGATAGTTTTCTCACTGTGTTGAAAACCTGAGAATTCCGAGACCTTACAGTCTATTAACACTGGAACATGATAAGCAGACAAATTTAGTTTATCCTCTGCAGTTCATGTTTGGGCTTTGAAATGAATGAAGCTGTGAGTCAGCCCAAAGAGAAAGCCTGTGTGTTCTCATGCAGCCCCAGGTTAGACCCTCCCTTCAGTGTTTGATCTTCCATCTCCACCCTGGCGGGCGGGGCCCTGCTTTCTGCTACTGTTTAGTTTCTGGACTTTTATGTAAATGAAGTCATGTATGCTTTTGTGGCTTGTGTCTTTCATAATTCTTTTAAAACATTTATATGATTATTTATATAGCAGCTCACTCTTTTATCTTACTAGTACTACTTTGTTTTATGACCATGCCAGAACTTGTGTAATCTTTCACCAGTGACGGGCGTGGTAGTGTTTTTAGCTTGAGGCAATCACGAGTGTTCCAGTTAGGAGCCCTTGTGTTTGCACATGGTTTTATTTCTCTTGGGTAAAAACCTAGGTTGAGGAGTGCTAGAGAATATTCTAAGTATATGCCTACTTTGAAATTTGGCAAGTGTCTTTCTGAAGTGGCTGTAACATTTACCCTCTACAAGCACTGTGTAAGAGTTGACCCCCCCCCCCCCCCCCCCCCCCCGTAGTCAGGGTGCTTAGTGCGCCATTTGAGGAACATTGTAAGCCATTCCAGCTGCTGTATTACTTAGGACATCTATCTGGCTTTGGTTTTGGGTTTTAATTCTTATAACTCCATTGTCTTCCCTTTCCTCCCTCCTACCCTTCTCATGTGTCATCTTATATCTTGTTCACACTCAAATTCATCATCGGTTTAATTATTACATATATACTTGAAATATATAAAGAAGTATTTGCTCAGTCCATTTAATGTTACATGCGTGCTATAATTTCTGCTGTGGTTCACTTGGTGCTGGCTTTAGTATGTACATCTCTGGAGACTGATGAGATTGAGCGCATTTTCATGTACGCACTTGTCATTCATATCTTTTCTTAACACATCTGGATCCGTGCTAGGGCTGTCTCACCTTCCAACCTGTGTAATGTTTGTTTCTTTACTTTGCGTCATGAGCTTTTGCTGTTTGGCACAAAATTGAATAGAACTGATAATAACAAACATCATTGACTTTTGAGGTTTTATTTAATTTAGTATTGATTTTGTCACATGGTTACGTCTATTGAAATGCTGACACAGCCTTTGATTTCTATCTTGCTAATAAGGTGAAGTAATTGACTAATTTTTTTTATATGATAAACCCTTGTAGCCTTCAGGGATCAAATTCCAATTAATTATGCTGTATTGTTTTCTTAAAACATTGTTGAAGTTCTATTAGGTAAACTACCAGGGTTACTGGTTCATTTTTCTTTCCCTGTCATTCTCCGTTGCCAATGATTTGGCTGAGTCCTCATTCTTACTGTGTTTTGGAAGAGAATATAATTGTGTTTACTTTTCTAAATGTTTGCCATAATTGAGCAGTGAAGTCTTGTAAGCCTTGAAATGTGTGTGTGTGTGTGTGTGTGTGTGTGTGTGTGTGTGTGTGTGTATGTGTGTGTGTGTGTTGTAAACTTTTATCATCAGATGCTAAGTCACAGCTTTACTCTGCAGAGCAGTCATGGCTCTTGGGTTCGTCCTGCTCCTGCTTTCTGGATGTCCTGGTTTCATCCCTAGGAGAACAGATGCAAACAACACGGGTTATCTTTTCATTTAAGTGAGGTTTGATTGGTGTCTTTGAAGGGATTTATGTGTTGATGAATTCATGAGCCCTGTTTGTACTGTTTCATTGTTAATATCCATAATGTGTGCCTTTTCTCGTTTTGTAGAGCTTAACTGATTTCAGTGTTTTTTTTTTCTTTTATGAATGAGCTGTGAATCTGATTGAATTTTCTTATGCCTTCTTTTTGTCTGTTTCAGTACTCTCTTATCTTTATTATTTGTCTTAATTAGTATGATTTCCTTTTCTTTTCTCCTGTCATTGTGTTTGTTTTGTTCTGTTTTTGTCATTGTTGTTTTGATTTTTGACATAGGGTTTCTCTGTGTAGTCCTGGCTGTCCGGGAACTCGGTAGACAAGACCAGCCTCAAACTCAAGGGACCTGCCTGCTTCTGCCTCTCAAATGCTGAGATTAAAGGCATGCACCACTACTGCCTGCTTTCACCCGGTTTTTAAAGTAAAAAAATTAATCATTTATTTTGGACCTCTGTCCTGTTAAATATGTATTTAATGCTATACATTGTCTTTTATAGTATGGCCATTACTGCAAGCTGTGCATTTTAAAATATTGTTATTTTCTTATTCTTTGATTATTCCCCTTTAACTGTCAAATTTTTATAGAAGTGAGCAATTTAACATGGGCATTTTAAAAATTGTTACCCACTTATAGTGATCAGAAACTATTGATGCCACACCCGCTGATGATATTTTTAGAGAAGCTCCTGTCGCTCTCTGTGCATTTGAAAGTGTTTAGAGCCACGGAATGAGCATCTTGTCTGTGCACTCCTTGCTTTACGATTACCCATGGATTTCAGCTGCTCTGCCTGCTTTGGACTCTGTGGTATGGCCTGTCAGACTCTACTTCCTGAGCCAACCTTAACAGCATATATAGCAAAGCAGTATCCCGTCAACAGAGTTGCTGGCTATGACTTTGATTTTCAAGAGTTGGTTTCTGTATGTTCTCTGCCAGCTGCTCTTCTGTTTGTGTGGCATACTGACAGTTAGGCATTTGGATCCCTCAGACTCTAAATTTGGTTGGGTTTTGTTCTGTTTGTGGTTATTAATCACTAGTATTTTTCTTTTTACCCCATCTGATTTTTAAGTGTTTATTAACTATGAATTCTATCTTTGATGGCATATAGCTAGGCTGGCTGTTGTCTAGTTCCCATGTTTTCTGTAGCACTAGGCTGGGAGACATATGCAGCAGCACTGGATGGGAAGCCTCCAGTGCACATTCTTGCTCTTACACATGCTCTCCATTGGCTTTGATCTCACTTCAGATGGTTTTCAGTATCTTTAGATTGGTTGTTTGTGGTGTGTGTGTTTGTGTGTGTGTGTGTGTGTGTGTGTGCGCGCGCGCGTGCGCTCGCGTGATCCTTACAAGTGAAAAATTGGAAGTCTCCCTAGGTGACGTTCCTTTCTACTTTGTCATTTGAAGCAGGGTGCCTTCTCACTAGGACCTGGGGCTTGCAATGTTGGTTGTGCTGGCTGGTCAGCCAGCCGCCTGGGGTCAGTCTTCCTCTCCCTTCTCGGGCACACAGCCCTACACCTAGCTTTTTACATAGGCACTAGGTCTTCATGTAAGCATTTTACTGACGGAGCTGGATCCCCAGCCCCAAGTTGGTTTTCATTTATTACAGGGTGGCCTTGAGACCTGCTATGTAGTGGACTTAGAATCTTTCCTTCAACTCAGAATCTTTCCACCTCTAGTTCCAAGTGCTAGGATTAGAGGAGTGACTACCAGGCCTGGCCAGTCTTTTTCTTTTTCCTTTTTTATAAGTTAGAAACAATTGCCATCTTGTGTAGGATTACAGTGGCTGTTTCAACCCTCTTCCAAAGTTGTTACCTCAAAAGAAAAGTACTTCTCAATTTGTATTTTAACCTGAGGTCCCACACTCCAGACATTGCATGTCCATGCGACGGAGACAACATCAGAGGGTGTAGATCCAAAACCCTGGAAAGAAGCTGTACATTAGTGTGCAAACACAGCTCCTTCTCCTGAGACATCTTTCCCAAGAGCTTTTGAGACCTGAGAGTCATCAGATTAGCCTTTCACAAAGCCAGATGGAATGAGATGTTTTGTATATTTCAACCTGTGTAATCCATGAGGCCACACACCGCCCTTTACCAACCTTCCCTCTTTCTTCATACTTGTCTGGTGCTCTGTTTATTCTGGTCTATTATAGTTCGGCCTCCTGACCGTTGACTTCTTCAAGTATAAAGCTTTCTTTTCTAGATCAGTATCTGAAGTATGCCCTCCATTTTGTCTGAAAATTCTTCCTATGTCTGTCTGATTATCATTCTTGCTCTTGGGTGTGGAGGTTAACCTTGTGTCCACTTGGCTGGGGTTGCAGGATGCCTTGAAGTAAACAGTATTTTTGAATGTGTCCATAAAGTATTCTTAGCATTTGAATCTATGGATTGAGAAAAGCACAGTGCCCTCCCTAGTGTTGGTAGCATTATTCAGTTCTGAGAGAGAGAGAGAGAGAGAGAGAGAGAGAGAGAGAGAGAGAGAGAGAGAGAGAGAGCGCTTACTGCCAACTCTCCAGCTCTAGCATTTCTATCAGTAGCTTTCCTGGTGGGCCACCATCATTATATTTGCCGATTCTTCATAATCAGTGATTCCTTCAGGCCCCACATCTCTGAAGAATATTGACTAGTACTGACCTTAATTATAGATGACTCCACTGATCATAATGGCTAGGTCATTGCTCTCCTATTCTCTACCCCTGAACCTATCCATTTCCTCCACAGCACGCTTCACAATGTCTAATTATACATTTGATTTTGTTTTATTCATCCTTTTCCTATGTCTAAAGAGCAAGGACTATATCTGTTTTCTTCTACAGAGTGTGTTCGGTTAAAACCTGGCAAAAAAAACAAAAACAAAAAAACAGTGCATAAGGGAACTATCATTGAAGGAAGGAGAAGGAAAGTGAAATTTTGCAGGAATAGGACTTGAAAATTAGATGATTAATAATTTTCTGGCTCTTTCCACCATCTCTTACATCCAGGATAAGGATGCATAGGATGTCTTGGCAGATACCCTTGAGTGTCAAGAATGCCTAAAAGACACTAAATACCAGGTTCATGGTAGGACTGCTTCACATCCACCCTCAGGCTTCTTTCTGTGCGGATAAAACTGTGTGCCATTGCCAGGGCTGAAGCGATGGCTCAGCTGTTCAAGGCTAGGCTCACAGGCAAAACTGTGGGATCATGAAGGATCACAGAGCTGTCAGTGTTGTGGATCCGACAGGCAGGCTAACCATGGAGTGATGGATGCAGATTTGATGTACAGCACAAAAGGTCTAAGAAAAGAGCAGAGCAGTGTTCTCTTACTTCGGTTTCATTGTACTGACCATCTCAGCTTGAATTATGGGCCAGAGGAAAGCATATATCAGGAAAAGCCTCGGGTTTCTAAAGATGCAACATAAGCACAGAAATCAAACATTTCAGTGGGGGAGGAGCTACACATTTCCTGTGCTGTACTGTGTACTGTTTTGGTAATTTCAAATGACTTTGTAAATTTGAGCTGAAGAGTAAGCAGCAAAAGTGTAAGGGATTGTAGAGAAAAGAATTGACCGACCACATACAGTTTTTTGGGGGGTGTTCCTTGTTTTCTTTCTTTTAAAGCAGATTCATTCCTCGCTTTCTGGTCACTTGCAGGAGAAGCTGTAAAAGGCTTCCCTCACTAAAGACTCAAGGCACTCAAGACATCCCTGTTTCATTTGTCCCTAATCAGAAACACATGCGCAGTGTTCCCTGTGGAGGAGGATGTGACGTTTTACAAAGGCAAAAGGGAGGTAAACATTGCAGCTCCGGGAGCGCAGTGTAAAGTGCTCTTCAAGGCTCCTACAGGCGTGCCACAGGGGCACAGTGGCTCTGTCATCATCAGAGGTCCTAGCTACAGCAGCAGAATGCCATCCTGTCAGCTGTCAGCCTGCCTGTCACCTCTCAAAAACATCCATGTGAGGAGCTGCAGACGGAGGTGCAGTGCATTGTGGGGCAGCTCATAGTGGGGCTGCACCTTGTGGAGCAGTAAGGTGCTCAGATCATCATGGGCTGTTAGCTAGTCCTTTGGGCCTTGTCCTTTTAATATGGAAGCTGCTGATTCCTGCACCTTCTTCCCTCCAGCATTCTAAGACAATGAATCCTCTAAGCCACGTTTTGGCTTTTCAGGTCTCCATCAGTTTGGGTTCTTCTTTTTCTCCGGGCCATATGCTTTAAAGAAATAGAAAATCTAAAGGGATATTTTGATGTAACTCTCCCAGATGTAGCAGAAAGAGGGCCTTTCTTCTCAGATATTTTGAAGAACTGGGAAGGAGATATCAATCAATCAATCAATCAGTCAGTCAGTCAATAATTCAGAGTCAGATCATCTGCTGCAAATTCCTGAGACACATCTAGTCCCTGTAAGAGCTTGGGCACCATCCAGGGAGTCCTGCTTTTTAAGTTCATGAGCAGCACTGACAAACTGACTGCCTTCATGAAGCAGAATCAAAGGTCAGTAACTAACCCCCAGGTCTGGTGCAAATTGATTAAGTGACCTCACTGAAGTGATAAGCAGTCTGTTGCCTAGTTCAGTGAAGAGGAGAGAGGTCAGTGCTGTTTTAGGGTCAAAAAGCATCCAAAAAAGTCAAATAATGCTAGCATTATTTGAATTTTAAAATTAAAAATTTTAATTTATATTTAGCATAATTTATACAGAGTATATAATAGACTTAGAAGTATTTATAATGTCGACTTTCAGAAAATGAAAGGGATACTCTTAATATTTTATTTAGAATCCCTGTATCTTGCTTCCCATGACCCTTTATTCTTTCTTTCTGCTTAGGCAAGGCTGCATTTGCCAGGCTTAATCTCAGGGGCCAGCTAAGCAGCTGACGCAAGGCAGAGTCTATAGAGTATGCATATATTTTACTTGACAGTCCAAGGAGTGCATAACAGAAGTGACACGTTTAGGTGCTGCCTATTGGAGGACATGTCAGCGTCGGTGCACTAATGCCATATTAGACAGCATTTCAGAGTGTCAAGTGCTATGACCTATCCCAAAATAAAAACAGTGTCCTAGAGAGTACGCATCTGGGGTATCTCAGGGTTTCCATTGCTGTGAACAGACACCATGATCAAAGCAACTTTTATAAAGGACAGTATTTAACTGGGGCAGGCTTACAAGGTTCTGAGGTTCAGTCCATTATCATCAAGATGGAATGTAACTTTTTTAGTTTAGCATTGTTTAATACATATGAATAAAGTGCTCTTTTGTAAATATATATATATAAAAAAAACCATTTAACATACTGAAGAGGCAATGTTTAAAAACCAACCTGAGACCGAGTTCAGACATAACTGAAAGACAGCCAGGTTTCAAGTTTACCGGCATTAGAGGGTCAGTAAGGGATGCGAGCAGTCTTCCTAGATGTATAGTAGACACAAGCAGGGTTCCGTTGCCTCCAGGTTAGCATGTGAATACTTTTCTCTGCAGTTGCTGTACTAATTTTGAGGACTTTTGTGAGTCTTGATTTAAGGCTTTCCATTGTCCAGTTGTCTTTTCTCTCATCTTAAACATTATTATTCATTTCCTTATTGTGTGCTACCACACGTCCTTATACGTGGTGGGTGTCAGGTCTCCCCTTCTTGTTTCCACTGGCTCCCAGGGCACAGCAGGTGAGGCATGCTGGGATTGCAGATGCACATCTGTCCTGTCGGCTTCATGGCCTTTAGTTATGTGACTCAGCTCGTCAGGCTTGCCCAGCAAGTATGCTTACTCTCTGAACTGTCTGCTTAGTCTCTGTCTACCTTTTCTTCCATGAGGAATATTTCATGGGAGGTTGAACTCAAGGACCTAAGCATGTCTGGAATGTTATTTTACCTTTTACTAGTAGAACTTTGTCCTTTTTGTTGGAGACTTTAGTAGTAAGTTACTGAAGAAAAATAGTATGTCCAAATCAGTTAAGTGATACTGGTAACTAACCCTGTATTAGGGTTAGAGTGTATCTTCTTGTTACAAAGAAAAAAGGTGTGTTGGGGCCCAAATCACAGTGCTTCAGCATGTTCTCTTACTTGGAGATGGGCTCTTACAGTCGTCTCTGGTTTAACAGGAAGTCAGTGAGTAGCCCCTTCTCTGCAGTGACTGTGCCCTCCTACACGGCATGTCCCGTGAGGACAGAGGACAATACCTGAGGCTAGCAGAGACCATGGGGCAGATGCTTTCTTAGTGCTCCAGAGGTAGCCCAGGGCACATGGCCCTGCCATCATGCTTGCTGGCTTAAGCCTCTAGCAGGAGGGTCTGTTTTAAACTACCTGGCTGCAGTAAGCTATGAGGGCAGCCCTAGCAGTATGCTCTTTGTGGTTTTGAAAGCTGGTTATAATAGTTTCTATTCATTGTGGGGAAACATTTTCTTGCTTATTGAAAAAAAACGTTCTTTGAAATTATTCTCAGTTATTTTTTCCTTTTAATAATAAAGCAGTGTTTGAATGTTTTAAATGTATATCAAATATGTGGGGTTTTAAATTAGCATTTTAACTTCTTTCAGTAGATTTAATAAAAATGTTTGTAACAAAGAAGAAATTATTCTAACCTCTTAGATTGAAGTGGCACAAGTTAATAGCTTTTGTTTCCAAAGCAACCCATGATTTTACTGACTTGTTTTTCTGGTTTAAAAAAAAAAAACAAAACAAAACACTGAAGAGAAATAGTTAACTTCACAGTGGAGAATCCTGGCAGGCAGCAGCTTAGTGACAAAATTAACATCAGCGGTGCTGCAAAGAAACATGGGCCTTGAGTATCCTGCTCTGAGAGAGGGCCATTGAGTGTCATCCTCAAAGAGGTAGAACTTCTAATTGTTACAAAGCATTAGACGAACCCCAATCTCTGGTTTATATTCATCATTGAAGCACAAGACAAAAGTTGTAGCTGACTGAAGAAAGCTAAAAGCACAAAGTTCAATGTAATAAAGGATTCTTGAATCTTGGGACAAGGAATGGTGTTAATAGGAAATAGGATTAATGCCAATAATTTTTTGCCTAGTTAAGGTTAATTTCTTGGCTTTGAAGATTGATCTATAGTTGTATGTAAGATATTAGCATAGGAGGGGCTATGGAAAAGGAACATAGGGACTTGCTGTTACTTTTTCAGTTTTTGTGATTATAAAATAATCTCAGAATAAGTACTTAAATAAAAATAAGCTAGGTTGGTCATGCATGTTGTAATCCCTGAGTTGAGACACTGAAGCAGAAAGGCTCCAGAACATTGGCACATACTAAGTCCAAGAACTAAGCCACATACTGAGTCCAAGGCTAGTGTGTGCTACGTTATGAATTCCTGTCTCAAGAAAGAAAATAAATGAATGACTAGAATCTACTTGTATTCCATACATCTTTCTAAATATTAAGACATAAGGCTGCAGTGGCTCCAAATAAGAGAATACAAGAATGAAATGAAGATTATTTGTGGAAAAATGTTCTGTCCACACGAACTAAAGAATTCTTTTTGTTGTTTGTTCATTAAAGTTCAAATTTATATCTCCCTTACTTTGAGTTTCAAATACGTAAGCATTGAAATGGTTAAGAATTCAATGTATTAACTGATAATTGAGTTATTCCATTGATAGCATTTCAGTTATGTTTGTTTTGACCTATATGCTCCCTTATTGCTGATCTATATGGGGTGTAGCTGAATGAATGCCAGTTTCTAGGATGAGCAGTGCTGTGCAGATTACAAGCCAGAGACTGATTCCGCAGTGATGTAAATCACGTCAGCAGTGTAAAGATGTAGGCCTGGAGCAGCAGCTCTGTGCAGCATTGAAAGATCGAGAGCAGCTCTGGCACGCAGAAAAACAACCTGTATAGAAAGCTCTCATTGGGTTTTGTTGTTTCTGTTTTTAAAGATTAGATGTTTCCCATACTGGTTTCTTATATCAGCTATGTTTACTGTTGACTTTTGGACTTTTACACAGTGATAGGAGACTTTGCACACAGGCACTTTAGGCTCGGGATTACTTCAGTCTGTCTGTGTATCGTTCTTTGCTTCCGGTGAGGTGGAAAGACCTTATTGTTCACGGAGAGTAACAAACGTGCTTGGTAACAAAGACTTTTATAATACCATTCCTCATGACTGACACATTGGCGTTTGTGTGTCACCTGATAGACTTGAAAAGTTGTGCTAAAAACTATCCAGCTTATCATTTAAGAATCTTAACATTGCCACTGTACATACATTTTCATTATCTAAGTTGTCCATGGTTATGTATCATCAGTTAAAACAAAAACTAAAAGTGAAATAACATTTGCACGCACAGCATGCAGTCTGAGCATCTTCGGTCAAAGGAGTAATACTGCCTTAATCGTCTAAGTGTGCAGACATTTTCTCTAAGAAAACTCGTTTTTAATCAGGATACTTTGATTTGGGAGCATATATCAACATTAGGTATATAGATGTAGAAAAAAATTACTGTTCCAAAACTAGAACTTTCTAATATTCAGATACGCTCGTTCTATATTCAGGGAGTTCCTCGATCCTCTGTGACATGTTCTGTGTCATGTCCTGCTCTCTTGGTGACACAGGATAAGCTTCACCTGAAATGTCATTTGTGTTGTCGACTGTAACAGGAGCCAGCATGCTGTCCCTATCTGTTATCAATTTAAAGTTCCCATCGTGGAACGGGGGAGGTGGTGTAGTATCGTGAGAACCTTAGCTGTGATCTCCAGCACACATTTAACAAAAACAGGCATGGTAACGCATGCTGTAATCTGTGCTGGGGAGGTCAGGGCAGGCACATCTGGTGTTCATTTGCCACCAAGCAAATCGTAGAGTTTTAGGTTCAATGAGAGACCCTTTCTCAAAACATATGTTTGAAAGTGATGGAGAAAAAGTTAATGTTGAACATGCATGTGGACATGCATACAACAGACACACACTCACTACAACACTCAGCATGAGAGAAGTAATTCCCTTGTGAGTCAGAGCTTCAGATTTTAAGATGGATTACAGCTACGGGCTTCCACTTGGCCCTGGCAGCATCCGGTAATCCTTACAATAGTTTTTTTGCTGTGTAAAAAGGTAAAAGTTGCAGTACAGATACTGGATTTGCTTCTGTGAATAAATAAACCTCAGTGAAGATGTTATATTTTTAATGATTTAAAGAATGGCTCTTGCTTGATTAGTTTAGCCCTTTAAAAGACAGCTGCTTTTCTGTTGCTTATAGTAGGTCCTGAGATCGTTGCGTGTTTTGTACATAGTAAAAATTAAGAAATGAATTTTTCCTGCATAATTTTATATCCTAGTCATGGTATAATATAAATAGATTTTGAATAATAATATTCAAAAACATATTTGGGGAGATAGTAAAGAACAGATAGGATTATATAAAACAAGTCACAGAGAAGAGTCATAGCATCTCGGAGGTTCCGAAGAGCAAGCGAGAGTGTGAGGAAAGAACCACAGTTGGTCGCAGTCTGTCAAGCCCTCTGGTGGCCTGGCTGTCCAGGAATGGGGAGGCCCTGGGATAGTGAGACCCCATCCCTGCTTGTGGAGCCTGTCCTGGCATACAGTCCACTCTCACTGAGATGTTAAACCGTGATGCTATAGAAGTAGGAAGGGGGAACGAACAGGATAAAGTCTTTAAGAGGGCTTACATTTGTAGGAAGGAAAGGAAGACCCAATAAAGATATCACACGTTCAGATCTTCTTTTTATTGTACTTTTTTATAGTTAAAAATCTTTTAATGTGATCAGATATGGCCCTGATCTTTAATTGTTGCTACAGGAGTGATAAGCATTCAGATATTTTATGTTTCTGCCCATGAGATTAAGATTTAGCTCTTTTGCTCCTTCAAAATAATGAAATTAATGCTTAATTATGTTTTATGCATGTTTTAAAGCTAATTCATTAGTTCTCATAAAATTGTTTCTGTCAGTTTTAGCCATCACTAATTTTAGTGTTTTCAGTTTTTCATAATTTGGGAGCTTAAATTTGTCCCACAGTTTTTTGCTTTTTGTTTTTTTTTTTTTTAGTTAAGCCATGGCTACATGCATACAGCTGGCAGGTACAATTGAACACTACCTACTTTCTAGGTAGAAAAGAGGTGGGCTTTGGGAAACATCTCTGTCAACAAAAGCAACATGCGTGTAAACATAAGGACTTGGGTTGAAGCTCCAGAACTCATGTAGAAAAGGAAAAATCAGAAACTTAGTGTGGTTGTCCAGCCCTAAGGAAGTGGAGCCCGGGGTTCCCGGGCCTTGTCCCTCCCGCCAGCCTATGTAGTCAGTGTGCTGCAGACCAATGAGACAGAGTCTGTCTCAAAGGAAACGGTGGACACTGCTTGAGAATGACACCAAGTTTGTTCTGTAGGACCCACATGCTATCTCAGGCTCACACATATGCACACATATCATATATTTACTCATATGTAAATAGTACATGACTGTATACTCTACACAACTGGAATTTTGAGTTTAACTCATTTGTCAGAAACATAGGTAGAGGAGGAAGTGTATATGTGGGTGGGTGTACACCCCCCCCCTCCACACACACAGACATATTTGTAAAGAAACCGTTTGATTGGCACAGCTGAGTGAAGAAGTTGATTTAGTTGGCTTAGTTGGTTAGATCCAGAGATGGTGATTGTTGACTTAACTGGATTTGTCCCTGTTTTGTCTGAACTCAACTTTGGAGCCAATATCTAGAATCCTTAATAATTCAAAAGTAAATTCCGATTTTATAAATCTCATGAATTTTCTATTCTGAGTAACCAGTAAGACCAGGTTGACTGATTAGAATGTACACACAAGATCGTGTCTTCAGTCAGGTGTGGCGCTCATTCCTTAAATCCCAGCTCTCAAAAGCAGAGGCAAGCAGATCTCTGTAAGTTGGAGGCTAACCTGGCTTATATATTATGCTCCAGGCTAACCAGGGCTACATAGGGAAAGCCTGTGCCAACAGAACAAACTGATAAACTAACCAAGTGAAAAAAATAAAGCAAGCCCCCAAGCTCACTTCCCCCAACCACTTGTGTTCCTTCCTTCTTCCCTCGTCTTATAGACTTGTCCTCCTTCCTTGTAAATGCCCTCCAGAGACTTTCCCAGGGTCACGAGCTACTGCTTCCGTCTGGAGCAGTTCCCAGAATCCAAACTTCTTCCTGTAGAAGATATACTTTTTTTCTTTGAATATTCTTATTTTAAACTATTAGCATTATTTCGTTTAAAAACATAACAGTCTGTGGAGTCCTTAGGCCTTGCCCTTGTGCTCTTAAGAACCAGAAAATCAGAGTTAACATTTGATAGACAGCTAAATGATAAGCAAAGGTATTCCCTTTTACATTTAACTTAAATTTACTTCATGGATTAATTAATCAATTAATAAAAATGTCATCCAGGGTCACAGGTGGACCACAGATAATACAAGAGCGTTGCTCTTCTTGGACACTAAAGCCCAGTAATATTCAGAGAGTGTCTGGGCTTTTTTCCTATGGAGTCCTGGGAGATCCTAATCTGGGGTAAGCCCTTGACTGCCATTATGCTGCATCTACAAGAGTCAGAGTTTCATTAATTAGCGGGATCTAGGCTTGAACTCTATGCAGCCCAGGCTGGCCTAGAACTTTGAATCCTCCTGCCTTGACCTTTTGAATACAGAGTTACAGACGTGTATCACCATCTTCATATGGAAAGTAAATTACTTAATTTAATTTATTTCAGGCCAGGTCTCATGCTGGTCTAGAACTCACTACACAGACCATGTTGTCCTCCAGTCACAGAGATCAGTCTGCCTCTGCCTCCTGAGTCCTGGGATTAAAGGTGTGCCCTGCCGTTCAAAGTGAATTCTTTAAAGAACCTAGAATACTGGGTTTAATACTCTGTTTTCATGGTAAGAGGGCAAAGTGTCCTGATTATTTCCTGTGAGTAAAGGAAAGAGTGTTTTTCTTGTTCTGCAGCTGACTACAAATGGATTTGTGACTTTATTTAGAAAGGCCTTAGTAAGTGTATTAATTGTGCTGTCTTTGGCACTATTTGACTACACTGGTACACGCTGCCTTGGGAATCAGGATGCTCTACTACGCAAAGTCAGACAGAGAACAGAACTCTGACTTTGAACGTGAAAGTGACATCTCTGTGCCTGTCTGATCATTTGAATGATTACTTGGTAACGGAGTTGGGTCCGTTTCGTAGGTTTTCATTGTTAGATTTCTTTTTTTTTTTTCCTCAAGAACAAAAGAGTGTAATGTTACACTGATGTACCTGTATTGACAAAACTGACCACTTCCTCAGTTCAGATACAAAAATTATTTTCTTGGCATCTGTTCTAACATCTGAAATTCAAACTACTGAGGGTCTTCTACTCATAACCTTAAAATGGTTTTGTGTTTCTGGAAACATTCTGTAGGGTTTGAAGAGTATAACTTAAAGAAGAAAATATAATATAAAAATTGAATAGCTATTTTTGTAAGCTTCGAGAATGCTGCAATTAGGTAACGCTCGTCTGTTGTATCTGAACGACTTTAAGTGTGTTTTTTTCCCCTCCCAGGACATTTATTCAGAGCAGCTGGGGATCAGCCGTTTAACCTGTCCACAGTGCCGAGTGCCTTCCCAATGCTCAGCCACCCAGGCTTTGGTCTACATTCAGCCAGCTCAGGGCATTCAGAATTTGGTGGTTTGGGGACACTTGGTACACCCACAGCCTTAGCCGCACATCCCCAGCTAACATCTTTTCCAGGTAAACAACCTTTATGGTGTAGGAAAGGAGAAAAGCTTGGGAAAACCCGGGCAGTGTTTGTTTCTTAAACTGAGCAGCAGAGTGGCATGTGTTAGACTCTGGGGCAAGATTTGGCTCCGTTTTATCACATGCAGCAAACCGGAGCTCGATATGTGTGTTAAAGCATGCAGCACTCACTCGATTAGATACTCACTTGTCCTAGAACGAATAATTAAGGCAAGTGTTTCTGGTTCGTTTACCAAAGTATTGGATATAGAAATGTACTGTGCGTGTACAGTTTTAATTCTTCTCAGCTTTGAGTGTATGTGTGTGAGTGTGTGTGTGTGTGTTCAATGTACATGTGTACATTTTCATGTGTCTCTGTCTGTTTGTATGTTCTCATGGATACCCATGTGGGGATTTACTTGTGGAAGGCCAGAGTGTGAAGTCGAGTGTCTTCCTGTCACTCTGATGCTGATTTTTGACATAGGGTTCCCTGAATCTGGAGTTCTCTGGTTCAGGAGACTGAGCAGCCAGCGAGCTCCAGATTTCTCTCTGTTCCCAGGTGTGTGCTTGGCTTTTTCTGCTTTCCTCACGCACTTGTGGCATGTGCTTAACTGACTAAACTATCCATTATCTAAACAGTCCCATTATCTAATTTTTAAAAATATTTATTTATTTATTTATTTATTTATTTATTTATAAGTACACTGTAGCTGTCTTCAGACACTCCAGAAGAAGGAGTCAGATCTCCTTATAGATGGTTGTGAGCCACCATGTGGTTGCTGGGATTTGAACTCAGGACCTTTGGAAGAGCAGTCAGGTGCTCTTACCCGCTGAGCCATCTCACCAGCCCCCAATTATCTAATTTTCAAATCAAGTATGTAACTTGGCTTGGCAGTGTCCTCTGGTAGAATGCTTGGGTAGCACATATGAGTCCCTGGGTGAGACACCCAGCACCGGGAAAAAGTACCTTACAGCCTAGACCTAGACTTGGGTTTCATGTGTCTTTACTTTTTAGGAAGGTGAGGCTCAATGTTAAATTTTTTGTACTTTTTCCCATTTGAGAACTGTTTCCAAAGCATATTTGGAATACATTTCCACTACACTTAGGCAGTTGGCTCTTGTGCATGGCCAGGGCCAGTGTGAGATGGGATTCTGTAGACCAGACGCACAGTAGCTGAGCTCACACAACTTTTCCTGAAAGTCCGGATGGATCTAACTGTATTCTGCAGTGATTAATGTTACCATTCAGTAAGGAAGCGTGTTTTACTAGGACAGTGTTTAAATTGCTAGAACTTGGATTTAAATCTGGCCTTGGACAAATCTCTGACCTCTCAGCCTTGGGTATTCAAACCTGTAAACTTGAAACCTTGCCCACTTTCCAGGGCCACCTAAAGACTGGAGTAGACACCGTGTGTAGAGATGTCTACAGTGTCTGGCACGCGTTAGTCCAGATCGCTAACTCAATATTTTTTCCTCTTTAATGGCTGACAAGGTATCTACTGCTTCTTTTTTAAAAACCCAAGTATCTTTTGAAACTATAGAGAGAATATAGAAGTGGTTACTTGTGGATTTCAAGTATTATCTCTGGACGCATGTTATTTCTTTAATTTTATTGCCTTGAAGAGAGGGGATGGTGGAGAAGATTTGTGAGTGGACAGAGTCTTGACCAAATCTTAATAACATTTCCTTAATATATTAATAGGAACTGAACTTTTTCTCACTATATAGACCCTAGAGCTCTTCTATATAGACCAGGCTGGCTTCAAACTTACGCAGCTCTCCCTGCCTTTTCTTCTGCCTCCTGAGCACCACCATACCTGGCTTGTTCTGTTTCTAACATGGTTATTCAGTATCAACAGCCACCTCCTGAAACCAAAGAGCTTGAAATAAAATCTAAATAGTTAACAGTAATTATGGAGTTACTGATACCTTCAGTACTTTTATTGTCTTGTGATAGTTTATTATAGTACTGCTTTTGAACATTTATAAATTATATTAAAATACTGTATTAAACCCGATTATTGGAAAGTGATCAAATGAGTATTAAGAAATAACTTGTATGCGATGGTACTTCCAAAATATAAAAACCAACCTAGGGCCAGCAAGACAGCTCAGTGGGAAAGCTTGCTGCAAGCCTTTTGACCTGAGTTCAATTCATGGGACCCATGTGGTACGAAGAGATAACCTATGCCCTCTAGTTGCCCTCTGACCTGTACATGCACATATGTGTGAATGAATGTATACATACACATATACAACAAATAAGTGAAAAGTATTTTAAGAACATCTGACATAAAGAAGCAACATGCTTCTTGATCCTACATATTTACCAACAATTTCTGGAGAAACACACCAGCACTCTATTTTATGGATTGCTGAAGGGTAGATAATTACAAAACAGAGGCATATGTGTATGTGTATACACTTCTTTGAAAAATGGGCTGAGATTATGGTTGATTTTAGAGAACCTACTTTTAAATTACACTTTGATACAGTAACTTAAATATATAAATTATAATTCATAATGGTAAACACTTCAGGAAAAAAGTCTCCCCATAAATACGAGGAAGTCACAAGAAGATAGATACTATTAGCAATTTTAAGTAAGGTATAGTTTTTTTTATGAAGATACATATATCTAAGGTATTTTTCATTTCAAAGAACAAATGTAAACTTATATAGGATATTACTATAATCTAATTTTTATATATTGAAATAATATTTTATGAAATTCATTTTAAAATATTTGAAATTCCTTGTGTTTACATTTTAATGCTATAGTCTGTGAAGTGTTGGGTTGTATCAGGCTTTTATATATGAGTGATTTTAAAATTCTGCCGTATCAGAGGCAGGTATGCAGGTAGGTGAGTGTAAACCCTGGAGGGCAGAAGATCACAAGTTTGATGCCAGCCTGGGCTAAATAGTGAAGCCGTGGTGCAACAAACCAAGCGGCTCTGAGATAAATGCACTGCGGATCAGAGTGAGATTTGGTGCATAGCCTGAAATGTCAGCACTCCTCCCTGGAAACGGTTGCTGTGGCTGCTGCAGCATTTCTTGGGATTTTCAGTTTGCTTGGACGTTCACCTCGCACCTACTTATGTTACCCCTGTTTAATATCTTCCATTTGGTATGGAAGTTATTGTGTGACTAAAATGTGTTTCTGATTTTCCTCAATTTGAAATCTGTGTAACTTTTCACTGAAAAGTTGTAATTTCATTTGAAATAATATCAGACATTTATCTTCAAAAATGGCCCTTTTCTTTATCTAACCAATTGTATATGTTTGTCTCTGAGCGGGCCTCTCCCGACATACAGTTTCCCTATTATTTTTCTCTAATGCCTGCTGTGTACCTATTTACTATTGACATTCTGAGGTACGTTGTAATTTTTTTCTGAGCTTGATTATACCAATCACACCTGTGCTCTAACTACTTAAGTTTTTGACCAATTCTTATGTCCGGCCTTAAAACATGGGTTAGAAGTGTAAACAATACATTATAGCCAGAGTCAGTTTTTAGCAACTAAGGGGAAACTAAGTTGCAAACCTATGCCTGCAGATAGGAATGAGCTGTGTAGATACTCCCCTCCCCCAACACACACACACACACACACACACACACACACACACACACACACACCCTCTTTTCCCATCTAAATGCATCTAGACAGTGGTTGAGTGACAGGAGTTTTCACACAGTTGTTGTGGTTCAAGTTCCTAGCTTTCAGGGTACCGTACACTAAATGACCGCAGTTGCAGCAATGGCTTTTGCAGTGTTTTGCTTACATTGTTCATGACACCTCTGGGAATGCCAGTGACCTTGAACGTTTCACCCTTACATAATGAAGGCATGTTCCAGAACTTTATTTAAAGATGCTATAGTACAATCTCCTGACACGATGTGGGTGTTTTTGTCTAATGTTCTTGTGTCTGTTCCAGTCAAAGAAATAATGCCATATGTTTAGGAGACTTGTATGAATGAGAACTAACTTTGAAATTTAGCCGATTAGCCTGTTGAAGATTGTTTCCAGGATGTGGTAATTCAGGATTGTTCTTTGGATGATTACCAAATTCCTCCTCCCTCCCACCCTTTTTTTTTTTTTTTTTTTTTTTTTTTTGTCTTTTGAGACAGGGTTTCACTATGTAATCCTGGCTGTCCCGGAACTCAGCCTCCAGACCAGGCTGGTATCATGGAGATCCACCTGCCTGTGAGACAAGTCCTTTGCCACCACTGCCTGGTTCAGATCTCTTTTTCATCTACACTCTTCCTTGAAAAATGCATTTTATAAAAATTGGCTTTTCTCCCCCATAAGAGTTTTAATGAAGAACTACTGTTTGAATATCTGAATTTCATTCCATGATTTTTTTTTCATTTTGGTTATTTTGTACTATAAAAAATTCACTATCATCTGTAATTCATGAGGAATGTAAAGGAAAACAAGCTGTCTTTATAAATTTTAAAGCTTGAAGCTTTGTAAGACTAGATTTTTAACTAAAAACTAAGTGTTTTGGAAATTCTCTTTGAGAACTTAATTCTACATGTTTGTTTTTGTTCGGCTGTAGAATTACTTCATCCGAAAATACATTTGAGATGTGCTAGACTTATCTGATAGTATTAATTTCCCCCCTGCTCCCTGATTTGTGAAAGCCAGATTGATACTGTATATAACTGGAGGAACATCTTAAGAGGCTGCAGATGTGAACTTCAAATCTAAATTCTTAGATAAATACAGACTTAATTCTTTTCCTTATTAATTTAATAAATAGATGTATGAAGTTAAATGGTTCTTCTTATATATATTCTAAGTTTTAGCTTTTTTTTTTTTTAACATTGTGAAAAACATCCTTTTCGGCTTGAATCTAGAAAACAGTTAAGGGAAGGTTCTTCAATCATGGCCTAATAATAAGGGAGATGATTATACAAATCAAATTACAGGTTTACAGTGAAAAGATTCTCAGAGCTATGTGACTTGAGCAGTTCTAGCTTGGCAGAAACTTGAAACATTGTTTCTGCAATAAAATGCAACAAATAGCCACTGTCTGACTTGTGCAGCTCACTCAGTCCTTCCTGTTGCTCTGCTTGGTTTTGAGGTGCAGAGTGGTGGCGAACCACAGATGGCCACTCTCGTGCTGGAACGCCCTTCTTTCCACCATTACTGGGAATTCCACCACTGTTTGCTCCTCCAGCCCAGAATCACGATTCGTCATTCCATTCGAGGACTTCTGGGAAGAGCAGTCGAAATGGTCCTGAGAAAGGTACTGACATCTACAGGAGTGAAGGACCAGAAACCTGTCCCCACACCTCTTTGCAGCAGTCTGGTTTTAAGAACATTTTTCCAGCCTTGTGATAGTTGCTTCTATATCATCTTTCTTGATCCTTATAACAATCCTTTCATATCTCAAGTCTCCTGATTTTGCAACCACCGTTAAATGCTTGTGTTAGGAAATACTGATGTGAATTACCCAGGATCTGAACCGAGTCCTACAGCTCTTTCCTTGGTATGTCATTATCTCTTAGGCAGAACTAGAGTTTAGTTTATCCAAACCATTCCCCTACTACTGTGTTTTCCTTTTAAATGATCAGGATCTCTGTGGACTCTAAGTATTGTTACAAGAGTGTTTAGAAGTTGCAGTGTTGTAGCTAGCCCTGAGTGTTTCTAAACAGACAATGCTTACAAGTGATTTGTTTTCTAAACATGTCTGTTTAACGTCTATGATAGCCACTCAGGTTAATGCTAGTGAATTATTCAGTTGAATTTACTGCGTTCATAGTGTTGCATATTGGCCACCCTCCAACATACTCTAAAATTTTTATCTCCAACAGTTCTTCACCCTTTAAAATAAACCCCTCCCAGGCCCATTGTGAGCATTAGTTTGTATCTTGTTTCTACAGTATGCATGATGAATCCTTCATGTGGAGGAATGTTATGTCACTTTTAGTGAGTATCTTTTTTCTTTTTTTTTTAATGATTTATTTATTTTATTTATATGAGTACATTGTAGCTGTCTTCAGACACACCAGAAGAGGGCATCAGATCTTCTTATAGGTGGTTGTGAGACACCATGTGGTTGCTGGGAATTGAACTCAGGACCTCTGGAAGAGCAGTCAGTGCTCTTAACCGCTGAGTCATCTCTCCAGCCCCGTGACTCTTTTTTCACTCACAGTTGCACATACACAACAATGCATACCCTACTCCTTGTTCTGGCCAAATACTGTCCCAATATATAAAACTGTTTATTTTCAAGGTATAAATGGGTCGGTTAATGGAACCAGTGCAGCATCAGTACTTGGTGTCAATGCATCTGTAGTAGCCACTCCTGCTTCAAGTTCCATGGGACAGAACCAAAGCACAAGCTCAGGTGGAGGAACCCTAAAATGTCATCAGGAACAAAACAAAAGCCAGCCTGTGGACGCCAGAGCCGACAGAATCAAAGATAAGGTAAGCTGTTTCCTCAAGAACAAGTACAAAGCGCAGCATTCTATAAGGGAAATATTTTAGAAGTCAAGCTTCCAGAAGTGTCTATTTTTATAGTGTAGTGCTGACATTTGATTAGATGTCTTGGCCAGTTAAATCCCGAGGACCTATACAAATAATATAATTGGTAGTAACAGTTATGGGCCAAGCTTTTTGTTTCTTTTAGTTCTTCAGTGGTGAGGATTGAACCTAGGGACACACACACACACACACACACACACACACACACACACACACACACACGAAGCTTGCATCATGCCACTGAGCGAGGCTCCAGCTCCAGTGGAACTTGATGGAGACATGCTAGATGACAGCTCTATTCTAAGTGCTGTACATAGTGATTTCAACTTTCCCTGTGTATTCGGTGGGTGCTAGTACACATTGGAAAATAACACGCTGGGAAAAAAGTAATTATTCTGTAAGTAATTATTCTGCTGAGTCAGAATTTTAAGGCAAACATGTTAACTCCAGAGTCTATAGTTTAGATACAACAAAGCTAAGAAAGTGCTGTTATGGGAAATTTCATATAATCTCAGTAGACCAGTTACTCCTGTAGACCGAACAATTTCCACATCGAGCAGGTTCTGTCTCTGTAAGCAGGCTTTCAGTTTACTGTCTCTGAGCACTTACTTCCTTGTTTCATGCTTTGCTTTTTGCTGTAACATTAGGCCTTCTTAAGAGAGGGTCCTGATCTTGGATCAGCCTGATCTACATAGCAAATTCCAGGCTGCTGGAGAGAGAGACCCTGTCAGAAAGAGAGCAATAGCAAAAACCCAAGAGACTAGGGACAGTGTCCTATACGAGGAGATTTTTGTTCCTTGTTTAGTTTTTCTTTCTCTTTCCCTCTGTGTCGGTCTCTCTTTAAATTCTGTGTGTATGGTGTTTTTTGCCTTCATGTTTGTCTACACATGTGCAGTACACATGGAGGCCAGAAAAGGGGGTCAGGGTCCCGGGCCTAAGTTACAGTTGTGAGTTGCCTTGTGGGTCCTAAGGATTGAACCTGAGTGTTCTGGAAGAGCAAGCTCTGCTCTTAACTACTGAGTCATGTGTCCAGCGTTATATTTACCGTTTCTTTTAGGTCATCCTGTCGGTGGGTTAATTCCTTGCCAACTGAGCGCCTCCTGACTGGTGGTATCCAGATACACTGTGGTGTACAGAGAATTCAAATTGTGTACACCGTCTAGTGTACTTCATTGACATTGCTGCAGTTTATAAGCCAGTTTTGCTGAGAAATTAATGGGTACCTTTCTAGATAATTTTTCTGGCACCCCAGCTAAAAGGACATCAGTCTAGTTCCCCGAGCACTATATTGGACAGTGTTTCCTGTGTGCCAGGGCCTTGGCCCATAGGATCCGGTGGGCAAGAGCTACTTCCTCTCAACAGATCTGAAGCTTAGCCTTCAGTGAATGGGGAGCGTGGGGAAGAAGCCCTCCTTAACCCTGCAGAAAAATGGCTCTCGGCTATCTCTGTATTATTTAGAGGGGTGCCCTTTATTGTTTTCATCGGACATCTTCTTTTACAAGTAAAATTGCAAGGTAATTCTTAGAGCTCTGTTTGCTTTGTTTTGAGACAGGGTGTTTCTTTGTGGACCACACTGGTCTGGAACTTGAGCTCCTCCTGCCTCACCTCCTACATGCTGAGGTGGCTGGTGTGTATTTGTCCAGCCAACTACTTGAAAATTCTTTGTTACCCTCTTTGGTTCAGATTGCTGACATGTATTGCTCTTTTTTGCTATAGAATTGGTTTCAGATGTACCATTAGTATCTAATTTGCTCCTGTGATAAAGTCATCCAGATTCAATCATTCCGAGCTTTTGACTTCCTTATTCACATAAAGCAAGGGAAACCCTGACATGCAGCTTCCCTGAAGTCCAGGTTTTGTTTATTCAGCTTCAGCTACATTTTACTTTGTTCTCTTTCCCTTGCTCTGTTTTCTCAGCAGAGAAGAGATATTTCCCGGAATATAGTACGCCCCATAAAAGCTTGGCAGGCGTCATCTGGTGTCTCTAAGAAGCTTACTGAGGGTCTCTCTCCAGTCCTTTACAGGGCTCCAAACCAACACGGTTGTCTGCTTCAAACAGCACCGAGCAAAGCTGAAGGAAGAGCCGCCTCTCTCTGGGGCACTCTCCCACCTGCTCTCTCCGGCTCTTAGGTCTCCCTCAGGATCATGTCCAAGGACATCCTATCAGTTTAAGCAACAAGGGCCTGTTTCTGAGCTCTCTCTGGCCTCTCAGCATGTCACACACTAAGGGACACACTACCTTCCATGCTGTGTGACACAGATCTCTTGCATTATGTCATTGGAGATCTGTCTGAACTGTATGTCTAAATGCCAGTTGTCTGTACTTTTAATTTTTTTTAAAGATTTATTTATTTTTATTTTTATGACTACACAATAGCTGTCTTCACACCAGAAGGGGGCATCAGATCCCATTGTAGATGGTCGTGAGCCCCCATGTGGTTGCTGGGAATTGAACTCAGGACCTCTAAAAGAGCAGTCAGTGCTCTTAACCACTGAGCCCTGTCTCCAGCCCTTGTGTGTACTTTTACAGTCTGTGTCATCTGACCTAAAGTGTCTGACAGGTTCAAGGCATTGCACAAAAAACTTGTAGGGCGTGAGTGTGAAAGAGCCCTAATTTTCTTTTCTTAGTGAGGAATCTGCACTGATATTGTTCCAGAGATTAGCACTCCTCACTCAAACCTCTTATCATATTGATAATGAGGAGCTCATATTGAAAGTTAACTACAGACACCCCTCATTTGCCAACTGTTCAGACAGTTGAGGCCCCATATTGGCACATATAAACAACTCAATAAAAGTTTCAGTGTATAGAGATTGACTACTAAGTATTAATTAATCTTAGAATTTAATCATAACAAAATTTATGATTTCATATAACCTTAAGTACTTTTGAGTAATACATGTGCCAACATGTATTATGGTAGCATTGCTTAATTAAAGTGAACATAAAAGCCTTCATCTTTACTCTGTATTTTCAAGATTAGAAGCTTTATAAAGTTGCCTCACTCGCTCTTTTCATGTGTAGTCTGAAATTTGTTGAGATATTTTGTGTGTCCACCCTTGAGGGCAGAGCACTGATCTCAGACCTGCTCAGCAGAGCCACTGAGAAGTGCGTGGTTTTCCTGCATGGTGAGAACACGTGTGCTTATAAACATATGGCCTGTTTGAAAGTTACGTAAGGTTGAGTGTATTCTACTCTTGCAACTATGTAAATTTCTGTTCTGTGTAGCAAATGCCATCTTTTAAAGATGTTAAAGAATATACGATGACAGAGCTGCTATGGACAAAGTATGCAGTGACCCCTCCCCCCCCAAAAAATTAAGCATTAATTACAGAATCATAATATGATCCAGCCATTCCATTTGTGGCTGTGTTCCTCAAATATTTAAATGAAGAGTCTTAAATATATGAACCCCTAGGTTAATTATCTGTGGTAGCTAAAAAAAAGTTTGATTCTTTCTAAAAGAGATTCCTGTGCATGTGGGCTTGGGCTCAGGTCACCACATGTGTGGCCGTCAGAGCACACTTTGGAGAACTGTTCCCCTTTCTACGATGTGGGCTGTCACTTTACTCCTTGACCATCTGACTGGTCCAGGAGATTGTGTTTAATGGGTTTAGTGTTTCTGTGTCACAAGATGAAAAGAGTTCTGAACGTATATTCTGATAATTATGTACCAGTCTGAATGAACTTAATAGTACTGAGCTGTGGACTTAAAATGCTCAAATGTTTAAATGGAAAGAGCAGGTTTTCGGTGGCCGCCCTGTGTCATTACTACTACTGCTGTATCCGCTGCTCTCAAGATAAAATGTACTGACCCTTTGCTCTTACCCAGAGGTCTCCTGGCCCACCCTTCCTTATCTCCTGGCTCTCTTTTCTAGTTCACTGTGCTGTAACTGATCTAGATGACTTTCTCTTTTGACTGTGTGCAGCACCTTTCAGTTAGTGACTTTCTCCATGCTGTTCTTGTCCTGCAGTGTTCCAGCCTTACATCTCCATAAGGCTGCTGTCCTCCCTGGGGCCTCAGCTCACAGGGCACCTGATGACAGCAACCAGATCCTTGCCTTCCCACTCTAGCATGGGAAGTGGTAAATGTTCCTGTTTTATACTCACAAGTTTACAAGTCGTATGTGGGTTCATGTCTCCTGTCCTCACAAGCCAATTCAATTTTCTCATATCCTGAATCCCCAAAGTGTTCAGCACCCATACTTAGCAGATAATAGTCTTGAAAATGTCTTTGTTTAGATACTGAAAAAAGTATACAGTGATAAATGAACATTCATGAGAGTTCTAGAAACTCTGAGATCAGATGGAGTAAAATTAGTCGTCTCTCCTATTATCCTTTTTATAAACTCAGGATGATTTTAAAGCAGGATTTGTGAAAGTAAACGACATTGCCTAATTAATTTGCAAATAAAGCACACACGTCACTCCTAGGAGCTGTGGAAATGCAATTGTTCATATCCAAACCTACTTCTGCCCTTTCTCGAGTGCCACTCTAGTTCTGACACTTGTCTCCGACTCCCGGGGGTTTGTCATCCTTCCCTACATTATCAGTCCATGCTCTGCAGTGACCAGCTTATCAGAGTCACATTGGCTGCTCAGGAATGGAGATCTCCCTCTCTGATCGTGAATGAACTCTTACCTACCTTTCAGCTTCAGGACCTCCACCAGAAGTTCACATGAAGGATGTGTAGTCCCAGTTCCCTTGTTATCTTTAAACATAAGATTCTGTACATGTCCTGTGAGTGTTGAAATGAAATTCTCTGCTCGATGTGTGTCGGTGCCATACTCACTTGCTTTCTAGGCAGAAGTGGTCACTTCAGCTCAGATGCGTAGCTTGCTGGCTATACTCAGACACACATAAATTCTCTGCTCGATGTGTGTCGGTGCCATACTCACTTGCTTTCTAGGCAGAAGTGGTCACTTCAGCTCAGATGCATAGCTTGCTGGCTATACTCAGACACACATAAATTCTCTGCTCGATGTGTGTCGGTGCCATACTCACTTGCTTTCTAGGCAGAAGTGGTCACTTCAGCTCAGATGCATAGCTTGCTGGCTATACTCAGACACACATAAATTCTCTGCTCGATGTGTGTCGGTGCCATACTCACTTGCTTTCTAGGCAGAAGTGGTCACTTCAGCTCAGATGCATAGCTTGCTGGCTATACTCAGACACACATAAATTCTCTGCTCGATGTGTGTCGGTGCCATACTCACTTGCTTTCTAGGCAGAAGTGGTCACTTCAGCTCAGATGCATAGCTTGCTGGCTATACTCAGACACACATAAATTCTCTGCTCGATGTGTGTCGGTGCCATACTCACTTGCTTTCTAGGCAGAAGTGGTCACTTCAGCTCAGATGCATAGCTTGCTGGCTATACTCAGACACACATAAATTCTCTGCTCGATGTGTGTCGGTGCCATACTCACTTGCTTTCTAGGCAGAAGTGGTCACTTCAGCTCAGATGCATAGCTTGCTGGCTATACTCAGATACACATAAATTCTCTGCTCGATGTGTGTCGGTGCCATACTCACTTGCTTTCTAGGCAGAAGTGGTCACTTCAGCTCAGATGCATAGCTTGCTGGCTATACTCAGATACACATAAATTCTCTGCTCGATGTGTGTCGGTGCCATACTCACTTGCTTTCTAGGCAGAAGTGGTCACTTCAGCTCAGATGCGTAGCTTGCTGGCTATACTCAGACACACATAAATTCTCTGCTCGATGTGTGTCGGTGCCATACTCACTTGCTTTCTAGGCAGAAGTGGTCACTTCAGCTCAGATGCGTAGCTTGCTGGCTATACTCAGACACACATAACAGATACTGGCTGCAGAGGAGTTGCTCCTATGGTAGATTTAACATTAACAGTGTTCTTTCCCGTCGGCCTCTACCTATCTTGTCTTTCTCACCTTGCTATTCCCACACCACTCAGATTCAGTTTATTCGCCCCAGAGAGGACGAGGCAGATGCCACAGGGAATGACGAGGCACTTAGCCCCTGGTGGAGGCCGTGTCTGTGGAAGCCGAGGCTGCAGCTTCCATTCGGTTTTCAGTTATGGAAGAGTATTTCTGTCTTTTGTCCCCCAGTGCCAGTGGTCATGACATCTGTGTTTATGTGAGGACTGAAACTTACAATTTATTTATTTTTTTCAATATTTCATTCTTTGTCTGGCAGTAAATGCTACTGAGTGATAAGGACTGGCTACAAATTGTACGTCATGGTGCCACAGTATCCTTTCAGCATCCCTTCCTCGCTGTCTTCCTATCAGTCAGCTTGTATGAGTGTGACATAACTTTTTATAGTTCATCTCATGCTGTGTTTGTTATAGTTCACCTCACAGTTATGTTTTTATACAGTACTCATTCCTTTTTATTTGACATTTAATATCCATACATTCCTAGAATGGGTTTGGCTGCAGTCTGTCTTCTCCGTTCCTTCCTGCTCCAGTTTCTCCCACATTCCCCTCCCAACCCCATGTGCTTGCTGCTGTGTACTTGTGTGTACTCCTCCCCATACGTGCTCTGTCCCCTCCTCTTCCCCTCGCTCCCCTCCTCCTCATTATCCACAAGTCCATGTTGTGTTGCCTGTGCATACATGAGCATATGGTCACCCGTTGGAGCGTGAGTAACCCTTCACTGCCCACATCTTAAGAACCGTGGTTTTGCTTCTCCCTGTGGCCATCGGTCGCCACTAGCTTCTCAGTAGCCCTGAAACTTCCGGAGTGCCTTCCCTGTCATTTCTGGAGCCTTTGCTGGCTCACACTTCAGCAGGTCTTGTACATGTCAGTGAACAAGGAAGACGCTGCTGACACTGTTTCCACCCCTGCAGGGTCTACAGGCAGCCACCCCTTCTGGCTATTTCTTAAACATAAGACTTCTTTTTCATATGAACTATATTATCCTTTTCTGTCAGCGTTCAATACTTTTTTTTTCCAATAAAGCCTTGAATATTTTAGAAATGTTTTTTTTTTCTCCCTATGTGAATTCTCCCCCTAAGACAAGTTTCCCTATGACGCTCTCAGTGTCCTGGACTCACTATGTACACTCGGATAGTCTGAGACTGGTGGAGACTCTTGAGCACTGGGTTGATAGGAAACATTTTTATACAGGACTCCACTCCTCACTGCTATGCCATACATCTTTTGCTGTCTGTCTTGTTTTCTGGCTGTCACTCAGAACTGGATGTCATTGTTGGCTTTTATACTAAGAATCTCTTCCCCTTCTTCCCTGACATTAGACTGACATTGGATGTCATGTACGCAAAGATTCACTGGGTCACACAGTGATAGTAGGTACCTGGAAAGGTGGTTTGGCCCGTCTTAGGTCAAGGTCTGTCTGCTTACTCCACATCAAATCTGTGTCATTATTTTGTAAACTGCAGTTTTGAATGTTGCACTATTTGAAGCGTGGCTGTGATGTAGGTAACTCTATATATGTACAATATTTGTATATTTATATTTTAACTGTTCTACATGTGACAGTGTCTACTGTTAAAGCCATATTTTATGCCTTATATATAAGAATACAATATGTACATTAAGTAACATAATAGAATTATTTGATATATTTTTAAATAGAAAAGTGTAGGGGATTTTTCTCGGGTTATAAAACTCCCCACCTCATAACATTTTTTTTAAATGAGTTTTTTTCTAACAGATTAATAGGGCAAATAGGTTCAGTGACTAGCCATGTCAAGACTTACACTGATGGTGTTCTGTCAGATAAGTTGGCTAATAATAACCCTGATGCCATATGCTCTCTCTTTTGTTAATGATATTTTAATATTGAAGTTATCATTTGAAAACTAAAAGAGCATGCCTTCTACTGAAGCCTGAATTTATTTTTAAAGAATAATCTTGACAAATAATGACTCTTTCTCTAGAAACCAAGGAAGAAGGCTATGGAAAGTTCTAGCAACAGTGATAGTGACTCAGGCACATCGTCAGACACCTCGAGTGAAGGCATTAGCAGCAGTGACTCAGACGATCTGGAAGAGGAAGAGGAAGAAGATCAAAGCGTGGAGGAGAGTGAAGATGACGATTCTGACTCAGAGACTGAAGCACAACACAAAAGTAACAACCAGGTATGTTTCGCTCGCATGCAGAGCTCAGGACAAGTGCAGTCACCTCCTCTCCACTCGGTGCCATTCTTCACCTTCGGTCCTTTCGTACAGAACACTACCTTTTAGGGTCTTTGGTTATGTTGTAGGGAACTTTGTGTCACATCTCTGTCATCAGTGATTAGCAGAACTTTCTCAAGTATTTAAATTTTTTTCCAGGTGCTATTACATGGTATTTCAGACCCAAAAACAGATGGACAGAAAGCAACTGAAAAAGCCCAGGAAAGAAGAACACACCAGCCATTACCTCCTGTGTCTGAGTCCCAGACGCACCCACCATTCCAGTCCCAGCAGAAGCAGCCTCAGGTTCTCTCACAGCAGCTTCCGTTTATTTTCCAAAGCTCTCAGGCAAAGGAGGAGTCTGTGACCAAACACACCAGTGTAATACAGTCGACGGGACTGGTGTCCAATGTGAAACCTTTGTCTTTGGTAAATCAAGCCAAAAAGGAAACTTACAGGAAACTCGTAGTTCCTTCTCCTGATGTACTTAAAGCAGGGAATAAAAATACCTCTGAAGAGTCTAGTTCTTTGACCAGTGAATTGCGATCCAAACGGGTAAGCTCAATATCACAAGAATTTTACTGCTAGAAGACAAGTGGGGCTCGGGTGTACCGATGAGCGGAGCGCATGCTCGAACGCTGAGCATGGCAGTGGGGTTGAGGAGAGGAGAAAACGGCTTTCTGCTGTGGGTGTAACTCAGTGGTAGAGGGCTTATACTCACACACATGCCTGTTTCCTGTGCTTCTGAAACACTACCTGTCATCCCACCTCTACCCCCATGCATTCCTGTATTGTCAGTAAGAGTATACTATAGTTGAGGAAGGCATATAGCTATTTTGTTTAAAATTAATGCCTCTTTATTTTGCACTATATTCTATGTGAAAAGGATTAACTCTTACATAACTTTCTTTTACTCTTAGAATTTATAGATCGTTAAATATATATTTAAAATATAAATACATTTAATAAATATTATATATTATTATAGACAATACATTAAATTGTTAAATGTGAATAAATATAAGTATATTTTAAAGATATAAATATAAAAAACCCTTTTTACCATTAGAATGGTATGTATTCCTACATTTGTGTGGATTGTAGGTTTTAATTTTCCTTGTCTGTGGTTGGTGTGTTTGGTGTGCAGGTGATTCTGTCTACACCTGAGTATAGAGGCCAGAGAGGGATGTCAGATATGCTGCTCTCTCAAGCGCCACGTCATTCATCTGAGATAGGACCTAGAACTAGCGTGGCAGTGGCTAGCCCAAAGATGCCAGCTCCTTTTCTCTGCCCTACCAGAACTGACCTTTGGAGTTTATAGTAGCCAACCTTTTAAGTGGCTTCTGGTGATTTGAACTCAGGTCCTCATGTTTGCAGAGCAAGCCGCCTTAGCCACTGAGCCATCTCTGTAGCCCCAGCTATTGATTTTTAAGTGCCAGACTGCGTTTACTCATTAGTTAATATCATATATTAGTGTTAAATGCTATTAGCTCCATTTACAAGTGATAAACTCGAGATTTATAGAATTAATCTTGTATAACTCAATTTAATAATTCAGTTCTTTATAGCAACTGTCACAGGATCACATTTGTGATGTAGTTAGAATCCAGATGACGGCTATATGGTACTAGAATCCTTATTTCTTTCTCCTTTCTTTGTTTACATTTTTGTTGATTGTGTGTGAGTATGTGTCCATGTGCACATATGTGCATGAGCCCTAAACCGTGTGGGTGGGAACCAGTTCTCTCCTTCTACTGTGTAGGTCCTGGGAATCAAAGTCAGGTTCTTGGGCTTAGTGGCAGCCGGTTTATCTGCTCAGCCACCCTACCAGCCCTACCGCCCCCATCTTTAACAATACAACAAGCTGTATTTTCTTTTCAAGAAAGAAAGAGAAGAGGAGAAAATAAAATTTTTCCTGTGTTCTTTACTCTCAATTCTTCTGATGGTGTTATGAACTAGATCAAAGAAACAGATGATCTGAATAAATTATGAGGGTCTGAAAGCCAGGTTTTGCATTAGATCATCTGAGAAAGTTTAAGAAAATTATTTTGTGAAAGAAATTAAGCCAGACTCTGTTGTAGTAGAGCTACAGTGTGTGGCTTGTTAAAGCTTCCTTGATAACTGAGATGTGTAGCCAGATGCAGTAGGCACCAGTCTAACAATGAGCAGTGATCTGGATATAACTTATACTCCTCAAACCCAGCAAGGATTAATCAACACCAGGTGGTTTCCTTCCTAGCAGCAAGCTAAGTAAGCTAAGAGTGACACTGTCTGGTTTTAGACTTTCCTTAGTGAATTATTCCACTTTCAGATAAATGAATTCACAGAGCTATCTTATGAGTTACTTCTGCTCCGAATAAGTACTTGCTTTTGGTCTCCTAAATGTTGCTTATAAATAATTCTATAAAATAATTCCCTGCTGGGGAGATGCTCTGTGGAAACAGACAGACACTTGCTGGGCAGGCGAGACAGCTGAGTTTGCATTCTTGGCACCTACATAAGATGCTAGACCATGTCCATGTGTGCCCGGAGCCCTGCCACTGTGGGAAGTGGAGACGGGAGAATTGTTTGAGCTTGCCAGCTGCTAGCCTCGCTCCACATTCAACAAGAGATCCTGTCTCAAAGGAATCAAGCATAAAACACTAGAGCAACTCTCTCCGTGTCCATCTCTGGCCTGTGCAATGCAGCAGTGCACAAATGTGTACATGCACATGCATGCCAAATATAAAAAGTAACTGAGTAGTTATATGGTTACTGGAGAGCCATTTATTAAATAGGTTACAGAGCTGCAGAGATTGCTCAGCAGTTAGCACTGACTGCTCTTCCAGAGGTCCTGAGTTCAATTCTCAGCAACCACATGGTGGCTCACAACCATCTGTAATGGAACCCGATGCCCTCTTCTGGTGTGTCTGAAGACAGCTACAGTGTATTCATATACATTAAATAAATAATAAATAATTTAAATAGGTTACGTATTCTCTTAATGAACTAAAGCTAGGATCATTATACATACAGTCCTGTGTCTGTACTAAACCATGTAAAGAAACTCTGTAAGACTCAGGTTAAAGTCACTTGCTATTGCTGTAACAAATGAAAGTTCATAGTTAAAGGGGTTTAAAACAAGCATTCTAATTAAAAAATCGTGTTTTTACTGTATGAAGACCATTCCAGAAGTGTATACCTAAGTTACTAAGATGATAATAATTCATTGCGAGTAGTTTAGCAAGCAGACACTTTTTTTCCTTTATGTATGAATTTCTTGTGTGTATTTGTGTGTGCTGTGCACATGTGTGTGTGTGTGTGTCCAAGTCTGGTGCTTGCATAGGCATCTAATCCCCTGGAACTGGAGTTACATATGGTTGTAAGCTACGTGTGGATGCTGTGAACAAAATCTGCATTTTCTGCAAGAACAGCAAGTGTTCTTAACCACTGAACGTTTCTTAATAGTCTCTCCAGCCACGTGATTAGATCTGTATTAGACTCAGCTCTAAATGATGTTATCCACATACCTCATTTACTGTTAACAGAGCATTTTGTCCATATTTTTCTTGATATAATTTTCTTTATAGAATACTTTATAATATACTGAGTTTTGCTTACTTTTTATGACAGTCTCTTTTGTTCCATGCTATCTGTTATTAATTCTTTGGCCTTATCCTTAATCTATGAACTTCCGATTTATTTTCTATCATTGATTCCTTCAGTGCTTACATTGTGAACATGTAATGTAAATGAATAAGTATAAATTCAATGTACATAGCCATGGAGTAGAACTTGATAGACCTGTGTAAGTCAGGCCTGATCTGCAGGATACTTTGCATTTGCTGAAACTAGGGCAAGGGACAGTGAAGGGGAGGCATTGGGTGGGGGATGACACCCCAGCCGGTCTCTCCCCTTTGCTATCGGGTAGTTGATGCTCTAAAACAGTGATTGTACACACTATTTTTAGACCCTTTCCTAACATCATGTATACTCTTAAGGTTAACTGACAGTAGCCTTGGGATAAATGCAATAATCTTTGTTTATTCCTGTTAACCCGTGGGTATAAACCTATGATGTGAGAGTCCTTAGAATTAGAGCAAGGAGCAATTGCTGAAAATCAAAATAGGAATGGGCAGTATATGATTATCTTTCATTTAATCATGTGGCCCAATATTAGAAGAAATCATGTTAGTAAAAGGGATATTATATGCCAGCTATATTCTAAGAGATACAACACATTGGAGTTTTCTGTCAGAAAATTGTATCACAGACTTAAAAAGGTATTTTATCTGAGAATCATAGTATATACACCAAAGGGACATATTGAATGATTAACTAATTAACATTTTCCTGGGGGTTGTTTTTTGTATGAATGTAATATCATTTGCTTACAAAGAATTATTTGAGTAATGTAATTTTTCCTCTGTGTGCCTGCTTTGGCTGTATTGAGCTAGAATGGACAGTGTGTGTACTTGATACCCAAGGGCATTAGAAGCAGGGTGGGGGGTGTCGGATCCCCTCGAACTGGAGTTATGGTTGGTTAAAAGCCATCATATAGGTTCTAGGAAATGACCTGTTGCTTTCTGAAAGAGCAATAAATGCTCTTAACCACTGGGTTATCTTTCCAGCCTCTTATTTTAGAAAGTAACAAAACAAGCTAGGCCATGGTGGCACACACCTTTAATCCCAGTACTCAGGAGATAGAGGCAGGTGGTTTTCCATACTGAGGCCAGCCTGGTTGACAGAGCTACAGGACAGCCAGGGAACACTGAGAAACCCTGTCTTGAAAAACAAAACAAATTAGCAAAATATGTTTTAATAATTCTAAATCATTATATATTATCTCAATTATAACAGTAAAATCTGCTTTTTTATTATCAAGTAGTTCCTTTTTAAAGATTTAATTATTTTCTTATTATACGTGAATGGATATTTTTTTCTGCATGTATGTCTGTTTTCTGCATGTGTGCCTGGTACCCAGGAAGACTAGAAGAGTTTATGGGAAGGAACCCCTGTACTTAAATTATGGACAACTGTGAGCCACCAGATGTCTATTTGCTGGAAATTAAAGTAGGTCCTCTGGAAGAGCAGCCTGTGGTCTTAGCCACTGTGCCCCTGAATTTAGCCCCTGAAGTACTATTTCAGATTTTTAATATCTGGTTTCTAATTTTTACCTATAGAAGTAAATTTTGTGAATTTATTATTTATAAATTTTCCCAAGAAAATTGTATTCTATTTGTTTTCCTCCCGTGCTGGATATTGAACCCAGCACCTTGTGTATGCTGGGAATATTCAGTTAGAAAACCTAGTACCCAGTTCCCAGTTGGCCCCCAGGTACCTTAAATTTTTGCTTTGAAAAATAAGTTGAATATAATGGCTCATGTCTCTAATGTCAGCTGAGGCTGAAGCAAGAAAATTATAGTGAGTTGGAGAAACCTTGGGTAATAATGTGTCCAGAGTGACCTGCACTCTAGAATAAGATTCTAGCTCAAAAAGCAAGAAATAAACAGACCATTTTTTTTTCTTCCTCAAAAATTCATTTTGTAATCTAGTGTTATTCGTCTCAGGTGTGTTTCAAGAACAGGGCTCTAGTTAATGTTTCTAGAAGACCATTAAGAGAGAATTTCTGCTTTGGAAATGTATCAAACAATGGAAACTTAACTCTTTAAAGCATTAACACATGTAAACTATACATAGAATCAAGTGTTTGGGACACATGCTGTAATCCCAGAATTTGAGAGTTGGAGGCAGGACAGTCAGGAGTTCAAGGCCAGCCTAGCCGAGCTACATGAATGATAATCTGTCTCAACAAAGGAAAAAAAAGAAACCAAACAACTGGTCGACCATGGAATATCAGCTGGGTGGAGCACCGGGGATGGAATGAGGGATGTGTCTGTCTGAGAGGAATGTGGAAAACTGCCTGAAGAATGGACAGGGTTTCATGCTCCTGAAACAGTTCTGTAGACAAAGGATTTTAGCAAAATGTGGGAGGAGGAAGGTGCCACGTGACTCAGGTCTAAGCAGCTGCCCGACCAGCTAGAAAACTGCCTAGTGACTAGCCATGAAATGATTTGCATCTAACTGAGGTTGACGGGGCTCCCTGAAGCTACTCAAAGAAAACTAATGCAATACAAAGTCTGCATTCATATGTGGTATTTACTAGGAGTTGGACAGGAAGGCTTAACAGCAATGTCCTAAATTTGAGCAATATTTCATGAAAGAATCCATAATGGACTAGCTGGTGTTGTGTTTTTGCTTTGAGCTTTTGGAGGGGAGGGGGGGACAGTTTTAGGGCCTCAGACTAGGTTATTGTGAATATGAGAACAGCAGTCAGGAGAGGGGACAGTCAAGAGGCATGTGTGTTCTGAGTGGTTAAAACAGATGAGAGTGTGGACACGGGATGTCTAAGCAAGGTCTGATAGCCCCTTGCGGTTGCTGACATTCCTTTCCCTGTGCCTGGACCTGTCACGGTGTAAGTTTCTCTGGACAGCTGTGTTCTGATACTGACAAACAGACTCAGTCTCTGTCTCCCGGCCTTCTCATTTTGTTTTTAACTTGTGTTTCACCAGGAACAATATAAGCAGACATTCCCATCACAAGGAAAGAAACAGGAGATGGGGAAGAGCCTGAAGAAGGTTATTGCAGCTTTGTCAAATACTAAAGCAACCTCTAGCTCACCAGCACATCCAAAACTACCACTAGATAACAACCACCCTAATCCATTTTTGACAAATGCACTTTTAGGGAATCACCAACCAAATGGAGTCATTCAAAGCGTCATTCAAGAAGCTCCGTTAGCACTAACTACCAAAACGAAAATGCAGAGTAAGATTAACGAAAATGTCTCAAGTAGCACCCCGTTCTCCTCACCTGTCAATCTGAGCACGAGTGGGAGGAGAGCCCCTGGCAGTCAGACTCCAGCGCTGCCCTCTGCCTCGCCCATCCTGCACAGCAGTGGGAAGGAAAAGCGGGTCAGCAATGACGCAACCCCGCTCAAAGCGCACCATCACCCCCATCCGGCGGCAGCGGCCGCGGCCTTGGTGGAACAGTTTAGAGGGACAGATTCAGACGTTCCCAGTAGTAAAGACTCTGAGGACTCAAATGAGGATGAGGAGGAAGATGATGAGGAAGAAGATGAAGAGGATGATGAAGATGATGAGTCTGATGACAGTCAATCAGGTTATTTTCTGCTTTAACTTTTAAAGTTTGTTTTTAAGTGTATGTACCAGAAAGTTTTCTAAAACATCGTGATTTTCACACTTAGACTCACCGCCACTCACTGATTTCTTACAGCCAATAAAACGTAAAATTGTTTCTGAAACTGTAAGTTAAATCTTAGATTGTGGTTCCCCTGGCATTAGTGACTAATTGTAAAGTGCTGGTGCATGAATCAAACAGTTTGATCAGGTTGCTGAGTTTCCATTTCATCATGACCACTTACACAGTGCAATTGTTATGTTTTCAAAACTAATTTTAAGCCAGGTGGTGGTGACTCATTCTCTCAATCCCAGCACTGTGGAAACACACAGGCAGATTGAAACCAATAATAATAATAATAACAACAACAGCTAATAATTTTGACCCATGTTAGCTGCATACACCTTTAATCCCAGCACTTGGGAGGCAGAGGCAGAGGCAGGTGGATCTCTGTGATTTGGAGACCAGCCTGCTCTACAGAGTGAGTTCCAGGACAGCCAGGGCTGGGCAGAGAAGCCCTGTCTGAGGTGGGGGGGGGGTGAGTGGGTGGATTATGCATTAATTTAGAATTTCACTCAATGTGTTTTGAGCATACCTTGCCCCTTTCTTGCTCCTCACCATGCCCCATCTCCTCCCGCAATGTCTTCTCCATTACCCTACCAAGGCCAGCTAGTGCTGCCCAGGTATTCTTGGGTGTGCTTTATTTTCTTCTGCTACCTATTAAAACATTACTACCTATCTTTAAAATGGAAAATTTTGCACCATGGTCATTTAAAAAACCAAAATCTTAAGTCCCTTTTGATTGCAGGATTTATTAAATGACATAGGGTCATCATCTTATGCCTTGACTTCATCTACTCTCTCTAGTGGTTTGGTTTGTTTTTTTATAAATAGAGATTGCTTTTAAATTCATAAAATGAAAGATAATTTAAAATATAAATACAGAAATGATACAAATATGTATGTATTAATGTTTGTATATGGATTTGTTGCTGTTCTGACAGGAATTTTTTAGTAACTAATGGGAATAGGAAAACAGTCCTTCTACAATTTAACATTCTAATATTGTACAATCCCGAAAGGCACTGTCTATCTGTATCAGGGCTTTTTAAAAGTAGCTTTCATCGAGCCCCAGTGCGGGCAATATACCAGACCAAACAGTGCCACCGAGATGCTGGCTGGGCACCTTTGTAGTACAGCCCTATGTTTACCCAGTGTTTAATCCACTCTTGTATGTCATATGTCTAGAGGAGTATGTGCTGACTAACATATGTATTAACTTCCCAGACTTCACAACCAGGGCAGACCTGCCTCCCTCAGCCTGTCTCTTGTCTTACCACAGTTATTCCTGTGAGCATAGTTTGTGAATCTCTCAAAACTTGATGAAGTCTTTACCTGAATTGAAAAACTACAGCTAAGAAAGCAAAGCACAAAACCAAAACTACTCCCTAGGGGGGAAACATTTTTTTTTTAACGCAGAATCACAGGTGGAAAGTTGACGGTAGTTCCAGGACAAGGGGCTGAGCAAGGAGCTACCACAGCGCTGGGGCCTGCCAGGGTCCCCTCTGTTACCCGCGGTTTCTCCATGGAGAGTAAAGTAATTCTGAAAACCTGAAGCAGAACTGCAGTATCAGTAGTACCAACCGTGTGGGGACTTTTCTATGATTTAAATGTTAAAACTGATGATTTGGAGAGAGATTTGAGGAACTGTAGTCTGCATACACTTTACTCCAATAGCTTGTAAGTTGGTAATTTTAATATTTGCACTTCCTCTTGGGAAATGGCTTCCTTGAGTCTTTGGTCACAAACGGTGGCTCTGAAATACTCTCCTAGGTGCGACCTGCCTGTGATTGGTTCTGACCTAGCTGTAACATGCAAGTGCTTCTTTACTTCCCAGAATCAGATAGTAATTCACAATCAGATTCAGAAGGCTCAGAAGACGACGAGGAGAAAGACCAGGAGGAATCAGATAGTGACACTGAAGGCGAGAAACCTGCCGTGAACCTGACCCAGACAAGCTCCTCTGCCAAAAGCCCTCCCTCCAGTCTCACAGCGCACTCAGCACCTCACCTCCACATAGGAAGCCCCCCAGGCTCTGCTCCTGCTGCCCTGTGCTCTGAGTCCCAGCCTCCTGCTTTTCTTGGCACTTCTTCTTCCACACTCACTTCAACTCCACACTCTGGTATCTACAGTTTATTTTTATCGATGTAACGTAACAGTCAGACTGCAGCAAGGATTGCTATTTGCACAGGTTTCTGGAGACAGTCTCGTTGTAATCATATACTGTGTCTAGATTTTAACCCCTGAGCCATCTCTCCAGCCCCCAAATTATTTATTTATTTCTAAGGGCTTTAGTGTTTTGCCCCTGGAACCAGAGTCACAGACAGTTGTTAAGCTGTCATGTGAGTGCTGAGAATTGAACCCAGGTCCTTTGGAAGAGCAGCCAGTGCTCTTAACCAACATCTAGATTTTAAATTGGCTAAGAAATGTGTATTTTAGAAGATTTAATCCATTGCCCGATATTTTAGATTTTTCCCCGTGATTTCTATTTTAAGATTATAATTAATAATCCCTCTTGATTTTTGAGTCCTTACGTTTTTAATGTTCATCCTTTAGTTTAGAATTTGATTTTTTTTTTGTGCTTTAGATGAAATTACTTGGACAACTAAATGCCCACATGCTCACTGTATAATCTAAATCATTTTTTGGAGTGAATGGCATTCTTAGTCAATAGCATATGATCTCTTTGTCTCTTTGATTTATTTAAAATTTGTAGGCATTTTCATTAAAAAGTTCCATTTAACAATCCAATATTGATACTCTGTATTCTCACTAAATAACTAAGAAAGCATGAGTTTATTTTGCTACTGTTTTGCTCAGTTTACTCTGATTGACATCTTCTAATCTTTGCTTTTATTTTCAATAATCAAGCATGATGTACTACTCATTTAATAAATGTTGGTATTTGTGAAGCCTATATTTTGCCTTTAAAATGTACATATAACCACAATCCTCTCCTGTGCGGTTTTAATTAATTAATTAGTTAATTAATTAAAGGCCTGGTACTGTTTTGGTCTATGGATATATATGCACATAGAAATTAAATTGTCTTTAACTATTTGAGCCAACCTTTAACATTTGTAGCAGCTATCTGAAAAGCCATAGGCTTCCAAATAAGACAGTGAATGGGATTTTGAAACCTGGCAGCTGTCCCATTCCTCCCTGCCGGCTTTCCTACTATTTATCAGTAGGGGAGAAGCTGCTGTGTTAGCGCTGCTGTGGTAGCGCTGCTGTGTTAGCGCTGCTGTAGAGAAAGCCTGGTGTCTGTCATAGGCCAGAAGGGGGAAACGTATCTTATGTAGTATGCTCAGCTGAAAAACAACTAGAGAGAGTGCATTTTTCATAACTGTACGAATAATCTATCATTAGAACATGTATGGAGTTTATGAATGATCATGCAGCTGTCCCTTGTACACTGAGCACTCATGTTCTGGCTGACTTCTCTTAAAGGTACATCCAAACGAAGAAGAGTGGCAGACGATCAGGAGCTGCGCATCCCTCTGGACTATGGGTAGGCAGCAGAAGGCTTTCCCGCCAGTCCTGTGTGTTTCCAGACTAGACTTTCCCTTCTCACCTCTCTACATAGTCATTCATTGATTAGAGGCAAAGTGTTGACTTCCAAGAAAACTGAAAGTGTACCCAGGATAAAGGTGATGAAGTTGATGCAGGGTTCAGAGAGGCTCCTGTGACTGAACCAGCAGCCAGTCCAGTATCAAAGAGCAGGAGCCATTGTATCAATCGGCTGCCAAGGCAAAGGACAGTGAAAGATGTTGGAAGGGCAGAGGTAGTCAAGGGGAGACTAGTTTAACGGGTTCTAGTTACAAGTAGCCGTTTAGCCAGCGTGCATACAGAGAGAGGCATGTGCATGCTCTCCATACTTGGAGCTTTCTGCTCCTACACAGTTTACGTGCCTTTTCCCACTCCTCATATGTCTCGTTCCAGCGTGACTTCTATAATACTTGACAGTGGAATTTTTCCAAGATAACTCTTTAATTTTGTTGGTGAATTAGCTTAAAAAATGTAATTCAATTCAATAATAGATGTGTTTGGATTATATGATTGCGTGTCTATTTTTGTTTTCATTTTTTAAAATGTTTTCTGAATAGCATGTGTACTTTTTTCAACTTTTAAAAGTAAATACCTTTAAATTAAGTATCTTATAATGCTCTTTTCCCCCCCCCCCCTTTTTTTTTTTAATTTGTAGCTGGCAGAGGGAGACAAGGGTGAGAAACTTTGGTGGGCGCCTTCCAGGAGAAGTTGCATATTATGCCCCGTGTGGGAAGAAGCTGAGGCAGTGCCCTGACATGGTAAAGGTGAGCAGTGTTCTCCACCTTCCGCGCTCGCTTCTGACGAGGCAGACTAATGCAGGGAGAAAGTGCACTTCTTTGTCGGATGGAGCTCCTCGCTACAAAGTAGTCTCTTGTATGGGTCTGATGTGCTTAACCTAAATTGCTCTCCCAAACATAGCCTCATCATGAAATTGTCAAAACACTAATGTCTTGAAAGCTAGCTGCACATCAAAGCTGGCTTGTAATTACTAAGACCTGAGGCGGAAAAATGTGATTTTTTTTTCTAGTATCTCAGCAGCAATTGCTGGAGTAATGAATATGACAAAAGGCAATTTTATCTTCAGTATAAAACTAGGAAAGGTTTTCGACAGACCGCAGAGTCCGCCTTTTAAAGAAGTCTTTGAACCAGAAGTAGTACCTGAACCTAAATGAAGTAAATCTCTCTGCTCTAGAGAGTGACCTTCTTAACGCACTCGTACAGTTAGACACACAACAGCCTGATGGTCACTCACCAAGACCTTGGTGTACCGTGTGAGCAACGCAGAGCTTTATGTTGTGGATGTTTTTCATATTAAGTAACGTTTTCTGCTTATTAATTGCACCAACAACTTTGTACTTTAAGTATAAGAAATCTGTAGTGTTGCCGTGAAGCTTTACCCCAATAAGGTAAAACAGTCTTAGAAAACCCGTTTGAATCGGCGATTCATGAGACACTGTAAAGAGAGTTTTGAAAGCCATATGGCGCGTGCACAGGATTGGGTCCATTTGATCGCACCATGTGGTGTGAGCCATTGTTAACATTTCTTTTTAAATTTGGTAAGTCGAGATCCTTATTATTTGGTGAGTAGAAATTCTAATGTTTTATAGGAATTTACCTTTAAATTCATTATGCACATTTGTACATTAAATGTACAACCTTATACTCGCTCTCCAAAAACAACTTCCAAGAAAGCCTCCCTCATCTCTGTGATCTCTCCTTGCAGACTGTCCCTTTGCCCCTATGTTTCCCTGGAAATATTTATTAACTTTCTCTTACTATTTACGAGCCCCATTGAGAGTCTCTGATTTAGGGAGTGTGAAACGTAGTAGATTCTTGTTAGCCATTTTCATTCAATTTCTTTATGTATCATATGCAGACAATAGTATTTCTACCTCATGAGATGATGGCAAAGCCAACCTGAGATAATACACAAGAGAATGCTGCAGGTACGTTCAGGCGCTCAGCGAGGTAGAAAGGACCCTTCTGTTCTTACTGAGGCTCTTCCTCTTTCGACCTATTTTAAGGCACAGAAATATTTTCCTTTTTTGTTTTCCTTTGTTTTGCTTCATTTTGTTTCGGATTTTTGAGACAGGGTTTCTCTATGCAGTCCTGGCTGTCCTGAAACTCGCTGTTTTATTTATTTTCCAGGAACTACTATTTTCTCTGTTTAAAGGGAGTTGTTTCCGTCTTGTCCTAGACTTCAGTGCAGGGCGTTAGATTGCTCAGAAGCAAATCCCACCAAGGTCACATAGCCACAGTGTGGCAGGTGTGAGTAAGGGACTGTGTCAGCCTAGGGACCAGTGTCCGAGGGAGCACGCAAGCTGGAGCTGAAGACTTGGAAACGTGCTCCTTGCGTATACAGAACCCTTTCCCTTGTCCCCAGAGTCACATACCCTGTGCAGCTTTATTGTCTCCTTAGTGGTTTACAAGACCAAAAATCTTGATTTTTTTTTTAATTTCTGCATATAAGTGTATTTTGGGGTTCCTTATTTTGAATTATTAAAGTTTAATTTTTAAATTTCATCTCAGTTTTTCACCAGATTTTTTTTAAACTTAATGAGCCACAGTGTCTTAATACATTCCCTACATAGTAATTTAATTGGTTAGCACAAACATTTTGCGAGGCAAGAACATTTAGAAATTCTTATTTTTGATCTTTGGTTCATGTTTCAGATCTTTACTTGTTTTATTTATAACAAAAATCATCTTTATGGTTTTTATCTCAATAGATCTTTGTTCTGAGAGGAAAGCTAATTGTTATTCAATACATGAAGGATTTTTGTTATTTTATCAATAATAATTAGACTTGATCTATAAAGCCTCATTACACAGAGCAGAATGTTCTTTGATATCCATTCACTTTTTATTAAACACAATCAGTGTTCTTCCAAATGCATAGTGTCTTGTTGAAATCAATTCCAGTTAAGAACTTAGATGAGTTACTGAAGCTGTAACACGTTCAGCTAACAAATTTTCTGAGAGTGTACAGGGAAGATAACACAAATTCTGAGATCACTTTTTAGTTCATAAAAAAAATTAGTAAGTGAAATTTATCTTTAAGGCCCTTTGAGAGAGCGGTGATTAAAGGTCTCCGATAGAATGCTTTACTTAATTAGAAATGTGCATGCTTTCAACAGTCTTAGAGGTGCAAAGCCTTATATGTCTCTTTATATTGTTATTATTTATATGTTTAAGCATTGGATTAATTGGAAACTTATATAATTATGTAAGAGTTTTCTATGAAAATTAACAGATGTTATCATTTTGTTAAGACGTCAAGAGTTTTCTTTTAGTGATGAAAACTGAGATGTAAACCCAAAACTGTTTTATGCCATTTCTCAGACTGACCAAGGCTGCCCTCTGGCCTTGCCTTTCAGAACTCATTCCTGTTGACCACAGTTGTGCCCCAGGGGCTAACCACTGAGTAACTCATAGGCATGATGTTCCTATAGTTATAAATAGTCACAAAGGACTTGATCTTTCACCTCCTGCTGAGTTCCTCCTTGGCTGTGGTGGTCACGTTTTTGGACTTTGGGTCAGTTGCAGGCACTGTGGCACACACAGCAATAGGGATGATCTGAGGCGTGATTATCAATTCCCTTTGTGATAAGGGTCTGCACTGGCACAGCATCCAGCAAGACCAACACCACATTCCCAGGTTTCCTGAACGGGTCGGGCTCAGCAGCAGCCAGCAAGCACAACGCAGGAAGGAGATCTGATCAGCTAACATTTCGGAGGATATTGTTTGGCACAAGTGCACTCTTGTTACACAATAGTAGTTGTATGTGTATATATTTGTAACTTTATAGAAATTGTATAGAAGTTTGATAGCTAACCTTAGAGTAAAAACTGCATACACACACACACACACACACACACCAAAAGGAGCCTAGTATGCCATTGTGTCCCTATAATCCCTACAGTCAATGAGGAAGGAAGAAAGATTGCAGATTTGAGGCAGTCCTGATCTGTATATTGGATCTGTGTCTTAAAGCATAATAATAACAGTAAAATCCAAAACAGTGGGAAAATATAAATATATCAAAATTGATCATGGTTTTAACTGCTCATGGTAATTTCTGCTAGAAGGTAATGTTTGAAGTGATAAAATATAATTTTGTAAGAGTTCACCATTTTTATTTAGTATTCAGAAGCTTAAGTTGGTAATCATATACATATTTGACAACAGCAAACATTTGTTGAATATAGTGATTGTGTATATTACAGGATAAGCAGTGAGAGCCATTTTCAGTGTGTCGAAATTTAAGTGAAGAACCATAGTATAATAGTTATCTTTTAATCAACTAAAACAGATGCCCTCAATTCAAGAGAAGTAGGCTATAAAAGGAACGAGACCAGACAAAATTTTATTCATTAAGTGTGGTTAGCCTTGTGCTAGCCAGATTTCAAATGCTCTTAGCAGTTTCTATAAAGTTCCACCTTTTAGGGGAGCTGTCTTCCTCTAAGAAGCAGTGATGCTCTGAAGGCCAGGCCCTGCCAGCCGGCTGCCTCTGCTCAGTGTCTGGCGGTTTGGCCTCTGGGCCAAGCTTAGAAAAGATGCCAGTAGATTTGTCTTTACAGAGTTCTGTTCCGTTGCATCATAAAAACGTGTCGGTCCTTATGTTTGTCATCAGTTTTATTTTATTTCACTGGTTTTGGTTACCAAAGTAATAGAAATGTTTGTGCTGGCTCGGTTTTGGTAAGTTTGGAAGTCGTTCCTTTTATCCGCATTTACCTCTAGGAATATAGGAAGGCCTCACAGTGAGGCGTGATAGCTGTTAACAAGAGTTGCTTTGAAATGTCTGGTGATGCGCTATGATAAGGATTTGTGTAAACTGTGGTAGCTAAGAATAACTTTTTAAAAGGTTCCATATTATCCCCTGAGTAAGTTTAGAGGCTCTGGGACATTGAATGTCTACTCTAATTCAGTCTAAGAAAGAAAGAAACAAACAAAAACAGTAAAGAGCTCCCGGAGGGTATGGGGGAGGAGAGATGGACAGAAAACTAAGTAGTGATGATTCAGAAACTTTCTGATATTGTTTTTGAAGGATTCTATTTAATGGTGTAATGCCATAAGTAAAGTAAAATGTATTTCTTTCAGAGAACGGTCATTTTTAAAATCACTTTATAAACATTTATGACAAATGCCCCCAAATTTTCCCCAAAGACATTTTTTTTCTACAAAGGAAATTGTGAACATGCCTGTTGCTGTAGAAATAAAGTTGAAAGTATAAATTTGAAGAAAAAACTAATTTTGATGGAGAAACCAAATAGTCCACTAAAATACAAGTTACAAAGAAACATATTATTACCTGGTGAATATCATACCAATCTGCTGGCTGCAGCTACACTGAAAGGGCTTTTCTGGCGAAAAGTAAAAGAAGCCATTGTAATTATTTGGGCAACGCTTTACCTTAGGCACAATTATATAGTGACGATAATTATTTTAAATTAAGTGAAGAACTAAAGACTGGGAGTCAACAACAGAGTTCTAATCCAGCTCTGCTGTTAACTGCCACCCCTGTACAACCTAGTCTGGGCACATATGGACTCTGGGAACATGACCAATCAGCACGGACAGGGCGGGAGTGTGGAGATTTATGTCAGCGATTTTCCAGGTAGGATTGTAGTGACTAAGCGCACGTGTGGGGCTACGGAAGGCCATTCTGACCTTAAAGTCGCTTCTTTTCACATCCTTTCTTTATTGAACTAAACACAGAAATCATTCAGTCCTCTGAAGTTGTGGTCGCAGCAGTCATGGATGTAATCACTGGGACAGCAGAATCAACGCTGAGCCTTTCTCTGTTCGGTTTAATGGGCGGCACCTCTCTTCTCCCAGAGAAGGCTATTTTTGGTCTTGTATAGCTCTTAAATGCTACTCAAAATAGAGTGTAGCACTAATGGACTGTGTAACTAGGAGAGACCAAGGCTTCCCAGTGCCCTTCATGTCAACTACATTGAGCTAAGTGTTGCTTGGGAGGTAGAAAGCAATGGGAAACCCCAACAGAATCTTAACTTTGCTTCACATTAATTTTAGCATTTTATTTATTTTTTAAGATTTATTTATCATTATAAATAAGTACACTATAGCCTGTCTTAAAACCCATCAGAAGAGGGCGTCAGATCTCATTACGGATGGTTGTGAGCCACCATGTGGTTGCTGGGATTTGAACTCAGGATCTTCATAAGAGCAGTCAGTGCTCTTACCCGCTGAGCCATCTCACCAGCCCTAATTTTAACATTTTAATTAAATTATAAGATGTGAAACATCTTTTAAAAAGCGGGGGTTTGCTCATGTCCTATGATGACTTTTCTTAGAAGCGTAGTCCATGCAACTCAGCATCTCGTGTCACAGCAAAGCACTAATGCCGATTTGATTGCCTCACCTGAAATGGAAATCCATATCCCAGGTCTTTCACATCCCTCCCCTGCTGAATTAGACGACGGCTCAGCCCTCGAGAGCACTTGCTGTCCTTGTACAGGACCTGGGCTCAGTTCCCAGCTTCTCCATGGCAGCTCAGAGCCACAGATGACTCAGCTTGCAGGGGGTCCTTACCTTCTTCAGCCTCCGCAAGCATCAGACACGCATGCAGTACACTTATATATGCACTGGCAAACATCTAGAAACATAAGTTAAGTAAAAACAAAAAACAAACAAACAAACAAAAAAACCCTTTTTCTTTTAGGTATGACTATGAATGTCTCATGTAAGCCGTTAGAAAGTAAGAGATTCCAAAAGTGCGCTTTCAGAGGGAAGCTTTGGTTTTGGTTTTAAGTTGTTTTTAAGCTGTTGTTAAATTTACTAAAAGTTATTTAAGGATAAGTCTGGTAAATAATCTAATTGGTAAATGACCAAGAAGTCTAAATATGTGCCTTAATCTAGATTTCAACCATAGACCACAGTTCATTTCCTTCTAAGAGACAAGGATGTAAGATGATAAAGACCCCATTCATGCCACGTGTGCTGTGGTGGTACAGACCTCTAACCCTAGGAGAGACAGATGGCTGAGTTTGAAGCCAGCGTGATCTACAAAATAATTTCCAAGCCAAGCAAGCAAGATCTGCTGTGGGGGAAAAAATCCCTCATTCCATTAAAAACAACCAGCATCTCAAGTGTCCCCTTGGAAACTCAGCTGCTGGAGGGAGGGATGGGACAGCTCCACACTAGAGTCTTCATGATACAGGAGTTAACGTCACCTAAGTGATGTGGCCCTGAGTCACCCACACTTGAAGAGCCTGAGCCTCGGGAATATTTTTAATGTGCTGCTGTTCTAATGCTGTTTTCATGTGGGGCTGGAGAGATGGTTTCACAGTACAGTAGGATCACTAGTTACTCTTCCAGAGTCCCAGGATCTGATTCCTGGCACCCAAATGGTGGCTACAACCATTTTCTACCTCCAGCTCCAGGGCATCCAGACATCCTCTTATGGACTCTGCAGGTACCGTGAGTGGTGCTCATACATCAGACAAAATACCCGTATGTACATTTAACATTTTTTTCATGCTGTTTTTTGGACTGGAAAGATGACTTAGTAGGGAAGGGAACTTAGAAATCCAGGTCACGGTGGACAAAGTGAGCCGGTGTGACACACACAAACCCGGTGTGACACACAAACACGTCAATGAGTAATACATTGTTAAAACTTAGAAATGCTGTGACATTCCTTTCAGGGAGAGGATTCTGGGTGATTGACAATGTACCACACAACACAGACTTCCAGAGTCTGACTCTAAAAAGAATCCACTTTTGTCGTTTGTCCCTTACTGCATATTTCCTTTATATGTTATTCATTTTGTTCAGTCTTCTTAAATGAAATGGAGTATAAATTAATAATGCTCAGAAAAGGGATTGTAAAATAATAAATATAATCTTTGACCATCTCCATGATATCATCTCTTTTTATAAGTATCTTAAATCTTAATCACAAAAGATTATTCCTAGGAAACACTTTTTTCTTAAACCTTAAAAATTAATGGGGGACAAAAAAAGAGCATTGTCTGCTAATGCTGGGTAACCAAAGCCACCCTCTCATGTAAGCTAACTTCTTAACTATAACTTCTGACTCACAAGAGTCATGGGCCAAGTATTAAGGGTTAAATTTGATTTTCCTATAGAAACGGTTACCTAGAGCCAAGCTATAAGTTATGTTCTTACCCACAGCTATTTGGCTGTTCAATTAATTAAAGTTGAGATATAAGCCTGAGATCTCCTAACTATTCTTTTCTTGTTTTCTGAAACCCAAGAGTTGGGTGATAATATATCTAACCCAGTGTATGCAATCTCCTTAAAAAGTATTTGCTTTTTGAACTCCAAGGGCAAAAATGTAAACCATGAGTTCCAGACACGAACATACTCTCTGTTTTTTACTCAAGCAGATTTTCCCAAGTAGCTTTAAAAGTAATTTCATAAAAATTATATTTGAATAAGAAGAGGTAATCATATAATATCCTTAAATGTTGTCTTAAAACAGTTTCCTATTAATAAGATACTTTAAAGACACAATGTTTAAGACTCCTTAATATGCTTTCTTTGTGATGCCATCACAAATGTCACTTGTATTTATTTATTTTGTGATCTGTGTGATATATGTTGCTGTGGTGCCTAAAGTCGTAACTATGAAGTGACAACCTAACCTAATAATAAGTTTCCCTTGATGGTGAGCACCGCCTGCTCTAACCTAACTGTGCTGATGGCTTTCTTCTGGTGTCATATGTGGTCTGAAATGCAGTCAGTAGGTTTGTCAGTTCTGTTGACTTTATTTTAATCTTTTAGGGGAACATTTTTAACATTCAAATCACTGAAGAAAGAGTAAGTGTTCGATACTGCTTTTAGCAAGCAGATGTGGAATATACTCACTAGTTTTTTTGTCCCAAGTTTGGCTTGATATAGTCCTAAATGTTGTGATCAGTTATTCATCAACTTATGTAATTTATACTTACATATCAAAAGGTATAAGAATGTCCTTGTAAATCAGATATAAAGTCAAAAGCATGCCATGTCACAGTGTGATAGTTTGGGGTTGTTTTAGATTGAACCACAGTTTTTTTTTTTTCCTTGCTTTCTCTGTACCTGTAACCTCACTGGCTTGAGATCTGTGAGCTGCAATAGAAGAACAGTAAACAGCCAGATGCATGAGAGATTTGTGACGATCAAGGTGCACAGTGCCTTCAGTGTGCCTGGAACAAACCAGGACTTGTACTGTGAATTTCTATTTTCTACTCTTTTGCCAACTCTATTTGTAATTAACAGGTTCAGTCTTTACACTTAAATAGGGGTTTTATTCTTGATGCTTTCAAACATCAGTATATTTTACAATTTTCAGTTTTTACAATCTCAAGTTTGTCTGTTTAAATCGATTGCCTTGAAGCTTATAAATTGATATACCTTTTAAAGTCTACTTAATTTTCCTATATTATTCATTGAACTTGTCATAATTAATTTGTTGATGAGACCAAATTATTGGTTGACTCCCTATGGGCTGGGTTTCATGGGTATTTTCAAGAGAAGCTTCCCATCCAGTCTCGCCTTTAAAGCTATGGTGATTGAATCTTGATCAAATCCCGGTTTGCCTGGGGGTAGGAGCAAGATCACAAGTGACATGCGCCTCCCCTCAGGAGCCTGGTGTTGGCATCTTGTCGCTTTTTAATGCAAGGCAACCATCCAAGGGCAACTGTTAGTTCATTAACAATTACAATAGACTAATATTGTAACTTTCGCTTTTATGTATTAGCTATAATACTTATATAGGAGAAAGTAACCTTTGAGAAAAACCCATAGGGAAGTCATCAACAAATGATACTTTCAATTACCTACCAACTGTGGCAGTTCTATTTAGAAGTGATTGTTACGTTATATCTCTGTATGCTTATAAACATAGATACAAATCAATCTATACTTAATTGAGGTGTACATGATTTAAATAAGTTATACTGTAGAATATGAAAAATTGCTAATCTAAATTTAGTTTTTGAAAGTTAAATTTCATATCAGCCTTATAAATTAAAAAAAATTGATTTTAACTAGAATTTTCTATTATGTTGATATTCATTTTTGTTTTGTTTTTAATACTCACTTCTGTAATTTATTCCACAAAAGGGAATGCAGTGGTGTCTTTTGAAAGAAGAGGATGTCATTCCTCGTATCAGGGCAATGGACGGCCGAAGAGGAAGACCACCCAATCCAGATAGACCCAGAGCAAGAGAGGAATCCAGGATGAAACGCCGGAAGGGTCGCCCTCCCAATGTTGGCAGTGCAGAATTCCTAGATAACACAGATGCAAAATTACTAAGGAAACTGCAGGCTCAAGGTAGGAAGCACTCGTTGTCTGTCACTATTGGTCATATAAAAATCCAATACTCATCCTTCCAGTAGTTCTGACGTGGGAGTGGTTGACAACTGCTCTCAGAGGAAACAGAGAGCCCTGCTAATAAGTGGAGGTTTGTGAATACATACCGTTACCTGAGAGTCTTATGTTATGATTCATCCTCTCTGGTGTGCTACAGTCGCAAAGTGTGTGTTATGATCTTAAGACTTGGACAGAGGGCTGGAGAGATGGCTGGTTAAGAGCACTGACTGTCCTTCCAGATCTGGGCCCTTAGTTCAAATCCCAGTAACTACATGGTGGCTCACAACCACCCATAATGGGATCTGATGCCTTCTTCTGGTGTGTCTGAAAGCAACTACAGTAAATTCATATATGTATATATATATATATATATATATATATATATATATATATATATATATAATAATTAAAAAATAATTTAAAAAAAGACTTGGACAGAAAGGAATCAATTCGCATTTGCTTGGCACATGCCCTAAGTTTGTGGAGCCTTCCTGCCACAATAATCTCCTTATCAGCTCCCAACTTCTCGAAGTGTACCTGAGAATATATCAAAAATATGGATTTCTGAGGTAAATTTTGAGTAAGTTACTGGTAAGATACCCCAAATAGTCTGGGCATGTGTTTTTAGAATGCTCACATGGTCAGTGTATTTTACAACATCTGATAAGGGCACCAGAGAGTGTATTTATTAAGCTGTAAATTTCCCAAAGTGATCAAAATGTACTTAATATTCAGTATTACACTTCATTATCATAGAGCTGTTCCTGTAACCCAGGGAAGACTCAGACCAGCTGGGTTTGCTGCTGTGGGGTCTGAGGAGAAAGGCGAAGCCCCTTCAGGCTGCCTGAAGCTTCTCTTCTCATGTAAATGTCTTGAACACATAAATAGATACATACAAAAAGATGATGGCTTAAATTTTTAATAGTTAAAATTACTTAAATGGGGGCTGGTGAGATGGCTCAGTGGGTAAGAGCACCCGACTGCTCTTCCGAAGGTCTGGAGTTCAAATCCCAGCAACCACATGGTGGCTCACAACCATCCGTAACGAGATTTGGCACCCTCTTCTGGAGTGTCTGAAGACAGCTACAGTGTACTTACATATAATAAATAAATAAATCTTTAAAAAAAAAAAAAAATTACTTAAATGGCCAGGCAGTGGTGGTGCATGCCTTTAATCCCAGCACTTGGGAGGCAGAGGCAGGTGGATTTCTGAGTTCGAGGCCAGCCTGGTCTGCAGAGTGAGTTCCAGGACAGCCAGGGCTACACAGAGAAACCCTGTCTCGAAAAACCAAAAAAAAAAAAAAAAAAAAAAAAATTTACTTAAATGGCTATCAGAATTTTATGTCATTGCAGGAATTGTTTATTTCTATAACAATACCTAGAAAAATATACAAAATATATTTCTGTTCATTGTGAATATATCATAACTCATGGAAAAGGCTCACAAAACAATTTACTTTCAAAGGAAGCTCTCATTCTTACTCATGAGTGGATCCTCTTTCTAGAAATGTGTGCACACTTCTCAACATCCAAGCTTCAGTGTTTGGAAAAAGCCTCTTCCGATCCTAGTGACCTAATGGCACTGACATTAACCACTGCCTAGCATGTCATGTAGTAAACCTTCGTTCTTTCTCTGCTCTAACATAGTCAATGTATAAATGTTATTTTGTTTAAATTAAGGCATCATCTTCCTAATAAGAGAAAGGCAGTAATATATCAAAGGACAAACATGAGTTTAAAAATTAAAGTTTTAAAAATTTCATTTTCAATTATTATTTTCTCTCTGTGTATGTGCACACATGTGTGCATATATATGTATGGTCACATGTGTGAACAACTTGCATGAGTCAGTTTTCTCCTTCTTCCACCTGGACCTTGTGGATCAGACACAGATTGTCAGTCATGGTAGGATGTACCTTCACCCACTCAGCCAATCGATGGCCCTGAGGTTTAACAGTTTTATCCCTAAAGCCATGACACTTCTGAAGCTTGTATAATGGTAGCCTTATTGTATTAAAAAAATGAGTGCTTGAAGTTAATTGGTAGACAAATGTTAACTTTTCTTATGTTTTCATTTCTAATACATGTATTCTCATGTACATTCAAAAATAGAACATTTAAATTTGAAAAATCAGGTGTATTGTAACAAAGAAACTAATTATATTTTATTCTCCTAGATTTCAAATTGACTTTATTCCATGATTTATTTCCCTCTTGTTGTAATGGGCTTCACTTTTACCTGTGTGTGTGTGTGTGTGTGTGTGTGTGTGTGTGTGTGTGTGTGTGTGTGTATTCTCTCTCTACATGAAAACAAACATGCAGCACTTTCATTTTGTATACATGTATGTATTAAGGGTAGTGGCTGGGGTGGGGCACATTGTGAAGGTCACAGGACAAATGGCAGGAGTCGGTTCTCTCCTTTCTTTCCATGTGGGTTCACAGGATCAAATTCAGGCTGTCAGGCTTGGTGGGAACAGTCCTCATCCAGTGAGCATCTCTCTTTCCACGAGCATTCAACTATAAACAGTCACTCCATTTGGGCTAGCAGGAAAACTCAGTGGGCAACGTTACTTCCTGTGCAGGCATCGTGGTCTGCGTTCTGTCCTGGGATCCCCATGTCAAAGTAGGAGTGAAGTGTGGGTCCCCCCAAGTTGTGCTCTGACTTCTACATGCTTGCTATGGGCTGCCCACAGTCATACATCATAGACTTGTGTACAGTAATAAAAAAGTAAACAACATTGTTTAGACTTATAAATGTATGAATTGTTTTGTGCTCCTTTTTTTATAGAAATGTAAGCAACAATGAATCATTTAACGCTATCTCAAACAGTTTAAGAGAGTTATTTGAGAGAAATCTAGAAGTTTCTGTTATATATTATCATCGTACTTGGATTAAACTATTCAGAAAATTTTGATTAAAATCACAGAATAGTTGAGAATATGATAAATGCAAATTTTTAATAAATTTCCAAGTGTTGTAGAACTGCGAGAATGTTACTAGAGAAAAAAGCTTTAAATCTGACCGTGTGGATGTGACAGTGGCTTTCGGGGCATGCACGGCTTGTTAACTGACCAACACTAACACCTCAGGCTGCGTGCAGCTGAAAGTGGTACCTAGCACTGGATGCCACAGTAGTGCATATATCTTTTGAGTAAAATTATTGGATTTATTAAGATATTTTCAGAATTTATGAAACCCATGCTTCAACTTCTGTAGCTTCTTTTAGGAAACTATTTTTTAAATAATTTATTGATTTTTATTTTATGAGGATTGGTGTTTTGCCAGCATGTATGCCTGTGTGAGGGTGTCAGATTCCTCAGAACTGAAGTTGGAGACAGTTGTGAGCTGCCATGTGGGTCCTGGGAATCGAACCCAGGTCTTCTGAAAGAGTAGCCAGTGCTCTTGACCACTGAGCTGTCTCCCCAACTCCAGGAAACGGTTTTCTAATTACATGTACTTTTCAGCTTAAGACCAAGTTGAGTCTTTGGTCTACAATTCAGAAAAAACAAAGTCATTCACTTCTGGAAATATTAAAATTTCAATATTGAAATGTATTTGTCTTGCATTATTATGATACTCTTCTGCATTTCATTATCTGAGGTTGCTGTGTCTATGTGTCAGTCTAGAGGTGTTTATTTCTATGGTACTTACAATATAGACGATCTCTTGCATGACTCAGCAAGTTTCCATGCCTATGCTTTACAAATCCTGGAAAGATTGGGAGCTGGAAGTGGATTTTAGCACCAGCTGTTGTTTTATCTTCCAGTAACACCAATAGTGTCCTCCATAACGTTAAACCCCACAGGATCCACCCCCCCTGGATGGTGGGTCTTTCCGGGAGGGGAGTGAGCAGGCGCTTTGCTACCAAACTGTTCTCCTACCTGGTGTCTCTCTACCTGCCCAGCATTCTGAAGGACTGCGTCATTCATCGAGACGGACGCAGCAACAGTTTCACAGTTACTCTTTGAGAATTTGCAGATAGCTAAAGTTGTCAGTAATACCCTTTGAAATTTTTTTATTGGATATTTTCTTTATTTACATTTTAAATGTTATCCCCCTTTCCTGATTTCCCTCCCTCCTGGAAACCCCCTATTCTATCCTCTCTCCCTCTGCTTCTATGAGGGTGTCCCTCCACCCACCTACTCATTCCCACCTCCCCACCTTCAGTTCCCCTACACTGGGGCATCAGTCGAGCCTTCATGATACCAAGGACCTATCCTCCCATTGATGCTTGACAAGGCCATCCTCTGCTACATATGCAGCTGGAGCCATGTGTACTCCTTTGTTGATGGCTTAGTCCCTGGGAGCTCTGGGGGATCTGGTTGGTTGATATTATTGTTCTTTCTATAGGGTTGCAAACCCCTTCAGCTCCTTTAGTCCTTTCTCTAACTCCTCTACAATAGTGTCTGGGTTCAGTAACTGTATATGGGATGAATTCCCAGGTGGCACAGTTTCTGGGTGGCCTTTCCTTCAGTCTCTGCTCAAAACTTTGTCTCCATATTTGCTCCTGTGAGTATTTTGTTCTCCTTCTAAGAAGGACCAAAGCTCCCACGCTTTGGTCTTCCTTCTTGAGCTTCATGTGGTCTGTGAATTGTATCTTGGTTATTTGGAGCTTTTGGGTAGTATCCACTTATCAGTGAGTGTATACCATGTGTGTTCTTTTGCGATTGGGTTACCTCACTCAGGATGATATTTTCTAATTCCATCTATTTGCCTAGGAAATTCATGAGTTCATCATTTTTAATAGCTGAGTAGTACTCCATTGTGTAAATGTACCACATTTTCTGTATCCATTCCTCGGTTGAGGGACATCTGGGTTCTTTCCAGCTCCTGGCTATTATAAATAAAGCTGCTATGAACAGAGTGGAGCATGTGTCCTTATTACATGTTGGAGCATCTTCTGTGTATATACCCAGGAGAGGTATTGCTGGGTCCTCAGGTAGTACTATGCCCAATTTTCTGAGGAACCACCAAACTTATTTCCAGAGTGGTTTGAATTTTTTTTTTTTCTTCCAGAAATAGCCAGACAAGCAGCACAAATAAAACTTTTGAGAAAACTTCAGAAGCAGGAACAGGCACGGGTTGCCAAAGAAGCTAAAAAACAGCAAGGTAGGAAGGGTACTCAGGTGCATGAACCTGAAAGGTGGGAGCGGGGACTCCTGAGCGGCGGGCCCTTCCTCGTGTTCCCGGGATGACGAGGCGTACTTTGGTTCCTCTCAACAGCGATAATGGCTGCGGAAGAGAAGCGCAAACAGAAAGAACAGATGAAGATTATAAAGCAGCAGGTATGGCCGTGCGCTGGGCAGACCTCTAAACAGGTCTTCCATGGCATCTGTGTGCGCATGTGCAAGACTACGTGTGTATGTGCGTAGGTCTCACTGGCATCTCCTATGTAGTTACTGTTAGGCGTGAATGTCTGTGTTTAGAAAGTTGACACCTTCTGTTTTCTGGTTTTTTGGTTTTTTTTTTTTTTTAATTTTTTAAAAAGATTTATTTATAGCCGGGCGTGGTGGCACACACCTTTAATCCCAGCACTCAGGAAGCAGAGGCAGGCGGATTTCTGAGTTCGAGGCCAGCCTGGTCTACAGAGTGAGTTCCAGGACAGCCAGGGCTACACAGAGAAACCCTGTCATGAAAAACCAAAAAAAAAAAAAAATTACTTATATGTGAATGAATGTTTGCCTGCATGTATATATTTGTACCGTGTGTGTGCCTGGTACTCACTAAGACCAGAGAGGGCATTGGATGCTCTAGAGCTGGCATTAGAGATGGGGACGAGCCTCCAATGGATCCTGGGACCCGAACTTCTGCAAAAGCAACCAGTGTTTTTAACCGCTAAGCCATCTCTCCATGTTTTTTTTTTTTTTTAAAGGTGGGTTTTGGAATTGAAATTTATGTTCTCATGCTTGTAAGGTAACTATTACTAACTGAGCCATCTTAACCCTCTTGGTTTTATTTTTACATTTTAATTATATTTTAGGATTTTATGTACCAGTGCATTTAATTTTCATTATGCCCATCCTTCCTTCCTCCCCTCCAATTCCTCCCCTGTCTTCCCACATGTGTGTATGACATATATATATATATGACATGTGTACACACACATATATACATATATATGTGTGTATGTATATATATATGCATATATATATACATACACACATATATATGTATGTGTGTTTGTGTGTGTGTATGTATGAATAGCATGTATATGCTATCCACCCTTCTGAGTCTGACTAGTATTGTTCATATGTACATGGGTGTAGCACTGACTTTTGGGGTATGGGCCATATAGCAATGAGCTTGTCCGTGAAAAAAATTGACTCTCCCTTCTTCTAATGCCACTGGCTCCCTGTAGCTCTTAACTAAAAATAAGGCCTTGTTAGCTTTTTCCATACCCATGCTTGGATGTCAACTGCTTTGGTGTTGTAGGCAACCCTACTATGGAGTTCCTTTGATTTCCAAAAGAAACTATTTTGATGCAGCTCCCTGGTGCTCTGGCCCCCTTTCTTTTTTCTGCCACTTCTTCCCAGATGTCTCTGAGCCTTCAGTGGAGTCATTGTCTTACAGATGCAGTAGGCACTACACAGTCCCTTTTTCTGCAGTTTGACCAGTCATGCTTCCTGTAACTACCTCCATCTAATACAGAAACTTGTTTTAGAGGGTAAGAGCTACAGTTGTTGAAGGACGAGTATTTAGAAGGCAGTTGCATACTGTATCAATTTAGCAGAATGTTAACGGAGCAACCCAGCCTGGAGAGAGGAGTCCCCTGTAGCAGCAGTGGCACCAGCATCTTGAGAGTGACTAAGAGCTGTCTGGTTAAACTTAAGACCCATTCAGTAAGCGGGAACTCAGGCCTGGGAATATATATATTCCCATGTACACACACACACACACACACACACACACACACACACACACACACATATTCAAGACCCCATTGATGGAAAGGTCATAGGCCCTAGAGGAAAAGCTGCAAGAACTTCCCTCATTTATGTAAGTAACATTTATAAGTATTTTAATATTCTTGTATACTTTGAATTCAAGTTTGTATCCTGACAGATTTTCAGATTTTCTATCAGTGCAGAGAAGATACTGCTTGAACATCAAAGTTTTAATAAGGAAATTTGGCTATTTGAATCATGCACAGTATTAGCGCCAGCAGAGTATCTCAGGAGGTAAAAGTGCTTGCTGCAGAAGGTTGACCTGATTGCAACCCTTGGAAGCCACATAGTGGAAGGTGCAGGCACGGCGTGGGCCATGTGCACCCCACACCTATAACCATGCCCACACAATACATTTAGTTAATCAAAATAAGTAAATAGTGGACATACTATAGTAAAAACTACATCTATGTGTTCTGAAAGACAGCTTGCCCTCATTTCTTCTGAATGTTCTCAGAAAGTATTACCCAGAATCCTCTCTTGTATCTATGTGGTCCCCTCTTTTCTACTTTTCAAAATTAATTTTGGTAAGATGAAGTAATTTTGGAAATTGGCAGAATATTAAGTGACAAGGCATGTGAGCTATCTCCCATCTCCACCAGCTGGTGCATCACTAAAGCAGAGGAGTCAAGGAGAAAGTGTATTCTTACAGATTGTGAAAGAGCAAGTAGTTGTTGGTAGGCTAACATGGAAGCCCTTGTGTTACTATGGACGAAGCTCTAACCAAAGTGCATGGCTTGGAGTCGCTGCCTTCATCTCTGATGTTGCCTCCAGAATTAACTAAAGAAGTGTGAACCCGAGTGAGTTCCCTCGTAGAGTCGGAATTCAGACCTTAGAGTTTCCAATCAGGGAGCCCAGAGTTAAATGTGGGCTTTGCTGCTTAAGGATTTGTGACCTGCCTGGACTCTTTGAGCCCCTCATGTCTCCATTGCCTTTATTGTAAGGGAGGTAAGGGTGACTGGGGAGTGGAACAGGAAGTGGAGTGCACTGTGCCTTCCAAGGAAGTGCATATAAAATACCATAATTAAAGTGCATCTTACCATAATTTAAAATCACAAGTTATAAACTTAAATTTCTTCCTTTGTTTATTGTGACTACTAGAAGTTGTGAGGTTGACTTAAAATAAGTAAGTTAAGTAATGCATTTATTAAAGTATTATAAACCTTTATTTAGTAGTATGTGCGCTTATGGTTCATTTTAAGAATATTGCCATTTGTTATGCTTTTTGTAGCTTCTTTGATTTTATGTTGACCAAAGATATATCAATTATCTCACTACTTGAAATTCATCTTTGAGATCTTAAAGTCACGTGCCTGGGATGTAAATCTTCCCATTCTACACTGCTAATTAAAACAGCATTAGGCTTCAAAGCGCTCAGCGACAAGAATTCAATCAAATTAGTCACACACATATAGACATTTATAACACTAACCTACTCAAATTTTTTTGCTAAATAATGACCATTTTATTTTCTCTTACTGTAATTTATTTTTGAGTCTGGGTGTCTCCATGCTGCGGAGGCAGCCCTTTAACTTGTGACTCTCCTGCATCTGTCAGCAGAGTAGCTGGGATTGCAGATGTGTGCCATGTGGCCCTGAAATGATTGTTGCAAGGTAGCATTGATCTAGAATAAAGTCGAATCTTGTTCTTCTAATTCTGTGGATATTTTTGACACAAATATTGACCAAAAGAAAAAAATCACCAGAATATTTTTTCTTACTGTCTTTTTTACTATGTAATTTTTATTGAAAAAAAACTTTGCAATTTGATGCATGCATTCTAGCTATAATAAACCCCTCCCTCACTTTGTAATCTTACTCCTATCCCATATCTCAACCCTGTGCCCTCCCAGTCATTTTCCTACAGTCATGTCTTTTGTTTTTACTGCACTTTCGTTTTTGTTTTGAGTTCCCTGAGTTTAACCAGGATGTTCTGTGTGACTATGGGTTGGAAGTAGCTAGTGGAACCTGCTGCATTTCTCAGTGGTTACACAGCCGATGACAATGACTGCCTCTTTCCCTCTTGATTGCTGACCAATGCCATCTTGTATAGGCACAAGACAGGCAGCCATGGCTACTGTCAGGTCAGTTTTGCACTGACTGTGCTATGTCCAGAGGACCACGTTTTCAAACCTCCAACCCACCCCATCCCTGCCAGTGATGGAGACTGAACCCAGGGCTTTGCTGCATAAGCACCTGACTACTATGCGAGCTATGTGTCTCGCAACACAACTAAAGCCCTTAAAGCAATTTTTTTTGCAAGATTGTGGAAGCATCACGATGAAGTAGGGTGAGCATAGTCGCTGGGATGTGAGTCGAATGTGACTCTTCGTAAACTAAAGGATTTGCTGTGTTGAACTCAGTATCCTCACATCTCCAACAAGAACATAGTTTTAACTCTAAAACTCATTGATAAACCATCTCAATACTTGGGTATATACTATTCTAAGACATACATAAAACTTATAAATGATGTTAGTCTTTATGCTGTCATAGTGTTTGCATGTAAACATGTATTATAATATATATTTGGCAACTAAGGTAAAGCTTGAAACTGAATATGCTTAAGCCCCATTACTTTAGTCTAAGAGTCTCTACCTCTATTTGCACATGAGAGAGTGGGTCTGTGCTTTTCTGACTTAAGAGCACACCCCTTTAAAGCCTACGGTTGACAAGAGCAGAAAGTGTTCTCTAAGATGTTTGCCATGCCAGGAGGTGGTGCACGTGCACTCATGCCCATTGCTGGAGGCAGAGGCAAACAGTTCAAGGCCAGCACAGTGAGTTCTTGGATAGACAGAGTCACACAGAGAAACCCTATGTCAAAAAGTAAACAAACAAAAAAAATCAGCTTCAAACACAAGTAAATAATTCAAATAAAGATTTTGCAGTCTGTTACCAAAAAAGGATAAACCCATCTATAAATGCTATAACATGATTTTGTAATAAATTAATACACATTTGCACTTTAAGAAATTACTTACATGAGATAACCAGCATGAACAATACCTGAATTGGGCTATATTTTTATAATTTGACAGTCATTTATATTTTGGTAATAATTAATATTTTTGACTTTAAAAATTACCCCCAAAGCTGGGTGTTGGTGGGGCACACCTTTAATCCCAGCACTCAAGGGCAGAGGCAGCAATAGCAGCACAGTCAATAGAGTGTGGCGAGTCTTCTGAACTAGACCATTGACTCCTCAGATCTCATGACTGCATTATACACCTCTGTATGGGCTCAGTCATATGAGGAGAGAGAGAAGAAATTCCCAGTAAAGCACCGCTTCAGACTGTACATCTGGAAACTGAAAGAGAAACAGCAATGTTTTATATACCATATATGTTTTCGATATGGAACTTCTAGAACAAATCTAATTTGAAGTAGGAAATGTCAGGGGTTTTGTTGTTAGGTATTTATTTCCATTCATGGTAATTTGAAACTTCCAGAAAGATCATTTTTAAATAAAAATTTCTAACTGTCATTATAGCATATGAGGGTAATTTTTTTTTCTTTTGGTTTTTTTGAGACAGAGTTTTCTGTGTAGACCAGGCTGGCCCCAAACTCACAGAAATCCTTCTGCCTCTGCCCTTGAGTGCTGGGGTTAAAGATGTGCGCCACCAATACCCAGCTGTGGGGGTAATTTTTAAAGTCAAAAATAGTAATTCTCACCAAAACTTAAAGGACTGTCAAATTATAAAATATAACTACCATTTTAGGTATTGTAATGCTGCTTATCCACATAAGTAATTTCTTGGTGTGCAAATTTGAATTAATTCATTATAAAGTCATGTTATATCAGTTATAGATGAGTTTATTCTTATGGTTGAAAGCATTGTTCATATCATTTTGTCAACATGTTAAGTGAATTTCAGAATTGGAGATTATTTTTAACAATGGCTATATATATATCATTTTAAAGCATTCTTTAAATTAATAGCAAGCTGACAAAGGCATGTATATGAATGATTTCATAGAAATACTATTATTTGTACAAGTTCAGTAAGTGGTAGTAACTTATCAGTAGCTTTATGTATTTTTCTTTATTTTCTATATATTTCTGTTTTATTTGTAATTTCAATTATTTGTAAGTACTATCTGAATATATAATAAATGTAGTTAGCTTTGTTTTATCTTCTCTTTATTCATCTAACATTTACAGCTTACAATTATGAGAATCTCTACACTCATATGAATTTACAACATGAAATATTAGTTGTCTTCACAGATAACTGAATCTTGGATTCAGTAGCATTTGCTAATTTGTTATTCATGTCTTAAGTTATCTGATTCCAGTTAAAACTTATTACTTTAATATTTATTCATCTCGAATTTTCATCATTTTTTTACAGGAAAAAATTAAGAGAATACAGCAAATCAGAATGGAGAAAGAACTGAGAGCTCAGCAGATTCTCGAGGTAGAATTCTTAATATAATTCAGATGATACTCAGAGGCCCGGAGGGCGTGAAATGTGTGGGCTTCCCCATCAGTTCAAATGAATGTGACCACTAAAAAGTCTCTGCAGAAAGGGGTGGGCGGGTTGGGCTCCGAAGCTGCTCAGTACGTTCATCCATCACCTGCTGGAATGCCAGAAATACCGCGCACAGCAGAGAGGAGGGAGGAGGAGGGGAGGGGAGACCTGCGTGGTTGCAGTTCATGGCAGTCAGTCAGGAAACCCTTTAGGGCATAGATACTTTCTTTTGATTTAGAAACAAATGTTTATAAAAGTATAGTTTTAAGTGCAGGAAGCCTATCACTATCAGGGCTCCTAGGGTTCCCCACTTCCCTGCAAGCTGACTAGAAAGCAGTTGGAGGAAATTCAGAAAAAGAGGGCTTAACATGAACAGATCTCCAAACAGGTCTAGCAAATGTCTGCTTAGCAGTTTTCAACAGGCCCCCCCATCCCCAAGTGTCTCTGGGTCCCAATCTGAGGTAGTAATCAGTGCTAAAACCATTGCCCCATCAAGGAAAAGGCAGATTATGTTTCCTGGCCTGTATTCAAACCCGCATAGGTCTTGAAATTATTGCCTTCAAATATTGTGAAAATAGCCCTTCATATTTTAATATTTGAAGTCTTTCACCTTCAGCTGTCCCTGAATGCTGCTTTATGGCCCACTGTGTGGCCTGCTGCCTGCAGACCTAAGCTTCCAGTGTGGTAGTCCTTTCTCCTAGGAATGCACACACGCTCCTTCATGCAGTTCATTTTACAACTCTCAAATTTAAAACATTTGTTTCTTAAAACAAATGAACAACAACTAGCAGATAGTTAGAAATTCTTAGATGGCATATGACTTTAGTGGGGAATAGCGTGATGCCTGCTGGCTGTTAGAGTACAAGTGCTGAATCAAAACCCAGTGTACAAAGCTCGTTACTGCATTTCAGTTCGTGTTTATAGCCAAATAATGGTTTTCTTTATTTAAAACATCAAGTATGAACGGAAATTTCAAAAAGTAGATGTGTATTTTAAAGCGAGCTACTAATTTATTTTGAGGTTCTATTATCCATTAGTAACATTTCTTTCTAAATTTTTTCAAAAAGTAATTTTTTAAACATTCCCACAAATGCAGCAAATGACAGTCAGTTTTCTTAAGTGCCAAGTTAATATGTTATTTTAGATGTTTGTCAGTTTGTAGAAGAAAACTTGTTGTCTCGTGATTTCTAAGGGTGCTTATATATATTTTGCCATTAATCGGAGACTGTGCTGTGAGGTGGGGGTATTTGTCATTGTCTGCACATGTGTTAGTTACATAACCGTTTTGTACCTGGTGAGGCATGTCTTAGCGGTGCTGTTGCATGACTTGAGACCTGTTTTGCATGCACAGGCTAAAAAGAAAAAGAAGGAAGAAGCGGCAAATGCCAAATTATTGGAGGCCGAGAAACGAACCAAGGTTAGTGTAGCTGAGAATCAAGAGTTTTTATTTTTAGAAATAAAAACTTCATTTGCATAACACCAATCATGAGAAAATCGTTTTCTCAAAACTACTATTGAAAAATGTATGTAAATGTGTGCTCTTATTTGTATGTATATTTTTGTATGGTTTTATTTCTTAATGTAGGTTTTATGTGAAGTTTTGATATTTGTAAGTGGAAGACATCAATCAGAAATGCAAAGTACTGCATGGCTCCTGGTTTAAGTTTTGCTTGATAAGAGTGATCTCCCAAACTAGTGGCTTGTCATTTGTGTTCATACCGTGCCCCAAATCCGACTGTCCCTCATAACTGTGTTCATGTGCGGTGTTCTATTTGTGAAAAATAAAGGCATAATTTAGGTATTGTGATGCTTGCCTGTAATGCTGACAGTCAGGAGGCTGGCTAAGGAGGCTCAGACTCCCAGTGCAGTACCCTAGCAAGACCCTGTCTATAAATATACAAGCAAATAAAGAAACAGGGAAACCCAGACAGAGACAAAGCTGTTAACTGTCACTGCCTAATAGCAGTCAGTCCGTTATATTACTGTACTATATTTGGGGGTGATTTGATTGATTCCCTGCCCCGTTCCCTCCCTGCTCAACTCCTAACACTCCTAAAACTGAGTGTTTATCGGGGCAGCTGAGCTGGCTAGTGCTGTAGGCTCCAGTGCAGTATTATCCGGGAGAGCCAAGGCAGGGTTCTGCTGTTAGCTCATTTGTTTTTGTTTGGAGACACCATAGGTTTGTGCTTGGGATGAAGCAGAACCTACCCAGCTAAGCAAAGCTGTCCTCCTACGCTCTACCCTAACTCTAGTTAGGATAACTCTATGATTATTTGAACATAAACTCCCTTACTTTGTTCTCTAGAATAAAGAATATTCTTGATTCTTTTGTACTCCTTTATATTTATTTACCCTTGATATTAAATTCACCTAGATTTTATTTTATTTTACAAAAGTCAATAGGTAACAATCTTATAGAATTGTTTTGCATTGTGGCCCCCCACACACACACTCCCTCATCCCCTTGGGGTTATACTGTGAACTGGTGGATACACACACGCACATGCATGTGTGCACACACATGCATCCATACTTAAGAGTAGGGGAGGGCTTTAGTAAGCTAATTTTAAGGCTTGAATCATATTTTATTAAGTAACTTAAACGTATGATTTTTATATGTTATGTTTGACAACCTGTTCACTCAGTCCAGCGATGTTGCTGTGGAAGTTTATTGTCCAGTAATTGACCTTTCAGTTGAGGTATCTCCTGCAAATGTCCTTGCTACAGATCACTCCATGCACTTAGTGGTAGGAAACAAATGGGGAGAGCCATCGCCAGTTAAGAGTGAATGGTCAGCTTTTTCTGTAGCTAAAGCTCTGAGGAGGCTAAAAATGTACCAGAAAGTGAAATTTTTATTATTAAGTGTGTTCCCAATCTCTCCTAAAAACCATATATCAAAAGTTTCTTATTTTTAAGGAGAAAGAACTGAGAAGACAGCAGGCTGTCCTTCTGAAACACCAGGTCTGTATGCACACAGCCACACTGCTGTGGACAGCACTTCATTACTTTGCTTAACTATTTGGCAGGGGGGGGCTCTTCAAAAAATATACTCTTTAATAATAATTCTGCTTAAGTTTTCCCTTTGTCTTACAGTTTATTGCCTTGCTTTGGTATTGGTGTCTTTGGGGGGTTAAATTGGTTTTATGACTCTGTGATTTCTGTTCCATAATGTTGTGCCAACTCTTTCTCCCAGGAGTTGGAGAGGCATAGACTAGATATGGTATGGGTATGTTTATTTCTGTACATCTAACACCGCATTGTGATTTGGTTGTGATATGGTTGTCATAGCAATGCATAAAGTGTAGCACTGGCTGCTGTCATTACATACTGCTGCATGGCTTTACAGCACAGTGCATTGCATACATCTGCTTGTCTGTCTATAAAGAAGTGTGATACGTCTCTAAGATCTGTCATTGAATTGCATAAAACTCCTGTTTAAAACTGTACGTTACTGATGTCACATGGAAAGTTGACTCAATACATTTAGAGACACTCATGACTCATATTCTCCCATCCTTGTAGATGCAAAACTGCCATTAAGTGCAATGGGAATTTTGAATTTGCTTGATGAGAGAATATGAAATATGAAATATATCTTGGTTTTATAGTCAAATTTTAGAAATACCCCTTTGGGGGACCAAATATATTGGAACTAAAATGCTGATTAAACATTAATAATATGAAATTTTTACATTAAAATTAGTTACCAAATTAAGGTAATTCTTACTGTACTTCCATAATGGGCATTTTAGATGACTATCAGCCCACGGTACAGCTTTTTATTCCTTTAAGCAGTGCATCAAGCGTCAGACATCAGTAAATAGGAATATCACATTTCATTGGTATTTATATATATATATATGAACCATGACTAGTTTAACTTAATTCATATAAACACTTTTTAAAAAAAAAATCTTCCGAATTTATTGGTGGATTATTGGATTTTAAAATGATTTTGTACTTGAAATTAACTTAATTCTAAAACTACGATGCAAAAGTGATTATAGATTAATTTCTACCCGATCTTAAATTTTAAGAACCATCTAACCTTGAGTACAATTGGCCATAGCCTTTTGTGGTTTCTCTGATAGCAGATGTAAGGTAACTGACCTGTTCCAGCCAACCATTATGCTCTTTGTCCTGGCAGCTTCTCAGGAGCATCCCAGCTGACCATCAGTAAACCTCGTGTGCTCTGTGACACTGTCTCCATGCCCATTGCCTCACCTTGCTGTTGATCGATTGCTCTTGTATTTGCTTTCTAAACCTGAACTAAACCATGCACAGAATGGCCATTCCTGTCTTATATTTAGTATTTACCGTGACTTGTCTATAAATGCTAAACATGCTATATTGAGTTTTGTTTCTGTTGTTGTTATTGTTCTTGTTGTTGTTGTGTTCTATTTGAAAACCAAGCCTTTAACTGTGGTTGAGTTGTTTTCCTACTTTTATCTGGCCCGACAGGAACGGGAGCGAAGGCGGCAGCATGTGATGCTTATGAAAGCTATGGAAGCTCGTAAAAAAGCAGAAGTAAGTGTGTGTTTTGAAAAATATTGCCTTAGAAATTAAAGTTTGTTTTCCTCAAATGATAGTTGTATGTTGGGGAGAGTGCAGATTTGTCAATGCTCTCTGGCTTCAGAAGCAAACCCAAGGTTAAAGTTGGCAACCAAGTGCTGGAATGTATGTTAATTTTCCCAACTGAGATTTTAATAATTCTCTTTAGAGTGTTGGATGGTATTGGTTTAGATAACAGTACCTGCTTATTACTGTAATCATTATGCCACAAAACTAATGTCACGGCATGTATAGACAGGTCCCAAGAATCTTCATTCAAATGCTAATCATACCAACCATAAATTCTTGCCACCAGAACTCTTAAGCTCATTCTATGTATAAAAGTTAGGCATGCCGCATGTGCTACGGGTGGAACCTAGGTCTTCTGGAAGACCAGGCCTTTTGTATCAATGTAATAATATCTTCTTTTGGGGGGAGGGGGTAGAGGGGACTCAAGACAGGGTTTCTCTGTATAGCCCTGGCCGTCCTAGAACTCACTCTGTAAACTAGCCTGGCCTTGAACTCAGAAATCGGCCTGCCTCTGCCGTCCAAGTGCTGGGATTAAAGGCGTGTGCCACCACTGCCCAGCTGTAATAATGTCTTCATGAGAAAGAATTCGCATATGTTCCTTTAGTTTTTACTCTGTGGGATAATTTAATGGGTATTGACTTTAGTTCTTCTTTGGAGGTCTGGCAGAGTTCTGCACTTGATCTGTTTTGCTGTGGGCTTTTATTTCTTGGAAGAGTTTTCATTTCTGCTTCTCTTTTACTAGGGATTGTGGGTATGTTTAGATTTTTTATCTTGATTTAACTTTGGTGGGATATATGTGTGTGTATATATGTATATGCATATGTGTGTGTCTGTCTGTCTATCTATCTATCTATCTATCTATCTATCTATATCACCAACTTCATATCTATCTATCTATCTATCTATATCACCAACTTCATCCACTCAGTACAGGTTTTCCAGTTTGGTGAGATATAGATTCTTAAAGTATGTTCTTAGGATTCTGTGGATTTTCTCAGTGTCTGCGGTTAGGCTACCCTTTTCATCTCTAATTTTATTCATTTGAATCTATCTTTTTATTAATTTAGAAAATTTGTCAACATTGCTGGCCTTTCTCAAGGAACAAACTCTTCATTTCATTGATTCTTTGTATTATTTCTGTTATTATTATTCTATTTCATTGATTTCATCCCTACATTTGAATATTTCTTACCATTTAATCCTTTTGCGTATTTTTTCTTATTTTTTTTCTAGAGCATTCAGGTATCATTAAGTATAAGGTATCACTAATATGAGATCTCTCCGTTTTACCTCATAGAACTTCATTGTATCCCACTGTTTAGAAATGTTTTTATTTTCATTAAATTTTAAAAAGTTTGAAATATTTTTCTTGATTCCTATCTTGACTCATTTTTCATTCAGTAGTGAGTTGTTTAGTTTCTGTGAGTTTCTATACTTCATGCTGTTTCTGTTGTTGATAGCTAGCATTTACTCGTTGTTCAGCTAGGATGCAGGGCCTTGCCTAAGCAGGTAGTGTTTATAGTTCTTTGTGTTCAGTATACTAGTCTTACTAAAAGAATCCCAACTTACTATACTATCGGTTCTCTGGTTTAGAAACCTACTTTCTATGTTTTTCTTCATGTAAATAAATGTTTTTTAAGCCTGATTTATATAAATTATTTTGTATTCTATTTTTGAAGGATCATTAGTATATTATACAATTCACAAATATCTTTATAACTTGGTATAAGTAATACAGGATGAAATGCAGTTGTCTTGATTACCTATCTCTATAAACAAGCTTAGCTTAAGGAACATGAGAAAGTAAGACAAGCTTTTGAAATATTTTAATTTTAAGTCTTGCCAGGTGGTAATGATACTCCTTTAATCTCAGCACTTGGGAGGCAGAAGCAGGTGGTTCTATATGAGTCACACCCAAACCACAGAATATATATGTCAAACACAGCTCCACAGAACATACGAGGCATATACAGCTCCACAGAATATACCTGGCATACACAGCTCCACAGAATATACACGGCATACACAGCTCCACAGAATATACACGGCATACACAGCTCCACAGAATATACACAGCTCCACAGAATATACACGGCATACACAGCTCCACAGAATATACACGGCATACACAGCTCCACAGAATATACACAGCTCCACAGAATATACATGGCATAAACAGCTCCACAGAATATACCTGGCATACACAGCTCCACAGAATATACACAGCTCCACAGAATATACATGGCATACACAGCTTCACAGAATATACACAGCATACACAGCTCCACAGAATATACATGGCATACACAGCTCCACAGACTATAAACGGCATACATAGCTCCACAGAATATACATGGCATACACAGCTCCACAGACTATAAGTGGCATACACAGCTCCACAGAATATAAACGTCATACTCAGCTCCACAGAATATACACGGCATACACAGCTCCACAGAATATACACAGCTCCACAGAATATACATGGCATATACAGCTCCACAGAATATACCTGGCATACACAGCTCCACAGAATATACCTGGCATACACAGCTCCACAGAATATACCTGGCATACACAGCTCCACAGAATATACACAGCTCCACAGAATATATATGGCATACACAGCTTCACAGAATATACACAGCATACACAGCTCCACAGAATATACATGGCATACACAGCTCCACAGACTATAAACGGCATACATAGCTCCACAGAATATACATGGCATACACAGCTCCACAGAATATAAACGTCATACACAGCTCCACAGAATATACACGGCATACACAGCTCCACAGAATATACACAGCTCCACAGAATATACATGGCATATACAGCTCCACAGAATATACCTGGCATACACAGCTCCACAGAATATACCTGGCATACACAGCTCCACAGAATATACCTGGCATACACAGCTCCACAGAATATACACAGCTCCACAGAATATATATGGCATACACAGCTTCACAGAATATACACAGCATACACAGCTCCACGGAATATACCTGGCATACACAGCTCCACAGAATATACATGGCATACACAGCTCCACAGACTATAAACGGCATACACAGCTCCACAGAATATAAACGTCATATACAGCTCCACAGAATATAAACGTCATACACAGCTCCACAGAATATACCTGGCATACACAGCTCCACAGAATATACACATCATACACAGCTCCACAGAATATACAGGGCATACACAGCTCAATGCATACTCAGGCTCCATGTTGCCATTATAGATAATTGATACTTGTCTTCAATGAAAAAGTCCCACAAATGTTTCTGACTTCCTGAATATCTCCATTTAAAAAAAAATAGTGTGAACTTCATATTCTATTCTATATTATAGTCCTATATTTTTAATTGGATAAATGTTCCAAGCCACTAGTTACAACTGATACTCGATAAATATAAATGTCATCCATGCATATCTGAAGCATTCAGAGCTACCTTATGGCTTGTGTATCTATAATGTGCAGGTGAGCTTGAAGTAAATGTCCTGAGATGGACATTAGTGTCGGGTGACTTTTCTCTCTCTTCATTAATAATCATTAACAGTTTGCCACTTTGAGTGAAGAATATTCTCAGTTACTATATTGATAATTGCTATGGTAGTTTAGATTAATCCCAAGTCAAAAAAAAAGTTGAACAGCAGGTTGTGAATCTTAAGCAATATTTAATGTTTTTTCTTCTCCTGCTGCACTGGGTCCTTAGAGTATCTTTTCTTGTGGTTAGGAATTGAATGTCTTGATTCTGTGCAGAGGAGAGTGGCTTTGCAGTTGGCTTTTGCTACCTTTGACTGCACTAGCAGTGTTTCTGTCTCCAGGCTTCGGAGACGGATTTGCAAGAGAACCCTGCATTGCAGGGATGGTTTTGTCGAATGTTATATTTTATGTTATAGCCTCACAATGCCTTTTGAAATATAATAGATAAATTGACTGTACATTTTTATTGTAAATAGTTCAAAAATAAAAATATTATTTGCCCTCCCAAAATTTCTATATAAATCAGTAACCTGGAAACTAAAGAGACAATGTACAAATAAACAGAGATTTGTGTATGTGGCATTAAAAGACCCCTCACGATCCGGCCTCTCTAGCTCTTTACTAATATTCAGCAATACTAACCTGCAACCCCGACTTAAGGCTTGAGGCTGCTTGCAGTGTTAGATGTGCAGTGTCCTCAGCGCTGTGTCTTGCTTGCTCCTCTTTATCTTGCACTTGGCCATGGCCTTCTCCAGCAACCAGTGATCTGCTGCTAGAGCGGTCTGGGGCGTGGCGTGGCGTCGAGTGACGACCAACACATGCATAAAGCATGTTGTGCTGCTCTGTAGGTGAGGCCTTGTGACCACAGTAATGGGTGACAGAAAAGGGCGTTTAACATTTCCATGTGCTAGATGGGTTCATCGACTGTTGAGAGCCAACCCAGAGAAGAAAGGAAACAATGCCATACATGGGGTATAAAATAGTCGGACATGGAACTTAAAAGTAAGAGATTAGGGAATTGAGAAGTCAGGACTAAGGCCTTATGTTATAAGAAAATAAAACGGTTTCTAATCCAGAAGGATGAGTTGGCTTTCCATGTCTTAGCCTGCAGTTAGTTTGTAAAGTTCGTAGACTGATGAGATAGAATCAGCTGAAAATTAAGATCGATACAATCTTCACTTGCAGAGGAGCCTCTTCCCGCACAGTGTTCCCTGATTCGGGGTTTCGTTTGTTCCAGTTTTTGGTTTTGTCTTTAGGTATTTGGAGTTTGTGTGTTTGGCTGGTTGGTTGGTTTTTCTCTTACATATGCCAGACTAGCTGGCCAATGTGCTATTAGGAATTTTCTCATCTCTACCTCCCATCTCCATGTAGGAGTGCTAAGGTTACAGTAACCAGATCTGGCTTTACATTGATTGGTCTTAGGATTTGAACACAACACTGTGTTCCTCAGTGACCCAATATCCCTAACCTTCGATTGTTATTTCTCCTCTGAATGAATGAGACTTGCATTTTATCTGTGACATTAAAGTGGTGATAATATTAATAGAGATTTTCTTAATTTCTCTCTGACAGTGTTATTCCCTACACCAAAGGTAGTCGTTTCTATATTGATATCACCCAAACATTGTGATGCCTTTGCCATTACCTTCAGTGTTGTCTTTGTTGTTTGGGATGACAGCTCATATTTTATTGCAGATGCTCTGAGTCTAGGTAATCGCCCTTGAAGAGCTGCTCCTGAAAGTTCACATTCAGGTCCTCTTAATGTCACTCCCTGGCACATCCTGCAGCCACAGCTTGCTGATAGCAGTTATCTCAGCTTTTACAGATGCCATAGATTTTCATACAAAGACAAAAGGCCAAACAAGTTTTGGATAACAGAAGTCTTCGTTGAATCTAGTATCAAGGGTATATAGTCCTGAGATTTAAAAGTTTTTGGTTAGATATTAAAGATGTATAATATGATTACCAACCATAATTTAGTTAAAAATTCAGTAGCTGCCAGTGATGAAGGAAAGGCTCGGTGGTTCAGGATGCCTGCTGCTCTTGCAGAGGACCATGGTCCGTTTCTAGTGCCCACATCAGGCAGCCTGTAAGTGCCTATAACTCAGCTCAGGGGCTCGGGAGTGTATGGCTGAGGTGAGAACTGAGCAGAGCCACACAGATGTGCACATATGCTCAGGCTTGTTAAGCTACCCAGAGGTTGGAATACTTAAAACAGAGTAAGTCGTGTTGCTGTGTAATTCTAAACTTGTTCCTAGGCTTCCTAGGGTGATTTTGTTCGTTGAAACAATAATAATCTGATCACTGTTGAAATACCTCCACTAGAGTGTTTTCAAACACTTGTAAGGATTAAATGCTCGTGTGCATGATTTTGTCTTTAAGGAAAAAGAACGATTGAAGCAAGAGAAACGTGATGAGAAAAGATTGAATAAGGAACGCAAACTAGAGCAGCGGAGACTGGAGTTAGAAATGGCGAAGGAGCTAAAGAAACCTAAGGAAGACATGTGCTTAGCAGACCAAAAGGTGACTCCTGCCATGCCCTCCTCCAGTTGTCTCACCAGATCCCTTTTTCCAGAACAACCATTAGTTTCCAAGCCTAGGTCAACTGTCCCTGTGGTGGCAGCCACTGTGTCACTGAAAACCTCTCACTTTTCATAACTAAGCCATGGAAACCAGCAAGGAAAGGTCAGGGAAGCAGACGTGCTCCGTGGCTGTGTTACACTGCGCGGACACTGAGGCACAGAAAGGCTTCACACCGCAGAGTCCTTAGTGAATTAGAGTGAGCTGTGAATTCTCCGGTACATTAGCAGAAACTTAGCTGTTAGCCAACCTTTAAAGGAGGTGTTTACTACATGCTTGGTACAGTTCTAAGTACCAACAGGAACCCCTTGGTACTAGTTTCATGTGTTTGGATATTTACATTTTCCTAACCAGCATGGGTCTTTCCTGTAAGTCAGCTAACACACTTACTAAATTTACAGTGACCAGGCTTTTAAAATTCGAACTGGATGCTATTTTCTTGCAACTTCTCTTTTCACTTAAGTCATGTGAATTATCAAAAATATATTTAGTTAAACCCAGAACAGAAGAGGAAGAAATTCTCCAGCCAACCAGCTTAGCCAAATTGATGAGCATCCGGTTCAGTGGGAGGCTCTGTTTCAAAAAGTGAAGTGCGTGCATAAATGTGGGGAATGGCTGGTGGGATTGCTCAATGAGAAAGTGTTTGCGATCAAGCCTGACAATTTGTATTCGATCCTCCAGAGCCCATGTGATAGAAGGAGAAAATCTACTCACATTGTTGCAAGCACATACCTGCATACATGCACCACACACAGACAGACCAGTAACTTGCATGCTCATATCTGTACATGTAGAACACAAACAGGTAGGAAGGTAGGTGGATGGATGGATGGATGGATGGATGGATGGATGGATAGATGATAGATAGATAGATAGATAGATAGATAGATAGATAGATAGATGTTTAGTAAGGTAGAGAGCAACTGAGGAAGGCACTTAGTGTCAACATGTGTGCATACACTTGAATTCATACATAATGCTGTATGTACAAATAAGGTCCTGGTTTGATTTTTAAACTTTTCAATTTTACCTGTGTTCTCCTTGCAGCCCTTGCCAGAGTGGCCTCGCATCCCGGGACTTGTGCTCTCTGGAACCACATTTTCAGACTGTCTCATGGTGGTGCAGTTCTTACGAAACTTTGGTAAAGTTTTGGGCTTTGATGTGAATATTGATGTTCCAAACCTCAGTGTTCTTCAAGAGGGATTGCTAAATATAGGGGACAGCATGGGTGAAGTACAAGACTTGCTTGTGAGGCTCCTCTCAGCTGCTGTATGTGATCCAGGTCTAATTACAGGATACAAGGTAAAAACTCCAAACTATAACCAACTGTTTTAAGTGTGTACTCTACATGCGTTTCTAGTTAACTTTCATGGTAGCAGAAGAGTGTGTTGATTTCTCTCTATCTCATTGCTTCCCTATATATATGTCTTGGAATTAATGGAATTATTTATAATAGGTTGCAATTAGCAAATGTAGAAGAATCTTGCTAGACCTTAAGAATATGAACCAGACCGTCTCTCAGTTACTCTCTATTGTTCTAGCTATAGGCAAAGTCCCAGTCAACTTAAGGAAATCGTCCAGTGATGTATGTCAAAAACAGAATTCATATTTATGAAGGACTTAGAACTTGCATGCTTATTCTAAGTTTTCCTTTGTCAGTTGCTATGAACAATAGGCTGAATCATCAGTTAAGGTGCTGACTCTATAGTGGTCATAGGCACTCCCTGTTCCCAGTCATTTGTTCTGCTCACATGCACACTCCAGGGAGTTTGGCTTTAGATAGGACGGTAAAAGGATAAGCTTCCAGATGCAGTGGTCTCCCCGTATGCCTATGTGTTGGTCTTACCTATAAAACATGTGCCATACATAAAGGGGTAAAATAGTCACCATGCCTTTGATCAGCCTTACTCTGCCAGGAGTTAGAAAACAGCTTTGGAGATAAAGAATGCTTGATTGACTTGATTGTCATCTGTTTGCTGCCTAGGTTCAGGTTCTTCTCTGTACATGAATTAAGTAAGAGCTTAACAAGGGCACAGAACAGAATGAACACTCAAATATTTATCTATCATTTTATCTGTTTTTATCTCCACTCCAAATCTGTGATAAAGTCCTATCAATAACATCTAGAGTGTATAAACTAATATTTTAACATTATTTTTTTCACGAATGACTATGGTAAACACTGATAAAAATGCCAAATTTCATAGGCAAAAACAGCTCTGGGAGAACATTTGCTGAACGTTGGTGTGAATCGAGACAATGTGTCCGAGGTTTTGCAGATTTTCATGGAGGCCCACTGTGGGCAGACTGAGCTGACTGAGAGCCTGAAGACTAAAGCTTTCCAGGCTCACACTCCAGCACAGAAAGCGTCCATCCTGGCCTTCCTCGTTAACGAGCTGGCATGCAGCAAGAGTGTGGTGAGGTAAGTGAGCTCGTTCCTGTTTTGAAGAGCATAGGGAGATAGCCAAATTGCTTATAGAAAACTTTGGAGGTATAGACTAGCACCAAGAAGAAAATCAAAATCATAAATCATCATTTAGAGATGCCACCAATACTATTTCAATTTAATTCTATGTGCTCTATTGAAAATAATGATCTTTCTGTATGTTTGAACTCTGTAGTCTTTCTGCCCTGTGTTGTTTAAGCATTTTGCTAATTCTTCGTGTGGTGGAAACTTTGTTTTATTGTTTGGTACAGTGCTGGATTCCAGAACCATGATAGCAGTGCAGAATTTCCATTCTTTAAGGACCCGATTTCCCTTAGAAATCCATAAACTGACTCAGCCACTACTTGGTTGTGTGTTCCTATAACCCTCTATTACTAGCTTGCCAGTGAATTAGTTTATTCCTTTTTTTTCAAAAGTTCTTAATCTCATTTAAGATTCCAAGTCCATCTGGTACTGTAGTACTTTTTATGAAGGAAAGAGTTAGCATCTCAAGTTCTGGCTTCTCAGGTTCACCGTTCATCCTGTGCTTGGTCTTCATTTGTTTAAAAAATTGAAATACATTACTTTTAGTCTTTTACCTTTAAAAACAGCGTTCGAAAGTATTCCGTGCCATTTATTTGTGGTGTTGGTGGGCATATGGCTTCTGTCCATATCTTAGCTATGATATATTAACATGATTGTTACTTACTTCTTGTATTCTTTGGGAGTATTTCCAAGAATGTAATAATACAGCTTTGACTGAGGGAATTCTTGGACTTTGCATAAGCATGATAATAGTACTAATGCTGAGTGGCTCTTCAGACGTTTGTACACACATGTAAACTCAGCATACAGAGAGCACTAGCATTTGCTGTTTCAGAAGAATAGAGGCAGCACTAGTCTGTCACCACCACCTAACACCACACTTTTAGTTTCCATTTGGGCATGTGTAAAGTGATATTCCCTGTGAACCAGTATACACTTAAATAAATATCCGTGTACATCCTCATTTCCAAGATGAACTTGGAAATGATCACTCCTTCGATATATACCAACCACATCAGAATGCTGTTTTTATGAACAATTGTGAAATGGTATTACAGCGCTGTATTTTTGAAACCAAAGTAAATTTCCTAATAGCAATATTGTATCCAATGAAAAAAATGGCTGCTTCTTAAAGTAAATGCCCATATGTGCATAAAGCCGTGTAGCAGTGGAATGGTGTTGTATCATTTTACCTACTAAAATAGGTGATTATGCCTACTAAGAAGGTACCTTGCATAAACTGATATATCTCTTCATACATTTTTGTATTGGCAGTGAGATTGACAAGAACATTGAATACATGTCTAACTTGAGAAGAGATAAATGGATGGTGGAAGGTAAACTCCGCAAGTAAGTTAATGTGCTGTCATGCTGGTAGTGTGAGACTCCTGGAGGCTGGTGGGCTGGAAAGATGGAATTTAAACTCTTTTGACCGGAAAGATAGTACTTAATCTGGAATAGTAAACTAACGATGGAATCTACAACTAATAAAACTTTTGTTCAGAGTCTATAGCCGACCAAAAAAAAAAAAAAGGGAATTAGATTTATTGAATTCATGCTTCAAACATAAAAGAGGTCTTTCTTTCTTCTTTTTTTTCCTCTCTGAAGGAGACCATGTTTTCCACTATTGTTGTCGCTACCATATTGCTTTTGTCTTACTAATGCCTGAGACTATCCTTTTTATTAGTGAGTTTATTAAAACTGCCTCTACAAAATCTAAGAACAATTATTCAACATTAACATTTAATTACTCTCCAGTCAGGAACCAGTACATTTATTAACTGTAAAAGGGAATCGTTCTCAAAGATTATGATGTGAGCCTATAATCCCAGCATTTGGAAAGCTGAGGCAGGAAAATCCAGAGTTTAAGACCAGCCTGGGTTACATAGCGGTACCTGTTCCCAAATGAAAACAAACAATCAGAGGCAGAGCAGTTGAGAGCCAGCAAGATGGCTCAGTGGTTGGGAGTGCTTAGTGCACTTGCAGAGGACCTGAGTTCAATTCCCAGCACCTCCATGGTGGTTTGCAGCCATTTGTAAATCCAGTTTCAGGACACCTGTGCCCTCATCTGTCCTCTGTGGGTACCAGGCACTCAACGTAGTGCCCATGCATACATTCAGGGAAAACACATAAAATGAAAACTAATCAACTGAATGTTTAAAAAGATTACAAGATGAGTTTCTTTGCAGTAATTTGAACTGGAATTTAGTCAGGCACACAGTATAGAAATCAGGAAGAATTGGGGGGCTGGAGAGATGGCTTGGTGGTTAAGAGCCCTGGCTGCTCTGCCAGAGGTCTCTGATTCGGTTCCCAGCACCTACAACGACAGCTCAAAACCGTCTGTAACTCCAGTTTCAGGGAATCTGACACCTTCACAGACAGACATTCAGGCAAAATACCAATGCAAATGAAATTCATAATAATTCATAAAAATATTAATGAATTATTGGAAAAAGAAGAAATTAGGAAGTATCATTTGAACATTGATAGAGATATTCATCTCAGCTTTCAGAGTTTTGTTGGTCTAATGTCTTCTAATTACCACAAGGTGATTCATAGAACTTTATATATTCTGTAACTTGTGGAAACATATGTCTTAATTTTTCTTATACTTTTTTTTACTGCCATTGATATATTGCTGAGTACCGTTTTTTCTTAAGACTAAGCTTATCATGTGGATGTGTCACTGCTTGTCTGTAATCCCCGCACTTAGGAGGAGAAGGCAGGAGGATCACAAATTTCTAGGCCAGCTAACCTACTAAGTAAGACTCAGTTAAGACGCCACGTCCTGGTGGGGCATGCATCTTAGTGGTTGATGACTAAGAAGCAGTGAGTTGAATCCTCAGTACCTCGGAAAGAAGGGAAACAGAAAGCATTGGCATTGACCGCATGAGAATTATGATCTTAACGGGGGCAAGAGAACCTTTTTATTCTGTGCCTTCTGATGTTTAAAGGCTTAGGATAATTCATGCTAAGAAAACAGGCAAGAGAGACGCCTCAGGGGGCATTGACCTCGGGGAAGAACAACACCCCTTGGGCACGCCCACGCCAGGACGCAAGCGGAGAAGGAAGGGAGGGGACAGTGATTATGACGATGATGACGATGATGACAGCGACGACCAAGCTGATGAGGATGAGGAAGATGAGGAAGATAAAGATGACAAAAAAGGAAAGAAGACCGATATCTGTGAAGATGAGGTAATCAATGTCAGGTTCATGTATAAGAGGGAACAGGAGGGTGCAACCTGCCGGAAAACAACACGAAATGGAAGGCCGTGGGCTTCTCATTAATTCAGTTTGTAACATTTACTTGCCCCAGTTTCTTCATCTGAAGATGATTTCCTCCTCCTCCTCTTCTTTCTCCTCCTCTCCCCCCCCCCCATCTTCCTTTGTCTTCCTCCTCCCCTCCCCCAACCAGGCTTGTCCATGCCATGCTCCCAGCCTGAAAGTACTGTTGAAGTTGTCTCTTAAATTGTTTTGTGCTAATCAAGGAACAAGTCAGTGCCATGGCTGTATATGGAAGGGCACTTGGACGGAAGGAAAGGAACTGGGTGTGCTTTGTGTGTACAGACACTGCACTCAGCAGGCGTCTGACAGTGGTCCCCTAGGCTTGTGTCACCTGATGACATTGTTGGCATCTTGCTTTGTGTCAGTCTTCCTCGTGATAGTTTGACTATCATGAAATCACTAACTGCATTTGCTCTGAGTGGATCCCTGCCGTTAGGAACACGTGACTATCATCATCCCTCCAGGCCTCCCTAGATCTGTGTAGACTGATCTTCAGATCTCTCACACACCACTGGCACACCGTGCTATGCCTGCTCACTGCTCTTGCCTTAAAGGGCTTTATCAGGCTTAGTGAAAATGATGTATATGTCCAGCATTAGTTTCAGGCAACCTTACTAAAGATGGATACATCACTGAGCCCTCACCATGAATGAAGAAGTTTGGTTGTTTGGGGTACTTTTTTTTAATATACAGAATAGATATCAAATGTTAATTGGTGTGATAGGGAAGATGTTTAGTGTGTGTAACGTGCCCATGAAGAATATTTGGAGGAACACTCCCGTGAGCATTCTGCACCCATTAGCTAAGACATATGTGCTAGGGTAGACATGAGCTGGGGGAGACAGAAAAGAGTGTCTGGGGACAGCACACCATGCTGAGCAGTGTGTTTTGGACATTGTTTCCTTGTGAAGTACAAAGTTGGAGGGGTCACGTTTGGCGGTACATAACTATTTTTTTACCTTATTCCAATTTTCTATTGATTGAATTGCTATTTTTGCTTTAGTAAATTCTCAAGCATTTGCCCTGTTTATCAAAAGACTGCTTTACACCAATATATACTAAGCATCTGTTTGAGAGTCGGGTTTTAAGGAGTTGGGGCCTATTGTCTTTTTGAAGTTTCTTTTATTCCAGTTAGAATTCATGTTACTTTTAGTTCAGACATAACAACCAGAATAACTCTGTCCCTGGACTCTGATAAGAAGTATATAAATAATAGATAATGATAAAACTTTGACAGTCTTTCCTCCTTTCCCTTCCATTCACTAGGTCTAGTCTTTTCTGATGTATATGCATAAGTGGTAGTGACTTTTGAAAAAAGTGCTTTGTATGGCAAGAAATGTCAGGGAAAGATGACCAGAGATATATCAAAAGTCAATTGACAGACACAGCCCTCACTTTTATCTTTAAGCACTACCATTAAACAAGCGCTGATCTGAGGGCACAGCTCAGGCAGCTCAATGCTGAGACACTTCTGTAGTATCCGTAAAGCCCTCAGCGCTGCAAACAAAAACGAAAAAAAATACCCTCAGAAGAGACGCCGTGCATCCTCGTTTACTACTCTATATGTAATTTATATATAATGTAGGTGTGTGGGGGATGTGGGTGGGTGTGTGTGTGCGTGTGTCTGTGGGTTTGATATGTTCGTGTATTTGGAGAATGAAACTTTCCAGCAGGTAAATAACTCTGCATTTTGTTATGTTTAGGATGAAGGTGACCAAACAGCCAGCGTTGAGGAGCTAGAAAAACAGATTGAAAAACTGAGCAAAGTAAGCACTCCAGAGCCGCGTCCACTTCTGTGTGCAGGGTTCTAAAATCCGTGTGGAAAGGGGGTCGCTTTTCTGACTGCTAAGTAAAAGCAAGCTTTCTATAAGTTACTAAACAGAAGAACTCTATACAGGTGCCCTCTTACGCCTCACAGGCTCAATGCACGTGGTCAAAGGCTCTGAATGCATTGTGTGTGTCCAAAGCTATGACGCGTTCCAGGTGCTTCAAATTGTAACTTTAAAGTTTCAGTAAAGATATAATCTCTGGGAACTTATTACTCAAATTTCTGTATGTTTCATAGTGATAGTTTGGTTATTTGCATTTCATTTTACATTTGGGTATTTATGTTTCATTTACATTAGACTTATAAACTGTATATTTATGTATTTATTATTAAGATTATATTCTGTGTCCCAATATCACTAATAAAATTTAAAATGAGTCTTTTTATAAGAAAAATGTGTGGAGAGGTTGTGATGACAATTACATCGTTTCTTCCTTCTCTTTCCCCCCTCCAAGCCCCCTCTCCTTCAGACTCATGGCAGAACAGTTAGTTTTTAAGTACTATGAAATGCCTGTATCCTCCTGTGTCTGTATTTAACCCGTGGCTGTATGTCAGAAATTAGTCATTGTTGACAAAGCACTCGTATAAAGATAAGCAGATGTGAGCACGATTAACTAATGCAGAAGTGTTATTGGCAGTACACTGGAATTGGCCTATTTGCTTTGGCTTAGTAATGTTTGATGGCATTTGCAATCATAGTTTTGTTATGAAGATCCTGGTAAATTAGACTTACCATTTAAGCCCTGCTTGAACCTAAGGTCTTTGTTTTGGAATCATCCCTGCATTGGGAATGCAACGTTTCTCCCTTTGCTGTGCAGTAGGGTGGTGTAGTGGATGTAAAGTCCTGTGATGTAATCATGTGGACGGCTTTTCCACAGCAACAGAGCCAGTACAGACGAAAGCTCTTTGATGCTTCTCACTCACTACGCTCGATGATGTTTGGTCAGGATCGGTACCGACGCAGATACTGGATTCTCCCTCAATGTGGAGGGATTTTTGTAGAAGGCATGGAAAGTGGTGAAGGTAGGAACTACTGATCTCCTAACTGGGATATTGTGGGGGGTTTCAAAAGCTTGTTACTGCTTCTGTGTCTGTGTCCTTCCTTAATCAAGAGTGCTTTATGACTGAGTATAGTGAATATTCAGTCCCCATGTCCCCATTCTCCTGAAGCTACCTTCACTGGTCTGGGGTCCGGGCTTCCTTCATTTGTGAGCACCTGATGGCTTCCTTCCTTGGTTCTTGTGTCACCACTCATTTTTGATATTTCTCCTTTAACCCATCCCATTCCATGAACCGTGTGATCCAGCTTAAAAGTCTGTGTTGAGCCGTGTGGTGGTGGCGCACGCCTTTAATCCCAGCACTCGGGAGGCAGAGGCAGGTGTATTTCTGAGTTTGAGGCCAGCCTGGTCTACAAAGTGAGTTCCAGGACAGCCAGGGCTATACAGAGAAACCCTGTCTCGGGGGGAAAAAAGTGTGTTGAGGAAAGTTTATTGAGCTCAGCTTTTCGGAACGCCCCAGCTTAGCAGTGCTAAATGTCGAAATCCTGATGGGACACAAGGGTTGTGTCAGCACTTGTAAATCCCAGGGGCTAGCTCACATAGAACAATTCATAGCTAGGCACTGTAGCTCATTTCTGTAATCCCAGCGCTGAGGAGCCGAGAGCTTGAGACTACCTTGGACTGAACCATAGCAAGAAGGGGTTGGGGGAGAAGGTTAGAGGGTTGTTTTCCTGTAGAGCAGAGAGGGCTGATCAACCATGGAGAAGACAGTAGAAAGAGTAAACGAAGCACGTGTTTTCATGAACCACTGTTTTTAAATAAAAGCCTTGTGTAAACTCTCGACATCTTAGTTAGTTAGAGAGAGGGAGGGAAGAAGGGGAAGAGAGAGAGAGAGAGAGAGAGAGAGAGAGAGAGAGGAGAGAGGAGAGAGGAGAGAGGAGAGAGGAGAGAAAGCAGAATTGCAGTTTCCTTGGAGGAACCCCTCACCTTTCCAGACACATCCTTTCCCTGTACATTTTCTTTCAGACCCAAATGTGGCTCGAGGGGTGACTCTGTGGCTGTGGGCTCACAGCCAACAAGCACACTTAGGTCAATGAGCTGCGTGTGGTTATTTCACACATTAGTCCCTAACTGTCTGAGCTGCCCAGAAAAAGAATTAGCATGACCTATAGAATTCATTCCATTTCGAAGCTAAGTCAAGAGAAGGATGTGAGCGCTTTTAAATGTTTCCCAAGACCTGGTGACAAATGACACTCTGTGTCATGCAGATGATCACAACGAAGCTCCTGGCGCTTCTTGCCATGGGATGCTCTCACTAGAGCTTCAGAGAGAATTAAACACGCTCCACACTCTGAGGGGCTGAACCTAGGTGCCCAGTGCACGCCACAGCAGCGCTGGCTGTCAGCGCACTGTAGCTGCGGCCCCAACTCCATCCTCTAGTGCCATCACTGGGACATGTATTAACCCTTTATTTTATAGCAGCCCCGTGGTAAGGAGAGCTTATTGGCTTGAAGTCCACTGGACACACAAGGGGAGGACTAAAGGGGAGATCAGTGTGTTTAATGGTGAACTCTAAAGGAAGTATTCCAAGGTGAGTGAGAAGAAACAGCTCTTATAGACATGGAGGCCAAGAAATAGTAGATAGAACACTATCCTGCAAGAGATCAGAAAGCACAAAGGCCTGAAGGAAAGTCTTAACACACTGAGGAGCAGAAAGTGGGGAGAAAGGCCAGTGGTGTGGGGATTATAGGGGTTTTCACTCAGATCTTATAGAATGCTAAGGCCTTAGAAAGGACTTGGGATTTTATCCTCTATTGCAGAGGAGTTTACAGAATTCTATTTATACAGTACTACAAACCATAAGCAGCACACACATACACATATGTTGACACACATGTATACACACAATGTAAAATGGACATAAACAAATGTGTCTCCAAAGAAGCCATTCAAATGAGAAATAAATATGAAAAATGATGAACGCCAGAAGCTAGATACTAACTGGTATGTGTAACTTCGTTATACATACATAGAATTGATTAAACATGACTCCCACTGAGGGGAGGTAAGGGTGAGGGGACTGCACTCTACATGACTGAAGATTTTAACCGGAAAGTCTGTTACTTTTCTGATAGAATTATAGAAGAAATAATAAATCATAAAGAAGATAATTAGTCAACTAGTGATCAAATGTGATCCAGATTAGTTTTTTACCTCCTGGGCATTGGCAAGGAAAAAAATATTGACAGCATACAATTTTGTTGAGGATGTAGAAAACTAGCTACCCTTGTGTGCTTCTGGTACAAGTGTATTTGGGGTACAGTTGATCCAAGTATGCTTCAAGAACTGTTACAAGTATATAGCTTAAGTTGCATGTTTTAAAGAATTTGCCCAAGAAAATAGATATGAAAAATACAAAAAAAAATGAAAATACATATCATGTATTGTTAATAGTGGCAGTTACGCTCTGCCTAGTCTCTTGACAGGTCAGTCATGATGTCATCCATTTAGAATCATGTAGATGTAGTTATATATTTATTGATATTTCCAATTAATTTAATCAGCTAGTCTAGATCAGGTTCCCTTTTTCAGATTACATAGGCTGAGTGATTCATGGTGAACTCCTTGGAGTGTTATGTAGATCTAGTGGTTTTCACTCTGCAGATTTTGTTTTTAATGATTGAACCTTTGGGACAGGGTTATGTGTTGTATGTGTGTCTGTGCCATACACGTGGAAGGCAGAGGAGGACATTGGATGTCTTTCTTTACCTCTCTTGATTTTATTGTCTTCTGTTGGGGTCCCTGACTGAACGAGGAGCTGTTCTTGGCTGCAGGCTCCTAGGAGCTCTCTGCTCTGCCTTCCAACACTTGATTCCATACATGTGCAGTCATATATGCCCATTCTTTATGTGGGTGCTGGGATTCAAACTCAAGTCTTTGCAGTTGCACAGCAAACATTCCTACCCCCGCAAGCCATCTCCCTAGCCCCCATAGTTTAATCTTTATAGTGAATATATACTAAGTTTCTAATGAGTGAAAGAAATTCCATAGGAAAAAATGCAGAATATAAGATAATACAGGAGTTTGCTTCATATACATATGATTTGGTGAATAATACAGTTTAACTCCATTAGTGGTTTGTTGTGTAATAATTTTCTTTAATGGAATCTTTTACTTTTGTAGGCCTAGAAGAAATTGCAAAAGAAAAAGAAAAGCTTAAAAAGGCAGAGAGTCTCCAGATCAAAGAAGAAGTATTTGAGACTTCTGCGGAGACATTAAACTGTTCCATTAGAGATCACTGCGAGCAGAAAGACGACCCAAAAGAGAAAGATAACACAAATCTATTTCTTCAGAAACCAGGCTCTTTCTCCAAGTTAAGCAAGCTTTTAGAGGTAGCTAAAATGCCTCCTGAGTCAGATGTTATGACCCCCCCAAAAGTGAATGTTAGTACAAACGGGGGCCCACTGTCTCATCAGAACAGCGGGAAGCATCCACTGGGGAGCGTTCCCTCAGCAACAACAGCACAAAGCCCCGTGGGAAAGACAGACGCCAGTCTCTTTAGCTCAGGCTCCGGCAGTTGTGGGAAGTTCTACAGTCCTCTCCCCAATGACCAGCTGTTAAAAACACTGACTGAAAAGAACAGACAGTGGTTTAGCCTTTTGCCAAAAACACCTTGCGATGACACGTCCCTGACCCACGCTGACCTGTCCACCACTCTGGTGACTCCTCAGTCTCAGCCACCATCTAAGTCACCTTCGCCGGCCCCAGCTGCACTGCTCGGACCCTCTTCTGTTCAGAGCCCCCCTGGACTGAACCCGTTTGCTCTGTCGCCTCTTCAGGTTAGTGATGCTGACAAAACACACTGTGCCAGCACCTCACTGAACCCTTAGTGATCTTCACAGAGATCAAAGTTAAAATATCCTAACAGGCCTGAAATCCCAAGCAGCCAGGATTTCTGTCACCAAGCTTCATTGGCACCGCTATTGTCTAACCAGTGTCTAGGTTGACCTCAATATTCAGTTCATTACAGTTGCAGGATAGCAAACATGTAATTACTCTTCAGGAACAGATACAACATGAAAGTTAACATTGTTGCTAATGGATTTAGGTTTTCTCTGGTAAAAAGGTAAGAGTTTTAGAATTTGAAAAATAATTTCTAAACATTCCTCCAACTCTTTAGATGAATTGGTATTTGGTTTTTTAAATGTTTTTATTATTATGCAACATTTTTAAATGTTTTGTTATTATGTATCAGAGGGTAACTTGCAGGAGTTGGTTCTTTCCATCATGTGGGCCCCAGGGACATCAGGCCTAGTATTAGGTGCCCTTACCGACAGAACCCTAATCTGGGGTTGAAATGTTGTGTTTTACAGGTGAAAGGTGGTGTGTCTATGATGGGACTTCAGTTCTGTGGGTGGCCTGCTGGAGTGCTCGCTTCCAACGTCCCATTTACATCACCTTTGCCTGCTCTCGGCTCAGGGTTGGGACTGCCAGAAGGAAATGGCAGTAGTTCATTCTTGACTTCCAGTGTTGCTTCAAGTAAAAGTGACTCTCCAGTCCCTCCAGCTGAAAGACCCTCCAGCGCTCAGCCAGTGGCTGTTGAAGTAGCAAAGCCAGTAGATTTTCCTAGTCCCAAACCTATCCCAGAAGGTAGGTACAACACACTGGCCTGCGGTCACTTGCTGTATCTCGTGGTGACAGCTCCTCATCTATAAATGTATCTCCGATGGATTTGTGTAGCTAACAAATCCTGAGATTTCCTTAATGCCACTATTTTCTATTCAAAATCATGTAAACCATGTGTGTGCTCTCTTGACTTAGAAATGCAGTTCGGATGGTGGAGAATCATTGACCCCGAGGACCTGAAGACATTGCTCAAAGTGCTGCACCTCCGCGGGATCCGGGAAAAGGCATTGCAAAAGCAAATTCAGAAACACTTGGATTACATTACCCAAGCCTGTGTCAGGAACAAGGACGGTGTGTGCCCAAGAGAGTTCACTCTGATTTTATTATGAAAGCCCGTTGTTTTACCCTAAAATGTTTTAATATGTCTCTACCTTTTTTATTTTTCAAATTATTTTTAATTCTTGGTATGGATATGTGTGTGCATAGGCCTGAGGTGTTGGATCCCCCTGAGCTGGAATTATAGGCGATGCCTAATTTGCATACTGGGAATCCAACTCAAGTCCGCAATGAATAGTTCATACTTTTCGCCACTGAGAAACCTCTCCAGTACACACACTCAGACACACACACACACACACACACACACACGTATTTAAATGTTGCTCAACTTAATGTTGGCTAATTGCTTTTCTCTAATTGTATCACCTATTGTTTTTAGCGCCTGTCCACATACAGTTTGATGGGTGTCTTACTCAGTCGCTCACTGCCTACATGTGCACAAGCACATATGTGGATCTTGAAAAGTTGATATATGTAGGGTCCCTACCATTTTACTTATTTAGGGGAAGAAATCGTTTTTTGGGTAGGTTAGAAAAATAAATGTAATAACTGATTTTTTTTTCAAATGTAGTCGCTATTATTGAATTAAACGAAAATGAAGACAATCAGGTAACCCGCGATCTAGTGGAGAACTGGTCGGTCGAAGAGCAAGCAATGGAGCTGGACCTGAGCATACTCCAGCAGGTGGAGGACTTGGAACGGAGGGTTGCATCAGCGAGTTTGCAAGTGAAGGTAAAGCTGGCGCCGCATAAAACCTGGGGTTAGGATAATGGAAGGTAATTAACTTTTATTATATGCATAGTAGAGACTCATTATTGTACTAGATAGTTATACATTATTTCAGTTAATACTCAAAACTGTCCTGGGTGAATTTCTCCCATCTTACAGGTAAGGAAGCAGGCTCAATCAATATAAGTAATCCTCCGATGATCATTTTAAGTGGCAAGCATGTATGCAGACTATGCTCTTTGCCCTGTATAGACTCTGTGGTTCCCCATAGCTCCCTGTTTCCTCAGTGCTATTTATAGAAATCTTTTCTGGTGTGGAGTTCTTTACCTCAAGCGAATTTTTGTTTCCACCGTGAGAAATACAATTTTGCCTGTAGATCTTATCAGAGTCCTACTGTAGTGTTTCATGGAAGGCCAAGAATCCCCTTATTTATAACTGTTACATGTCACAATTTTACTTCGTACAGTTTAAATTCAAACACAATACAGACATATTAGGATCACTCGTGTTCTAACAACGCAGACACACCCTGAACATCTATATGCAAGCTCATAGGTCATCTGAGGCATGTCACAGCAGAGGTCAGAGCTGAGCGGGGCAAGGCAGAAGGAAGGCTCTTCTTGCTGCGCATGATGCTTAGGTTTAAAAAGAGGGCAGTGGTGAGGTTGTTCCAATAGGTGAGTATTGACTGCGTGTTGACTAAGCAGAGAAACCTGCAGAGGTGTTGAAAACTGAGGACTCTTCTGTCACTTCACATGCTATTTATACTTGATTCAGAAAGAAAATGTATGGTATAGTACTGGCCTGCCCAGTCATTTATATTTTGCTTCATAATTAGTTCTGAAGGTCTCCCGTTCTGTCATTTTCCAGAGCTAATATGATATCCTTTTTTTGCCACGAGCATAATTACTAGCAAATGCATTACCTCCTCAAACTATTGTGCTGTAAAGCAGGGCATCTCCCCCTCCCAGCCTGCGCACTGTCCACACGCCTCATTTATCTAGCATCTTCAACAAAGGAACTCTTCCACACAAGTTAATTTTCTGGAGAAGTGGAAATTATTCCATTTAGTGCCATAATTTTTTTAAACATGTTTGTTGGATCCGTTAGTTTATGTCTTTCACTGCCTCCTTAAATTGAGAGTAATGAATGTAATTTAGATTGTCTTGGTGGCATAATATTATTAGTATGAAGACCAGTTATCAGGCCGTGGGCCCAGAAAATGTGTACTGAATAGAGTCCCCTTGCTTTGCAGTGCACTGTTTCTGAGTTCCACACTCTGATTTTGGCCTCTCTTGTTCAGGTGGTTTTAGTTTTCCTTCACCTTATTTTAATTTGCCAATATTAACTGAGCAGGAGTTGGGAAAGCACGTCAGGCATTTATAGAGTTTGGCCTGGAACAGTCACACAGGATGGCTTGGCCCTACCACACCACTGGCTTTCATGCCAATGTTTGTAGTTAGAACATTTTAGCATTCTCGGCAGCTAAAATGAGTGGAATTGGCTGTTTTAAGTGGAGTGTCTTAGCATCCTGTTGTCACTGAGCTAGTAGTGAATGGTGCTGTAATATTCTGAGAACTGAATTATAATTTTATTAGTCTTGAATTGTCTTTAAGTGATGAAAAAGTGGTAAAAGTAATAATGAAATCTTTTAGTATCTATTGAGGGTGTGTGTGTGTCTCTATTTTTTTCTTAAAAAGAAAATATTTTTAGCCCAAGGAGTTTGGCATTATGAAGGCACATTAAACCATGCTGTTGGTCTATAATATATTGTTGATGTTTTCTTTGTGTATTGTATGAAAGTCTGACCCTAGTCTTGGTTGTTGAGTATGCTAGAGTCCTGTGACTCCCCATCGCCTAGATAGCTCTCCTGTCTCCTATTTGTTTCCCTTCATCATGAGCCCTCTGAAATGGTTTCCAAGGTCCTGGTGTTTCCTGAAAGCCATGAGGGTGTACAGCCTCTCTCAGCTATTGATTTCGTATATGTATGTGGAGATATGCATAGGTTTGCATGGGATTTTCTGTCTTCGTTACCACTAACTGCACTGGTGGCAGTTTTTACCATCCCCCCACCCATAGATGTTACTAAGTATGAGCCACAGCGAAAACATCCCTGAACCTCTTTCACATATTACATTCTTTTCTGATTCATTGCTGAAATACCAAAGCTAAACTTTGCATGTCTTTGTTGTAGTGTTATTATTAGTGTTGTTTGAGTGTGCGTTCCAGCACACAGAACTACTTGCGTCAGACTCTGTGACCCAGCGTGAAGTGTGCTTTCTAGTTTTAAATCTTATGGATTTATAGTGATCAATCAGCTAAGTTATTCAGACATTTTTTAACAGAACAAATCAAATGGAGCGCCTTTACGCACTGGCATAAAGGGTCTTTTCTAAAGTGACACTTGATATCAGCCATCTTCATGTGCACGCCCAGCCTGTGGTCTTGCTGGAGACCTTGCAGAAATCAAAATACACTATATTTACAAGGTTTCTGTTGTTTAGCAATGTTGCTTCCCTTTTAGAATGTGGGAAGGATTTGTTTTCAGTGTCTCCTACGTCCTCCTCTGCCTTAGCCAGGGCCTGATGCTTGCAGCCCACAAACTCACAACCCCTCCTGTTTCATTCAGCTGTGCACAGCTCTGGGCACATCTCCCCACGCTTCTCTCTTTTCTAAACGTAAATATTCTGTTGAGATAAAGGAAGTGATCTGGTTCTAGCGCAGAAACTACATGAATAGTTCCTAAAGAGGTTTAATCAGGTGGCAGAGACTACATAAATGGATTAAATGTGCCTCTAGGTCCCAGAAAGCTTGCCTTGTAGTAGAAAGGTAAGGTGTGCGCACATGGCGCATTCCAGTAACTAACCATAAAGAAGTATAGTTTTGTGTGTGAATTTTAAAGAGTGGACTGGTTTCTGCTGGGTATTTGGAAGAGCTCAATCCAAGCCATGAAGAGTTGAGATGTGTAAGAAGATGCATGAGACTGTCAGGCAGAAAGCAGGTGAATAAATAGTGCAGTAAGAGGTGGGAGCGTGGGCAGCACCAGGACCTGGGAACTTCCCCTGTTAGAGAGGAGCCAGGCATGGAGTCCTCCCTGTGGAAGTCCAAGTGGGAGGTGAGAAGAACCATAGACTGAGGAGCTTGAATGTCAGCAATTGGGACTTGGTAAAGCTGGGTCATCTTTGACAAAGGATCAGCATGAATGAGCATGGTTATTCAATCAATTCCTATATAGTGAGTGGCTTATTATTTTATTTTTGCTGTGCTGGAAATAAACAAGTAAAGGCTCACATGGCCAGCCCTCCTCGTGAGATTTAGGGGGAGAAGGCTGTTAATGCAGTCATCATGCTGTCAAGAAGGCACAGCCCGGGCAAGGCCGTGGAGCAGTTTGGGATCCCAGGGGAGCCTTTAGCGGGAGGATGTCACCCCTGAAGGTGTTGAGGGGAGGGTTTCCTTCAGGGAATGCTCTCCTGACATGGGTGCTGCAGAGTGAGTGGACTCACTGGGGGAAGACAGGGAAGCACTTCATGGTCAAGGACAATTGCATATACCGAGTCGTGGAGCACAACGGAAGTGGTGGGTATGCAGACCTTCGTGGGAGCAGTGGAAGGCATGCGGTCTAAAACCAAGAGAAAAGTTCCCAGGCCACCAGGCCATTTCTTCGCAGTATATGCATAGCAGTAACGGACTGTTAGTCTAAACCTTGCCAATCCTTTGCTGGAAGTCATCACTAATGTCACCAATGTTAAGTTTTACACACTTTTCTCACCAACTGCTTTTCCTTTTTAACCTAGCATTGAGAAACACAAGGTAAACCTTTTTAGTAAAGATCCCTGGGATCTACCGGTGGTCGCTGCTGAATTTTAAGTAAAGGTAACTCACCCATCTAACATTGTCAGAAGAAACCGTAATGACATTATTTTCTTGATGTATAGGGTTGGATGTGTCCAGAGCCTGCATCGGAAAGGGAGGACTTGGTATATTTTGAACATAAGTCACTTACTAAGTTGTTCAAGGAGCATGATGGAGAACTTACTGGTGACGAAGAAAACAGTGCGCATGCACTGGCTCGGAAGAGTGACAACCCCCTAGATATAGCTGTAACCAGGCTGGCTGATTTGGAGCGGAACATTGAGAGAAGGTATCTGAAGAGCCCCTTAAGTACCACCATTCAGATCAAACTGGATAATGTGGGCACAGTTACTGTCCCTGCTCCTGCACCATCCATTAGTGGTGATGGTGACGGGTAGGTTATTGAGATTAACTTGACAAATTATTGTGCTTCTTTGCTAATTGGAGCCTATTTTCTATTGCCTGTTATCTATGTATCTTCTTGTATGTCTGTGATCCACGTGGATCATGCTACTTGCATGGTGCTTTGTAAAAACTTTTTTTTTTTTTTGTTATGTGCATCGATAATCCTGCAAAGTGATCTTACATTTATCTGGTTGTGACTAAGCTTCAAGGCACGTAGCCAGTCTGTGCACTACATCAGATTTAGTTGCTTAAACTTTATACTTATTGGCTGTTACGTGTTTTTGTCATTGCTTGGCTTTCAGTGTGATGATTGTTTCACATTCAGTGACCATAAATGTGGCCGTGACCTACTCAATTTCTCTGTATCTCAATGCAGAATTGAAGAGGATATTGCTCCAGGGCTCAGGGTCTGGAGAAGGGCCTTAGCAGAAGCTCGCAGTGCTGCGCAGGTAGCCCTGTGCATCCAGCAGTTACAGAGATCAATAGCATGGGAAAAATCAATTATGAAAGTTGTAAGTGTTCTCATTTAAGAAATACTATGACTGATTCCCTCTGTCTTGTTTTTTCCCCAACCTCCAGATCTTTCTTAACTATATATTACTTTACCGTTACAATGATGTATTCTGTACTTGGAAGTATGTCTAATTCTTACATAGCATATAATCTTACTTTTCCCTCACCTTGAGCTTCTCGTAGCAACCTGCCAGATATATTGTCTCCCTTTGCTCAGTTTGTTTTCGGCTTCTTTCAATACTTGTCTATAATCCTAACACGCCGCCTCCTATACTATATCAGCATGATGGTTGTTAATGTCAATACTTTGAAGGCTGCTCACTCCTGTAAGTCCTCTCTCCCCTGGCATCTCTGCTCCATCAGGCCCTAGTTGTTTTACTTCTCTGTACTAATCAGAATACTAAGTACCGAGCTCAGACTCAGTGTTTGTATCTGATGAGGTTGGCAGAAACAGCAGAACTTTCTCTCCTGACCATTAAAATAAAAAATGCTTTTCATCTTTGTATAACCCCCAGTTGGTTATGGATAGCAAGCATTCATTTTGTGTTAGGCATCATATTGCCACATATTTAAAATAACAGCTCTAGGTCACTTACTTTCAAACAGACAGTTGTTCTAAATCATGTAGAAAGTACCCTAGTACCTATTTATGTCCCATACATAGAAATACTTATTAATATATAAACTTTTATGAATCACTTTAATATTTGCTTTTGAATTAAAGACCAGCTTTAATTCAAAAATTCAAGTATTTGAGATTTGTTTTCATGAGGAGCTGAAGCTGAAAATTCCTTTATTGAAATAGTCAATAAGGAAAAAAGAGATCCCAATAACCCTGCCTTCCTTCCCCAAAACCCAGCCTTCCTTCCCTCAGTTTTACCCTAGTGCTTAAACTGCTCAAGGCCTTATATGCAGTTTATACAAATTTTGTGTCTTGTGGTTTTTCATTTCTTCCTAAAGATATGTGTGGAACCTGAATCTGCACTGTTTTAGAGTGTGTCTAAACTTAAGGCCTGTTCAACTCATTACATTTACCATAGACCTGAAAGGTCTATAATTCTCTGAAAACTATTAGAAATATAATTCTCCTATAAGTATTATTAAAGCAAGCTTAATAATCTCCTTGGGCAAATGTATTTGTTGAAATCTAGACTACAGTGAATAAAAACAATTAATTGAATTTGCATTAAAATGAAATTAATAATTTTTTTATTGTCCTCTGAGGTCATGTTAATCGTCAGTTTTGTTTTAAACCTAAAGAAGCCACGAGCATGGTTCTGTTGGTGTACTTCTCTTTGATTGTTTTGTTTTTGAGGCGGCTCACTGGTGTAGCCCAGGCTGGCCTTGAGCTCCCAGTCCTCCTCCCTCTGTCGCCCAAGAATTAAAGTGGGAGGCAGGCAGCACCACCCCTGCACCTGCACCACCCCTGCACCTGCACCACCCCTGCACCTGCACCACCCCTGCACCTGCACCTGCACCTGCACCTTCTCAGTTTGAAATTCATGTCTTCCCACACTAGTAATGTGCATGTATCACCGTGTAATCTGACCTTATCACAAGAGTCACTTTTAAAATATTCATCACCACATTGTTTGCTGCTAAGGGCATGGCGCAGCAGTGCAGCACTTGCCTAGCATGCACACTGTCTTAGGTTCCATTCTCAGCACTGCAAATAGTGGTGCTGATGGAGACCGTGGTGATGGTGGTGATGGTGATGGTGGTGGTGGTGATGATGATAGGGGTGGTGATGGTGGTGACGGTGATGGGTAATATGATGTGGTTTGCAGCTGAGAGATTAAGAAGTACTTTCATAAATGTCAGTCCCCATAGTTGTCCTCACAATAAATTAAAACAACATGTCATGTGCTCCATATCATTAAAAGCAGTCTTAGCAAAGAGGAAGCTGCTGATTGACTTCTAGGTCATTCTCTGCCTGCATATTTTTTTGCTTTTGTAGCAAAGGAGTTAAAACAAATATCAATATAAATGCGCTCACATCATAATTGTGAGCTTTTACTGTGATTATTTTTCAAAAGTGCCAGAAGTTTTATATTTAACACCTTGTCTCTGAAAAGATTGAATATTTTTAAATTGGGCATGAGATGTCAAGTAGACTTTGTAGTATTTCTGGTGTTTTTCCAGTAAACAGAAAATTATGTTCATAAATACAATTTTTAATATTATAGATTTAAATATAACCTTACACGTTATTTCTGAGCAATGTTTTTGCAGTAGAGTTTTTAAATGTTGTTTCTGAACGAGTGTTTTTGCAAGGGTTTCAAAGGCAGAGCATGGATTTGCTGAGATCCTCTCAAGTTACTCACTTCTGCAGCTTTTGCCCTTATATACATGGCTATCTGACTAATAACATATCTGATGCACTTACCAGATAGATTTCATATTTGTTTCTTGAATAGTGTGTGCCTCCCATTTCAGTTAGTTTTCAGCAATATCTTTGGATACATACTGAGTTATATAAGATTATTTTAGAGTTTCTAGGCTAACAAATAATGTGTTGGAAGTTAAATGAAGCAACTTTGAATTGTGATTATAAAACCTAACTTTAATATAAACTAATTTCTACTTAAGTATTTTTACTCTTGCCGGGCTATGGGCTTTAATTCCTGTACTCAGGAGGCAGAAGTAGGCGAATCTCTGTGAGTCTGTGGCCAGCCTGATCTATGGAGCAAGTTCCAGGACAGCCAGGGCTCCACAGAGAAAGCCGTCTCAATCCTGATTGCAGGGCTCGCTCCATCATGACCTAAGACGGTGCTGGTGCTCGCCTGCCTGCCTCACAGGACCTCAGATGCCGTGCAGCTTTCCTTTCTCCTTCTGAGACTTTCTTTATTCATACTAAAGTAATTAATGGTATCACACATTTTTCAATGAAAAAAGAAATCATTCTTTTTAGTTATAGAAAACAAGTTATGATTATAAATGATTGTATTCTGTTTTTTTCTTGGAAATAATTTTATGAGATGAATTTTCTATGTTTGTGGCAGAAATTGACTCTGGTTGATTTTCAACATTTCCTGTTTTAGACTCAGTTTTTAGTCAGTTATACAGCATAGATGGATAATATACAATCTAGGACTATCTCATTAATATATATATATATATCTACACTAATACAAGTTTCTGAGTTTTGATATTAAAAACTATTCTAACCCTCTTTTCTCTCTCAGAATAAAACTACTCTAATTCTTATTTCTTTCTCAGAATATCGTAAGAACAGTAAGATAGCAAAGATGAGACATTAAAAGTCCCATGCACCAATGCTCCCCATTGCTTCGTGTGCTCTGACATCATGTTGATGACGCCATGTGTTGATATGTACATGCTTCTGGAGTGTGTGAAAGCATCCGACCTTTAGCTTTGTTCTATGCAGTGTATCTGAGATGTGCATTTACCACAAAAGATTGCTTGCCCTGTCATGTGGTCCATATCTGTGTAACGAGAGATACATAGATGTGCGTGGCTAGTCTGTATTGGTTAGCAAGCGGAATGTCCATTACTAATATGAATGAGGAGTTGTGGTTTGTTTGACACCCAGCAGCCAGCACTCACAGCGGAGGACTGACTGACCTTAGTGCTCTCCTTGTATTGTAGTACTGCCAGATCTGTCGGAAGGGCGACAATGAAGAGCTGCTTCTACTCTGCGACGGCTGTGACAAAGGCTGCCACACCTACTGCCACAGGCCCAAGATTACAACTATCCCCGATGGGGACTGGTTTTGCCCAGCTTGCATCTCTAAAGTAAGAATGTCGGGAAACTAAGTTGTTTAAAGTACCTGAGTTTTGTGGCTTGTTTTGTTTAAAGATAGAAATCACATTTTATAAAATTAATGCATTCACAAAGTTGTGCAGTATCACCGCTGTTCAATTCCAGAGCATTTTCTCAATATTGGAAGCCTTTTTACAGAAATACAGTGTGTCTGCCTTCTTTTCCTAACCACAATAGGTTGGAAGTTCATGTTCAAGCATAGTCCAGCACTTCTGTCTATAGTCGGAGAATACTCGGTTATATGGATCTACTGCATTTTGTTTATTCGTTCATCAGCTAGTGAACATCTGAGTTGTTTCTACCTTGCAGATACTGTGGATGATTCTCTTACTGGTCTTGTACTAGTCTCTCTAACAACTCTACCTTAGATGCCTGGCCTGTGGGAGAATGTCTAGGTCAGATTATAAAATGAACACCCGTATTTTTAGTCATTTTTCAGTCACATTTAAATAGAAACTTGTGAAGTAAATTAAGAGAGCAATAGAAATATATACTTATATGTAGATATAATAAATTAGGATGAAATGGGTTGGGTGTAACTAAAACCTCAGTGGCTAAAACCATGCTGGAAAGACCCGAGCAGATTCATGGCTCTTTTTTCCTCCCTGTCTTTTCCTGTGCTCTGAACCACTACTTGTAAAGCTCTTCTCGGTGCAAATACGTATCATTCTTTATCTAGAAAATAATTTTTTGTAGATTTAATCACTTTAAAAATAAAATGTATTTGGCGCTTCTCGAGCTCATTTTCCCTTCTGTCTACCTTCGTATCCCCTTCAGCATTCCTGTTGATAACCTCCATGGTTTTGTTTTCAGACACATTTGTTCCTATGTGCACTGTGCTCTGAAAGAGCCCTGTATACTCACTTGGTCAGCAGCCTAGACTGCAGGAGCACTGGCTGTAAGTTCTAACTGCCAAAGGTGCAGCTGCATCTCCAATCTTTTTAAGATAGCTTTTTCTCATGCTTTACCGGGCGTGACTCGTCTATTACAGGAGAGATTCCCAGACCTCTGTAAGAGAATTACCAATCTTCTAGGGTTTCTTGTTGATCCTATTAAACATTTAAGATCTGAAGTGATAGAGCATCTGTAAGCAGCCGCTTTCTTATACACCCTATTTACTTCTTTCTTTTTAATTAAAGGCAAGCGGCCAGAGTATAAAAATTAAAAAAATTCATGTCAAAGGAAAAAAGACAAATGATTCCAAGAAAACCAAGAAAGGAAACGTCGCCGGGGACACAGAGGATGAAGACTCGGCTTCCACAAGCAGCTCCCTCAAGAGAGGAAGCAAAGAGCTCAAAAAGAGGAAAATGGAGGAAACCACTTCCCTCAACCTGTCAAAAGCAGAAAGCACCACCTCCATTAAGAAACCCAAAAAAGATGAGTCCAGGGACCTGGCTCTCTGCAGGTATCTTTCTCTCTCTCTTTTTTCTTCTTCTCTTCAGTTGTTGTGGCTGTTCTTCCTTTGGGCCGTTCCAAGGTCTAGGTACCGATTTCCAACATTATGTTCTTCAGTATGATCCTGACTGAAATGGAGACACATGAGGACTCCTGGCCTTTCCTGCTTCCTGTGAACTTGAAACTCGTACCCGGCTATAAGAAGGTTATCAAGAAACCTATGGATTTTTCTACAATTAGAGAAAAACTAAATAATGGACAGTAAGTAATCCATTTCTATTCAGCAAACAGTATCGACAGTGGCGGTTTAACATGGGGACATACCACGAAGTATGTGTAGCGACCACGGAAGCACGATTCTTCTAGGACGTAGGAAATGCTCCCACTCTCTGGGTGGAGGCTTATTAACACTTTTGAATGAGGTTAAGAGGATGCATAAGGAATATGATTGGCCATAGGAGTTGGTAAAGTAATGGAGCTGCAGAGTCCTCGAGCAGAACTGTAAGGAGTCAGGTACTTAATGGGATGTGGGAAACAGCACATTTGAAAAGCATATTTGTTTTTGGTTGCTGTTCAAGATGAGGTCTTATTCTCTAGCCCATGCTGGCCTCAGTGAGACTCACTCACTTTTCCTCTTCTCCGCCAACTAAATGCTGGGATCACAGTTATGTGGTTCAATACCTGTCCTGGAAAATACCTAGTTTTATGACCAAGAGAGCACTTGGGTTTTTTATGCTGTCTTTAATCCAGTGTGGCCCAGAGCCTAATGAATGTAATCGGGTGTTGCTTCAGCAGGAGGAGTTATGTGGGAGGAGTTATCGCGCAAACCCAGCCTCCCTGCTCCTGTTAGCTCACCTTGCCTTGTTTAACTTCGTTTCTCTGTGTTCAAGTCCACAGCCTTGAAAGCTTCCATAACGATGTGTTTCCTTTCAGGTATCCCAACTTTGAGACCTTTGCTCTAGACGTCAGGCTTGTTTTTGACAACTGTGAAACATTTAATGAAGATGACTCGGACATAGGCAGAGCTGGCCACAGTATGCGAAAATACTTTGAAAAAAAGTGGACAGATACCTTCAAAGTGAGCTGAAGTTGTAATCTCCTTTTTCTCCTTTTTCCTTTTAAACAAGGACAAACAAGACCAGCGGTGTGAACTGCATTCACACAGATGTGCAAGGCACATGCATATTAACTTTTTCCTTAAGATTGGTGTGTGTGTGTGTATGTGTACATATGTGTACATGTGCACACACACACACACACACACACACGTATATTTAAGAAGGATGGGAAGAATGACACCAGTTTTAGAGGCTTCACTCCTCCAGCCGAGCCCATTGGTCACTGGTTTGTGTGACTCATCAGCTAATTTAGGTAGAACAGGGAAGCGCACCCAAAGAGTTTTCCAAGGAAAGGGTGTCATAGTGCAATAGCAACGAAACTCTATCAAACCGCACTGAATAGCCAACACCAGAGCTCTAACGTGGGGAACGGTTCTCCTTTCCCTCTCAATAAATATCTATTTTTCATTTTTTTACTTTGTAGTTTATTTTTTAGTGAATGTATTTAATTTTATGAATTATTTATGATTAAACCACATCCAGAATCTTCGTTTTCTGTGAAAAGGAAGAACTAGAAAATTGCTTTAAATCTTGAAACTACAACAAGGAATGTTTTAAAATATAAAACAAAGCCAAGTTAAACTGTTTACACTGATGTGCTCAGAAAGCACCAAAAATAACCTTTACTGTAGAGTCACAAGCCCACTTATATATAAATATATATATGTATGTTGCGCATCACTTGTGTAGTTAAATTGTATCTCAAGCCAGTGGAAAATTGACGTGTATATATTGTTCATTATTGTTTATATTGAGTCTTGTTTTAATATGTATTATGTGTATATATTGTTTGGAGACATTATTGTTTATGCCTTAGAAGGACTGTAGCATTTTATCTGAGTCTGAACGTAATTACAGCTCTACAGCGTGTACAGTAATTATCCTCTACCGACACTGTGGCGTCTCCCTAATCTTGGTAGTGCCTGCCTTCGAAACAGGGTGTAGGGGATAGTAGTTTTCCATTTTTCTATTTTGTTATATAATTTTAAGCCACCAGGGCCTAAATTAAAGTATAATCATTTGTATCCATGTGAAATAAAATCGTGACAATTTCCTACACACACAGTATTTTTTCATAGAGACACTTCCCTCCCATCTGCCTTGCCTCAGAAATAAATTTAAAAGACATTTGTAACCACTGTGTTTTATCTACTGTGTGTTGTGGCCTGTTGGAGGCACATAGATCAGAGTTCTTTTGTACCTATGTAAAAGTACTTGAAGTTTTATTTAAAATAAAATGTTGTGGAAAAGGTAACATTCTTTTTTTTTTAGGGGTGTTATTTTTCATTACTATATACTATGCACGCATACAATAAGAGTTTACAGCTGGGGTAGGTTTTTGGTGGTGGTGTTTTGTTTTAGTTTTTCTCAATGAACTGGAACGTGCATTCTGCTCAAAGGCAGTAATTTAAGTTGGGTTTTTGCAGTCTTGGTGTGTGTATTGACTCAGCAAGCAGCAGGTTGAGTACAGAGCCTGGCTTAAAGTCACCTCTCTGAGTTTTTTGAGGGTGTACATTTCTCTGGGATTAGTTTTGTTCCACAATTTCAATATGAAAGCATTAGGATATGAGAAATAGCTGTTTATAGATATGTAATCCAGTTGTCATAAAGTTAGTCCTGTAAATTAAGCCATGAGATATCCGTAGTTGTACATCTTGGTGGGCCAAAGCTGGATGTTAGAAAGCCACTGGTGAGCCAGGCAGGCAGGGCTGGGGCTGGGGCTCAGTGGTACAGTGGTCATTGCTCAAGCCTGAGGACCAGGGTTCAGATCTGCAGCACCCACGTGAGTGCCACAGTGGCACTTCTGTAAGCCTAACTGCAAGGCGATGCTGGAAGGCTCCCTGGGGCTCCCTGAGCAGCCTGCACTGGCAAGCTCATTCTTATCCATGTGAGGTTTGCTGAGGGACGCAGAAAAATATGGTGGACAGCTTTGATAAAAGAAGAGACTTCATTAGCACCAACCTCTGGGGCGAGGCAAGCAGGTACACCGGAGAAGACACATGCATACCGGCCTCCCACTACCCCTCTCTCTCACACACACAGAAAAGGCTGGACCTGGTGGTGCACACAAGATGGATGCCTGTGAGTTTGAGGCCAGCCTGATCTATGTACTGAGACAGGGAGATAGGCGCTGAGGGGAAATGGGGAGTGGGAGGGATGGAAGAGAGAAGATAAAAAAAGAAAGAGAAAAAGGAGCACGGTATGCACCAAGTGGGCGGGGGGGGGGGGGGGGGGGAGGAGACAAGACAGCCCATCCCCCTATTTGCAAACAGGCCCCTGTGTAGGAGGGGTCCAGGGTGGGGGTGGTGCTGGTGATGCCAGTGGAGCCCAAGACTGTGCATGGTAGGCAATTGTTTTACTGCTGAGTTATTATGCCCGTGGCCACTGCGTTTCATGGTAAAAGAAAAATAAAAATGTCCTGAGGAAATATCGCTTGCTTTAAAATACTCTGAGCTAAAAGTACTTTCTAGAATCTCTCAAATCGTTTGTGGAGATCTCTACCAACAGCCACAGTCATATAAATCTGTTTTTGTTCAGCAAGGGCTCTCCGTATGGAAAACTATCCATATGGAGAGAGGAGCGGCCAGGCGGAAGGGGCTGGCTAGGGCGTCTCCCTCCAAGGTGGCTTTGCTAAAGCACAGGTTAATTTGTATGAGATGATATCACCTCCAGTTTCTAGGGCTTCCACAAATGAGAAAATACTTAAATCTGTATGCACAACGTCGTTTTCTAAAAGCAGACATTTTCTTTGTAAAACCCCACATCTGAACATGGAGGCTATTATGCCAGCTTCTGAGGCATTTGGAAACCCAAAACCAAACCAGGAAAATAAGATGAGTGAATAAGATAGCCCTGGAAGAAGGAAAGTTTGACACTGGCTACCTTGGCCCGTTGTCCTCATTGCTGTAACTGGCAGAGGATGAGCTCCTAGGGCTCCTACCAGGGTCATCTTTAGATGTGGGCTGCTCTTGCAGGCGACTTGTACACTCACACTGCTGCTTCTCAGTAAATGTTGCCCTCATTGTTCTTCTCAGATATAAAAGGAAAATGTCCTAACCCAAGACCTGTTACCTACACACCACACACTTGCAGTAAGATGCGCTAGGCTTTAGCTCCGACCTTTTCTGACTTAGTACTTAGTGTCCTGAACATTTTAAATAAGGACCCTGCCTTCAAGTTCAGATTCAGATGATCCCCCAAATAGTGGCTAGCCAAGAATAACCAGTCAGTCCACAATTATTAAACCCAGATAATGTTATCAGTATGAAACAGCAAATTAATAGTCACTGAGTTTCTAACAGTAAAGATTAACTGGGTGAAATTTTATAGGTGCTCCTTAAACTTAAGAGAAAATGGCTGCATATGCAAAGTGGCCTTTTCCTTTTTAATCCACTATCAAATTGTTTCGAACAGTAGTTTTATTCAAGAGTATGAAGGTTTGTCCTGATTTTGAGGTAAGCCTCCCACCCTCTCTCCGCATCCTCTTGGCTCCTCCTCCCCAGTGTTGGATTACAGGTGTGCACCTCACTTGACATGTTCACACGCCTCTCCGCTTTACTCTCTCCTCTGTTCCACTCCGAGCCCTTGCAGGAAACTCACAGCCCCACCCTTTTTGTCTGCTCCCAGCAAGGAAACCTGAGATGAATCATTCGCTCATTATTATACATTTCATTTCTAGGCTACGTCTCTCAAAAGTATTCATTTTAAAGATCTTCACTTGAGCAGTACAAGAGATTCGTGAGGCAGGGAGCTGAGGAAGATGACAAATGAGTGCAGGCATACATTTTTTTACAACCTACTTTAATAAGAGTCAACCTCCAGCCCACCCAGCAGAAGTAGCGGAAGAGAAAAGTTACTAGGGTGGGGGAAGTGGACCTGTTCAGTAATAGTTCTTTGAGGGCGAGCTTAATCTTTGGCTGCAGTTCAGTCCTGCAGACCAGGCCTCTCGGCAGGCAGATACCAGGCACAAACCAGCAGCGACAGTCCAGTCCTTTCAGCAAGCAGACACAGGGCAGCTGCAGTTCAATCCTGATGACACTGCCAGGCTCGCCAGACGGCCTGAGTCAACTAGAACTGGCTAGCTACCACAGGAACCTCTTGAGCAATTCTTGGGTGAGTTTCTCTGTATTTTGAGTTTATCACAGATTGAGTTCAACAATGATATGTAAGGTGAACCAATACAAGCATGTCTTTAGTGAAGAGTAGCGAGGTGGAGCAAACCAGAGCTCAGTGCTCAGCTCCGGCTATGTCATATTTATATTCCTTCATCAAGCCTCCTTTCATGTGTTTGTTATATCTAAACATTCTTTTGCCTGTGTCTGCTTCAGGAAAACAGTCTTTCGCCTGTTCGCTTTAGCAAGACATCCTTTCACCTGTGTGCCCCAGCAAAACATCATTTGACATAACTAACTTTCCAAAGAACTATAAGTTTCCACTTCAAATGAGCTTTCTCGCTAACACACAGCAGAGGGAATGGAGCAGAGCTTTCCCTGCTAAGAGTCTCCCATCCTACAGTCTCTTGGATACGCTTTGGCCACATTGCAGGCTTCCAGCAAAAGGGGGTGTGAGCCTCAGCTGCCATGGTCCCGTCTCATTTCATGGCACATTTTTCACATTGTCCACATTGTTCTTACAAATCCCTTTGTCTTCTTTAGCTTAATATTTCTTCACTGGTTCTGTTACCCATCATGTATAACTACTTTTAATGTCTCTCTTGCCATTTCTGTGCACTTAAGCTATATCTTGAAAAAAATATGTGAAATATATATGGGATATATATTTATAGACACCTTAAAACATACCATTAAGTTTTATCTGTAACTGTTTTTTTTATTGTTTCTGTTACTTGTGACTTGATTATGACTTTTAATCATTGGCAATCCAAGTCATACTAAGAAATTCCTGTGGGGTCAAAACTTACACTGCCTGCAACACTGTCTCTGTGACTAAGACAGAGACAGCTATGATTTGCAATTCAGGATCCTAATATAGAAGCCAGTTTAATATAGATCCCAAGCCTTCTGGTTTAATACCCATATAGAATCCCTTCCTGGTAGGGTGGTCCTTATAATCAACATTATAGACTGGCACCACGTGAGTTCCCAGACCAAGTCATAAAATCCATTCCTGCTCCTCTCCTGGGTCATTTGCTCTGTGGCAGTCCTATGAAACATTGCACATATCTATCCTGAAACCAAAGTGAAGTTTAGCCAATATCCTGATAATTGCTTGAGAGATCCTGAGCCAGACCTTCTTACCTAAAGCTACTCTTGAACTCATGACCCACATAAACTGTGACCAATCATATTTTGTTTTCATTTAAGTCGTTCATCGTAGTCTGCTGGGGTGTACAGAAAAGTAGAATAGATCCATATGTAATTAATTGGAACAGAATCGTGTATATAGAAGGTGACAAGGCCTTCCTAGTTTGTCATAGAAGCATATAGGAGCGCGTGGCCCTGTTGAAGGCTTTGAGGCAGGAGAGTCTGTCTTACTAGAGATGAGGTCGTCTTTATTCTGCCCAGGCATGGGTTCCGTAGATGACATTCACTCACAGTTTTAAAGTATGCTTATTCTGTCTAGTGACCTAAATGTTAACCAACAAAAACATAGGATTTTTTTTTTGGTCAAATATTTGGAGCACCATTCGGTTGACAGATTAAGTTCACCTATATCAAGCCTACAAACTTGTTCTTTAAGGGTCTGTCCACGTTTTGTGAAGATTAAATGTTACACAAGCATTGGGCTCCTTCTCAATAAATGCATGGAATTCTGTATCAATAAGAACTTAAATAATAGCTGGGCGTGGTGGCGCACGCCTTTAATCCAAGAAATCGGGAGGCAGATGCAGGTGGATTTCTGAGTTCGAGGCCAGCCTGGTCTACAAAGTGAGCCAGGGCTACAAAGGACAGCCAGGGCTATTCAGAGAAACCCTGTCTCGAAAAACCAAAAGAAAAAAAAAATTAAATGATTACTTAAACACTTACCTATTGTATTTTTATTTTTGAAAATATTTCTCCTCTTCCCATGTCTAACCTCTTTTCAAATTGATAGCCTCCTCTTCTTTATCATTGTTACATATCCATATAAATGAATATAACCATAAATACAATCTGTCCGATACATTTAGTGTTACTTATGTATATATTTTTATGCCTGACCAATCAGGTGGCTCATTCCTGGGAAAGAATAATTTTTCCTCTCTCCACAGATGCTAATTGCATGTAGTTCTTCATCTAGGGCGCCATGACATTTCTCCCATCTAACTGTTGAAACTGTGTAGGTCTTGTTTAGACAACCATGCTGTTGAGATTTCATGGGCCTGGAAGGCACATTCTTGGTCCTCTGGGGCGTACCATGTGTCTGTCCATTCTTACAAGATGTTCCTTAAGCCCCGAGGGCCAGAGTGTGTTTCATCAGTTTGGGCTGCGCACCCCGCGGTCAGTTCTCTGCATTTTCACTCGCTGTGGCTCTGCAATGTCTCTTGCTGCAAAAGAAACTTCTCTAATGAGGCCCAAGGGCTGCACTCTTTACGCTGATTCAGAGCACACGATGTCCCGGCCAGGCTGGGCCTTGGGATTGAATGTCTGGGCGACTGGGTGAAGCCCTAGTGTCTGTTACTTTAACCCATTCACCTTTTTACGTCATTTGTTACATTGCAGTAAATTATGTTAAAGTGTCTCAGAGACGAATTCCTCCTATGAGAAAAGCCCCAAGCTGTTGGATGTGCGCATGCGTCCCACGGCCTTGCCACACTGCTCCGTGGGCAATGAACACTCCTGTGTACGCACCTTCCAGCCGCAGAAGAGGATGTCAGTCTTGCCTTCGAACTGATGCTTAGTATTTAGGTGATTTTCACAGATTTTTTGTCCCCCCCCCCCCCAGCTCTGGTACTGGTTTGTTTTCTCACGGGTTTTGTCCCATGTAGTAAGAAAATCTAATTGTAGCTGGCTTTAGAACTACGGGTGCTACTTCTGATGGCTGTTTTCAGCCAGTGGCTAGGTGATGAGGCTGGCATTGCCAAGAACATGTGCAACAAGATCATGGTAAGGACTGAGATGTGATAGGCCTAAGAGTTATAAGTTACAGTCCTAACGTGACAGCTGGCTGAATCCAGTTAGGACCTCCTTTGAAAGTCCTAGAAGTATTTTAGTATTTACATTTGGTATTTGTCATTAGTGTTTAAATCTAGGAGGAGCTGGTGACAGAGTTGATAGCTGCTGCCCCTTTGGAGATTCTATTGACCACTGAGGCTTTTCCCCCTGGGTGCGTGCAGGGTAAGGAGTTCAGGTGTGGACCTCAGGCATCCATGCCTGCACATGCAGCCAAGCACAGCTGGGGCTGTGTGCATGCAGACAGCATCTCCCAGACACGTTTAATTAATCTTCCTCATTATTTCAAACATCTCAATTCCCTTGTCCACCAAAATGTGGCAAAAACTGTGGGAGCCTTGACAGCATTGTGGAGTGATCTCCAGATGGCGACTTTGTAAGAGAGGAACACATTTCGGGGGGAAAAAAATCTAAAAAAAAAAAAAAATGAGAGCAGACTTTGCTCTGTACGTGAGGAGAGAACTGGAACGGGCTGTAAGCAGTGCCGTCGGACCAAAGGAAGTGTTTTCATCTGGCTGCAAGCAGCATAATTTCTGAAGAGCAAAGAAGAAAGCTGGCCCTCTGTTTACCCAGGCTTCCACTTGAAGATGCTTGCTTGCATGTAAACGAGGATACTCCAAAGAGAACACAGCAATGGCAGTGTTCAGCTGAGCAGACGGGCGTCGAAATTATAAGGGTGCCAGGAATATGGCCACGCGCACATGCCTATATAATCCCACCACGAGGTTGGCTGAGATAGGCAGATTACAGGTTCAAGGCCAAATGATTACATACTGAGAACTTTCAGAGCATATTTTCTTTGCATCTTGGTTCAGAGTTAGCACATCTGTTGAAGTTACACAGAGAAAGTGTTAGCATGTATACAGCATTGGGCTAGGTGTTTCATGTGTGCTTATTCACCCAGTCCGCTAGCTCCAAGTGGATACTACCATTCTGAGCTGTGAAGCCACCCAGAAGGACAGGTGGCTGCTTAGCCAAACTGCACAGGCTCTGCAGGATCACCTACTTTCTTCTAGGTGAATAATCTTCTGGGAATTATTTTATCAGGGCTTCAAAGTCTGGGAGAGTCATGGTTGCTACCTCCCATAATGGAGCCTATCAACTAGATCATAATGGGATGGATTCTTTACCAGTGACCAGGGAGCAATGCCAGGGTTTCCAATGTCAGGATACCTGGGAAGAGAATGACTCACCTGAAAGACGATCTGTGCACCCAAGTCAACACAAAAAGCCTGTGATGAAGCTGAGAAGTGTTCCATCCAGATGCTGACAAGGGCAGGTGAGCCAGCTCTTGGCCGTGAGATAGCCAGATCTTTCTGAAACGGGGCACTCCCACAAAATGCACATTTAACAGCCCATCCTGCCCTTCAGACTGTTGTGCTACTGAGAAACTGAAATACCTTGGCTTTCTTGATGGTTACATTTTGTAATGCTGCCTCTTTAAAATCCTGTCGGGCCATCCGAGTACAATTACGGATCTTTCCAGAGCTCACTATGAGTCATGTGTTCATGGACAAGCTCTTGGGGTATATGCAGACATTCTTGCGAGTTTGTGGGACTTGTCTTTCCAGAGTTTCGGTGGGCATGAAGTGAGGATGCGTACTGTCCTCAACTAGAGTGTCACACGTACTTTTAGACTTATGATTAATATAGCATTTGCCACATTAAAGATGCCAATGAATCTTTGCCTAGCAGGCCTTCCCGTTGAGGAGTAGCTCAGCCTTCGAGCACACCCTGAGAACAGAGTCAAGACTGGGTCTCTACATATCATTTCAATTCAGCTTCGTTGGCTTTCCAAAACATTTGCTTAGAAAGGTTTGGATATTATTTATTACTGCTGTTTGTATTATTATTATTATTATTATTATTATTGTCCCACTTTGTATTGACCTTTTCATTTCAACTACTGAATTAACTTGGAAGCTCTTATTAGAACCCTTTATCATAGCCACGAGCCTCTTCAACATGTCCCTGGGAGCAGATGAACTCTATCCAAACACTGTGTGAGTGAGACAGGATCTCACTCAGTTACCTAAGTTGCCCTGCAAGAACTCCTGGCAATCCTCCTGACTCAGCCTCCCCAGTGCTGGGATTGAAGGTGTGAACCCCCATACCTGGCTAAAAAGTTTGGCTCTTATTTGTATAGATAGCTTGGATATTTCATGAATTCTTCAGTCATACTGCTTTTGGAGCTCAGCAGTGTTAGCAAAGGGTTCTAATAAGAGCTTCCCAACGCAGACACTATTGTGGATGCTAAGAAGTGCTTGCTAACAGGAGCCTGATACAGCTGTCTCCTGAGAGGCTGTGCCAAAGCCTGACATATACAGACTTGGACGCTCTGAGCCAAACATTAGACTGAGAACAGGGTCCCCAATGGAGGAGTTAGAGAAAGGACTGAAGGAACTGAGGGGATTGCAACCCCATAGGGAGAACCATATCAACCAACCAGGTCCCCTCCCACCCCACCCCCAGAGCTCCCAAGGACTAAGCCATCAACCAAAGAGCACACATGGAGGGACCCATGACTCCAGCCACATATGTAGCAGAGGATGGCCTTGTTGGCCATCAATGAGAGGAGAGGCCCTTGATCCTGTGAAGGTTCAATGCTCCAGTATAGGAGAATTTGAGGGCAGGGAGGCGGGAGTGGGTGGGTGGGTAGGTGGGGGAACACCCTCATAGAAGCAGGGGGAGGGGATATGATATTAGGGGGTTCATGGGGGTGGGGGTGGGACCAGGAAAGGGGATAACATTTGAAATGTAAATAAAGAAAATATCCAACTTAAAAAGTAAAAAAAAGAGCTTCGCAGTTAATTCTGCAGTTGAAATGAATAAGTTAATACAAAGTAGGACTTTCAGAAAGTTCTCCAGATTGATTTTCTCTGCTCTCTAATGTTGACCACATTCCTCTTAAAGCTGGAGAACAGTGCCATTATTGCCATGAAACCATAACCCAGCTTTTATCACTGTTCAGGATGGGATTGTATTTTCCATGTCCCAGTAGGTAAATAGAGCCATGGGAAAGACTAGCTCTGGTCTATGAGTTTCAAATACAAGCATCATGTGTTGGTATTTTCTGTGGGTATTTTATTACTTACATTCATTCACGTGCTGGTGAAGTTTGCACTGCTGGTGAATATCTAATTGTCCCTATAGCATGTTCACATGACTTCTGCTCTCTTATTCTGACCAGCTTCAATCAATGCACTTCCTACTACCTCATAATGGACTTGTAGCATGAACAGAAAATGCAGTTTGGTTTTAAGTGACTGAGATAGTAGGTACTATTGGGACTGCATCATACCTTAGGATATCCTAAGAGACTAGGGTGTAGCTGTCTGGCAGCCACAGAGAACTGGGTACCTGAAAGAGAGACTGGGAATGAAAAAAGATGGATGGTCGAGAGAAGGATGAAGCCAAGACAAAGGTTTCTGATCAAGGCTCAAAGTTTAATTTTTAGCTCTGCATTTATATGGGCACACCCACAGACTCATCCTTTGTTTCAGCTGGATTGAGTTTCGAAGTAAGCTCTGCAGGCAGTTAACTTCTCAAAGCTCCATTAGGGAACTGAAAATGCCGGGACTCCAGCTATGTTGTAAAACCATCCACGGGGGCGTTGTTTTAGCCTAATCAAGGCTGGGGGAAGGGCGCGAGGGCTTCACATCCTGTTCCTCCAGATTTTTCTACTTAGCTTGCAAGTTGTAGCTTGCACCTGTGATCTCATTATTCTAGAGGCTGAGGCAGGAGGATTGCCTTGAGTTTGAAGAAAAAAAAAATGTATTTTGCCCTAGGCTCTGGAGAGAATGATGCAGTTAGAGATGCAGAGATACTAAGAAAAGGCCCAAGGGACTTTTGGGCCATGGTAAGTTTGTATGAATATATCTAAGAAAACACCCACATCTTTCTCAAACTTAACTGTGGAAGACTCTGCTGTTAGCAGAATACCATCACGAAAGAAAGGTCCCCAGTCAACAGCATGTAGAGGAACCAGCAGGGGTGGAAAAGGAAAGGAAATGAGGGCCAGGAGACTAGGAAGAGGGAAGTTAAACCTCTCTGTTTCAGAGGAAGATCTTATGATACAGAGGACACTAAGGAATCCACAAAAGAATCTATTGCAAGAGGGGGAAAGGTCAAGATAAGAATTCAGTTGTGCAGCCGGGCGTGGTGGCGCACACCTTTAATCCCAGCACTTGGAGGTAGAGGCAGGTGGATTTCTGAGTTCGAGGCCAGCCTGGTCTACAGAATGAGTTCCAGGACAGCCAGGGCTACACAGAGAAACCCTATCTCGAAAAACCAAAAAAAAAAAAAAAAAAAAAAAAAGAAAGAAAGAAAAAAAAAAAAAGGAAAAGAATTCAGTTGTGCTTCTGTGTTCTCATGTGCATGTATTGATGTGTGTGAGCTGTGCCATACACATAGGAGCCAGAGGACAGCCATAGGTGTTGGTCCTTCCCTCTCACCTTGTTTGACACAGGGTCCCTTGCTGCTGTGTGCAGCAGGCTATCTGGCTCTCAAGCTTTGGGATCCTCCCGTCTCCATTTCCTGTCTTGCCGTGTGTGGCTTCTGGGGATCCAGCCTCAGGTTTACACTGCAGGCACTTGAGCGGGTGAGCCATGTCCGCCTCCCTCTCTGTTCTAACAATAATAAAATCTGTGAGTAGACTTAAAATATTTCCATTGATAGTACCACCAAAAAGAATAAAATATTTATAATAAATGTGACAACGTCCAGGCGAGGTAGCACAGACCTATCATCTCTGTTGTTTGGGAGGTGGAGGCAGGAGGATTGCAAGAATGTCAGTCTTGGCAACTTAGTGGGACCTTGTCTCAACATCAAAAGTAGAAAGAGGATGAGAGTAGAGCTTTTGTCTGGCATCCCTGAGGAGTCCCTAAGTTTAATTCCCAGGAGAGGCAGGATGAAGGAGAGACACAGGAAGGACCGGAGGGTGGATGGGAGTTAGGAGTAACCTATGACTTGTGCTGTTAAAACTGTAAGACATTTCTGGAGTGATGGTGGCATATGCCTTTGCTCCCAGAACACAGAAGGCAGAGGCAGGCAGGTTGTTTCAGGACAGCCTGGTCTACAGAGAGTTCTAGGAGAGCCTGAGCATACCCTATCTCAAAAAAAAAAAAAAAAAAAAAAAAAAAGTGGGGATGGAGGGGAAACAAAACAAAACAAAACAAAACCTTAGTTGATGGGAAAAAATAATGCCATTTTTACAGATCTGAAGTTATAATGACAATACATCCTTAAATTTGTCTATATATTTCACATAATCCATATCAAAACATAGAATTAAAAAAATTTTTTTTAAAGATTTATTGATTTTATGTATGTGAGTTCACTGTCACTCCCCTCAGACACACCAGAAGAGGGTGTCAGATCCCATTACAGATGGTTGTGAGCCACCATGTGGTTGCCGAGAATCAAACTCAGGACCTCTGGAAGAGCAGTCAGTGCTCTTAACTGCTGAGCCCTCACTCCAGCCTCCGTAGCAGGCATTTTTATAGAAGTTGGCCAACTGTTCTCATACTTCACAATGAAGTTAAGAGACAAAGAAGAACCGAGTCTTGAGAGGAGAGTGCTCTCATGACAGTCAGAGGGTCACTTGGGAATTCTGAGACAGGATTTTGAACATGGAGTCAGGACCACTTACTGGATAAAATATGGACAAGGCAGATAAACTGGGCTTTCTGAGATCATACTCCAGAACTAAGGACGGTCACAACTGAGACAGACAGTAGGGACTGTGAGGGACTCTCATGCGCTGCTGGTGGCTTTGTAAGACAGCACAGCCATTTTGGAAAGCAGTTTGAAAGTTCTTCACAATGTGAAACTTCCCTTTACTGTCTGACCCAGAAATATTGCTCCTAGGTGTATAGTCAAGAAATTTAAAAATATTATCACTCAAAAGCTTGTGCTCATAACAGCATTAAGAGTCAAGAATATGAAGCAAGCCAAACACTACCAGCTGATACATGGCTAGAAATGCTGTCTGGCATACACTGTGAAATTTCATTTGGTAATGAGGAGGAAGAAACATATATGTAAGAGCACTGGAAATACTATTCTGAACAAAAGAGCTAGTCATAAAAGCCACATTATATGAGTCTCTCTACATATAATGACATAATTTGCTGTTATGTTAATTAATTTGCTATACAGAGAAACCCCGTCTCAAACACCCCCCCCCCAAAAAAGAATAATGCTACAAAAATAGCAAGTGGATCGGTGTATTTGACTAGAGATTATTGCTTAGGGATTAGTTAGTAACATCTAGGGAATTATATTGTAATGATAGTGTAATGATATATTTGGTTTTTCGAGACAGGGTTTCTCTGTATAGCCCTGGCTGTCCTGGAACTCACTTTGTAGACTAGGCTGGCCTCGAACTCAGAAATCCGCCTGCCTTTGCCTCCTGAGTGCTGGGATTAAAGGCATATGTGCCACCACACTCAGCTGTAAATATATTAAAAACAAACCTTGTATGGGTAAGTTTATGGTGAATTTCATGGTATTTAAATGATATGATCAATTAAAAATATTAGGAAGTCAGCCAGGTGGTGGTGGTGGTGGCACACACCTTTAATCCCAGCACTTGAAAGGCAGAGGCAGGCTGATCTCTGAATTTGAGGCCAACCTGGTCTACAGAGTGAGTTCCAAAACAGCTAGTGCTACCTGGCTATAGAGAAACCCTGTCTTGAAACACTTTAAGTAATTAATTAAAATAACAAACTTAGGAAGTCATGGGAAAGATGGGTCATAAAAATTCAGAGATGACCCAGACAAAAAGAAGAATCATTTGGCGCCTCTCCTATGTTGTATGAATAGGAAGCGCTCACCTATGTGAGCGAGCATTTAAGCGATATAGCCTTTCATCAACTAGAGACATTAACTTCATACCCTTCACAGGGCAAGACTCCACCAATCTGCATGTGTCGGGTAAACAAACATTGCATGGTTTTCTTTGGGCAGGAGAGTTGGAGTGAATGCATTCCTTTGGAGCCTTAGATTGTTGGGTTGTGTCTTTTAATGTTTCCCTGTGATCTGCATAACAGGAAGACATCAGTATTCTTATTCTAATCATGTGAATTTTGATTATATGATTTGCTTCTGGAATGTTTTAATTGTATTCTTTAATGTCATTGTAGAACCTCTCGTGAATAAATGTGTCTGTAATGGTTTAGAGTAGGTATAAGGCGAGAAAGTGATTAGCTCTGGATGTCAAATGGATCTGGAGTTGATTTAATTGACACACTGTTTTGAAACACCAGACTTTTCTGGGGGGAAAAAAAAATTCAGTACTGACCTCTGTTAATTAAGAATGACCCATAAGGGCTGTCGAGATGGCTCAGTGGGTAAGAGCACTGACTGCTCTTCCAAAGGTCCTGAGTTCAAATCCCAGCAACCACATGGTGGCTCACAACCACGTGTAATGAGATCTGATATCCTCTCTTTTGGTGCTTCTGAAGTCAGCTACAGTGTACCTATGTATAATAATAAATAAATCTTTGGGAAAAAAATGACCCATAAATGTCTAGTCCAGCAGTGATTTGGTGTGGTGTGTGTGTGTGTGTGTGTGTGTGTGTGTGTGTGTGTGTGTGTAATGGGGGAGTTTGATACCCAGAGAGGGGCTTCCCCTTCTCAAAGGGGAATGGGGGGAGGATGTGCATGAGGGAGCCCTGGGAGGAGGGGAAGGGCTGGTATTGGGTTGTAAAGGGGATAAGTAAATAAATAAGAAAAGTAAATAAGATAAGTAAATAAAAAAGAATGACTCATATGAAAGAAGAGGGCTGCATACTGGGGGTTAAAGGGTTAAGGAGGGAGTGTACGATGGGGAAGAAGAGGGCATAGGGGAGTGGGTTAACCAAAACTAAAGATGTATGAAAAGTCTTTGCGAAACCCACTAATTAGTAAGCTGATTTCAAGTATAGCTTTTAAAAGGAGTTCAGACAGAGACTGCATGGATGGTTACTGCTGCTACTAGAAGACCTGGATGTAAGCAGACATTGCAATGCCAGGCTTGATGTCCCTCCCTATGAGTCACTGCACGGGGACCCCACAGAGTCCCCAAAAGAACAAGTTGATTGTCATTGCTCTTGGCTATCCACTATAACTGTATGGTAAGCATCGAGGAATAGTTCTTTAAGTCAGTAACTATGAGGTTAAAGTTTCAATTATCCCATTTGGCGTAAAGAGAAACTATGTTAGCATATGTGGTTAAATGAGAATGGCCCCAGTGGGCTCCTGTATTTGAATGCTTAGTCTTCAGTTGACTGGGGGAGCATTGGGAGGTGTGGGTTTGCTGGAGGAGGAATGTCGGTGGGGGTCCTCTTGGGTTTGAGGATTCCAAAGCCTTGTGCCATTTTGAGTTAGTGCTCTCTGCCTCCTGTTTGTGATTTAAGGTGTGAGCTCTTAGCTGTTTCTGTCACCAAACCCTTTCTCCACATCATGGACTAAGCATCTGAAGCCTGAAGCCCAGTTAAACATGTCATTTCTAAGTTGCCTTGGTCATGGTGTTTTGACACAGCAATAAAAAAGTCACTAAGACAGCAAATTTCTCCAAGTAACTTACAAGAGTGAAGACCAATGAAGAGTTTAGCATTGGAGACTGCACCTAAGGCTGTGTGAGCGCACACCCCTAGCACCTTGGGACAGACAAGAAATAGACTGTCATGAGGACAGGGTCCAGCACATGGCTCCTGCCATAAGAGAAAGGTGAGAGGTGGCAGGTCTTCTCCTGGGTCCTGACTCTTTACTGGAACTCAGCCTGGATGGACAGATGGGGCCTCCATGCCTCCCCATGTGGTCTCAGAGCTAGGTGAGTGACCCCAGCACTGTTTGGCCTTTCACAGCCTACCAATGGAAATGATTCTTGAGGGAGTCCTAACATGCCACTTGGGTTCCAGGGGAAGCACTTGCTATGGTTTGGATCTGGAATGTACTGAAAAAGTCTATGTGTTAAAAGCTTGGGTCTTAAGCCCCTGGCACTTTTGGAAGGTGGTGGCAGCGGGAGGTCTTCAGATCAGATCGTAGAGGACACACCCGTGATTCAGGTAGTGGGATAGAGTCCCTTTCTGTTTCTTTTTCACTCCTGTCCATGAAGCTGGGACTCTGCTCTGTCATGCACCACCACCTGTACTTTGGAACTTTCTGGAGGTGGACTATTGCTGGAACATGGAGATCATGTGGCTAAATCAATGGAAGATTGATGGTGGCAATATCTACTTTGATGTTGTTGAAGCCAATGTAGAGACCAGAAGCCAAAAATATACTACGTATGCTCCCCTCCCCCGACTTTTACCATCTGGTCTCAAGGACTCAGGTGGTGCTACAGAGGAAATACCTGTCCATCTGTCCAAATTGGGGAGGAACAGAGACCTAACTCTATAATCTTTTCTTTATAAATGATTCCTATTTGGCATATTTTAGAAAGTCTTCCATATCCCAAGGTTTTAAGCAAGAGACAAGCTACCAGAGAGGGCTTGCCTCTCCCAAACTACCTGTCCCATGGGGTGAACGTGCTGCAGCAAACAACTGGTGTTTGTAGGCGGGGTCTACTAGTCCCTTGTCTAATTGCTGTGATAAAACACACAGCAAGAGCAACTTGGGGAAAGGGTGGTTCACTTTGGCTCACAGTTCCAGAGGATAAAGAGCATCGTGACAGGGAACATGGGCAGCACTGCCTGGGGAAACTGGTCACATTGCATCCAAGTCAAGAAAGAGATAAACACTGGTGCTCCTTTTTCTTCAGCCCAAGTCACCGAGTGGGATGGTACCACCACAGTTAGGGTGGACCTTTCCACCTCATTAGCCTAATCAAAAAAATCCCTCACAGCCATGTCCAGAACTTTGTTTCCATGGTGATTCTAGCTCTGGACACATTGACACTATTAACTATCACCTAGGTTTCTTTCATAGATTTCACAGATTTTACTAAGATAATAGCCAGTCAAATTGATGGAGATGTGCTGCATCCTTGCAACGGGCCTCAAAGGAAAGAAGGCGTGACAGACACACATCCACAGAATCTGGGATGACATGGTCTGGGCTCTCTCATGGAAAAGGCTGCAGAACCCTGGGAACCCAGCCTGTTTAATACATACAGTTGGACACAGAGAGGGGTTACAGTTCAACATATAGCTGAATTAAGATGGCAGGGTTTATAGTATACAGCTGAACAAGGAGACAGGCTTAGCTCATCACTAGGAGCAGTCTCTGTGGGGGACCAGTCTTCAGGCGGTAAACATCCAGGAGGACAAAGCTAGAGAGGACATTTCTGCACACCCCGTTAACGTTAGAACGTCAGACAGGAGGGGTGGCTTTTCCAGTCCCATGGCTCTAAGGCACTGGGCTCCTTGATACGGCTATGCCCATATCAAACAAAATACACATTCACCAGGGCTCCAGTCACTATGGAGATAGAAAAAGATAACACTCAAGTCTGGCAAGAATGTGGAGAGACAGGCACCACTCTACATATATCATTCAGAGTACAAACCATGCCAAGTACAAACAACCCAGAGCCACTGGGTACTTGGTATGTAACGTAAGTCTGAAAATTCTTTAGGCTCATACACCCAGTAGTTCCATTTCTATTTAGCTCTAGTTGAGGTTCAGAAGTGTGGATAGAGATCTAAGTACGAAGGAGCTTAATCTAACTTTTTTTTTTCTGTGAGCAAAAAAGTTAAACTACCATTCGGCAGTATGATATAGTCCCATTTGGACCATTAAGCAAAACAAAACCCAAAACAAACAAGAAAAAAAACCAACTTCCAGGTAAATTACCACAGCCAAAGCCCACAGGGAACCGGCCTACCGGAGCTGCCGCGGGCACGCATGCGCGGGCATGGGCGCGGGGTGGGGCTTGCGCGGCTCTCCCTGCGCCGCAGCCACGCCCACCTCAGTTAGGTAACACGTGACCCAGTGAGTCGGGCTCTGCCTAGTGAGCAGCCCAGCCCAGCAGCCCAGCTCGGGGCCCAGCCCGGGGCCGAGCCCGGGGCAGTGCAGACTTGGTGACCTCAGAACCCGGAGGTGCGTGACCTCGACCCCGGAGCCGCGCAGGGGAGGAGCCGCCCGGAGGCGGGACTCTCAGTCCGGGTGCGAGGGAAGTGAGTGTGGGCTGCACGCCAGGTGGCGTTGGGGCGGGGGCAGGACCGGGCCACCGGGTGGGCTGCGGTCACGCACACCCCACTGGCCTGCTGGCTCGCCCGGCCTCTTGTGCGCCGAGAGAGAGAGAGCGGGAGCCGGTTCGGAAAGTCTCTCGCTGCATTGGCACTCCGGGGATTTGGACCGGCTCCAGAAAGCTCCATCTGAGCTTGTTTTCCGAGAACCTGTTGGAGTGTTTCTGCTTGTTTTGTTTTGTGAGGCTATGAGAGACCTGGAGGGAAGGCTGCTGAACTTTGGGAAGAAGATGAAAATGAAAACATTTACTTATTTATTTGTAGAGATTTCCGTAAACTAGATGAAGACAAGAGATTATCCATTTTACAAGTCGAGGTCACGTCTGTTTCTTAGGGATGGTTTCAGCCGCGATTGTTACTCGTTTGTTGGTTTTCTGAGACTAGTTAGGTAGGCTTTACCTCCTTGTTTAGCTGAAGGTGATCTTGAACCCCTGATCCTCGTCCTGCCTCTGCCTCCCTAGTGTTGGTGTTACAGGCTCAGGCCAGGATGCCCGGCACTAATTTTTAATTATACTGTTTTTCCACAGTTAGATTTTTGTTTTGGAAGCTTTACTTTCTAAATCATTCCATGCTAGATTTCATATGTAACATTTAAAAGCAAACTCAACTATATTTGGAACGGAGTTTCATTTGAGCACGTTAGGTACCTAGCACTGCCTTGCATGCTGTGGTTGCAGAGATAAGCAATATGGACAGGGTGCCTACTTCTTTGTGGTCACTGGCGGTGGGAATGCACACAGGGGCTGCCGCTGCAGGAATCAGTATGAAGCATTCTCAGAAGACTGACATTCGACCTGCCTGTACAACATCTTATGTAGCCAAAGATCTAAGTCCTACCACAGAGATACATGCACTGTGTGCGGTACAAGGCTGCATACCACAAGAAATGGAACTGATCTAGATGACTGTTGCCAGTTGGATTTTTTTAAACTGATACAAATGGATTTTTAAAATCGGTACATATACACAATAGAATTTTACTTTGCCACAAAGAAAAATGAAATCATGATATTTGTGGGAAAATGTTGGAACTAGAAATGACCCTGCTAAGTGAAATAAGCCAGACTCACACAAATGCTGGTCAGCCTTGGATACCTGAACACAATGCCCCCCTCTCCCAGAATCTACCATTGGCCAATAGTTCAGAAGTAAGAAGCGGTGCCTCACGAGCCACTTCCCTGATCCCTGTCTTGACAGCGCCAACCTTGTGCGAGCTCAGCACAGTAACAAGGTTGCTGGGCATGTATGATTGCAGTGGCTATATCTAATGAGTGGGATTTCAGAGCACTTCCTCTGTCCGCTGCCTTTGAAGTCTTTTGGTTCCCTGTCTTACAGTTGTTCCTAAGCCTTAGAAGGGATGCTATAAACATCTTATTTCAGGCTGATTCCTCAGCTTTCCTTAGCCTCAGTATCTATACTGCATTCCATGAGACTCTGCATTCACCATCGATGGCAAAGAGAGGTCTCTCTGGGGCTGAGAGCAGCATTTATTTGGCTGTGCTTATAAGCACAGATACTTAGAAGGACAGTTTGACTCTTCGTCAATTAAGCTGAACAACAGTAATAAGTTTCCCCAGGACCTCTCTAGGCATAGGCGATAGACAGGTTTTTCAGTACTGGGCATTGATTCCCATCTGCCCACAAATCCAGTCAGAGAAGGATTGGTTGTCTCCCTAAGAGTTGTGCCACTATTACAATGGTGGCTACATCTTGCCTGCCAGGTTGTGATTATAGTTCATAGAGTTTCGGCTAGTTAAGATTTGTCTTTTTTCTCCATCAGCCTCCATAGCACCAATGGCATTAACAGCTAGCCAGCATGGAGGAGGTTTCCAGGTCGCTTGCAGCTTGATTTCTTTGTATCTTGGAACCAAGAGATGTGGAACCTTCCAGCAGTAGAGCTTTGTCATCTAGTTCTGGTGGACAACCAAGGCTTGGCAAGAGCCTGTGCTGTTTGAGGGGAGGGGCGAGCTTCTGGGGCTTCTCCGACCAACAATTCCCATGGAAGTGTAATGGTTTGAACAAGAATGGCTCTCTTAGGTTCGTCTGTTTGAATGCTTGGTCCCCAGTTGGTGGGACTGTTTGATAAGGATTAGGGGATGTGTCCTTGTTGGAGGCCTTGTTGGGCTTTGAGGTTTGTCATTTCCAGTTAGTGCTCTCTCTGCTTCCTGCCTGTGATCAGATAGAAGTGCTCATCGACTGCTCCAGTGGCTCCAGTGGTCTTCTTGCCTACCGCCATATCCCCCAGCAAGATGACAGATTCTGATCCCCTGGAGTCACCAGCCACAATAAAGTCTTTTATAAGTTTTCCTGGTCATAGTGTCTTCGCCACAACAGAAACGTAACACAAATAGGTGAAGTCCCACCAGGCATGTGTCTAGGGCAGTATTAGCTAGTCTTGTAAGTTATCTACCTTCAGAACTTTTATATTTTTCAACGGGGTTTCCATGACTCTTGGAACCCTTCATTTTGGTTCACACTCTCTTTCACCTCATCTCTTTCACCCTCCCAGACTAAGTCTTTCTGCCCCAGTACCCGAACATCTGTACTCTGTATATGGAGCAGCCCTTGAGACTCTGCTCTTTAAAGACTCCCTGTTCCCAGTGCCCTTGTCCAGAGTCCTGGCTTCCACGTATATTCCAAGCTAGACACACAAAACTGAGGATTTGAAAATTCTCATAATTGTGTCGGGGGTGGGGATATGTGGGTCATGAAATTAGAAAGGACTCAGTAAGAGCAGAAAGCTCAGGGGATGGCAGGGAACTAATAGAATGTGTGTGGCGTGAGGCCAGAGAGAACGGCTAGGAGCACTGGCTGCTCTTCCAGAGGACCTGGGTTTGATTCCCAGCACCCACATGGCAGTTCAGTTGCCTGTACCTCCAGTTCCAGGGCCGTCTTTGGCTCTCTGCAGATGCCGCATGCATGAATATAAACATGCATACAGGCAAACACTCACATGCTACACACACACACTACACATATTACATATATATACATATATATATGTATATATATGTGTATATATATATATGTGTGTGTGTATATATATATCACATCACATATATATATATATATCACATCACATAACATGAAGGCAGAAGGTGTTATTTCCAGAAGGAACGGATCCAGAGATCAGGAAGGAGAATTTTTAAAAAGACAAACTGAATGAAAATGTCTTGATGAAACCTGTAATTATTACAAACTGAGTCTAAAAAATTACCTTAGAATAAACACCAGGAACACCAAAGATTTGTAAATGAAATCAGTAAACATTGCTGAAATTTACAAAAAGGGATCAGACCGTATGTTTTTATGAGCTATCGAAAGGAATTTGGATTTTAGGTTTTTAAAATGTGTCTCTGGATTGTGTGTGGTCTGGACAACTTTGTTCCATTAGCATTTGGTTTCCAAGCCTCAAATCTTTTGTGTCTTTGTGCAGACCATGACAAGGCAGCTTTCAATACAGCTACATTTTGAAGGAGACTTTGGGGTTTTCCCTCTATCAGTAAATCATATTTCGAAGCAAATAGCTTGGCTCTCTGGTGGAGGGATCATCTGATACAGTTAAAAGTGGTAACGTTTTTGAGTTGACTTTAATAGGTCTGAGGTAAAGCTGGTTTTTAGGCTCCGGGTTTTTTGTTTAATCATTACCTCCAAATTATCCCAGGTAATGAATTGTCCTTAAAAACGGGACTTTTGTGGGGTAGATTCTTTTTCTCAGACTTGGATTTCCCTGATTTCTAGGGTGACATGTGACTTTGACTGGTTTAAAAACTCACAGGCTGTTTACTTTGTGTGAGGAACATGGTGAGGCTGATTCACACGCTGGCTGATCACGGTGATGACGTCAGCTGCTGCGCCTTCTCGGCTGCCCTCCTGGCCACCTGCTCCTTGGACAAGACCATCCGCCTGTACTCCCTAAGTGACTTTGCTGAACTGCCGTACTCCCCGCTGAAGTTCCACACCTATGCTGTCCACTGCTGCTGTTTCTCACCCTCAGGACACGTTTTAGCATCGTGCTCGACAGACGGGACCACGGTGCTGTGGAGCTCGCACAGCGGACACACCCTGACCGTGTTGGAGCAGCCGGGTGGCAGCCCTGTGCGCGTCTGTTGCTTTTCCCCAGACTCTGCCTACCTAGCGTCAGGGGCTGCCGATGGATCCATTGCTTTGTGGAATGCACAGACATACAAACTATATAGGTATGGCTGCTTAAACCCTGCCTGGCTTGAATCCCGTTAAGATTAAATTTTATTTTTCTTTGTTTGTTTGTTTTTGTTTTTCTCTGTATAGCCCTAGCTGTCCTGGAACTCACTCTGTAGAGCAGGCTGGCCTCGAACTCAGAAATCCGCCTGCCTCTGCCTCCCAAGTGCTGGGATTAAAGGCATGCGCCGCCACTGCCCGGCAAATTTTATTTTTCATTGTGGTAAAATAGACATAGTTGATGCATTCGTTGAAATTATTAAGTACTCTAGAAACCGTAACCTTCTTTATGCGAACAGTTGAAATCATCTCATGTTCTCCCTGCCTGGTGTCTGTAGAGCAGGTGTCCCAGCTGGGCAACAACTGCTGCTCCTCTGTGGTCTCAGAGCTGAAGAAAGTGATGCTTTTAAGCGGTGTTCAAGGGTTAACCTAGCATAACCAGACAGCGCAGAAAGGATGGGTGCCTGGCTAAGGAGGGCTTGCCACTGGTGAGGAGTGATTTCCACCTCTGTGGCCCAGGTTCCTTCCTGCATGTGATTAACAGCGCTCTAATTGCCCAGGGCTCACCAGTTTGTTTTCTTATCTGAGGAACAGTGTTGCCAGGACAGCACTTGGAACTGTGCTCCCAGGAGAACTGTGGTACACATGTGGGTTTTGTTCATAATGAACTTGTTTGATGCTGAGGCGCAGAGTCTTAGTATTATCTGATTTGAATACAGAAATTCAATGTGGTTTTTATTTTAATAGCATGTCTTTTCAGTAAGAAATCATTCTGAATATTTTAAATAAGGCCACTGTGGGTTGGAGAGATGGCTCAGCAGTTAAGAGCACTGACTGCTCTTCCAGAGGTCCTGAGTTCAAATCCCAGCAACCACATGGTGGCTCACAACCATCTGTAATGGGATCCAATACCCTCTTCTGGTGTGTCTCAAGACAGTGACAATGTACTTATATATAATAAATAAATAAATAAATAAATAAATCTTTAAATAAAGCCATTGCTAGGCTTGGTTGTTTTTTGCTTTTTTAAGCTTTGAGGTTTTAATGTGCTCATAGACTTGCTATGAAAATACAAAGATACGAGATTGTAGCCCAGGTCTAGGCTCATGGGTATCAGCTACTGTGTTTAAGACCTTGCTGTACCCTGTAGAGAGTGTGTCAGTGAGTAGCGTCTGATGCTTTCTTGTGTAGGCACCCTGGTTCTGTCACTTCTAAGGGACTGTAATAGAAAGTCAGAGCCTCTGACCCTCACGCCCTCCTTTTCTGTTCTGTTTCAGGTGTGGTAGTGTCAAGGATAGCTCATTGGTGGCCTGTGCGTTTTCTCCCGATGGAGGCCTCTTTGTCACTGGCTCCTCGGGCGGGGACTTGACAGTGTGGGATGACAGAATGAGGTGTCTACACAGCGAGAAGGCGCACGATCTCGGGATCACCTGCTGCAGCTTTTCCTCACAGCCTCTCTCTGGTTGGTTGGCTCACTCTTCTAAGCGCGGGCTCCCTGTCTGTAATTCCTGTGACTTGGTCCTTTGAGTTTCCACGTCATTGTTAGTACCGAGGGCCTCTCCATTCTGTTTCAGAATCATCCTTCTGCCTCTTCTCTTTGTAGATCAGCGTGAATCGTGAAGAGCTCTAACATGAAAAGTTTGTCTCTTTTCAAGTCTGTGCAGGACAATTCGGCTCTTCACAGTAGGCTTGGTCGCACTGTTGCTTTTACTGTCTTTTTCAAAAATTAAAATTGAGGTAGAAACGGGAAGTTTATAAATTCGGGAAGGGATGGGGCTCTAAAGTTGCTAAGCAACTTGCTGTGCAAGCCAGGAGGCATACGTTCTCCAGCACCACCAAGTAATCCAGCAGTGGCGTGTGCGCACCTGTAATCCTGTAATCCCAGCACTGGCGAAGCTGAGTCAGGGGGACCCTGGGGCCTGCACACGAGCCTAGCCAGATGAGCAGGGTCCAGACTGTGACTGATAGAGCTTTTCTCACCATCTGTGGGAAGCCACCTAATACCGACCTCTGGCTCCTGTGTGCATGTGCACGCGTGAACATGTACACTCAACACATTGGAAATAGAAGTAACATTTCACCTTTACTAATTTAATCTTCTAAAGACTAAGATGTTTGACAACATAACTCATTCTTTCTTTAAAGATGCGACAAGAATTCCTGATTAAACTCTTGGTTTTCAGTAGAGACATTGGATAGGGCGGTTAGGCTTGTTCATTTTCACTGCCTTTGTTAGAGGAGAGACTCTGCCTCTGCCCTCTCTAGTCTTGTCATCAGATCTGAGGTATCTGTAGCAACAGAGGAGCCACAAGAGTAAATTACTTACCCTGGTGGATGTCAGTTGAATGATAATAGTTACAAATTAACTAACCCCCCCCTCACCCATAGGAAGCCTTTCAAATCTGGTATGTGTATCATAGGGTTCAGTCCCCTCATGCTGCTAGCTGTGATGCTAGAGGCAGCCCTGGCACAGCAAGAAGACAGAGTGGCTTCCACAGTCCCCTTATTCCAGAGCCCTCAGTGATTCAAGTAGAATGAAGGTCAAATTTCAAATCCCAAACACAATACATCAGTATCCGTCTAGCATGTCGAACCTAACCCTGATTGGAGTGGGGAAACTCAGTCCCGGCTTTACACTGTCTCGCCACGCAGTTTTTCCATCTCTTGTATTGAATTTGTTTTTCAAGCTATCTCCCTCTGAGCCCTTTACCTAGTGGACACTAGAGCTTGCCAGTCAAGATTGCTTGATTAGATGAAATCTTTTCTTTTTTAACCTTTTAACATTTTATTTATGTTTAATAGGTTTTATTTTAACGAACCCATTCTTCCATTAAAGTCTCTGCCTGATTGAGCTAAACATTTTTGATGATTGTTTTGTGCTATTTATTCCCAGGATGGCTTATAACAGACAGGAACCATTTCACCCAATTTTGTGGTACCTTCTCCACATCTTTAAGGCATGCACTTGTTGAAAAAGAACATTGCAAAGAGACACACTAACTAGGCAAGGAACTTTTCACTTTTGCCAAAGGGTCTGCAGTGACGTAAGCCAGGAGAGCAAGCACCTCCGGGTGGGACGACCCTGTACCTCCAGGAGGGTGTGCGTGCATGTGAAGCCACCGTGTAAAATGGCGACTGTGCTGTCAGGCAGCAGCTGTGGAAGAGCTTCCACCGACTTCTGAGATGCCAACTTGATTTGGTTAATTTTGCTAAACTGTGTAATATTTTCCAGCAGATCAGCTGGATTGATAGGACTTTACATTTATGTAATTCAAGTTTTCCTCTTGGTCAAATCAAATGGAAAATCAATTATTATTATTCTGTGTGCGTTACAGAAGGCTTTTAAGAATTGGTACTTCAAAGGGCAATTACATTGGGTGTGATTAACCATTTACCATTCTTAAAGTAGCTGAATTTTCTAGTTTCTTTTTTGCATTAATGACAGCCTTATAACTTCTAAAATTCAGTTGGAAGATATTCTGCTTTCATGGCTAAATGCTGGCTTATTTGATAATATTATTATATTTAATAAATATTGTAATATATAATAATAATATGTTAACAGAACTTTGAGCCTAAAAGGACTTTTTAAAGAAATCAGTTTTAGACTAAAGTTATAAAACTATGTAATACATAAGAAATTCTGTAATCATTTTACTAGTGTTAGCTAACAAACATTCCTGGTTTACATGCCACAAGTGAGTCACATTAACAGACCGCAATATGATGAAAACTTCTTGGTTTAAATGTTTTATCAATTCTTGGTACTTATTTGTGTTTTTCTGCTTTGCTGTTTTTAGGCGGAGAAGGCCTCCAGTCTTACCAGTTGGCGTCATGTGGTCAAGACTGTGAAATCAAACTCTGGGCTGTTACTATTACCCGTGTCTTAGGTAGGTTTTAACCATCTAAAATTACCTGTGACCTACATAAGATTCTTACCTTTTTAAAAAATTCTCTTTAACTTAAGATACTCTGGATATTTTAAGAATGTTTTATTTAGTTGGATGTTGTGGCACATACTTAAACTCTGAATATTTGGGAGATGAAAGCAGGAAGATAAGCAGGTCAGTCCCAGCTTCAGCCTGTTTTTTACATGTGCAGAGAAAGCCTCCTTAGACAGCATGTTTCTGCACCTTACTCTGCTTGATGGTATCACAGGGCACAGATAAGCCGGGTCCTGGACCCGCATATAAACCCTTCTGTGTACGATTTCCACAGTCAGCAGTGACGTAGCTGAGTTCCACCACTGCCCAGCTATAGTTGTACTTTCTAAGAGTTCTATAGATATTGTGGATTTGTAGAATGTGTAAATTACAAGTGACTTATGTACAGAAGACAAAATGTTTGGTAGTGTCAGGTTTTACAAAATATAAGCATGCGGTATTTTTAAGGCTTTTAGGCAGTTGGCCAGCCCATCTTTAACTTATCTGGCAGATAAATTGCACACACTTCACATGTTTAAAAATGTTGGTTATTATAAAATTGTTTCAACCTAGTTTTTCAGAGTATATCATTTAAAATAAGCTGTCATTGGCAGCGCTGATGGGATTTAATGGGTTATAAGAAAAAAATTATTGTAGGAGCATGTTTGTGTTGAACATAGGGCTACATACCCAGCTTTTACTGAATTTTTAAAAATTTTCTCAAAAAACTATATTTTATTATTATCTGCTTATCTGAATGGATATCAAAGCTGCATGAAGAGTTTTATGCTTTTATTTTTGTGTTACTCACATTATTAAGTGTATTAATGAAATAGTATTGACTTAAACTGTAGGCATAATCAGCTTGCTAATTTCTCTCACCTTGTTAATTACAGGCTTTGAATTAAAATATAAAAGCACACTAAGTGGGCACTGCGCCCCTGTTCTGGCCTGTGCTTTTTCACATGATGGAAAGATGCTTGCATCGGGGTAAGCTATCTATAATTAACGCCTTAGTGCTCCTAGAGACCTTCTCTGTTGTCGGTGCCATAGTGTGTATGCGGAGGTCAGAGCACAACTTGTAGGGATTTTTCCTCTCCTTCCGCTCTATGAGTTCTAGGCCGGGGCTCAGATCATCAAGCGTGGTGGCAATCACCTTTTCCTGCTGAGCCATTCCACAAGCCCACTGTTTCTTATCCTTTCCTATACTTCATATTTGGGTCTTCTAAATGCTACCCATTGAGAGGTATAGTGCTACTTTAGCATGGTTAGCTTGTATCCACTCCCCCAAACAATAATGGTAGAAATTCATTTTGATTTTTTTTTTTAACTTAATGGTTTTTCAAGATAGGGTTTCTGTGTGTAGCCCTGGCTGACCTGGAACTCATTCTGTAGACCAGGCTGGCCTCAAACTCAGATCCACCAGCCTCTGCCTGGTGAGAGCTGGGATCAAAGGTGTGCACCACCACCAGCAGCCAGCTTGTTGTGATGTATTTTAGCAACACATTTTCTCCCTGTGCTTCTTGTAAGATGACCACAGGTAAATCACACCTATTTCCAAGGTAAACCAGCCTTGCTTGCAGCAGACGGGCTGGGGCATATTTAAATGGTCTGTTGCTGTAGAGAAAGTTACCTTTCGGTCTCATTGCTTGGGATATGAGTCATGTTTTCCCTTCTAGATGGTCCTAAAACTTTTAGTATGTGGTGTTCCCTACACTCACTTTAGCATATCTACATGTGGGCTTAGTTTTACCTCACTAGGAGTTTTTGTTTAGACCAATGAGCTGGGCAGCGGGGCAGCAGGGCAGCGGGGCAGCGGGGCAGCATGCTCTCCGGGTGAAAAGCAGAGAGCATCTGGAAGAGTGGCTTCTCTCCTTTTTCCTCATGGGTACCAGGGATTGACCGCAAGTCCTCGGGCTGAGCCACAGGCACCTTTACCCACTGAGCCATCTGGCCAGACCACTATGCACTGGTTGGATGGAACTTGCTCTGCAGACCAGGTTGATCCTAAACTCTTGGTGATCACTTATCTGCATCTCCTGACTGCAGAGATTGCATGGTGTGGACCACGGTGGCCAGCAATGCTAGGAATCCTTTTCCTAAATCTGTGGAATAATGTTCCATCAAGTTTTAGCGATTCTTATCTCCTCTGCTGTTGCCTTTGTCCCTCCCTCCCTCTCTCTAAGATGCCAGTTAAGTGCAAACTGTACCTTCGCACTCTGTTATGTCTTTTAGCCGTTTTTATATTTTAATTTTTTATTTATTTTTTTATGTGTATGAGTGCTTAGTCTGTGTGATACGTGTGTGCCTGATGCCCATGGAAGCTGGAAGAGGGTGTCAGATCTCCTGGGACTGGACTTACAAATGGTTTCGAGTCACCCTGTGGGTGCTGGGAATCAAACCAGGTCCTTTGCTAGCTTAGCCAATACCCTTAACCACCCAGCCATCTCTCCAGCCCAGTTCTATCTTTTTATATTTCATTCTTGATTTCTCTTTCACTAATGCTTTCTTCAACTACTGTGCTACTTAAAGTTTTTTAATTAATTAATTAGTTAATTTTTAATTTTTAATTTTTTTGGTTTTTTTGAGATGGTTTCTCTGTGTAGCCCTGGTTGTCCTGGAACTCATTTTGTAGACCAGGCTGGCCTCGAACTCAGAAATCCGCCTGCCTCTGCCTCCCGAGTGCTGGGATTAAAGGTGTGCGCCACCACTGGCCGACTTAGTTAATTTTATGTATACAATAATTAATTTTATGCATACAAATGTTTTTGTATGTGTCCCACGTGCATACGTCAAATGCCCTGGAGTTGGAGTTATGAGTAGTTGTGGGTGCTAAGACTAGAACTCAAGTCCTGAGGAAGACCAGCTAGTGCTGTTAGCTGCTGAACCATCTCTCCAGCCCCTACTGTACTACATTCAACAGTCTCCCGACTTACAATTTTGCTTAAACTTCAGTTTTGAAGTTTCTCATCAGCTTTTTTTTTTAAGGCTCTTTTGACAAGTTTTGTGATTCCTAGTCTCAGTTGGAACATTGCTTTCAAATGTTATGCAGCTTCATTTGAACACACACGATTGCCTCAGTTACTTTATAATCTTTTTTTTTCTTCATAAAATTTTTATTATAGTTTGACAACCTAGCCTGTTTTCAGATGAAAACAAAAGATATGATCCCTTTGTTGTTTAGATTTAAAAAAAAATTCCTAGACACTTCCATAAGACAGGCTTCGTCCTCCTTTGACATTAACTTTTAAGATTTATTTTATCGTGTATACTTATGGGCATGAGTGTGCGACCATACCAGGGTGTGTGTGTGTGAGTGCAGGTACCAAGGATGCCAGCGGTGGCAGGTGACCCTGGTACTGGTGAGGGCTCTGGTGCTGAACTCAGGTCCTCTGCAGCAGCACTGTGTCATCGCTCTGCCCCCCCCACCCCAATCGCCTCTGTCATCTTTTGGCACTGTTAGGAATCAGACTCAGCACCTTGCCCATGCCAGGCATTGCACTACTGCTGAGCTAACTCACGATTGACTCATTGGAGAGTGGGAGGAGCCTTGCTTCAGTGCCTAACCATTCTTGAAATTTAGTATGCACTATGGCCAGAAAAGCTTTCTGAGAAAATTCATCCGTTTGCCTCTGTTTGTAATACTTACTGTTTTGAAATGAAATGGTGCATGATTCTCTATATTCTAGACTTATTATCGCCCGCTCTGTACTTTTACAGATTCTGTAACAGCAAAATTGGATTTACTGTATTTGTCTCCTTTCTCTCTTGTCCATGTGGCCAAATTCAAATATTTGGATGTACACATGTGGTGCATACACACAGACACAGACATGTACACATAATAAGCACACAAGTAAATAAGTAAATAGATAATAAATCTGTGTCTTCTTTTATGGGGGGGGAGGGGTTCCAGACAGGGTTTCTCTGTGTAGCCCTGGCTGCCTGGGGGGGGAGGGGTTCCAGACAGGGTCTCTCTGTGCAGCCCTGGCTGTCCTGGGGGGGAGGGGTTCCAGACAGGGTCTCTCTGTGCAGCCCTGGCTGTCCTGGGGGGGAGGGGTTCCAGACAGGGTTTCTCTGTGCAGCCCTGGCTGTCCTGGGGGGGGAGGGGTTCCAGACAGGGTCTCTCTGTGCAGCCCTGGCTGTCCTGGGGGGGAGGGGTTCCAGACAGGGTCTCTCTGTGCAGCCCTGGCTGCCTGGACCTCACTCTGTAGACCAGGCTGGCCTCGAACTCAGAAATCCGCCTGCCTCTGCCTCTCAAGTGCTGGGATTAAAGGCGTGCACCACCACCACCCAGCTATAAATCTGTATCTTTAAATAAAAACAGCAGTAGGAAGGAGGGAACTGCAGAGCAGAGACCCAGGAGGGTCATAAGCCACGCCCCTAGGTTCTCAGAGACAGCCCCTAAGTGCTCTGGCCTAGTGGAGGGATACATGGATTTATACTGTGACAAGACTTCTGGGAGGCAGTTAGAGAAACAGGGAGCCTGAGTTAGATCACAGGGGGCCAGTTTTGGGGGGTCATACCTTGCACGAGTCATACTACTCCATGTCATTGGAGTGACATATTAGATATTCTGTTATCAGATACATCACAATTCATACCAGTAGCAAAATTACAGCTACGAAGTAGCAACAAAAATAATTGTATGGTTGCGGGTCACCGCAACATGAGGCACTGTCTTAACGGGTCTCAGCATTGGGAAGGCTGAGGACCACTGGGCTAGAAGCTTGAGCTTCTGAGGCCCTAGAGAGGCAGTGGGTGTGGCTGGAATGGAGGGCTGGCTCTCACCAGCCACGCAGGATGGAACTCATGAAGAGTCACTTTGATTTAATGACATAAAAACGATACAGTAATTATGAACTAAAAAATATAATAGCTGACAAAATTCAACAATAGAAATACCCTTTTGAAAATATAGTACAAATATAATTCTGAATAAATAACAATGTTTACTTGTGTTGTAAACAACACAAATGTACAGTTTGACTTATATACAGTGCATCAGATAAACATATTTTCTAGTAGAATGGAAACAGTGTCATATGTTATACAAATAGATTCTACACGTAATGATTTTGTAGGTAAAAGTCCTCTGGAAGATTTTTAATATAGAGAAAACAAAGTTCTTACTTTAGTTTGCTTTTGTCACTATAACCAAATATTTTCCTTTTAAATCACATATAATTTCACTATATGTATTCTCTGTGTGTGTGTAAGCACACGTCGCCGCTGGGTTTTCTTTCTTTAGGTGATGCTGGGTCTGAACTTAGGGCTCATGCACATTAAGCCTAAAATCTCTCCAAGGCTATGGCAGTCTAACGCACACTCAAGACTTAGAGCAACTCAGACTAATGTCAAGATGGATGTGCTCTTAACTTGTGCTTAAAACACCTGGCCGACATTGTTGAATCTTTTCCCCAGGTCTTCCCGTTCTTGCCACACAATCAACCAAGCAATCGTATTTGCCACTGTTTTAGATGGGGTCTTGTTCATATCAAAAGATGAATGTAAAATATATCTATCTATATCTATCTATATCTATATACCGGAGCCATGGGCACTGTGATTGTAATTCTATTACGGAGGAAGCTGCAACAGGAGGATTATGAGTTTAAAGCCTAGGGTTACAGAGTGAGCCTTGCTCAAAAAAACAGAAAGAGCAAATTCTTTGTTGACCCGGGACTTATAAAGGAGAGCTCAGAGTTGAGCTTCTTCTCCTGGCTGAGGAACAGGCTAATGGGCAGAGCAGTCATGTGAGGTTAAACACGGGTGTGGCTGTCTCATGTGCTGAGCACTCTGCAAGGAACATGCTCTGCAGGACATGGGGACTTGTGATGTCCATGATGATTACTCTAGGGCCTGGTAGCTCCCTTCCTTCCACACCACAGGAGAAGCGCTGCCCTGGCTGTGTCTTGTTTCCAGTTCTTCTCAGAGCTCTGTTGTCTGTCACTCTTTCTTGTATTGTGTGGCTCTTAGGTGGCTAGCTTTTTATAACATAAAGTTGCAATTTTGAATGCTTTAGGTCTATGCTCCTGCTCTAGGGCAGTGATCTTAACCTTCCTGATGCTGCCACCCTTAGATACAGCTCCTCATGGTATGCTAACAAAACATTATTTTTGTTGCTACTTCTTAATTGTGTAACTTTGCTACTTTTATAAATTGTAATGTAAATGTCCGATATGCGACCCCTCGAAGGGGTCATGACACAGGTCGAGAACCACTGTTCTTGGTTCCATTCACCTGTTTTTCTAGATATTTTTAGTTCATTTGGATATACAAATGAGCGAGTGATTTGAAATAAGCTGGTGGAATACAAGTATTTAAGTTCTTAAAGCAGGCTCCTGGGAGAGGCAGGAAGAGATGAGTGGGTAATACGAGAGGTAGGTTTCCTGTGCACTACTCAGTCATCAGGAGACACAGACTGTGAGCCTGAGACAGGGAGACAGTGAAAACCAAAGCGCATGGAAGGGGAAGTGTGCGCACACAGTGGCTCAAGGGCAAATGAATAGAAGAGTAAGATCCTGGGTTAGAAGCTGTAAGCAGAGACGGGGATGACAAGTGAAAAGTGGTAGGATTTAAATGTGCAGATAGGCAGATATAAAACTGGAAATGTGTTCTAGATTAAAATGTTATCATGTACATCCATTTCACCTCACTACATTATAATACTGAAGACTAGGTATCTTATAAAGAAAAGCAGTTATGGGGCTAGAGAGATGTTTTAGTGGTAAAGAGCTCCTGCTGGCTTTCCAGAGGACCCGAGTTCATGTGCACCATGTCAGGAGGCTCACAGCAGCCTTAACTCCAGCCTCAGGAGATCTGATATTTGCTCTTCGTCTCTACAGGAACTTGTACATGTGTAGCATACATATAATATATGGATATAAAATATAAATAAATATAACTGTATTTTTATTTATTTATATATAAATATATGAATATATTTATATATAAATATATTTTTATTTTTATAAATATATTTAGTTATATATAAATAAATATAGTTATATATAACTAAATAAAATTTAATATATAAATATTTTAAATAAATAATATATAAATAAATAAATTTTGCCTGGAACTTACTCTCTAGCCTTGAGCTCACAGAGATCCACCTGCCTCTGCCTCCCAAGTACTGGGATTAAAACCGTGCACCACCATACACAGCCAAGAAGTCATGTGTCGAGACAGTAAGTCAGGGGTCAGGTGCAAGCTTTCTTACAACTTGCTTGCAGAAGAACTGACTTGGAGTCCCAAAAGAACCACCTTAGTCTCTTTTGAGAGGAGGACAGCCAGGAACCTAATGGCCTTCCACCAAGGCCTTCCTCTTCAGAAGTCTGCCTCCTCTTACATCCCCATGGCGAGGACCAAGATTCTAACACATTTGTGATAAACACAGACAGAATCAGAGCTGCTAGGCTGGATAAAAAGGCACAAGGCACGAGAGACTTCCATGGAACTCAGACTAACATTATCCCAGTACAGCCCTGAAGCTGCCTCTCTTTCCCTTTTGTGTTCTAAAGAACATACCCAGCCGGGCGTGGTGGCGCACGCCTTTAATTCCAGCGCTCGGGAGGCAGAGGCAGGTGGATTTCTGAGTTCAAGGCCATCCTGGTCTACAAAGTGAGTTGCAGGACAGCCAGGGCTACACAGAGAAACCCTGTCTTGAAAAACCAAAAAAAAAAAAAAAAAAAAAAAGAACATACCTAGGCCTTGTTTATGGTTGGTATGTGTTCTTCCCCTGACCCCTGGACCTCTGACCCCAGCTCTGTCACATCTTTAGAAGCAGGTCCAACATGTGAGACCCGCCAGAGAAAGTATTGAAGGCACAGTAAAGAATCAAGTCCATTTAAGTCAGTATTCTCTTGAGGACAAAAAAGGATATTTTGTTTTCTTCCTGTGTTAAAGAGTGAGAACAAACAAAAAAAAATCCCAGATACCATGCCTTTGGCTTTTGGGCAGCATGGTCCCACACTCATTAATTAATATTAATTAGAGCATAACTCATAATTAATAACATCAGAAAACCAGGGAGTGTAGCGGGAGCCGAGCCACATGACCCCATTGCCTTTCCCTAAACTACAGTCCGTCTGATTTCTGGCTGCTAAGTAGGAAGGAAACAGAAGGCCAAAATCCCTATTCCTGAAAAAACGTGCTCCTTCTCCCCCACCAGCGCCTGCTTCTATTTGATTCTGCACGTGAACGCTGGGTCCTGTTCTGTGACGCAGCCACCTGCTCCCTTACACTCCACAGTGACTAGCAGAAGGTGACTTAACGCTAGCTACACTCCCTAAAACTCAGCCTCTGTCTTTCCCTTACTCTCATTACGCTGACACTTGTCCCAATCCAGTGGGTACATAAGTCACGGACAATAGTCCTGCCCCCTAAGTGAGGTTACATCTGAAGGCAGTGTCACAAAGTGGCATTCCCTTTTTGTTTTGTTGTTGACCAGATGCCCAAGCAGTGTACACATTTGAGACACAGTGTCACGTGGACCAGGATTGTGTTTGATACAAACTCATGAATGGGCTGTGGTCAGCTGCATGTGAGAATGGCGATCATTCCTTTAGAAGCTTAAGCTGATTTGAGTGTGCCTGCCTCTCTCTCTCTCTCTCTCTCTCTCTCTCTCTCTCTTTCTCTTTCTCTCTGTGTGTGTGTGTGTGCGCACATGCAAGTGTGCATGTATTGGCGCTATGGATTTTTTATTTGTCTTTTGGTGACATCTTTAACATTTAATGTGGTGCTGAGGTCCAACCACACTGCTTGTGGCTTCCATACATCAGGGTTGGCTGAATGTGGCCTGCTGATCGTTCTCAGGGTACAGGTGGGTTTAGAGACCTGCATATGCGAGTAAGTTACCATAGCCTTGGACAAATATGAGGCTGGGGCATACCATAGCCCCATAGTTAGAGGCTGCTGTTGTGCCACTATTGTTTTTCTTGGATGAATGTCCACAGTGATGTTGCTATGAAACTGGGAAGTCCCATCCACCATGTTACCTTCTCTATTTTTTATTTTAATTTTTAAAATTTTAAACATTTATTTACTTTTTGGATTTTTCGAGACAGGGTTTCGTAACCCTGGCTGTCCTGGAACTTACTCTGTAGACCAGGCTGGCCTTGAACTCTCAAGAGATCCACCTGCCTCTGCCTTCTGAATGCTGGGATTAAAGGCATGTGTCAGCCCAGCCTGACTTATTAATGTCACCCTTTAGGGTTTATTTAAAAGATGCTAAAAAAAATGGATATTTCCATAAGAATTTTAGATATTTCAGAAATGATAACTTGTAATTTATAGAATTCAGGACTAAATGAGAAAGTCTATCAATTTATGTCTGGCATATACAATATTTGGTAATTTTCCTTCTGTGTTTTGGATTTTTTGTATGTAAAATATATGCTTCCTGTCATACAGTTGAAGTTTTCAAAGTATAATTCTTATTTTGAATTTATGGCGAAGGTTCTGAGTTTAGTGTACACTGTCAGTGTTCAGTCGCCTACTGAGCAGAGGACGTTAAGGTAACACGTGTGTCGCCTTCACTGTAGCCTAGTCCATTTTCATTATACAGACAGTTACAAAGACAGTCTCAGCACTCACCTTGCTGACCTAGCCATGTGCATGGTGCTGGCAGAAAGACTCTTCTAAGAGTAGAAAAAAAATAGACTTATTTTAATCAATTGTGTAAACCATGTGCACTGGTACAGTGTCTTAGTTTTCTCTGTATTATAGTTCTTTTTCCTACAGGAAGAGCCCTTCCCCCACATGGCCAGTCTATTCCAGATGCTCACTGTCAGCCTTGCCCCTTTTCCAGGAGGCTGCACTTGGTTTTTATAGAACTTTTCACCATTGTTTTGTTTTTTTTTTCAGGTCAGTGGATAAATCTGTCATCATACATGGTATCGTAAGTACTTCATATCTTCTATGTGACCTATATAAATTGTTTATGTGACCACTGCACTTCAGATTTATTTAAAAATATATATTTATTTTTATATAGATATTTATGGTGCCCAAGAATTATCATATACATTCTCACAATGCTGAAATAGTAAGATAACTTGGAAAAACCTTAAATATTTCAATAATGTCTTTATGATGGGTGGAAGTTTAGATCTAACAAGAGGGAACACAGAGTCAGAGAGCACCAGTGTCCAAACAGTCATCATAGGTGGCTTCCATACAGCAGGGTTGGCTGAATGTGGCCTGCTGATCGTTCTCAGGGTACAGGTGGGTTTAGGGACCTGCATATGCGAGTAAGTCACCATAGCCTTGGACAAATATGAGGTTGGGGCAGATCTATATGAGGAAATGCTGAATCGCATGAATTTAAATAAAAATGGAAGTTTTACATCTCACCAAAAGACTAGTTGGTGAGAATGATCTTTGAGAGCAATTCCTTGCCTAGTACATCATTGCCTAGGTTCAGGCATCAGCCAAGCCAGCCAGTTAATAGAGGCATAAGTCGGCAGAGCGTGGTATCAACCGAAGATTAGTTACCCACGCAGGAACTAAAGTCATATGATGCTCATGCAAAAATTGGGAACAAACACTCAAGGAAACAGAGCTGTGGTATTTCCTACCAGCTTGTTATGAGACAGTTTATATTCACAAATAGTTATAACATTGCTTTTCATCTATAAAACATGAGCTACTCCTCACTAAATACACCTGTCCTTACTATTTAATCTTGGAAGAGCAACCTCAGTTGAGAAAATGCTTCCATCATATTGCCTGTAGGCAAGTCTGTCAGACATTTCTCTTAATTATGCCTGTGAGAAGCCACCCACCCTGAGGCCATGGTACTGAAAGCGAGCAGGCAGAGCCAGCCGTGGAGAGCAGGCCAGAAACTGCAGGCCTCCTCGGCCTCTCCTGCCTCAGTTCCTGCTCTGACATACCTCTGTGGTAGACCGTGCTTTGGAAGTGTAAGCAAAATAAACCCTTTTCTCCCCACGTTGCTTTTAGAAACGGTGTTTTATTTATCACGATAGAACCCCTAATGAGGACAATACCTGTACCTCGATGGCTGCCTATGTGTAGTCGGAGTGTCAGCGACTTTCATTTGCTGACCCTGCAGTACATATAGATCAGTTATATCAGTAGGAATACTCGGTACTTTATTATGCAATTGGGTTTCTATTAAAATTCTTGTCCGAATTGGCAACTGGCAGGGGTTCCTGTATAGAAAGCTCTAAAGCCTTAGTTAGGGATGTCAGCTCTCCTGTTGTCTCTAAGTTAGATTTGACAAGTTAGTTGCTAGTAATGTCCTCAGCTTGTGGATCCTGGAAGTGAGGCGCCATCCCTAGCCTGTCTCCTGTCCAAGTAACAGTTACTCTGTTGTCTTTCAGGGCCCTCAGAGTGTGCTACACACGCTGACTCAGCATACCAGGTCAGAAGTGAATCTCACTGTGTTTACTGTGTTTACTAACAAATTAGCCAGACTCTGTGTAACGGCTGCATCCATCTGTCTATTACGTAGGTATGTTACGACTTGTGCGTTTGCACCCAACACTCTCTTACTTGCTACTGGTTCAATGGACAAGACAGTGAACATTTGGCAGTTTGACCTGGAAACACCTTGCCAAGGTCAGTAAGATGACCCCATCCTTGTTTGTTCTGTGGTACTCTCAGACCCAGGGCCTCCGTCCTGCTGGGCAAGTGCTCTCTGCAAACTCCAGCCCCAGGCCAATCGATGAGCATCCTTAACCCATGTCAACACTAATCAGAAATCTGGGGGGTACTTTCTTTGTTGTGGTTCTGGGGATCGAACCTGCATGCTCTACCTCAGAGCTATACTCCCAAGCCTAAACTTTAATAAGTCCTTTGGCATGCTATTCATAGTGCCTTTCTCAACACACCGTACAGATTCAAATTCAGTATACCATAAAACTAATTTTAGAGGGTCCTGTGTTAGACTGGTGTTAAATGCTTGCATGTACATTCACGTGTGTCTCGATGCCCATGGTTTTTACATTGTTTATGTTTGGAGCTAGGTTTTTCTGGTAAATGTAGCCTGAGGACAGAATAGGAATTACAGATTTACCGTGCTGGCTTTCTTCCTTGGCCTCACCGAGAAACACAGCCTACAGCTTAGGCGATTCACATTGAGCACTGTCAGCAGTGACAATATGCTATGCTGATATGCAGGTGACAGAGCAAGCTGAATTTCCCTTCACTGGTGGGAGGATTATAGTGTGAAGAAAAATTGGACTAGAAGCGAAGGTCAATGTGGCTGGCATGCACGAGGCGCGAGATTTGTTCCCCAGCACCACAAAATCAAAAATTGTCTTTCTGCAGTGAAGAAGAAGTTCATAAAGAATAGCATTTCCTGTAGCATTTGCTCACTACTGTAAGAGCTGCTACACTTCTTAGAAGGAAGTGTATGCTGTCCAGTGTGTCCAAAGTGGGACTGTCTGGAGAAGCAGTATGTGGTTTGCCATTCACATGGCCTGCTGTGTTTTAAAGCAGGAAGCATGAACGACCCGCTGAAACATTTCACTGAAGAATGGTCAGAGGAGGATGTCTCCGTGTGGCTTCGTGCTCAAGGCTTGGAAGACCTCGTCGGTATTTTCAGGGCAAACAACATCGATGGGAAAGAACTATTGCATCTCACAAAGGAAAGTCTGGCTGGTGATTTGAAAATCGGTAAGGATAGTGGAGCTAGGCAGTCTCTAGAGTCTTAGTGAGGTCCCCTGCTGATGGGCTTAGCTGCTTGCACTTCCCTCTTCCTCTTCTAATCCAGGTTAGTCCTTCATTGGAGAGGGAAGAAGAACGCATTTCTTCATGTAACCAAACCTCGCTTGGAATTACAATTTTAGAAAGTTACGCATTTTAAAACTTGATTACAGTTCAGATCCTTAAAATTTACTTTTCAAAACAAAACCCTTTGTGTTTGTGTGTCTAAGTCCGTGTAACAGGCGTGTCTGCATGTGGGGGTGGGGCACAGGGCAAACTCTGCTGTTGCTCAGGAGCCAGCCACACTGTTTTTGCAACCTGCTGTGTATCCTCAGGGCTAAGATTATAAACATGGGCCACCACACCTGGCTTGTCACATGGGTTCTGGCTGTTGAACTCAGACCCTCATGCTTGTGTGACAGCTGAGATACCTCACCAGTCAAAATGACTCTCTGAAGAGAGGTGTACACCACGCAGTGGTGTGTATGTGTGTGTGTGTGTGTGTGTGTGTGTGCACGCGCGCATGTAGTACAGTCATTACCACTATTTAATTTTGGAATATGTTTATCAGTGGTAAAAGAAACCTCATCTCTTATTTCTTTCCCTTTCTAGCTTTTGGAACCCGTATTTTGTGTGCAAACCCACCCGTTATTGACATTTTATATTAGTACTTGCCACAAGTGACCTTTTCTTTCCATCCTGTCTCCTTTTGCTTGTCATCAGCTGATAGAATTCAGGACAGTGCCGTGTTTTTAAATGTAATGAATAATACTTCTATGAACATGAAGTTTTTGTATGAATGTCTTTTTTCAGGTTTCTTGTGCATCTGTTCAGAGTAGAATTGGTGAATCATAGATGACTCTGTGTGTGACACTGGAGACGTTGTCAGGCGTTGTACAGTCCCACCAGCACTGGGGGCGGGCCTGGTTTCTCCCCACGCCTGTCTCCTCTTGTTATTAGCATCGTCCAGCAGTTATGGTTTCTCCTTTAGGTTTTGGTTTTCATTTCCTTGTTGACTGATTAGGTTTTTGTCTCATTGCATCTGAGTTGCTATGGCAAAACCTATAAACTAGGTACGACCAGAAATTGATTTCTTCATTCTGCCAAGTCCAAGCTGAAGGGACCGGCAGGTTTGGTGTCTCGTCAGGAGTGATTTCTGGTTTCTGGACAGTGCTTTTCCCACTGTGCCACCTTCACCCAGTGGGATGGGTGAGCTCACTCTCTGGGGCCTCTGATCCTGTTTGTCCCCAAAGCCTCACCCTTTAACACCACTGTGTGATTTGCTTGTTTTCATACTTGGTCCTGGCCTAAGGCTGGAAAGCAATGGTGACAGATTTCAACATGTCAACATTCTGATTTACAGTTTGGAAAACTGGCAATTTCAGTAATTTAGAAGCAGAACTAGAAAATATGTTCACTGGAACATCTGGTCCTTCATATCACTCTGAAATATCTGATATCTTAGTATTATATATCAAGATCTATGTGGCTATGATGCTGTGATCCTCCTGCCTCAGCCTCTCGCAGGCTATGATTATAGGCATGCACGCCACATACCCAGCCATTCTGAAGGGCGTTGAAACGTTGTTTTATTTCTCTTCAGGATAGAAGTTAACTTTTAATCTTCAAATCCTATTTTAAACTACAAAGAACCTTCTTTAGCTTTGAGATTTAGGAAAAGCATATTTTTCCTTAAGACAGTAAATAGGACTGAGACAGAATTAATGGTGGGATTGAAAATAAGTAGAAGAGGCAAACTGGTGGCATACATGCTGATGCCTGCATTTTGCACGCAGAAATGTTTGCCTACATTCGTCATTGTAGCTTGATCTCCCAGTTTCTAATGCCAGTTAAAATCCAGATCTGTTAACCATTTGGGGTATGGGAGTAGCCATGTGCTCGCTATAAAGCATGGTGGGGTGGGGTGGTCCCAAGCTAGAGTATCCATTCTTGGTGGACACAGGAACTGTTGCTAAGAGACTGAGCACTGTCACGCCCCTTGTCAAGAGGCCTTTTGTAAATGTAGGAAAAGGGGCTTTTAACATGCTTGAGTTTCTCAATAGAGTGCTTTAACCAAAGGTAAGCCAATTTCTGCGTTGCCAGTGAAACCCTCATAGTGAGGTCTTGTCTCATCAGAACCAGGTTCCCAAGAAGGGTGAATAAGGTGTGCCACTGTGGATGTGTCCTCCGCTCATCTTCTACCTTCCAACGCTTCCCCTTCAGAGTCCTTGTTTCCCCTAAGGGCTAACTCCTTATGTCATACATACATTTGTACAAGGAGCATCCGTCCACGATGTTAAGACTGAAGAGCAAGAAAATCAATTCTGGACAGGATTAGTGAAGCCCTCAGTCCAGTCACTAGACCCGTGTGTGCACACTGGCCCGAGTTCACAGCCAGGCCCTCAGAATACTGCGAGGTGCCGTGGAGCTTGGAACTTGCAGTCGATAACTGGCATTAGGAACTGAGAGATCGCATTGCCTGTATTTTCCCTCTCCCTCTCTTACTTGCTGGACACCAGGAGGCATCCAGCTTCATTACTGAGTATTCCCTTGCAGTCCTCTGCCTCTAGACAGGCCAGCTCTCCTTCCACTTTTTGTTGGTCTGAGTGTTGTGCCGTTAAGTGAAAGCGAATCACTAACTCCGTCAGTGAGGTAACACCGATGGCTCCAGGCCTTACCCATCTTCACAGCCTCAAGTTCTGAAAGTCCATTTCCCTTCCCAGGAACGTTTCACTTCACAGACCTTCCCTTGCTGCCTAATGTAACGGATCTTCTTTCAGAATCTCTAGGGCTGCGCAGCAAAGTCCTGAGGAGTATTGAAGAGCTCAGGGCCAAGATGGATTCCCTCTCTTCCGGAATCCCTGACGAGTTCATCTGCCCAATAACCAGAGAACTCATGAAGGACCCCGTCATCGCATCAGGTATGTGTGCGCGCTGTGGGGCTCAGCGTGTGACGTGCTCCCCGGAGGGCAGGAGAGCACTTCTCATAAGCTTGCTGTGACTGGGCCGTGTTCAGGACTCCCATTTTGTTTCTACTAAGTGGGTTTCTTTCTCCTTTTTATAAGAAAAATCATTAAATCCAAAAAAATAGCACACTATATATTTTGTAGTAAATAAACTGGGCATAGTAAGTTTGGAATCGAGACAAAGTGATTGAGTTTCAAAATCTCACGGAAGTTCATGTGGCTATCAGCCACAAAGACTGTATGGATTGTGTGTTCGTGTGCATGCGCACATAGAGGCGCTGGGTATCTTTCTCTGTCACCATCTGCTTTACTCCCATAATTCCCTCAGTAGAAGCCTAAAATTTGCAGATGCTTCTAATTTTTTTTTTATTTTTATTATTTTGGTTTTTTGGGACAGGGTTTCTCTGTGTAGTCCTGGCTATCCTGGAACTCACTCTGTAGACCAGGCTGGCCTTGAACTCAGAAATCCGCCTGCCTCTGCCTCCCGAGTGCTGGAATTAAAGGCGTGCACCACCACTGCCGGGCACAGATGCTTCTAATTGATGTTATCTTGTTTTACATCAGTAAATGATCTCTTTTTTATTGCTGAGTAGTGTTCCATTGCACTAGATACACTATCTCCACTAGCTGGCAATGAATGGGCTGTCATGTCTGAAGCTGCTGTGACATTCATGCAGAGGTCTCTTTGTCTGGACAGGACTCATTTTCTCACAATAAAATACTTAGCAGTGGGGCTTGTAGGTGGTTTACTAAGTGCATGTTAAAACTGCCCAAATGTTTCTCTAGGGGGAAGCCACCATTTTAAGTTCATAACGGAGAATTCCAGTTTCTGCCCATATTTGCATGGTGGTGTTGGTTGTTCTAATCCTGAATCACATTGTACTATTAGTCCTCTCCCTGCGATGAAGCATCTTTTCATATGCCTCCTAGTACATCTTTCATAATATGCCCTCTAGCCCTTTTTTCATTTTGTGTTGTCAGTTTGATATTCTAGGTGAATATGAATGCATTGCCTGTATTTTCTCTATGGCATCTTTGGGAAAAACAATGTTTGATTTCGACGGAGTCCACTGCATCATTTTCACATTTATCGATCATTTCGTAATTCTTAGAATCCACCATCGCAGGTCTGACTGCTTGGCTTGTGGTCTGAAGGCCTGACAATGGGGAGTCAGACTCCGGTTGAGTTCCCTGAATGCATTGCTGTGTGTTGTTTCAAGGCATTGATATGGCATGTATTTGTTCTCTTGTTCAGGGCACACTCTCTTCCCGACTGGCATTTCTGTAGGAAAATGTCAGCTATACTGTTCTTTTCCACCTTTCCTCTTAAACCTTTCTAGACAACCTTCGCAGCCTGGTCTGCTGACGCGTTACCTTCCCACTGAGACCGTGCTCACAACTTGAGTTGTTGAGTCATTTCTGGACATTGATTGCTCTTAGCATGCAGAATATCAGTGTACACGCTGGAGCCAGGCTGCCTGGTTTTACATCTCAGTTCTATTATCTATACCTGTGTGACCTTTGAAAGTCTTCTCGATTGAAATCAAGATAAGCTTGTGATAGAGGTGGAATAGAAGTTGTAGTTCCTTTATAATGAAATAGTAGTAACTGTATACTGAGTAGTAAACATTTATGGTACTTCATGGACTCTTTTTTGTTTGTTTGTTTGTTTTTTTGGTTTTTCGAGACAGGTTTTTCTCTGCATAGCCCTAGCTGTCCTGGAACTCACTCTGTAGACCAGGCTGGCCTCGAACTCAGAGATCTGCCTGCCTCTGCCTCCCGAGTCCTGGGATTAAAGGCGTGCACCACCACACCCGGCTCATGGACTCATTATTTAGAAAGATGTTAAGAGGTTGAACTTCTTAACATCTTCTGTGACTTCTCAGTGTTAACCCTGCAGGGCGGCTACCCATCTTAAAGATATCTTCATTCAATACATAATGGAGCAAGAAAGTTTTAGTATACTTAATTTGCTTTCTCTCTAGAAATTAAAGTCTAGAAATGGGAACTAGCACATTGGGACTAGGGCTGGCCAAGCCTGGTGACCTCAGTTTGACCTCTAGAGCATGTGCAGTGAAAAGATAAGGTCACTCCTACAAGTTGTCCTCTGACCACTACACGCACTCTACTTCCATACAAACTAAATACAATAGAAGCTAGAAGGGACTCGGCCTGCTGTCAGTGAATGTGGTTGTCCATGAACTCCATCAAAGGTCAGGACAGCTCGGGTTTTGGTCCTCACCTTTCACCTTGCTTGAGACAGGGTCTTTGTTCCTCAACTCTGTGGAGGATGCCCAGGCTCTGTGGATTCTCCTGCCTCCTCCTGTCTCACTGTAGGAGAACAGCCCTGCCCTACCACCTGGCTCTCTCTACATGAGTTCTTGGGACCCAGACTTGGAGCTTCATGCTTGCACATCACATACTTTACCCACTGGGCCATCTTCCCAGGATCTCTCTAGGAACTTTTCTTCATTCTGTGTGAAGTCTGCAGTCCTTACGTCTGGGCTGGGAATGTATCTCAGTGGTAGGGCACTTGGTAGTTTGTATCAGGCCTGCTGGGTAAGACCCTCAAACCCATGCACACATGAACCATAAAGCTCTAACATAAAGTGAAAACAAGCAAACAAGAAAAAGTAGTTCTTCCTGGTGACCTGTTTGAGCTCAGTTACCTAACTATCGTTGGATTTTACTTATGCAAATCTGAGTGAAAAGTCAGCATCCACACCTGCTCTCAGTTGTCTGTCTTCAGGGATTTGAGATGTTCTGAGGCAGCGTAGACTGTTTGAAAGCTCTGGTGGTCCTCTTAACCTGGGAGCTCTGTTTTGGGATGAACTTTGGTAGGACAGCTTGAACCATCTGGTGTGAGGATGTGTGCATGCATGTGAGACTAGAAGATGACGTTTTCCTCATAAACAGAAGCAGGGTCTTCCACTGCAGTAGAGGATATGAGAAGCTTACTGATTAAGAAAAAAATATGTAAAGCCGGGCGTGGTGGCGCACGCCTTTAATCCCAGCACTCAGGAGGTAGAGGCAGGCGGATTTCTGAGTTCGAGGCCAGCCTGGTCTACAAAGTGAGTTCCAGGACAGCCAGGGCTACACAGAGAAACCCTGTCTCGAAAAAACCAAAAATGAATAAATTAAAAAATATATATATACATATGTATATATAATAAATATGTGGTACAGGAGAAAGAAGATTATTAGCTAGGTTATGATTTATTTATATTATAAATAGGTTCCAAATGGACACTATCTTATAATGCCCTCTTTTTTTTTTTTTTTTAAATAGGGTAACTAGCAGGTCAAAAGAAATTCCTAGAAACAATTTCTATAATGAAAGAATTTGTGATCCACAGAAATAAAAGAAAGAAAAAAAAAGCTTACAGCATAGTCCACCTGCAATCTGAAACAGGACAGCTAAAACAAGGGTCTCATAATCCAGATCTCAGGAAGACATAAGAATATTGCTAAGTGCACTGGAAAGATGGCTCATCCAGTAAAGAGTACTGACTGCTCTTTCAGAGGACTGGGGTTCAAATCCCAGCACCTACATACAGCTCACAACTGTCTGTAACTCTAAGATCTGACATCTTCACCCAGACACGAGTGCAGGCAAAACACCAGTGCACATATAATGAATTTTTTTTTTTTAAGAAAGAGAATATTGTTGAATACCACAGACCTTGCCTCTCTGTGAGCGTGGTCATCATGGTTGCCAACAGCAGCTTCCATAACGAAGAAGCTCTGTACCCTGGGAAGAGAAGTCACTGTAACAGTTAGTCACACCTCTGACTAAAACTGTAGCAGGCAGAAGAACACGAGGGACAGAGCAATCAGAAAGTTTAAGTTTCAGTCTGAATGCACAGCATCCAAGATATTCATTCTGCGTAGGTACAACCACGGTGGTTGACAGGAGTTTTGAAAGGTCCTTTACCTCTGCTAAAATACACTTAACCCACTTATCCATCTGGCCTGCCAGCTCTGGAATTAGCCACCCTGGCTCTCACAGCAGGGCTCCGAGTAAGGCTGAACTGCACATGTTTTGTCGGTCTTCAGTCGTGGGAAGGACGGAGCGCTAGCTCAGCAAATGCAGTTTCAACCATAAAATGGAGGTTTTCTGGCTCACACTGTTGTTATAACTCAACAGGGTGCCGCATGCCTGTAATTACAGTAGTGGAGAGGCAGGAGGATTGCTATGAGTTTGAGGTTAGCCTGGGCTACATAGTGAAATCATGTCCTTCAAGGGAAAAGAGAAAAAAAAAAAGGAAATAGTTGGAATAAGCCTTTTTACAACAGAGCAGTAGGCACAGTATCATGGCTACTAGTGAAATGGAAGTCAAAACCTCATGGCAATTGTATTAACTGATGGCTTACTCTCAAAAAGCTGGGGAAAAGAATGAATTATCAAAAAGTTGGGAAATAGCTGGGCAGTGGTGGCGCATGCCTTTAATCCCGACACTTGGGAAGCAGAGGCAGGCAGATTTCTGAATTTGAGGAGGCCAGCCTGGTCTACAGAGTGAATTCTAGGACAGCCAGGGCTACACCGAGAAACCCTGTCCCAAACAAACAAACAAACAAACAAACAAAAGGGACAGAAAAGTCTGGCTGTTATTGAAACAAACTTGGCATTTCCCCCAAAACATACAACGTAGATCTTTGGTGTGTGCTCAGGTTCACCAGGGGAGCTGGGCACAGACCCCAGCAGCGAGAATACCCAATACTGGAAACAGTCCAGATTTGCTTCTGTCAACAGAAGAGATCCGTCAGATGCACAGCTCTACAGCAGAATGCTACTAGCCATACAGTGTTAAGAGGGGACACAAGTGGAACCACAGCTGAAGTGCACACCACGGCGCACGGCTTGTAACGCACGCATGAACAGGCAGGGGGATGCCAAGGCCCTGGCATGATATGCAGCAAGTGCCGGTGTGCATTTAGTACAGAGAGAAACAAGCCTTCAGCCTGAGTAAAAACAGCACAAGCTTAGCAGCGAAGGCACTAGCACAGAAACCCCAAGGTCACAGGTACCCTGACTGGCCTCCCCTCCTGAGGGCTGGGCTTATAGGTTGGTGCCCCTTTGCTCACCTTCAGAGACCCCAGACTTCACATGTGTGAAGGCAAACGACTCAGCACAGTGTGGCATAAAAAATGATGGTGCTTTAGTTCTTCGGTGCCACATCTCTTCCTGCTGTCTTTCTTGTGCCGTTTGATACATTCATTGAAGGGTCTTGCCGAGTTATTCCTAAGGCTCTTTTCTCCTCTCATTTCCACCAAAATTTCACAAAATCTTCACAACCCGCTAACCCCCTTTTCAACCACAGTGTCTGAATTTCACCAGGGTTCTGGTGTCAGCCGCTGTGCTTCAGGGGGACAAGGTAAGTATGCGGTGGTATTGTTCTGGACTAGCACTTCACAGAGCACCGTCCGGGCTCAGCGTGCCTTCAGGGCTACGGGCCAGCTGCTGTGGCTGGTGTATTTAGGACGCGGTACAGGCAAAGAGAGAGGACCATTGAACTCACAACAGACAGCTGGCCTGAGTACAGTTCTGCTCACTCACCCTGATCCCCGCTCTTCACCTGACTGAAGCCATGTGCTTTTTGCAGATGGCTACTCCTACGAGAGAGAAGCAATGGAAAGCTGGATCCACAAGAAGAAGCGTACGAGCCCCATGACAAATTTGGCTCTCCCTTCACTGGTACTGACCCCAAACAGGACACTGAAGATGGCCATCAACCGATGGCTGGAGACGCACGAGAAGTGAACGCGTTCACAGGCATCGGATCCACTTTCAGTGATGCCCTGCAAATGATTCAAAATGCTAAGCAGCCATCACGAAAGCAAAATAAAAGGAAAAGACAAATGTTCAATTCAGTTACTTTTAAAAACTGTAAATTATGAGCAGGGCAGTGGTGGTGCCCACCTTTAATCCCAGCACTCAGGAGGCAGAGACAGGTGGATCTCCAGGATCAGGAGTTCCAGGACAGCCCAGTTTATAGGGCAAGTCTCAGGACGGCCAAGGCTACACAGAGAAACCCTGTCTCAAAAAACCCAAAACCAAAAAAAAAAAAAAAAAAAGTCAATTATCTTTAAAACACAGATTTATATATCTATTGTCATTGCTATTTCTGTAAAGGTGAAAATATTTTTTTTTTTGCAATAATGAGAAACTATGTAGAAATAAAACTTCACTATGACTTTAAATTGCAATGCCTAAGTGTGTTCTTATTGGGCATAGGCCATATTCTGTAGCATCTGTACCCTGGAATAGACTAGATTCTGTGGGCGTTGCCAGCTTGGAAAGCAGTCATTCCATAATTCTCAGTTACCTTTATAAAAGGACTTATAACAATATAATTGTAAACTGTTTAATAAATTGAAAAACACCTCCCTCCAGGCAGGTTGACTAGCCATCTTGTTGTATTCTAAATTTGTACAGCATAAGACTTTTCTCCATTGTCCAACCTCAGAGTGAGCTAGGTCAGACGGTCCAGTTAACTTTGCTGAAACGGCTAGTTCCTTTTTTTTTTTTTTTTAAATTATTTATTTATTATATGTAAGTACACTGTAGCTGTCTTCAGACACTCCAGAAGAGGGCGCCAGATATTGTTACGGATGGTTGTGAGCCACCATGTGGTTGCTGGGATTTGAACTCAGGATCTCTGGAAGAGTAGTCAGTGCTCTTAACCGCTGAGCCATCTCTCCAGCCCGGCTAGTTCCTTTTAAACCTGAGAGTGCTTACATTCTCACACACTGGGCTTGGCTGTGCCCAGAAGTTAGCCTGGTACCTACTACACAGCCAGCACTGCATCTCCACTTACCACACAGGACCTGACCTTCAGGAAGGCTGTCGTCTATACTGACCATTCAGATGACAGCTAAAGTTGTTCCCCAGAGCAGAGCCATCATCAGCTGGAGGCTAACTACAACAAGACCGCCGGGGCAGGGAGTAGAACACTGTCTTTGGCCTTTATCTTTTTAAGTCCCCAAACACTCGAGAAGTGTCCAAGAACATTAAAATTAAGAAATCAACCATTGGATTGAACATAGGATCCCCTCAATGGAGGAGCTAGAGAAGGGACCCAAGGAGATGAAGGGGTTTGCAGCCCCCGTAGGAGGAACAACAATATGAACTAACCAGTACCCCAGAGCTCCCAGGGACTAAACCACCACCCAAAGAGTACACATGGAGGGACCCATGGCTCCTGCTGCATTGTAGCAGAGGATGGCCTAGTTGGTCATCAATGGGAGGAGAGGCCCTTGGTCCTGTGACGGCTCAATGCCCCAGTTTAGGGAAATGACAGGGTGGGGGAAGTGGGAGTGGGTGGGTTGGTGAGCAGGGGGAAAGGGGATGGGATGGGGTTTTCAGAGGGGAAACCAGGAAAGAGGGCAACATTTGAAATATAAATAAAATATCTAATAAAATTTTAAAAAGAAGAAAGGAAGGAAAGAAAAGAGAAAAGAAGAGAGAAAAGAAAGGAAAAAGCCAGCTAGCCATGCAGCCATACTCTGGAAATCCTGGGTATGGATCTGTCTCCTGGATCCTGGAATTTTAAGAATGTGCCATGAAGCCCTTACCCCAGCCTCCTAATTACTGGCAACTCTGGCTGAGCTAATCAAACTTTTTTTTTTCATTTTTTTCAGAATAATATTTCTGGCTTTTAGGGATAATATTTGAAGGTATCACTTTACCCCAGTGTGGTGGCACAGGCCCCTGTCCCTGCAGTGAGCTCCAGGCCAGGCAGGGTTACATTGGGACCACCTTTTCAAAAACAAAACAAAAATGATTGTATTCTACTTCATTTTACATTTGTGTAAGTGTCCTGGTGCATTAGAAAGTCAGAAGCAGAAATGTATCCCCTGAACTGGAGATAAGGTTGATTTGGAACACTATATAGATGTTATGGGTGGAGAGTCAGGAATCAGAGAAGTCTGGAAGCCAGCTTTAGAAAAGGTGTGTTTGACTCCAGAGGTTTTTAAGACTTTATCAGCACAGGTGAGTCACGGTGGCACCTTTCTGCAACTCTGCATTTTGGAGAGCAAGGCAGGAGGATCTTGAGGTCACTTTGAGCTACAAAACCTGTTAAAGGCTAGCTTAGGACATGTGATAGCCTGTCTCTAATAAAACAAAACACACAAATAATTGAGCAAGCAAACAAAAAACGTTAGAGAAGACCATGGAGATATTGCTGCCGGAGCCCCTGGAGGTTGTCATCCCATGGAAACACCACTGAATCTACCCACAGCAACCTGCAGGTATGACATGCAGTTTAAGGTGACACACATAGAATCCCTGCTTGCTTTTTTTTTTTTTTTTTTAATGTGCACTGGTGTTTTGCCTACATGTGTGTCTGTGTGAGGGTGTCAGATCTCCTGGAATCAAAGTTACAGACAGTTGTGAGCTGCCAAGTGGCTGCTGGGAATTGAACCTGGGACCTCTGGAAGAGCAGCCAGTGTTCTCAACCACTGAGCCATCTCACCAGCCATAATTTTTTTGGGGGGGAGGGGCGGGGGGACAGGGTTTGGCTATCCTGGAACTCACTCTGTAGACCAAGCTGAACTCACAGAGATCTACCTGGCTCTTCCTCCTGAGTGCTGGGATTAAAAGTGGGTGCCACCACCACTGGGCAGTCCCTGCTCATCTTATCCAATACTGATATTTCAGACCTTGGTTGTGATTCAGGCTTGATCATGTTAAGGGTACAGTATCACTAGTTGGAAGCCAGCGTGGTCCACAGTGTTAGTTGCAGACTAGCTCTGGATGCATGCTCATTCTGTACTCATGAAACAACCTGTTATAGGCGCTGCCTATAACTTAGTGTTCAGTGGCTCAGTGACTGAGGTGGGTGGGCATGTCCTCATGCATTTGCACCTAGCCTGTCTATTCCAAGAATCTCAGAGCAGCCCGCACTGCTGATACTGCTCCTGAGCATATACCCAAAAGATACTCTACTATACTACAAGGACATGTGTGCTCCACTATGTTCACAACAGCTTTAATCTTAATAGCCAGAAACTAGAAACAACCCAGATGTCCTTCAACTGAAGAATGGATACAGAAAAGGTGGTTCATTTACACAATGGAATACTATTCAGCTATTAAAAACAAAAACATCATAAAATTTTCAGGCAAATGGATAGAACTAAAAAATATCATCCTGAGTTGAGGTAACCCAGACCCCAAAACACATGCATGGTATGTACTCACTGATTAAGTGGGTATTAGCCCAAAAGTACAAGATACCCATGATATACCCCACAGACCCAAAGAAGCTAAACAAGAAAGGCCAAGGGGCTTGAATCTCACTTAGAAGGGAGAATAAAATAGTCATAGGAGGCAGTTGGAGGGAGGGAACTAGGTGGGAGAGGGGACTGGGGGTGTGGTGGGGGGAGTGTCAGGATCAGGTGTAGGGAGAAACAGAAGGCCAGAAAGCCAAGAGAATGGAAATCAGCAGCTCTAGGATCTCTAGGAAGTCCCAGAGACCTGGGATGGGGCAGGGGGGCTCCCGGGAGTTAATGCAGGTGACTTTAGCTGAGATGCCTAACAGTGGGAATATAGAACCTGAGAAGGCTCTTGTAGCTAGGCAGGACCCCCCAGTGGAGGGATAATGACACCAACCAACCCACCCATAAAACTTTCGACCCCAAATTTGTCCTGGCTAAAAGAAATGCAGGGACAAAGATAGAACAGAGATTGGCTAACCAGTAACTGGGCCAACTTGAGACCCATCCCATGGGCAAGCACCAAGCCCTGACACTATTAAGGATACTGTTAGGCTTGTAGACAAGAGCCTAATATAGCTGCCCTCTGAGAGGCTCTACCCAGCAGCTGACTGAAACAGATGCAGATGCCCACAGCCAAACAGTGGACAGACATCGGGGACTCTTCTGGAAGAGTTAGGGGAAGAATTGAAAGTCCTAAAGGGGGATAGATCTCCAGAGAAGGACCAACAAAGTCAACTAACCTGGGCCCCTGGGAGCTCTTAGAGACTGAGCCACCAACCAAACAGCATACACAGGCTGGGCCAAGGCTGCTGGAACATATGTAGCAAACAAGCAGCTTAGTCTCCAAAGCTGTCTGTGGAATCCAGTCCCCAACAGGACTGCTTTGTCTGGCCTCAGTAGGAGAGGTTATGCTTATTCCTGCAGAGACTTGGGGTGTGTGTGTGTGTGTGTGTGTGTGTGTGTGTGTTGGGGGGAGGGGGAGGGTCTCAGAGGAGAGGGGGATCGGGAGAGACCCTATGGGGGGGAAATGTCTAGGCTGTAAATAGACCTTGTCTCAAACAACGTGAATGTATGGGTGAACATACAAACTAGTAACTGAATGAATATCTAAAAGGCCTGTGGGATGGCCCAGTGGGAACTGCTCTATCATTCACGTAGCACCACAGAAAAATTAGAAAATCTTGTGAATGAGAGGCTGGAGAAGGGGTCGGCAGTTAGGAGCACTGGCTGTTCTTCCTTAAGTCTAGGGTTCAGTTTACCGAGTCCACACAGGTTTACAACGCTGCCGCGCCAGGTCCTGGGAATCCAGGGCCCTCTTCTGGACTCCGCAAGCACCAGGAGCACACAAAGCAGACAGACTTAATTCAGACAGGCAGACAGATAGACAGACAGAATACTCACACAAATAAAATAAACACACCTTAAAAGCATTTTCTAAATGAAAAGCATTGTAGACATTTAATCACAAGATTGTCCCAGTCTGCTGTGCATAAATAAAATACCACTTAGAAATTTAAAAAAAGAAAGAAGAAAGGAAGGAAAGGAAGGAAGGAAAGGAAGGAAGGAAGGAAGGAAGGAAGGAAGGAAGGAAGGAAGGAAGGAAGGAAGGAAGGAAGAAAAAGCAGGGTGGTGGTGGTACACACATTTATTCCCATTGGATAGCAGAGGCAGGGGGATCTCTAACTTCGAGGCCAGTTTGGTCTATAGAGTGAGTTTCAGGACAGCTAGGGCCTTAAAGAGAAACCCAGCCCCCAAAACAACAAAGAAAACAAAAAGAAATCAGGGATAAATGATGTAAACACACCGTTTACTTTCTCCTATTTCATGAACACACAGTGAGTAAATTCCGTTACAGAAAACTGCCAACTCTAGCTGCCAAAGCAGCGTCTTTTCTTTGTAACTACTGCCTTGTGAGCCTCTGGACGGATGCTGAACTGTATTGTTTCCCAAGCAGAGCCCTTCCTCCATCTACTATTGTAGAAGGTCATATGTCTTATTCTACATGATCTACCGTTTCATTGTGAGCAAAACAGGTAAAAATGGGTTCTAAAGAGTGGGGCTTCACATTGCAATCTAAAGAGAAATTGTTATTTCTAACATTTTAATTTAAAAGTTACCATTAAAGCATCTCTCTCTCTCTCTCTCTCTCTCTCTCTCTCTCTCTCTCTCTCTCTCTCTCTCTCTCCTGCTGGCACAAGTCCCTCTGGGTTGTTTTGGAACAGATGTTGTGTTCCACTCATAAGTGATCCCAAGATCCTAGGTGTGCTAGGGCGCCTGTGGTGAGGAGAGTCCTCTGGGGACCTTGGGACTGTCCTGAGGCCGACCTGAATGAACCCCAAACTAAATCAGAACAGCAACTGTAATGCTGTCTCTCCTCACACGCTGGCTGCTCACTGAACAGGATAGTCAAGACGTAGTATTAGTCAGCCCTACTTTTGCCCTCCTGGCCTATTCTTGTGTTTTATCTTTAAAATAGTGTTGAGGACTGGAGATGCTTAGGTTTGTGAGCCACATCACCAACAAAACAGTAACCTAAATGAGTATTGAGCTTCAGATTCCAAGTTACCCTCTCCTGGCAGGTGACAGCAGCCAAGGGAGGGAGAATCTTCCAGAAGGTGTTTACAGTGGTAGGGTCCCTTGCTCCACAGAGAGCCCCACACCCACACACAGCACTAACTGCGCTTAGTAGGTTAGTAAAAACAAACCATGAAGTTCCGATGGCACGCCACTGACAGGGATGCAGGGAGCTGGAGGGAAACTGGAAGAGCGGTCATATATGCAAGTATGGAATTCTCAAAAAAGTTGTTTTTAAAAAGTACTTGAAAAGAAAAACCCAGAAATGTGTCAAGAATGATGAGGGAGATCTCACAGGATCTCCTCCTCTGGACAAAGAGCTGTAGGCAATTAATGGCTGCCGAGAGGAAGAATTCATCTTCTCCAGGGCCAGCTCCCATGGAATGCCCTAAAAGCATTACATCTGAGCAATACTAGCTGGACTCCGCAGGTTAGGGGTGCGTGTACGTGCGCGGGCATGTGAGAGCATGACAATAGCTGAAGGGTCATGAGTTTGAGCGAGTGTGGGGGCGCTGTAGGAGGAGACCTTGGATGGACGACAGGGAACCATGGAGACAGGGTGAATACAGTATGCATTTGGGAAGTTTCGAAATCTTTTAAATGAAAAATATATAAATATAAAATACTTCAAGTAAGAATTTTATCATGATACAACCAAAACAATCTCTATTCTTACACAGTTTGAGACAAATCTGTGGTCATAAAGACAGACAGTTTCAATGAGAAGACACTGCAAATGTGCTGGAAGACGCAGCTGTCCTGAGAGGGCACGGTGCACTGGCGGTTACAGGGTACAAGTATCTGTGACCAGCGAGACCCATTAGTCCACACTGCTCGTCCCGTGCATTTTTCCTATTTAAGGCAAAAAAAATCATGAGACTAGAGTACTTTGGAATTTCTAGAAGCTCCCACCTTATTCTGAAATTAAAATAAAACCCGTGCTGTTGGTGTATTCAAAGTGCTTTTTACTCCTTAGGGTGACAAATCAAGGCAGAGAGCCACGAGAGGTGTCCCTGCCTTCTTACCCGCTGAGCAATGAATGCCAACCCACTTGGAGTAATGGTTTTTATTCCATGTGGAAAAAGTACAGTAGTTGTGCAGAAACAAACTACATAACGAAAGAGTAAGACTGTCACAAATATTAAGGAAAACAATAAATAAGCCATAGTAACTGGAGCAGAACTCAGAGAGAGCTTATAAAAACGGCCTAGCTGTTTGTACAAAGCCCTCTGCACACAGGAACAGACACACTAAATGACGCCGCGGCAAGGTTCCTTTTCGTACAAAACCTTAATGATGTTCATAGGAGCATCGTGGGTACTCACGTTTAAAACATTCTGCAAATATAGAACTTCCTTCTCCCCGATTCTAGAAAATACATTTCACATCTCAACATATAAAATACTTCTCCCACCTCTCTCAAACCAGCATTTGAACATCTTCCAATAACACCATTTTCATATAAAAATACCTTAAGCCAAGGTTCATCCCTGTACCTTATCTTTACAGGTGAAAAATATGTCACTCGGATTTAAGTAGCACCTCAGAGGTGTCCATACACAGGAGATAAAGTGCCATTGCGGGTATACTGTTACAAGCCGTGATAACGCATCGTTCAGTGCGGCAACCAGCATGATGGAGCGTACAGAGAACATGCAGAGAGATGGCGGGGTTCTGTTATTTGTCTTTAGATTAACTTCCTTTGAGTTATTTACAAGTCTGAATAAAATGGGCTAGCTATTTATATATATATATGACACATGACTATGAAACAACGGGCTGTGTAAGGAAATCAAAACTGCCACCCAGACCTCAAGGGTCCTGTCTGAACACTTTCCCTAGAGGACATTAGAGGCTTGTTTTGGGGACCGTCACTGTCCAGAACACTTTCGGAACCAGTTAGAGCTAATTTGTGGCCGTCACTAAGAGTGCTTCTCTTGGTACTTTTGCACAACTCTGACCTGGACACCAATCCAAATTCTAGCTAGCCTGTTCTCGTCTTATCAGCAACACGGTGAAACCTAAGTATAGTTCCAAAAAGGGGGCTATAAAAATACTCTTCAATTCACCATATCATGGAAGTAGGTGTTTGATCCTCTCGAGGAACCAACAAGATACTTGGCTGCGCTTGTATTTTGCAGATAAAAGTCACATTTATATCCAGCTAGAAATCACTCAGGTTGCGATTTTTACACACATGTAAGGACAGGTTTGACTTAGGGATCTGTAACTTAAACACCCTCCCTCCCCATCTTTTCCAGAATTTTCCAGATATTATGTCAGGAGTTAACTTTTACCAGTGGATTTTTTTTTCCTTCTCTAAGTACGTGTGCTTTTACACAGAGCAAGCCAAATAATCTCCTAAGAGAACGGCATCAGTTGATGTCTTCTTGGCAGCCTTTAAATCGCCAGATATAAGCTGACAACAGTGTTCAATGCTGTTTAGTACTTCTGTTTATGGCTGATTTCTAGCTACTAATTATAGTTTTATCCTACAGTTTTAATATGTCAATGGCATCAGATCCACCCAAGAGGTGGAAAATATGGCTAACATGTAATTTTTATTATGAAAAGAAAAAGAGACATCATTTATTACCACGAGCCAACAGACTGCCTCCAGATTCTACACAGGGGTTGCTTAAGGCTCACACATTGGACTCTATGAACGATCGCTTTGGTTTTGCTGAAGTGAGGTGGCTCCTGTGGGCTTCCGTACTGACATGAAGTGGCTGCTTAGAGACGCCCTCTGGGTAGAGATGAGGAACCCCCTTAGTTATCCTGTTATCTTGACAGAGGGCTGGGATTTGGCACTTGTTCTCTTCCAGCTCCTTCACCTGAGCCCCATTGTGGACACCCATGCTCAGGGGAGGAACTGAACACGGTTTGGCTTGGCTACAGTATCCTCCTGGCTTGAGAGTGGGTTTCTCAGAGTTAGACTGCAGGCCAGCTGCAGTGGCTGTGTTTGTCAGTAGCCCCTCTGCCACCGGGCAGTGCCAGGAGCGGTTCGGAGGATTGCTTTGCTGCTGGAACCTGGCGGTCTTGTCCATGATGCCCATAAATGGAGTGTTGCGGGGCCTGTGTTCGGCAGTGCCACCCTGCACCTGGGTTGTACCTTTGTCTCTGATCCGAGAGTCTGGTCCTTGGACCTTGAATCCGTCTGAAACGCTACTGCTTGAAGTCAAACTACTGGTGGAACTTGACATCTTTATGCTGCTCGATGGAGAGCCAGAGGAGCCTGAGCTAGAGAGGGAAGCCGGGTGCCGCACATCGCTACAGCTCACTGGTCCGCCCTGGTTTGGAGGAGCCATGTCCACGGCCACGGAGGCATGAGCCAGGAGCCTCTCGGCAGCTTTGACTTTGCTCGGTAGAGGATACGCAGTGCCGCTCTCACTGCGCTGCAGCTGGAGGCTCTGGCTGGCGCCCAGCCGATCCCCGAAGTGGCCACAACCAGTTCCTGCAGTGAAGGGACCGGTTCCCTCTAAATGCTGGTTTCTGCTCACGGCAGGGGCTGCAGATACTCTACCCGGCATCGGACTCGGGGGAGGGTTCTGAGAAGAAACTTGTATTTTTGTGCTACTGTTTCTCATGCTAGATTGCCCGGAACCCAGATGTTGGTTGGTCTTCACTATCTGTGCCTGTTTGGTAGGCTGCATAACCAAGCCTGACTGGGCTACAGTCTCTCTCAGGGACTTGCTGATTCCTGCCCTGCTCTGTGGGGATGCTGACCTGCCTTTGGACTGTAATCCCTCTTGAAGGTTGCGGATGTATGGGGAAGGGACAGACGGTGGTGGCTGGGATCTGGGAGTCGGGGAAATGGACTCTTCCTGTGAAGAGGTGTCTTCCTCTTCCGCCTCCTCAATGGGGAAGTGGTCCTTTAAACTAGAGGCTGGCGCATCCTCCTCATTATCCGAGTCATTGGCTGGAGCTGGTGGGGGACCCTGCTGCTTTTGCTGCTGGTTCCTCTGGAGTTGCTTGCACTCTTCTTCAACACGGGCCAGGAGCCTCTTGATTTCCTGATTGTTGGGACAGAGTTTCACAGCCTCTTGCAGGTCAGCCAGAGCTGCCAGGAACTGCCTTCATATGAAAGTATAAGATAAGATTAGAGGACACATCTGAGCAGGCTCTGGGTGCACTGTCCTTAAGCTAGCTGTCCTCAAAGGGAAAGGGGGGAGGTCCAGGGACTTGCTGGGTAAGTCCTGGTTGGCCCAGAGTTGCTGAGCCAACAGAACAGTGCTGTACTCTAACCCAGGGCTTGGTGACTCTGGGCCTCTGATCTATCTATAAAGACACCAGGGCAGAGGGTGCCAGAATCCTGTCCCTCTAAGCACTGGTTTCTGCTTGAGGCCCTCTCTGGCCCTCCTCATGTCCCTTTCTAACTCTTCTGCTCCTCTGTCACCCCTCTTTGTCTGTCTCATATGAGACAAGAGCTCAGAGGGTGTTCTGGTACGGTGGGCAAGATACCAGAATGTCAAGAAAATGAACGTTAGCCGCTAAAAGTAACGCCCATGGCCGTGCCTCTTGGAAGCCACTGGATTTTATTGAAAGGAAGGAGAAGTGTGTAATAACTCTGATGAAGGGAAACACCCTCAAACTCAACTAGCAGGTTTGACCTCCCAGAGAAATGCCCCAGTAGTCACGTGGGTGACCCCAGACAGTACCTGCTGTTCCTTTTTGCTCTCGCCCGGGCATAAAAGGCTTCGTAGGATTTGGGTTTCAATTCCAGAGCCTTTGAAGCAAATTCTTCTGCCAAACCAAAGTCCTGGTAGCAACAGTTGAAAAGTCAGAAGCAGCGCTGAGAGAAAGGGCTGTCTTCTAAGAGCGCTGCCCTAAGGGTAGCAGAGCATGGGGACCCTGCGGGGTCCTGGGGGCAGGGCAGGCACATTCCCTTACCCGACTCCCCCACACTTGTTTAAGATACATAATCAGAGCTTATGACTATCCTTAAGCACCCAGTTCAGAAGCAGCAATTATGGCTCAGGAGAAAGCAGCACAGCTGCACACAGAAGGCCCTGGGGCTAGGAGCAGGGCTGGGGTAGGGGTGGGGCTGGGAGCAGGCTGGGGGTGGGGCTAGGGCTACGAGTGGGGCTGGGGGCGGGGCTGGGGTAGGGGTGGGGCTGGGAGCAGGTTGGGGGTGGGGCTAGGGCTAGGAGTGGGGCTGGGAGGGGCTGGGAGCGGGCTAGGGGTGGGGCTAAGGGTAGGGGTGGAGCTGGGGGTGGGACAGGGAGTGGGGCGAAGTTCAAAACATCAGTAGGAAGAACTACAAAATGTCTACTACTAACAAAGTACAAGTTGACCACTACTGGTTGTAAACTGGGAGTATTTACTAAGCAAACCCAAGGACCACAAGACAGGTCAACTGTGTGGACACTTGTCTTGGACTTTTCTTGAATGTGGAAAGGAAGCGTCCTCGACTGTTGAAAACCCTGGCAGACCCAGCTGGCGGGGACCGGACACAGCTGGCCTTTGCTGCTTTTGCTGAAGCAAAGGAAACGCAACCTAAGCACATTCTATCAACCCGAGTGCTTTCCATCAGCATCTGGTGAGGTGGACAGTGGCTGTGACCTATGAGAGGTCCCTGAGAGCAGCAGCCCCCACAGCACCTCAGTCAGTCGCCAGACTGGGTCGAGGGCCTGGCCCTCACCTACTGCCAAAGAACTGGGACAGACAACAGCTCCCAGCTTACGTTTGTTTTCCTTCGGCATCGCGACAGATTGAGATAGAGGGAGACTCTCAGTTCATTGAACGGCCTCATGTCTTCTCCGAGTCCTTCCCGAGGGAACTTCCGCAAGGCATACTGGTACCTCTGGGCTGCCTCCTTCATCTTCCCTTTCTACGAATCAAAAATCACACAAAGTTATTCTTTCCCAGGGGGCTCTAAGATGAACCACCATTCTGAAGGCCATCCCTGTAAAAATCTTCACAGTGCATGAAAAGGACCCGGATGGCTAGGTGTCTTTTTAGTAGGACCCAGGCCACTGAGCAGTCTGAACGATCTCAGACTACATCGCCCTCACAGGTTGTCACACAGCAAGGAAAAAGATGGCTCAGCAAGAAGGTATTTGCGAACTGCAAAAAAAAATCACTAAGTCTCCACCTTCTGCATCCAGTTATCTTATCACATCTAATTTCACTGTTATTTCAAGAACCATGTTTCTCTGAAATACATTTTAATTTCAAGTATAATAGACACTGGATTGAAAAAAAAATGTTGTAGTTTCTAAGGCAGCCAGAACCTCATGGATAAACCTGCAGCTTGACGTAGAATAGTAATTTTTCTTTTAGAAGCACCGAAGAATTGGCTTTACAAATGAGAGCCACACACAGCACACCACTCTCAAGGCCAAAGGAATCCATTTGCTCTGTCAGCCTCCTTGCACAGCAGGAACTGCTGCCTGCTGGAAACGGCTTAATATTTCTGACATAATTACCTAGCAGAATCCATATTAAAACCACTTCAAAGCCACAACAGAATACACCCTGAACTCAATTTCCAACCGACTTCAAGCCAGGAACCCTGCTGGGTCATGCTATATGCCTAGTTATTTGTTACTATGAAAAAAAAAACCAACAACAAAAAAGAAACAAGAGCATAGCAAATAAATCTCCCCAGGAGTGAAAAGGATTAAAGCAGTCATAAGCTTGGGTCCCTCCCCCATACTCTTAATTCTACCTAATTACAGGTTCTTGAAAGAATAGTCATCTATGCAAATGACCTACCCAGCTACCTAACCCAGGTGTGGCCACCCACCACTCACAGGCGTGTATTTACAGTTTTCCTGGGGCACAGCCACACTCCCTTGCCTGTGCATCTATAACCCATGACTACCTCTGAACCAGCAGTGAGCAGGCTAGCCTGCACATACCTCAGAGCCTGAAGCACACACTACCCACCATGGAGATAAACTGGCAGCTCTTTGGAGAAAATTTAAAGTCAAATGTATGAAGTTGTGGGTCTTATTTCCATTTTGGGGGGACCGTGGAAGAACTGGAAAAAATGAACTATCTCTTGAGTGAGAATTTATTACTTGTCTATATTAAGTAAAAAATATCAGTAAAAATACTTAAAATGTCCACATTTGTAGAATTAAGATCTGAAAGGTAAAAGGTTGGGGGGGGGTCATGGTGACATTGGATGGTTTTAATTTTCTTTTTAAAGATTTATTTATTTTGTATACATTTGTATGAGGTAGGCACACACATGCCACAGAATAGTGTAGAATTCTGAGGACAACTTATAAGACTCAGTGCCCTCCTTCTACCAGCAGGGCCTAGGATTCAGAGTTGGGCTGCCAAGCTTAGCAGCCAGCAACTGCCGTTACCGTGCCATCCTCTCTTCAACATCCTTTCCTTCCGTAAATGCTTTTGTCATGTACCTCCCGACTAGGTCCAGGGCCATAATTGGATCTTTGAAAGGCGGAAAAGCCAAGGGACTTGGCTATGCCAGCTGACACAGCAGTGGCTCTCTCATACCTTAGCCACCGCCTGGAGTATCAGTAACAACTGTCCTCAAACACAGAGTTCTTTCCCATTAAGGTCCGGCTGTTTGGAGATTAACAGGCATCTAGACAAGAGGTCATGCTGGAATGTTTTGGGACTTCCATTCTTGCAGAGTTCCTGCCCTGCATGGCTACAGCACCCAATACCTAACTGAGGGGCGGCCCCAGGTCAACAGCAGCAGCAGCACGGGAGACAAGCCACGTACCTTGTACATCACATTTCCTTCCTCTACCAATTTCTGCAAAAGTATAATCAAAATATCAGGCTTGGAAGTGGCCATCGCCCAAGCGGCATTTCCTGCAAAATAAACACGCTGTCAGGGGTGCTTCCTCAGCCCAGAGGGAGCAGCTCTCTTCTGCAGCCCCCCCACGCCATCCCACAGTACATGGTGCAGGAACTCATAGCAAGGCCAGTGCTGGTCTGGGTCTCGGTGCTTCTGGCAGCAGGGCACCGGCAAGCTGGTTAAAGCGTCTCAACTATTTTATCCACACCAGCCCCCAGGAGGAATCACCAATGCCCACAATCACTTTCCTTACCTAGTTCTGCTAACAGAAATGAAGGTGCTTGCCTTCTATGGACAGCATTAAACCCTCAAAGGCTTCCTCATTTCCTGACGCACCCAGTATGGCAGGGTGGGAGGCCACTGTCCTGAGGTCCCCTGCACTCTTCTGAGGCCCTAGCTTGGGTCCCCTGTCCAGCTTCTCTTTTGGTCTACACTGGCTACAGCCTTCTCTCTCGCCCCTGACATAGCCTTGGGACACTGCTAGGCCACTCAGCTCCCGTGTTTTGTTTGTTTGTTCCTGTTGTTTTTTGTGTAAAAAGATGGCATCCCCACTACTTATGTACAGGATCAAGGTAAAAATGGGAAACTGCTTAATACCGGGACAGCTTGTTCTCTGTGTAGCCCCCTATACCCACAACTACTCATGGTCAAAGGGCCTGGAGAGCAAACAAAACCAGGGGCACTTTGGCAGTCTCTGCATCTGAGCAGAATCTGTGTGATGCTCTGCTAGCCGCACATGTGGGCCTCCACACCACCCCCATATATGCCCACTCCTGCTCCAAGGACCTCCTCGGTGCCTCCTTCTCAGAAATTGCGTGTACTGGAGTCATGACTTTCTCAACAAGCTGTCACTGACAATTCCAGGACAGCAGCTGCTCTTCAGAAAACCATCCAGGGCTCTCTGAGCTACTGATGCTCAGTCCATCTGCACTTAAAGCAGAGCCTAAGTGGGTTTTGGATGAGAATAATCTTCATAGGCTCGTGCATTTGATTGGTTGGGCTCCAGTTGGTGGAACTGTTTGGGAAGGATTAGGAGGTATGGCCTTGTTAGAGGATAAGTTCTATCCGAAGTTTCGTGCTTCTGCGGTAGATCTAAGCTCTCAGTTACTGCTCTAGCACCATGCCTGCCTGCCTGCTGCTGCCACACTCCCTGCCCTGGCCACGGCCTCACCCTCTGAACTGCAACTCCCCAGTAAACTCTTTCTTCTGCAGGCTGCCTCAGCTCTCATCACGACAGTCAAAACTTAAGACACTAATACTTCCTGATGTGAGTGTCCATTCATGACCCCAGACTGTCCCTCCCCCTTGGCCTCTGCTCTCTACCTACCTGGAAAGAATGCTATAAGCTAAAGGCCAGCAATATGGCTCATCAGCTGGAAGCCTTTGTCTCCAAGGCTGGGGATCCATGAGACAGAAGTAAAGAACTAACTCCTGTGAACTGTCCTTGGACCTCTGTGTGTAACTTGTATTCATGCACACAAATAATATCTAATTTTTTAAAAGAGGAAAATCATAGGCAGCTTCGGTTTTCTGGATGTCTGTGATTAAATGAGACAGAAGTGAAGGAGTGGGAAGTGGGAGGGGAGAGAGGGAGAGAGAGAGAGAGAGAGAGAGAGAGAGAGAGAGAGAGAGAGAGAGAGAGAGAGAGAGAGAGAGAGAGAGAGAGCTTGTGCATTCTCTGGCCCCTTAGCAGGTACTCTTTAGGTCTTTCAGGTAAGATGTTAGAAGCCAACCCTCTGGCTCTGCCAAATGGAAGCGGGTTTCACTGACCTAGTTTGGCTCCTTTTCTAAGCAGGGTAACCACTACAGCAGTGTTTCGACAGCCGATGGCTCTGTCCAGGGGGCGCATCCCACTGTGGTCCACATGTTCTATCACGGCTCCCTTCTCCACCAGATACAGCACCTACAGCAGCAGGGCCAGCAGAAACCTGAGAAGCAGTCCCTGGCAGGAGCAGGCACCTGTCCAGTTCTGTCTTCTGACTGTGGGGTACCGGTATTAGCTTTATACCCACTTGAGATAGCTCTGGTCATGGTGGGGGGTTTGGGGACATGTGGAAATAAAACCAATGTGACACCAAAAGAAAGGCACTACAATGGCGAACATCTCTCTGCTGTCATCAGTCAGTGATGTCAGTGGCAAATGTCGGTGATGAAGACGCCCACAGGCAGACAGGTGTATGCTGAGGTGCACGATCTGTGCCTCTTCCGCCTGTTCACCTGCAGTTAGCAATGGCTTCTACCATGAGCTCTGGCTTGTTCCAGACACACAGATCCACACAGTCTGAGGTTGTGTGCTGGTGGGGTGTCCTTAGGAAGTTAAAAACAGAACAACAGCCAAGGACCGTGGTATACACCTGCCTGCCATCAGAGTATTTGGGAGGTGGAGGCAGGAAGATTAGGAGAGCAAGGCCAACCTTGGCTACAGTCTCTACAGCCTGGGCTATGTGAGACCTTATTTTTAAAAACCCAAAGGATTACCATATGATCTGGCAAGTGCATTTCTGAGCATTTTCATAGCGAAAAAGATTGAGTGGTATCTTTTAAGAGATATTTATTTGTCCAGTGGTATTTCTACTGATGGATGGACAGACAAATAAAGCCCCAGCCCAGGTCACTGCCTTTCCACGACACAGCATGTGTCTCTCCGGGCCATCCTCTTGTCAAGACACATGCCACTATAAAAGCAGAGTCCCTAGTAGCTCTACAATGCCGGTCACTCAGGTCTGGGATGTGCAGCCTGATAAAGGCATGGTGTCTGCCCTGAAAATCCTAATTTATCAATTAAAATCATAACTAAAAATAATTTAAAACAATTAGTATATTATAATCTATCTTTTTGCTTAAATAATGCATTTTCTTAGGTGAAAGTGGTTTCTGAATGACCTATGGAGGAATTTTATTTATATGCAGCTCATGATAAGATAAGACCACGAACAGGGCAAACATGCCTCCTTCCATGTCTGCAGTATATGTAGGGTAGTACTTTTAGGCTTTTAAGAGTACATGAAGGCTGGAGAGATGGCTCAGAGGTTAAGAGCACTGGCTGCTCTTTTAGAGGTCCTGAGTTCAATTCCTACTACCCATATGGTGAATCAAAACCATCTGTAATGAGATCTGATGCCCTCTTCTGGCACGCAGGCATATGCACACATGCAGGCAGAACGTTGTATACATAATAAATAACTACGTCTTTAAAAAAGAGCACATTAAAATCTTGACTAATAGTCTTGGACTGAACTGCACCTACAGAATTATAGATAATTGAAAAGATCCCATATACCATGTGGGCAAGAGTATATACACACACACAGTCCATGTCAGACACAACTTTGCAGGGCGCTATGAACCAACTTCCATGCTGACCCATCCTGCACACAGGAGGAAGTGCACACACCAGAAGCGAACATCCATCAGTACTCACAGTCTCTGCATCACCATAGAAAGCGGCCAGGTCCAAGGGAGTACGGCCGTTTTTGTCTGTCTGGTCTATCTCTGCTCCTTCTTCGACCAGGTACTGGACCACTGCCCTGTGACCCTTCAGACAAGCCCAGCTCAATGCTGACAGGCCCTCTTTGTCCAGGGAAGAAAGAGCAGCACCTGAGGGAAGGGAAGAGTCCATTTATAACTGGTTGGCAGACATGAAGATGCCTTAAAGAGACACTTGGGTCTCCCAATCTACTCTCAGACTGCTGAACAGTAGATCCTAAAGAATAGAAATTTATCCAAGAATCTCATGCCCAGAGAACAAAAAGCACCAGGCAGGGGGAGAACTTGTCTCCCAAAAGAGATTTCGGAGTTTTAACAACTTGTTGGAGCTCCTAACAGGACAAGATGGAAGTCCAGACTCTGATGGATCAAAGGCAGGTGGGACCACACCTTTAACAGTACTGCTTAGATGCACTTATCCTTGCCCTTGAGTCAAATATATTTCACTTCAGGACTCCAAAGATGGACTTGAAGCTTCCAGATCTTCGTCCCTCTTCCCATTGAGTAAATCTCCCTTGCCTTTCTACTTTTAATTCGGTTCTTTTAAACGGCATACTGAAGAGGGGTGTACGTTGCCCCAAGACTAATAACACATTCACAGAACATGAATAAACCTGGGCTGCTGAGGGTCCCACGTGTTAACCTGAGCAGGTCTGCAGAGCTGATGGCAGAGGGTCCTCACCAAAGTTGGACCATCAGCCCCTGGGCTGCATCATACCTTAGAAAACATCTAACCGGGGAGCCAAAAGTACAAAGTTCTTCCTGCAAGAGAAGCCAGCGCACTGCAGCATGCCATACCTTTTGAGAGGAGGAATTCCACGGTGCTCAGGTGTCCCTCACAGGAAGCCACCATGAGAGGTGTTCGACCCTGCTTGTCACTCAGGTTCACGTCGCAGCCGCGATCCAAAAGCAATCGGACAACCTGAAGAAGCACCGAGAATAATCAGCACTGAGAAGCCCGTCTCCACACCACAGCCGCTTTCTCCATCTCTCCCACCAGCGGCGTGATGCGTGGGGCTCAAGCGATCTTTCTACTGCATTCACTTCAACAAAACCTTCTTCTATGTATCTTTCAGTTATTAAGTGTACGAGAATCACGTATCAGGGAGAAACAGTAGTGAGACATGCCAGTCACAACAGGTGATGACAGGACAGCCACTGGGGGAGAGGAATGTTCCAAATTGGTCCTGAGGAGAAGCACAGCGCCCTGAGTATCTGGGGTTCTGCAGCGATAGATCCAACCAGTTACACTCAGTCTGTAGATGGAATGCAAATACTGTGCCGTTCTAAGAGAATCGAGCTTCCTCAGACTTGACATCTGCAGGTAATGCTGAGAGGGGAACTACCGTTACGAGAGAAGGGTCTAAGGCTGGAGAGTGACTCTGAACCCTTGGTTACATGCTTTGCTAAGATGCAGCACGAGGGGTGGCTTGTCCTCAGAGGACAACTGTCAGCAAAATTCCAGCATCAGCAATGTGCTTATGCCACACATGCTACTAACAGTTGGGGAGAAAGATCAGAAACTCAGGAAGGAGTCCGATGTACTCCTTGTGCTGGAGGGAGCCATTTTATCCGCTGGGTCAGCCTGGAGGTTGCCTGGGCACATTCCCTGCATGTTACATTGCCAGAGTGGCAGAGGTGGCACCATCCCAGGTTCTCACATTATTCACCAGCAAACTCCTCCCACCTTCCCCGTGAGTTAGGAAACACTGAGACAGGCAGAGGGTTAGATGCTATTACAGACGCTATTCTATAATGAGTGAGTGGTCTTGAAGTTGTTTGTGTGCACGATCCAAGCGTCACAGGGTACTGAGTGCGGGCAGAGATGTGGTCATTGTTTCAAAACAAAGGAAGAAGCTGCTGGACAATGATGCCCTGTTCCCTTGAATTCAAGATGGTGTAAGAATGGCTAGTCCAAGAAGAACTCCCATGGCAGCCCTCTTTCAGTGTACGAACACACTACAAAAATAACAGCGGCAGACACGCTGCCACAGTGAACCCTCTACCACTGCAGTCTAGTCCTCTTGGAGTTAAGGGAACCACTGTGCCTCTGGCACGGCTTTCAGTCCATCTTGCTGGCTGTACATGTCTGTCATGCTGGCCTCTGAGAAGCAGTCACAAGGACATGGGAGGAAGGCAGGGAGGAGAAAGAGCCTCATGGGCCACAGGTGGTCTCAACAGTGAACCCCATCCCCACCCACCGCTCCTGAAGCATCCAGGGGCCCCTGGGTACCTGCCAATGGCCTTGGCGGGCGGCACAAAACAGAGGGGGAACCCCTCTCCTGTTGGCCCGAGACACGGCAGCTCCACGCTCCAGCAGCAGCTCGCAGATCTCCACCTTTCCTCTCCCAGCAGCGGCCGTCAGGGCTAGACAGGGACGGAAGAGGGGACTGTCAGTAGGGCCTCGAGTGCCTTATCACCTCCAGTGCTTGTGCCCTTGCCCTTTTAATCAGGGTGGGTTCTGTGATCGCCGGGATCCATTGAGCACAGCGGCAGTACACTAATGTCAAGCCCTGGGTCTCTGGAAATGGGCAGTTTGCACTGCGCTGGAAGCCAGCCCCTAAGTTGTGAGGAAGACTGAAGATCTCTGGGGTGAGACCCACGAGGACCAAGCTGAGGCCACCTGGACTTGACAGCCTAGTGGACAGCCAGCACTGTTGGGCCAGCCATGTGTCAGCTGTCCTAGGTAGGCCTCCAACTCAAGTCAAGCTATACCAGCTAGAGCCATGAGGGCAAAGACACCTTAGCAGGCCGTACCATGCTCTGTTTAAACCACAGATTCACTAAGTATATCACTGGCAGACTAGTGCTATACTGAAAGCTGGCCTCTTAGCCTTAAGTGCAAGTCCACTCAGTGAAATGCAATTATCGAGGGGCTGGAGATATGCCCCCCAGTTCAGTTCCCAGCACATACATTAAGCTGCTCACCAACTACCTGTAACTCCAGCTCCAGAGGACCTAACACCCTTCCCTGGCCTCCAGAGCCCCCTCATTCCTGTGGTATGCACATATAAAAACATAAACAAAAATCAAAAGCTTTTTCAAATAAAAAAAATTACTGAGACAATCAAAAGCACCCATCATTCCTGCTTTGCCGGAATGTAAAACTTTTTCTTAAAAAAAAATTTTTTTTTTTTAAATTATAGTGAGTTCACTGTCACTCCCCTCAGACACACCAGAAGAGGACATCAGATCCCATCACAGATGGTTGTGAGCCACCATGTGGTTGCTGGGATTTGAACTCAGGACCTCTGGAAGAGCAGTCAGTGCTCTTAACCACTGAGTCATCTCTCTAGCCCATAAAACCTCTTTTAACAAGTTAAAATCCCATATCATAAGAGAAAAAAATAAGGTGCGGGGTGGATGCCTCTTGGGTGTGGTGTGGAGTGCAGCTCCAGCGGGAAAGAGTGCTCACGTGACTGTCAGTGCCTCCCCTCCCCTCACCTCCATCCTGGCTTTTGCCTTGTCACGTGTCCAAGAAAAGACAATAGCAGGTGCCAGTGACAACCCTTGCCCTTTTAATCAGGGTGGGTTCTGTGATCGCTGGGATCCATTGAGCACAGCGGCAGTACACTAATGTCAAGCCCTGTAGGGCAGCATGGCTCTGAGCCGCACAGGATAGATGCTCCCTAGAAGGGAGTGACCTGCTGCCAGGAGGAGGAAGCAGCTTAAGCCTGTGGTGCCATTCCCGTGCCTCCTTGGAAGACTGTTTTTAAATATATCCTTAATTTCCAGCTTCCAGAAGACAGCAGTATCCCCACGATCGGGGGGTGGGGCGGTTGGGGAAGAGGTGGACTTCTCAGCTACAAATGGGAAACAGCAGAAACAAACCCTTCACAAAAGCAAGGCGGTGCCCGTGATCATATGAAAGTGCCCGGCCTCCTCAGCAGCCGATGCAACTGAGAGATGCACGAGGGGTCACCCACTCCTCACTGGTGGGAATGACGGCAGGAGACAGCAGTTGGGAGTCAGATCGGGTGAATGCACACTTGTGTGGCAGTGTTCCTCACGAGGCCTCAAGCCGGACACTACCCACACTGCTGTCAGTAGTGGGAGACGCCAGCGAACAATGTTATCATAGGGTGGGAAATTCACACATCTATGAAAATACATGCCCCACACCTAAACACAACTTGACAACACAACAGACCCATCTTACATGCTTGACTCAGTGAGTAAAAGCCCACACTGCAAGAGCAGTCTGGAGAAGGGACCTTGAACGCTCCTTTTGGAGAGAGTGGGACCCAAGATCTGCCTCCTCATCAGAGCTAGGGATATGGTGACGAGAACCTCGGACACCTGTGATCAAGGAGGCTGCTTCCCATACACTTGCATGCGTGGACCTGTCTCTCCAGGCCCCTCCCACACAGCTGCCTGATGCCTGCTCCTCCTGGGGCCTTCTATAAATACTATGCCACCAGGGTTGGCTCCTAAACCTCTGCCCATAACTACTCCAGCTTCCCTTATACATGGCCCTGGTGACTGAGGTTAACCATGACACAGACAGATGGACTAACGACAGACAGGCAGACAGAAGACAGAGACACAGACACTGCAGACCAGACAGCTGGTTCTGAGAGTGCTAATATCACCCGAGTCCCATCCCAGCCTTGTGCAGGGAGTAAGGAGCAAGGCAGGAGCCGTGGGACGGAGCAGATTACCAGGAAGACTCATCTCGGGGGCCTAGCATCTAAAGCCCAGGAAGACAGCAGGAACAGGCAGCCCCTCTTTCCAGAAAGACAAGCCGGTTCTCATGGTATTTCTGGTCCCAAGCCCCTGAGCATGAATGTGGACCCTACAGTCGGCACTGTCCATCTTTCAGTAGCTTCCCCTCTCGCTGGGGAGGTGAGGGGCATTCTGCTGGCCTGGTCCCACCAGACCACTCTCGCTCAGTGTGAGTTCCTCCTCACTCAGTGACAACACCTTCTTCTCTCTCAGGAAGTAGGTCAGCACACCTCTCCAGGAAAACGTGTTCAAGGGACTCTGTTCTAACTGACCTCAAGTCTCTTGATTTTGCAGCGGACAGCACAGAAGGAGCAAGTCAGGGGACCGGAGGAGGCAGCAGATTGAAAGCTGACACCAGCCTTTTCAGGCCTGACCATGAGGACGCATAGGCTGACATCTGCTGGCTGTCAACGTGTTCCACAAACAAAGCACAGCACACCCTAAGGGCACTGTTTCGGCATCAGTGGTAGAACGCTGCTCCAGGAAGTAGCACTGGACCCTTTCCGCTCTCCAAGGAAGTGGTAGAGCTAGCCTCAGTCCCTGTAAGAAGCCAGGCAGGAACTACAGGCTCTAGCACAAGTATACGGCACCCACACCTGCCTCTGGCAGAAAGAGAAGCTATACTGAGATGCTCAGATGTCCTAAGAAGCGCTGAGTATGGACGAGCTGCTCCGCTTTATGTGGGAAGCTGATGTCCCTGTGGGAACCCTCCCTTGATAGACATCTCCTCTGTTTAGGGAGGATCAGGTATGGATTCACTGGAGAACCTCACACGTGTGGCCTCGCCCATGTTACCTGTCTCTGTCTCACAGCCTATGCAGAGGCTGAGTCCGAAGCTTGGGCCTGTGCAGTCCCTGTGAGCCATGCTCATTTCTCTGTCATGTGCACCTCTGCCTCAAGGAGAGCAACACTGGTGTGCATGGCTCCAGCTGACGTGCCTTTCATTACAAAAGTCTGTCCCTCCCCTAGGGGTTCTGAAGGATATAAAAATTGTTTTGTTTTCTTCTCCTATAATATACGTTATCTCAACTGATCTTGCAGGAGCCCTCAAGTGGGCCATAAAAGACCTGGGTGCCAGCTGCTGCTCTGGAACTCTCCTCCACTCAGGGACTCTCCTCCTCTTTCCATGGCTGGACCCAAGCAGGAGGAGAAAGAAATCAGGGGTGCACACATGTGTCTGCACACCGAGACCTAGGAGTCCCCGGAAAGAGACAAGTCCGGTCTTGCATTTGAGACTGGATGGTCCACCTACTCAACACTCCCCCCTCTCATTTAGTGAAGGGGCTTCACCACTGAGAAACGGGGTGCCTTTAAGTCGGAATCTGGAATCTCTGCTGCAGCTGCTGCTGAAGTCTTGACAGTAACACATCAGACAGCCCTGCGCTAAAAATAGGATTCGTGTGTTTCACCAGCCAGCAGAGAAGCCGGACGTTGGAGCAGCTGACAAGCTGACAAGCGTGCCCGCCCTGCCAGGCCTGGCGACGGGGTCAGATTCCCACCTTCTTCTTTCTCCACAGCCAGATTTGATTTGCTGTGTGCTTGTTAGTGCAGACCTGCTGTGGGGGGGGGGGGGGCGATTAAGAACCTGTCAGCGCAGGTCCACTCTGCTCAGCCTCAAACCAGATCAGGTTCTATACAGGAATTCCTAAGGAGACACTGCTGATGACAGACACTGGAGCACTGGCTTCCTCTTCTACCCAGAGTGAGTATTTTTAGCTCCATCACCAAACTCCCCAGGCGAGGATGCATCTCAAGTTTCCACAGAGGTGAGGATTTCAGGATACCACATTCCCATATTCGGAAGCATGGAGGGCTACAACAAACAAACTCAAAACAAGCTATGCTCAGGAATTCCAACCATCCTGCTGAGAAAGCCAACCTTGGCCCCAGCTCTAATGAGGGTCAGTGAACTTGGCTTCATCAGACAAAAAAGGAGTGGGGGCAGGGGTGGGGTGTGAAAGGCAGGACCAGGGTGGGAAAGAGGACATTGCTGCTTTGTGTTTGGCCAATAAAACACAAGGACACGTGAAAGGAAAGGCCCCAGTCCCTGTGAACACGAGGCACTGAAGCCAGGCACAAGTGCTTTTACTTGGCAATCGCTTAACAAGATATCATCTGTGTGATTGAATTAAAAAAAAAACAAAAAAAACAAAAAAAAAAAACCAAAAGCAAGCACATCCCCTCCCTATCCTGACAATCCTGAGTGATTTCACCTTGGCAGCGCTGTCTTCTGAGCACGAGCAGATTCGTCCCGGCAGATGTTCATTTTAGGAAAAACCTAACTGACACTTAGCCATCCGAGCTCACTGAAAACATCACGGAGAAACACTCCTTGGCACCATAAAATGGATCATTTGGCAGAATCCTTTACATATTGAAGTTCTCCGGGCAAAGATTTGATTTTAAAAAAAGAAACAACTCTCAACTGTCAGCTTGCTGGGAACACAGTCATCTCATCACAGACAAGGCTGTTTATGAAGTGTTCTAACAGAGCTGTCACTCAAGCACACACAGGGTGGGCCCCTGCAGTGGTCCAGGGCTTGCGGATGAGAACCAGGGATGCTGCCCCGAGGGTAAGAACCAGGGATGCTGCCCCGAGGGTGAGAACCAGGGATGCTGCCCTGAGGGTGAGAACCAGGGATGCTGCCCCGAGGGTGAGAACCAGGGATGCTGCCCTGAGGGTGAGAACCAGGGATGCTGCCCTGAGGGTGAGAACCAGGGATGCACCTTACTTGCTTCTCAGACCTGACGTGGAGGCTTGGAGGGAAGGTGATAGAGACCACTCCTCCAAGCCAGATAACTACCTTTTACATATTACCTATGGAAAATGCCAACTGCCCTTCATGAACACCCCTGAGCTCTTAAGCAAGAGCCTGCACCTGCTGCTATACACACTTCCTCTGGCCATGAGGTCATCGTCAGCAGAACAGCCCAGTTTTGTTTAGATGTGTGTGTTTGTTTGTGCAATTTATTTCCATGTTATGTCGGCTTTTCCCATTTATATATATATAAAAAGGAAGGCAGCAGTTAGAAGTAAACAGTGGGGGCGGGGTCTCAGAAAGGCCACCTCATTGTGGCCGGGTTAGAAGCCAGTAGATTAGGAGAATTTGTTTTGTGATCTAGGGCAAGAGGTAGAACTTTGTGTAGCTCAGTTCCTTTAACCTCACGCAAGTGTACTAGACAGCGGTCTCCTATGTGCTCCTTGAGGTTAAATAGAACCTACCCTGTGGTATTCTGCAGTGCTCAGCGGCTGACAGATGTTCAAGAGCTGTTACATGCAGCTAGACTTATGATAAGTTATTACTACTACTAAGATATTAAGTAATATAACAAATGTCATCCCTCCAGCCCCACATACACAACTCCTGGGGGTGCACGTGCTAGCTAGTCTTATCTGTTCCCAGAAAAGCTCACCAGCTTGCCTGGGACCACGAAGTTAGAGAGTGGATGCCACCTGAGTTCCTGGCTCCTTCACTGCTGCCTCTAGGAGGTCTCTTCTAAAGACACTGAATTCACAAACAACGACATGTGGATGTCTTTAGAAGGAAAAGACCAGAACAAGATCCTGTGCCCCCCAAAGGGCTACCAAGCTCTCCCACAGACAGTATGAACAGCGTGCAATGGCTGTGTTCCCTTCTCACTCTGGCCATGGGGCTCCTGAGACCAGAACAGCAGAACATCTTACGAGCACATCAGTACCAATGTGTTGCACGCACATCTGGATCTGAGTCCTGCCCCACTTTTGACCCTATTCTGATATTATTTCAACTATGCCTTGGGAGCATCGGGAACATAACATCCTAAGGCACAGATGACATTATTCCTATCTCATAAACACCTTGCTCCTCTAACACCTGAACGAAGACCACAGCTCTGAACAGCTGTCACTCCCAAAGCACGCTGAGAGTGTTCACACTTCGGATAGATTCAGCTATCTGCCAAGACACCAAAGGCGTGCCTAAGGTCACCGAGGCCATGAAAACAAGTATCATGGTCTGTCTTTCTCTCCCTGATATCTCAGCACAAGATGAGGTGGACAGAGTCCTGTGGAGGGCATCACAGTGGGTGTCCGAGGAAAGGCAGGAAGGCATGTCACATTTCTAGGTCAGTGTTTCACATTCTCAACAGACCCCAGAGAGTACTGGACACATGCCTTTTCTCTAGTCTCTCACCTGGTCATGTGCTATGGGGGGAACAAAGAAAGGGTGAGTGTCCCAAATCCTCAAAGCCAAACTGTGAAACTCTTCAAAAATGCCTGCTTAACTATGCTCCAAGTTTTCAACTTAGAACATTGCTAGTTATGAAAACACCCATATACTCTGGAAAACTCACAAGTTTGAAAAATTTTTTGGTCCCAAGCATTTTAAGTAAATACACACACTTATGTGTGTATTTAAAAAACCTGAATGTGTTTTTTTGTATCCATGAAACCATTTCATACACAACTCCTGGGGGGCACGTGCTAGCTAGTCTTATCTGTTCCCAGAAAAGCTCACCAGCTTGCCTGGGACCACGAAGTAAGAGAGTGGAAAGATGGCTCAGTGGTTAAGAACACTGACTGCTCTCCAGAGGTCCTGAGTTCAATTTCCAGCAACCACATGGTGGCTCACAACCATCTGTAGTAGGATCTGATGCACTTTTCTGGTGTGTCTGAAGAGAACAACAGTGTATTCACATAAAATAAATAAATAAGTCTTAAACAAAACAAAACAAAACAAAACAAAACAAAACCAAACCCTGAATGTCGTAAGGACCAAATTGAACACAGCAAGGTTAAAATATAAATTCTTACTAAAAGCTCTCCAATCTACCTAAAGACCAAAGATAAAATAAAAATGAACAAGCAGTCATTAGTAAATAATAAGGCACTCTACTCCGTTCTTTGAGGCCTGAGGTAGCCATGGGTAAACCTAGACTTCCATGGCGCCCTAAACCTTAGATATTAGTTCAAAAGCCACAGAACAGAAAGGAAAATGAGTCCACAGAGTCAGGAGGGACACTTAAATTACAAAGGATGAAATGCTTTCTCAGCTCTGTGACCTTGTGTGCAGGTAGGTATACGCATCCAGCCTACCCTACAACTGGAGGCCTGGAGAACACAGCACCCCTCTGACAGGGCGATACTTTGGACAGAGGTGGCCACATTCTGCCCAGGAAGAGCCAACAGTGAGTAGGACTAGGAAGCTTGTGCCCGCCCACACTCCCCAACCCAAATCTCTCATTCCACTGACAGAAGAGAAAACTTGGCTCACCTTAGGAACAGCTTTGGCGGTGGGAGCCAATTACTTACAATAGCCAAACTCACTTGTAAATTTTCACCAACAAAAATAGCACTGATTCAAAACAAAAGACCTGACACTTTACACAGAGCAGTCAGTCAGTCTTAACCTACTTTGATGGGACATGCTGGGACACCCCTTTTCAGTAACTAGGAAAGCACAGCCCCCAGAGGCATCTATCATCCTATAGTCACAAAGCCCAGGACCAAGTCAATATACAACAGCTTGCTGGAGGGCAGGCAAGGATCAGGAGAGGGCGATGTTATAGAGACAAGGGGGAGAAAGTGTGCAGGGACCATGGCTATACTACACCAGGGAGCGATACACTCAGCAGCTGGCAGCAGCACTCACCCCTTGTGCCCCCCCCCCCCACACACACATACACAGAGCTATGAATCCAACATGGCAGGCCAGGACTATCACCAAACAAAATCGTGTCACTTGTCTCTCTCGCACTATCCCTATCTACCAAGTGCTTCTCATTCCACAAAATGAACATCCTCGGCCTTAAAGCTGTAAAGCTTTCTTTTGTTTTCGACGTTCTCACTTGGTCAATACCCAACACAGCAAGTCCTAGATGAGCCCAATACTGTCCACTCCTCTGCTCAGTAGCCACAGGTAGAACTGATAGCACAAGTGGCCAACACCTCTACCCTGGAGAAACTCCCAGGACAGCATTAGGCAAAGCAGTCACACGAGAGTGAGAAACACAGGAATTCCTGGGCTCGGGAAGCCCACAGTGTGTACACCACAGCTGATCCTGATGAAACAGCTCGACAGTCTGTGGAAACAGTCTCTGCAGACCAGGCAGATGGGAGCCATGGTGGAGAAGTCCTTGCTCTCAGAGAGCAGGCTGCAAAGTGAGAACCCTATTTCCATCTAAACAGAAGCAGGGTGCAGACTCAGGCTGGACCGAAGCCTGGTGCTGGGAACATGGTCTGTCAGTTCCCACAGCATCGTATTAGGTCGCCAGTGAAGTGTCCCTGGTTGTCTCGGCTTGGGTTGATCCACATCAAACACTGATGTGGAAACAGTAACTCAATTCAGTTGGGACTCTGTGGGAGCCGGGGCTGACTCGTCATGGCTGTGGAATGCTGAGGCAGATAATCCAGGCATCTGATGGGCTCCCGCCATGTTTCAGGCTGCCCAGAACTGTGGGATGATCCTCATCTGACAGTCTGTGGGTGGTACAGTGGTGGCCTCACTGGCGGTGCCATTTCTGCTAACAGGTCGGGACTCACTCTCCTCTGAAGACGAGGAGAGGAGAGAAAGGAAGAGGAGACAAGGAAGGAGGCGTGGGGAAAGGAAGGCAGTGGCTCAGTGCTATTGCAACCACAGAACTAACTCACTTTGAAGGGCTTGTCTCTAAACACCGCCCAGACAAGCAGCAGCAGCAGCTCTGTGAAAAGGAAGGGTTTCTAAGTAAAGCCCTCTGCTCCCCAAATCAGCAGGTACTTAGGAGTTTTCTAAAACATGTGGGTTCATCCCAGTGCTCAGACTAAACACGGTTTTAGATGAAAGTCTCTGGAACCTGCAATAAAGCTCTTGCTCTTCTGAGCCAGCTCTTCCTGATGACACATGAGGACACATCAGTTCAAGCACTAAGGATCATCCATGCCTCCTCCTCTCGGCTACCCCTCCCCATCAGGTCTCTCCCTGGCCTTTCTGGTTGAGAGCGGGCGTCACTTCAGACATCCTCCTGCTTTCAATCAGTAGGAGTCATGATGCCCAGACGTGGATGCTGTGAAGCGGGTGCACAGACCCTGCATGGGTCTGTCCCGACGACAGTGAGGAAGTACCTAGTGCAGGAGCTGGTGCTCGCCTCTCAGCATCGCACGCCAGTGATGGCAGATGCGGAGTGCCAGACAGCACAGAGACACTGCACCCTTCAAAGCTGGGTGGGTATGCCTGAAACAGATGTGGAAACCGCCTTGACAACCCCCCCCCCCCCCAGCCAGCCAGGATCTTAAAGCCAAGTTGTTTACAGCTAGATCTACACGGAGAAGACTTGTAAACAGATAGATACAAGGGTTCCAGGAGAAAGAATGAGTGCATTCTCCATATAAAGCTCCCGTTGTTCCTCTACCTTCCCACACCCTGCACAAGGAGCCATTCTCTGGACCCTGGCCTATCTTGTGGCCAACACACAAGGATCTGGGATGTTCTGGACACAAAGCACTGTTGAGAACACTCAAGAATGAGGACCAGGGGCTGGAGCCATGGCTCAGTGGTTAAAAGCACTGACTGCTCTTCTAGAGGTCCTGAGTTCAATTCCCAGCAATTACATGGTAGCTCACAACCATCTGTAATGGAATCTGATACCCTCTTCTGGTGTATCTGAAGACAGCTATAGTGTACTCATATACATAAAATAAATAAGCCGGGCAGTGGTGGCGCATGCCTTTAATCCCAGCACTTGGGAGGCAGAGGCAGGTGGATTTCTGAGTTCGAGGCCAGCCTGGTCTACAGAGTGAGTTCCAGGACAGCCAGGGCTAATACAGAGAAACCCTGTCTCGAAAAACCAAAATAAAATAAAATAAATAATTCTTAAAAACAAAAACAAAAAAGAATGAGAACCAGGCAAAGCCACTGACCAAGCAACCACTCTCACTGCTGAGAATTCCTACTGTGATGAGGACCAGACAACATGTGGGGAGCACTACCCTACAGTCGCTAAGGAAAGGCCAGGCCCTGATGCTTAGAAGAAGCTGGTGATGAAGGCTGTGACCCGATGGCCTGTGAACCACTGTCACTTCAGGGTGTGCTAAGTCAGAACCCTGCTCACCACCCACATTTCTCTCAATTCCACACTTGGAGTCAAGTAATAGACCCCAATGGTCAAATCCGAAGTACAGCTCTCAGCATCCAGCCAGCACACGTGCAGTCAGGCCCAAAATCTGCTGATATTCTCTCCTCTAAGTTGTGCCTTGTGAGGTGTCAGGCTGTTCACCTGACATGGGCAGCTGTGGCAGGCAGAAAGGTTCAGGGCTGCGGTCATCAGGGATGAAGGAAGCACGGGACTCTTGGAGGGCTGCTGTGGCTCTCTAAGCCCGATGGACAGCTGGCCCGGCCTTTACTTACTTTAAATGTTGTATTTTCAAATCCTCTCAATCAATAAAACTCTTGACTTCTGGGCCTGGTGGTGAACGCCTACATAATTCTGACAGTTAAAGGGTGAGGTAGGAAGACTGCACAAGTCAGAGGCTAGCTTGTCCTTCACAGTGAATTCCAGGCCAGCCAAATCTGTCTCAAACAATGAGGACAGGTCAATCCCTGCCCTCAGCTTCTTGCCTATCCCCCACCTCTCCAACTTCAAAGGTCCGGGACTGCTTGGAGTGTGAGCCCCAAGTTCCAACCAGAACTTCAGCCAATCCACCAACCACTGGGCCCTGGGGCAAGATTTGCACTGATCCAAACCCTACTTGAGAGATTCCTAGAGCCAGTGTGTTTCCTACTCTGGGGCATCCTCACTAGACAAAACCCTAGCATGGAGAAGGGGAGGTGGGAACAAATGCCCACCTCTCACCAAGGAGCCATTTGCAACCAACCAATAGCTGCTGGAAGAGGGATAACCTGTTTTCTTCAGTGGAGTGACACTGGGCCTGTCAACCACAGTCTCCATTGGCCAACACTATTGGATGTGTGTGTGTGTGTGTGTGTGTGTGTGTGTGTGTGTGTGTGTGCTTTGTGTTGCTTTTTGTTTCTTGAGAGACTGAATGAGAATGATGAAGTTGGTGAGGGAGAGTTCTGGGCAGGGAAGGAGAGTATGGTCAAGATACTGTATGAAATTCTCAAAAAATAAATGAAAGAAAGAACCCCCCCCCCAAAAATAAAAAACCTCTTGGCTGATTAAATACACCCAAATCCCTACTGATGATGATAAGAACTGTTTTCCAGGTCACAGCGTCTGTCTTTTCACCAGACCCCCGGACAGTTGGAAAGAGATGAAATCTGTGACCAAGCTCAGTGCTTAGAATCTGGTGAGTCTGATGGGAACACATCTCAAGCCAATACCTAGATGAGATCCTGAAGCTGGGAGCTCAGCCCCATTAGCCTAGACTTCCGGCTCTCAGAATCTACGAGATAATAAATGTGGACCTTTCTTTTTTCTTTTTTTAAGTGAGAAGTCTTTAATTTTTCAAGTGTCTCTTCAGACATCAACCAACTGGCAGAATCTCAGTGGGGAAGGGGCTGATCCACACCATCTGGATCTACACTGTCTCTGTAACTCACACCATGGCTCACTCCTCCTCCAGTCCATAGCAAGCCATAGGAAGCCAGCTGATGGTGGCTTCCAAGAGCAGGCCATGTGGCTCTGGAGGGCAGGCCTGCTCTCCCACCAGGAAAATCTCTAAGGTTTCTCTCAAGTGTGAACTAGCTAATAAACTCTCCACACCACCATCTGTTCTGTTAAGAAAATAACCTAGAAGAAGTCAGAAACAAATCTGTGCAATAAATAAATAAATAATAAATAAATAAAGCATCCAAATGCATCACGTATGAAGCCGGGAAAGCACCTTGGTTACATCTGTCGAATGGAAAATTTCAAAGCAGCAGTAACTTCATTAATTTTAATATTAATCTTTTTCCCCACTAAGTCAGGCAGCCCTCCTACCTTGACCAACTGGGAGGGACTCCAGACTGTATTAAGTATTTTAGACGGGTCTGTGAGACCTGAGCTCTGTCCTCATTCCACAAGACACATTGAGTCACACTTTCCCTACTGAGCCATCTTTGATTTGCTTGATGATGGACCTGCTGCCTGGATTCCTTAGCCAGGCTTCAAGGAAGGATCGGGTGGGTTGGGACGTGTGTGAACATGAAGCCTTACTAAGGCATTTCTTTTTTCTTTTTTTTTTTCTTTTTTTTTTTTTTGGTTTTTCAAGACAGGGTTTCTCTGTATAGTGCTGGCTGGCCTTGAACTCAGAAATCCGCCTGCCTCTACCTCCCAAGTGCTGGGATTAAACACGTGTGCCGGTTGCCCTCAAGTGCACGGGGTAACAGCCCGTCTAACTCAAAAGGAGTCCCTTTCACTACTTCCAGAGTTCCACTACTCATTTGGCAAGTTGAAAAGGCTTTAGGCTTCAAATGCCTCGTGACAAAACGAAAACAGGAGTATATGCATCACCAGCCACTCTAAGGCGATCAGGCCACAGCGGGGCTGGGACGTCACGCACGCGGCTGCTGACTACAAACACTGGAAGCATAATTACCTGTTTCTCCCCACAACGTGTCGGTGCCGTTGACTTCGATTTCATGTTCCTCTGCCATTCCCAGCAAGGACTGGACGACCTGTCAGACGTGGCAAGGTGATTTAATGAGCTCTCGGAGCAATGGGTGCTTATTATAGCCCATAGATCAAAGGAAAGAGTGTTGTTTTTTAACCATTATTATCTTGTGCTGTGCAAGTGAAGAAAACATAATGAAAGCCATTTCCCGGCATAATTCGTATGCCATTCACACTTTCACTGGGGAGAATTAAAAAATACAACAATCTCAGGGAATTGCAGCAACTCTGTTCAGGATTAGCAGGTACTCAGAATTCTAATGAATTCCAACATGACCCAAATATGCCAATGTAATCAACAAAGGACCCAGCAGATCACATAAAGTGCAGTTTCTGCATAAGTCACCATTAGGCCATTCTTCACAAGGAAAGAAAACAGGGTGCGATTTTCTTTTAACAGTGAAATTTTTCTTTCAGTACTGTCCAGGTGATTTTTCTCCTGACAGCTCTGTTCCTCTCCCTTCTGAGCATCTTCCTGTTAAAAAGCAGAGCAGGTCCCAAGCTGGAGGCAGGAGAGCTGAAGTATCTGTACCCGCTAGACCAGAGCCTGCAGCATCCCGAGTGACAGGCGACTGGGACAAAGCCATTCTCCAGGCTCCCAATCCATACTGTTTACAGTATGCTGACTGGGTCTAATCCGAGGATGCGCCAAGCTCCGTAAATAGCAGGAGGAAATCACAGGCCTTGAAATGGAGCAATTCTGTGGGTGTACAGTCTGCTGCTTACCTGGCACAACCACAGCATTCTTAGGATTGGACAGGAGGCATCAGGATCTAAGGAGGGAGTAAGAGGGAGGGGCAGCAAGGGAGGTTGTGGACTCGAAGATGGAGGAAGCAGCCTTAGCTGGAAGGCAGTGGCTTCTAGAAGCTAGCAAAGCCATAAAGGCCCTTCTGGGAGCGTTCAGAGAGAAGCCTGACCTGTGCTCATCTCAGTTTTAGATTTCTGATTAAGTGTGTGCAGAACATTTGGGCATTTACTCTGATGGTGATAGGAAATCGTACCCTCTTCGGGACTTTGATTCTAGAATTCCTAGCCTCTAGCACTTCTGCTTGAACTGGTTATTGGTTGTGCCAAGGCAGGCTCTGCTCAGTGTTCTCCAGGCCAGCTCCTGAGTGGGGCACAGGACTTAAAAACAGAATCAATTCCATACACAGGGCATGTGCACCATGTGTGGGTGTGTGTGTGTACCGTGTATGTGTGTGCATCATGCGTGTATCATGTGTGTGTGTGCACCATGTGTGGGTGTGCACCGAGCGTGTGTGTGTGTATGTATCATGTGTGGGTGTGCACCGTGTATGTGTATGTGTGTATGTGTGTGTGTGTATCATGTGTGGGTATGCACTGTGTGTGGGTGTGCACCATGTGTGTGTATCATGTGTGTGTGTGTGCACCGTGTGTGTATGTGTGTGTGTATTGTGTGTGTGCACCGCACCGTGTGTGGGCATGCATCATGTGTATCGTGTGTGTGTGTGTACCGTGTGTGGGCGTGCATCGTGTGTGTGTGTGTGTGTGTGCACGTGCGCGCATCATGTGTGGGTGTGCATGTGCTCATGTCCTCCCAGAGATGACTGTTCTCATGTTGAAGCCACAGATTGAGACTGGAGAACAAGACAGAGAGCATGGTGGCCCATGCCTGTGACTCCAGCACTTGGGAGGTAGAAGCAGGAATATCCAGAGTTACAGAGACTAGACTATTTGAGGTCTTGTTTAAAAAAAAAACTAAGACAAATACAAGAGGAAAATGTCTGCGTTTTCAGATATGTGTACTTAGCACTATCATTTATGCATGCCAAATATTAGCCAGCCAGCGATACATGCTTATATGTTTATCTGCCATCATGTGTAAGTGCCAAGTGCCAGCCAGCCAGCTTGGCGTTCAAATTTCAGTCATTTTGGGGAAAGAATATTTCCAAACACTGGCACCTCCAATTGCTCAAAGATCACAAAGAGTGAGGAAACACCCGCAAAATGGGAGCAAACGTTATTATGTTCACAGCCAAGGCAGAGAACCAGGCCAGCTGAAGATGATTAAACCTCCAAACCTAGAGCAGTGACATCCAGGAAGAAACAGAGCATGGAATCTCTGCTTCGGTGTAGCAACTTCAAATAATGAGCATTCATTCTCACGGGCTCTAAAAACACCCAAGCTTGAGTTTTAAAAACCCTTCAAATACTCAGGAATGATTTCAGAACTAGGGTTCCATGTGATTGTAGTCTAAAGGCTATATATATAGGGACAAAAGAAGGAACTGAAGGGACCGGGAGGGAAGAGCCAGGTAAAGGAAGAGCAAACAGGAGAGGAAGTGAGAGCGGGAGAGACTGAACAGCCAGCAGGGCTCCTGAGGAGAGCATTTCATCCCCCACCTTGGTCACAGCCAGGACAGCAGCACTAGAAGCACTCCATTGGTCAGGGTCAACAGCAACTTTCTGAAATCTCCATTCCCTTTTGTTGCCTGTGGCTCTCAACTTAGAAGGCTGTGACCAAACAACTGGGCCGCAAAGCCTCATGTCTCGGGAAGGAACCCCCACGGCCCCACTCACCGAGCTGTGGCCCATGCTGGCGGCGGCTGTCAGTGCCTGCTGCAGGGCTTGGCTCTTCCTCAGGGTGCCAGGCTGGGGAGGGCCTGCCGACCACTCACAGTTCAGCAGGTACTGGAGAATGTCACTGTGGCCCCTCAGTGCGCTGTGGACGAGTGCACACTGGCCCTTCTTATCCAAGTGGTCCACCTGGGGGCACAAGTCGGGGAAAGGTAACGGTGAGCATCCTTTTACTCTGGGAGCACACACATGTGCCCTGAAGGCTACATGCAAATTCACGCTACTGCAGAAGAGCAAGGGTTCACATTCCAACTTGTCTTTCTGGACAGCTCTGAACCTGTGACTCCTTTCACTGGGATAAGAACACTAATCCATGCCTCAGGTTCCCTTGGCAGGACTAGTAACCACAAGACAGTCTCCTCACTCAGGCATCTCGCAGCAGACTACATAAAGCTCACAGACTGAACCCTCAGACAAAGCCCTATGCTTCCCAGTGGGACACTAAGATGAAGTATTTTCAGATGTTGAGATGGGAGGGAGGTTGGTCACTAAACCAGGGAGCCAAAGAAAGGAAGGGACTTATAGAATAGAACATTGATCTATAGGAAGGACAGAAAGGAAAACATACAGGGAGGCATCTTGGCTTTTATTATAAAGGAAAGACACAAGTTGGGGGTGCCAGGGAGTTAGAAGAAATGTGTGAGTGCCGCATGTCTCCTAAAGGCCTGATGCTTGCAGGCACCCCTGAATTCCTTATCTAAGCAAAGGAGTCCCAGGACTGAAAAAGAGCCCAAAGCCCAGCTCTGACATGTTTGTTTGCAAAATTAGGGGCATGCTGCCTCATAACTTGGACTCTGCAAGAGTCCCCAACATGACAGCTAGCCTCTTGCTGCAAGCTCTCAGATATGACAGAGGAAGAACTGCTGGACTCAGAAGAAAGCTAAGAGATAGCTGGTATCCAGAAATTGGGGCAAATGCCACATAGCAATAAGGCTTTATTTCAAACACCAGAGCTGAGGTTCATGTGTCCCAAATGCTGGACTTATAACATTTCTGTACCTACTATAAGCCTAAATTAACTAACTAGGCAAAAGACAACAAACAGTGCTTTATCGACTGTCACTCAACAGGCTCGCTTGCCTGTGAAATGCATATAACGCTTATATTAAGCTAAAGAGGGCTTATGCTGAGCTCAGCATTCATCTCACTTCATTGTAGCAGACAGTTATCTAATGGTAACAGCAAGAGGTTGGTAGAAGGCTCCTGGGGTCATGGGATTCCAACAGACAGAGAGAGGCCCAGTGTTCCAGAAGGGAAAAGGAAAGATGACATTAGGCAGCTTCCACAACTCAAGCTCAGGACCTCTAAGAACCAGAGAACTCACAGGATTGTTTTAAAACAATAACGAAATGGAATAGAACAAGAAGGGGACATGAAACATGAAGTATTTCACCAGGGCAGGCAAGACTGCTCATCAGGGAGAGGCACCTGCTGCTAGGTTTGATTCCCAGAATCCATGCAGTAGAAGGAAAGAATCAACTCCCTCCAGTGCACTGGTTTCTGAACTCCTCATATGCCACATAGCGCATGCATATATATGTATGTATGTATGAGTGTGTGTGTGTGTGTGTGTGTGTGTGTGTGTGTGTGTATACACACACACACACACACACACACACACACATCCCACACACGCACAAGCACACACAAAATGTAGGAAAAAGACTTTTGAAAAAACATCTTCCAAATAATTATGATGCCATGTTAGATTCTAGAATAAATTCAGGATAGTGCAACACATGTGTATCTTCACCAGTAGGAACTGCTCAAGTTCCTCTAAGTGATGGAAAACAGAACACGTGGCCAGTAGCTGGGAATCTGCCTCGTACAACATCCAATAAAGCAATGGCATAGGCATATGTGGCCACCATTCCCTCCTGGGGCTCCCAGTCAGACACTGAATCTTCTACACTGATTCTATAATTTCTCAAGTCACTGCATGAAGCCCATGAAGCCTGCCTGGCCCAGGGGCCAACAATCCCAGTAATGACAGGAAGATATTTCCCACCCTCTCAGACACCCTGTTGTCACCCTCCAGGTCAAAACCGCTGCTGCTTACCCTTGCCCCCTTCTTGATGAGCAGACACACCAGCTTCATGTGGCCGGCAGCAGCTGCGTAGCACAGTGCGTTCATACCGTTCTCCGACATCCCATCCAGGCAGGCGCCAAATTCCAGAAGGAGAGTGACAACTTCTTCATGGCCAAGGTGAGACTGGACGCACAGGATGGGGGCATTGTTTAACACTTCTGTCCTGTAGTTCACGTTGGCCCCTCCCAAAATCAGGAGCCGGCTCACCTGTTGGGCAATGTTCCCCCGGCAAGATTAATATCTCATATGTATGTTAGTTTTAACACATCGGAGAAGCAGGAAGTATCTGCAATCTTCCTGTTTTATCCTACTGGACCTCAGGCTTGAGACATACCAGCAGGAAATGCACACACACTCACACACACTCACACACGTGCATCTTCACTAGTGGAAACCTGACCAGCAGGAAATGCACACACACTCACACACGTGCATCTTCACTAGTAGGAACCTGACAAGTTTCTCCAAATCATGGGAAAGAACAGAACATCATTGTGACGCAGCAAACCCACTTCTGGGGCTACATCCAAAATGAAAGCAGAATCCTGAAGAAATGTGAGACACATTCACATCAACACCATTCACCAAGCTGAGACGTGAAGCCAACCTAGGGCCCCACAGCAGACACGTAGACAGAGATGGACATGCCACCAGTGCAGAACTCAGGCTTAGAAAGGAACTCACCCGCGGGATGCTACAGCAGAGATTAATATAAAAAAATACGTTAAATAAACAGGAAGACCAAGACCACATGACTCTATTAAGGATGTAGCCACAGTGGTCACATGAGACTATTAAGGATGCAGCCTCAGTGATCAAACAGGACATAAGCTGAGCACAGCTCCCAGACCATGGACAGTGGAAAGAAGAGTGTCTAATGGCTAACGAGATTGACCAAATGAAAAGTATTAGAGATTTACAACATTAAATGTGAATATACTTCACTGAACTGAACACTTAAAAATGATTTAGGTGTTATATTTTCTACTATGGACTCTTAGTTCATCACAAGTGAAAACAAATGTTTTTAAAAAGATTTATTTATTATTATATGTAAGTACACTGTAGCTGTCTTCAGACATACCAGAAGAGGGCGTCAGATCTCATTACAGATGGTTGTAAGCCACCATGTGGTTGTTGGGATTTGAACTCGGGACCTTTGGAAGAGCACTCTTAACCACTGAGCCATCTCACCAGCCCCAACAAAATGTTTTTATACGCACAGTACCCCCTCCTCCCTCGTCCCCTACACTGGGTGGTGGGTTTTTTTTAAACGTATTTATTTATTTATTTAGACTTTACGTGTGTGGATGTTTTGCCTGCATGTGTGTCCGTGCCATCATGACATGCACATCTGGTGCACACACAGGTCAGAAGAGCGCATCAGGTCCCCTATAACCGGACTATATGAGCTACCACATAGGTGCTGGGAACTGAACCCAGGGACTTTACCAGGGGAACAAGTGCTCTTGACCTCTGAGCTCTCTCTCTAGCCCCTGGGTGGCACATTTTTAATGATTTCCAGCGAACACTGGTATTATTACTGTAGGGGCTAGACCTGACCAGCCACCAAATAGAAAAAATTCATCATTTTAACAATGAAATGATAAGCAAGGATTAAATCCTTAATGAGATAAAGCCAAAAGGAAACACGAATAGTCCCTTCTCTCGACAAGGAAGAGAGAAAGCACAGCAATGTCGCATGTCCTGAGGACCGTCAGCACAGCACACTGACGACAGCACAGCACACTGACAGCATGCCCTCTGCCACTCACACTGACTGCTGCACACAGCACGGCCTTGGATAGCAGGGGGCGTTTCTGATCTGCACATATTAAAATGAAATCACTGAACAGACGGACATTTCTAGCCACACTAATCTCCTTCCCATCTCCAGATTGTGAGGAAAAATCCCATGGTACTTTCACACCTAGCGGGTCCCTTTCAACAGCTCCACTCCAATCGGCATCCGTCCAACCCTGCCCTGGGAGATCCTCAAGGCTGACGGTTAGATGCAGGAAACCTCAGAGACCTGGATCTGACTGGAGTCGATCGGGGATCATAAGTTACAGGCAAGAGATGGGCAACATAAAAATTCTGGGTAGTTTAGTGCCCTGTCCATAGAGCAGCAGATGGAATATTTACAAATTATTACAGGAGATTATTACTATCAGTAGGGAAACTACAGCCCTCGATGGCATCTGGACATGGTAGAACCTAAAGTATGAAATGTTCAGATGTCTCCATTGCTGCTTAAGCTTGGAGTCCACAAGACAGCCTCACATACACACACACACACACACACCCGCCCAGTGTTCTCTCTTACACTGTTTGCAGGGCCATCCCTCCAGTGCAGGTCCCCCTGCCCCAGCAACTCTGAACAGACCCCGCTGTCTTGGATGCTTGTGCCACAGACAGCAAAGGCTGTTTATTATGGGTCTCTACTCAACACAGACCCGCAAAGTGAAATCCCCGACCTACTTCATGCACACTCCACTAGGGCATAGACTCCAAGCCCTCTTCATCTCTCAACATGTTCTTGTATTCTTAGCTCACTGCACTCAATGGACATTGGCCCTGGAACAGAAGTTCACAGAGAAGAGATGCAGGAAAAAGCTCTTCCATGGTCAGGGACCACACATACGCTAGGCTTTTCTCATCACTGGGGCCAATACTTAGTGACAAGAAATGGTAAGCTACACACTTGTAATGAGGGTGCCCTGTCAAGCCATCTGGCCACCCAGGCATCAGCCTGACTGTTTATCTCATTAGAAGGATCATCATAATTGTATAGCCAGACCCAGGTCAACACCAATCCAGTCTCTCCCACTGTGACTATGTATGTGTGTGACTGTGTGTGTGTGTGTGTGTGTGTGTGTGTGTGAGAGAGAATATGTGTGAGTGTGTGTGAGAGTGTGTATGTGTGTGTGAGAGTGTGAGTGTGTATATGTGAAAGAGTGTGTCTGTGTGAGAGTGTGTGTGTGTCTGTGCGACTGTGTGAATGTGAGAGAGTGTGTGTGTGTGTGCATGTGTGAGTGTGTGTGAGAGTGACTGAGAGTGTGAGAGTGTGTGTGAGTGTGTATGTGTGTGTGTATGTGAAAGAGAGTGTGTCTGTGTGAATGTGAGAGAGAGTGAGTGTGTGTGTGAGTGTGTATGTGAAAGAGAGTGTGTCTGTGTCATAGTGTGTGTGAGTGTGTGTGTGTGAGAGTGACTGAGAGTGTGTGTGTGTGAGTGTGTGAATGTGTGTATGTGAAAGAGAGTGTGTCTGTATGAGAGGTGTGTGAGTGTGTCTGTGTGAATGTGAGAGAGTGTGTGTGAGTGTGTGTATATGTGGAAAGAGAGTGTGTTTGTGTGATAGTGTGTGTGAGTGTGTGAATGTGAGAGTGTGTGTGTGTGTGTGCATGTGAGTGTGTGTGAGAGTGAGTGTGTGAGTGTGTATGAGAGTGTGTATCTGTGTGAGTGTATGAGTGAATATGTGTGTGTGTAGAACAGAGGAAAAGGTACTCAGAAATGTGAGAATCTAGCAAACAAGCTGACTGATTCTTACAATACAGTTAAACAGGTTCATCACTCCCTACAACACCACTTGACTCAAGTACAATTAAGTGCAAAGGTATTTAAAAACTGTAAGTTTAAATAAAAACAATGACTTTTTTCTTTAAAAAAAAATCCCTTCTGAATAACTAGATCAGTATGGAAAAAACAAACAACATTATGCTGAAGAAATGCGTGGGTGTTTATAAAGGCCTGGGAAATCAGTTTGAAACAGGATGCATACACATAAATACAAACTCCTAAGGCCCACCACAGGACAAGCAGGAATAGCGTGTGACGATTTTGCTGGCCAACTACACGTTCCCTCCCTATCCTTTCCTGATATACAAGAACCTAAGGGGGGAAAAAAGAGAGGCTAAATGATCTGAATAAGTGACTCTCAAACAGTCTTCATTTTTTAGTGTTCCAGGTCCCTCTAGGATGTGAGCAGTGTCTCCCCACCCTCTCAGCATGGTCTCTTTGGAAACCTTTGGTGGAGATTTGGACTTTCCAGGGCCTGGAGATCTGGCAACCTAGCTTCCCAAGAGAATGGACTTGGCAGGCAGGGCTGTAAAGATACCAGGTGACAAATGCACCCACAGACACACTGGGGCAGGCTTAGAATCAGATCTCCCGCCATCCTCTGTGTCCCCAGCCCTCCACTTCCCAGCTGAAAAATGAGAACAAATGTACCATTGCCAAGGTGGCTGAAAAGATTAAAAATGAGTGTCAAAATAATAACACTCCCTTCCCCACCAAGGAGAGAGGGAGGCAGGGGGAGGGAAGGAAGGAGAGAGGGTGAAGGAAGGAGAGAGAAAGACAGAGACTGACTTAGCACTACACCCAGCATTTCAAGAGTTAAATAAATATATGTAGCTACTGTTACCCGTCACCATTTTGTGGAGTCTTCAGAGGGAGGTCCCTGGAGACCCGTCTCCCACCTACACTGTCTTGTGTGCAGCCCTAGACTATCCACAGCCCAGAGCAGCAGGCTGGCAGCCCTTACATGAGTTACAGCTACCGTCTCAAAGATCCCCAGTGCCTGCAGCCTGGTGCGGTCACAGTTTCCAGAGCTGAGGGGAGCAGCAGTAAAAACAACTCACCTGGGCACATGAGCCATGCCAGGCACGTCCCCAAGGGCTTCCCCTGCCAGCTTCTGACCCCTGGGAGATGCCAGTTTTGTTGTCTCCATTTCAGAGGTGAGGACCCAGAGGCTCTGAGCGGGTAGGGCAAAGATAGCTCAGGACACAAAGCTAATTGCTGTCCCTGGAGCAACAAGGACACACAGCAGGGTTGTAGCAGATACTATGTGGCCATACTATGTGGCCTACAGGAAAGGGGGAGAGGACTCATCCTATACACTCCTGCCCATCTGCAGGAGACTTCAGAGTCTTCACCATGGAAGCTCTCTTTAGCTAACACTCCCAAGTGGCAAGGCCACCTAGCAACTTATGGAGACACAGGAGGGTAGTGAAGCGCCCCTGACAATGAGGACCCGGAGAAGCACCAGCCAACTCAAGCTTACAGAAGCAGGGACATTGAAAAGTCTGTCCTCCTTGATTGTGGCCCGAGGTACAACCTCCCTGAGCCCAGCCAAGGAAAGTCAGGCCACGTCGCTGCTTTTTTATACCTGGTCTCCTCTCCTTTCAGGAGAGAAAAACATCAGAAGCCAAATGCTCCCAGATCTATGGGCAGGGGCTGGCACCAGCCATATGACAACACTTGAGGCAAGAACCAGCTGGGCAGGAGCCTGGAGGCTCGTGTGGCAAGGATCCCAGTGGGCCACGCAGGCACAGGCTGCCATGACCCTGGCCACAGGGCTAGCCATCACCAGCATGCTTCCGAAATTACCAAGCCCTCATTTCGGAGCAAGTCATTTTAATTTGCCAAAGTGGCAAACTGCAATTATTTTCAAAATGACATTCATTCCTGTATGACAACAGTTAATACTCTCTAAAAACAGTTCCTTAATTGCATGCATAATTTTAAATTACTGTAATTTGTTCAATATTCTGTGAAAACCGTTTTCCCCCTCATCAAAGACTTACAAAGACAAAACAGGAAGATAATGAAGGGACTTGAGAATTTCAGAGCCAAGCTGGGTAAATCTGGGGATGGTGCAGAGGTAGGTAACACTGGAATCTTATAAACTAAAAACGAACACCTCAAAATAGCTAGTGTGTTCCGAGGAAAGCAGGCAGCCTAGCGAGGAAGGCCTTTTAATCCAGTCTTGAAAACCCGTGTTCAAGAGAGTGTGACATTTCCCATCCACCCTTCTCCACACTTACAGCCTATGTAAATAAATGTCTATCCCCATGAATTCATTAAAGTATGGAGGGCAGGTGCTGCCAGCCTACTCCTTCTGTTCTTTTATAATTTACTAATTTTACAGATAAGCCAAAAGCTTGCTAGACTCAGAAAGAGGACCAATGTTATAGTCACTTAAACCTGATTTCTTTTTTTTTAATTAGATATTTTCTTTATTTACATTTCAAATGCTATCCCGAAAGTTCCCTATACTCTCCCCACACCCTGCTCCCCTACCCACCCCCTCCCACTTCTTGGCCCTGACATTCCCCTGTACTGGGGCATATAAAGTTTGCAAGACCAAGGAGCCTCTCTTCCCAATGATAGCCAACTAGGCCATCTTCTGCTACATATGCAGCTAGAGATACGAGCTCCGGGGTACTGGTTAGTTCATGTTGTTGTTCCACCTATAGGGTTGCAGACCCCTTCAGCTGTTGGGTACTTTCTCTGGCTTCTCCATTGAGGGCCCTGTGTTCCATACATTAGATGACTGTGAGCATCCACCTCTGTATTTGCCAGGCACTGGCATAGCCTCACTCGAGACAGCTATATCAGGGTCCTTTCAGCAAAATCTTGCTTTAAACCTGATTTCTTATAAAATCCACGTGGAAAAAAATTCACAACACAACAACCTTTTCTTGATGTCTAAATTTAGAGTCATCCACTTTAGGAAAACCTCCATCTGGAAAGCAAGGGATACCTGGGACAAGGGACAGCAGTGTGAATCTGCATGCAAGGTTTAGTGAGGAAAAAGGCATTGAAAGCTACGAGCCTAAAGGGAGAGACTGTGTGCAGGGTCCCAAGGAGCACGGGTATATTGCAGCACACCAGGGTACCCAGATAAGGACAATGCTGAAGCTGCACAGCAGAGATTGGGAGGCCACAGGTAGCCTTTTTATCCCTACAAACCCTATCTGTATCCACCGAGAGGCAATAGACTCTCTTGGCAAGATCCTATGCCAGCAGTGTAGTGGGTGATCCTTCCAGACTCACCCACTGCTAGGTTCTCCCTGGTACCCCCGATCCTTGGACATGCATGTGATACCCCCACTTTTCAAACTCATCAGGGACAGGAAGAAGGCAGAGCACCCCAAAGCAATGGGGAAGGCTCCACAAGTCCACACTCCAGAGCCACAGCTGAGGGATGTGTCGAGGGTGCTGTGAGGAACAGCAGGCACGCCAGGGTTCAGGAGTGCTCCCATGTCTCCATCTCTGGTGCATGCAGCCCCTTTTCTGAGGTGAAGTGAATGCCAGGCCTCCCCTCCTCTCACAGGATGACCATGCTAAGCTTCCTCTGGGTTGCTGTGAGGGAGTGGGTACAATTATCACTTCACAGTGGTTGTCAGCACTCAGTCCACTGGGAAAGAGTTCCAGGTTTCTGCAGCAGGGCGTGTCAGGAGCTGGGGCTCGGCACTGCTGTGTGGCCTTAACCAGAAAGACCTGGCCTACGGTCTGATTTTGATTCTAAGACTGTATTGTACAATCTGGAAATGGGGAAGGAAAATCTGTCTGCAAAAGTACAGCAGGAATAGCCCGATTGGAAAGTCACTAACCACAGAACAAGACGTTCTCAGCTCTGCACGCAACCAACGGAACACTCTTTCCATTGCCAGAAGCATATGGTATGCGCTCCTGGAAGGAACCTGCAGATAGCTTCCTGTGACCCATCCTTTTGTGTCCTCAATGCTCAATTTCATATGATCCAGGAAGAGTTGAGTTGCTATAGTAATTTGGGACACCAAAAATCCAGTTTCCCTGCAAAGCTCTCTCTCTGACCTTTGGGAACCATCTCCCTTTCTGAAATGGTCTTGGGCTCACACAAAGGCCCCATCTACCCAGATCTTCCTGCAGCAGCAAAGCCGGACCTCTAGGGGGAAGTGTGTGTGATGAGGATGGGAAGACATCACCAGGAGAACCTCTGCCCTCTCAGGAGCCATGGTGGCAGGACTGGCAGAGGAGGAATAGGCCAGGTTCCTGTGCAGAGGGCTGCTCACCTTCACGTTGGGAGTATAGAGATTCCTGAGAGAGGCCAGGGCAGCAGACAGCCCCTCTGTGCTGTAACCGATCCACAGAGCCTGCAGATGGCTTGAGGAGACTCCAGTCTTCTTACTGAGGCCCTAGAAACGACCAAAGATAGACACCTGTGAGTGTCTCATCCCAGCTGAGCATCAGTTTGAAAGTGAGTCTGTCCAGCACACTGCAGATACTCCTCTGTACAGAGAGCAACTATACAAAAGGACACCTTGGTTGGTGAGCTATAATGGAAGATCAGGAGACCACAGGCCCTGTCAACTATATGCATACCTGAGAGAGGGAGGGAGAGGGAGAGAGAAGGAGAGACGGGGAGGGAGAGGGAGGAAGAGGTGAGGAAAAGGGGAGGGAGGGGAGAGAGAGAGAGAACGTGTGCATAAGGAGAAAGCTTCCTTTTGCAGAAGAAAACCAGAGGAATAATAAATAGTAAAGTTAGAGAGAACCACCATCTATAAGTCCTAGGCAGTGGCCTGTAAAGGTTGGTGGCATTCCAAAATAAGACACAAGCTTAGCGCTGTGTCTGCTGATGTAGAGTATTTTCACCATTCAAATCTTGGTACTTAGCAAGTGGAAAAACAAAACAAAACAACCAACCAAAACAAAAACTCCTCACACCCAGTAAAGGCTTTAGACCAGCAGTTCTCAACCTGTGGGTTGCAACCCTTTGGGGGGAGGGGGAGAAAATGTGGAATGACCCTTTTATAGGGGTTGCCTAAGATCATCAGAAAATGCAGATATTGTGCTGGAGAGATGGCTCAGTGGTTAAGAGCACTGACTGCTCTTCCAGAGGTCCTGAGTTCGATACCCAGCAACCACATGGTGGCTCACAACCATCTGTAATAAGATCTGATGCCCTCTTCTAGTGTGTCTGAAGTCAGCTACAGTGTACTCACATAAATTTAAAATAAAAAATGTAAATTTTTATACTTATACCAGTAGCAAAATTATAGTTATAAAGTTGTAACAAAAATCACTTTATGTTTGGGGGTCACCGCTCCATGAAAAACTGTATTAAAGGGTCACGGTATTAGGACGGTTGCGAACCACTGCTCTACACAGGAAATCTAGGGGGAAGGGGGACATATCACGCATCACTTTGAGACAAGGAGAGTCAGAGAACAGAGGCGATATGAAACTATATGCCCATGGATGGAGCTCTGGTTCTCTGACTTGTAATGCACAGTAGGGAATGGATGCAGGGCTCACAGACACTTCTGAGATGGCTCACAGACTGTCTAAAATCAAACCACAAACTCCCCACAACTCACCTTGAAAATGTGTGCCTTCAGGATGTGGTGGCCAAGCTCCATGGTCTGCTGGCGGTTCAGCTTGCTCTCCTGTCGAGAGAACATGAACGCCAGTAGAGCGTGTCCGTTCCTAGGACAAGAAACACAAAAGCTCATGACAAAAGATCCCATCCCTTCACACCACAGGCCCTCAGATAAGGACATCCCACTGTGCCCCTGAACTGTCATCTGTGGGAGGCAGCATGAGCTCAGAGAACATTCAGGCTGCTAACTCTTTATAAAGAGGGCAAACAATGATTATTCTGCAGTCATTTGCAGGGCCTCTTCTGGGGTTCCCTATCGGTAGGTGACCCTGATGCCTGACTTTCCAGAAACATCACTGCCTGCTCATCACATTCACTCTCTCACCACCTGGATTTCTGCTCAAGCCTGTCACACAAAAATGCAAACTGCATGGCATTAAGTCACAGCCAGAATCATGATGCCTACCAAGGGGCCCAATTCTAAGCAGATACACAAGGAAGAACTTACTGGATGAACATAGGGAAGGATGGAACACGATCCTCTGGCCTCAGGCCTCCCCCAACCTCACCTCACACCCCATTATCCCTAGTGGAGCATAACCAGCAGGAGACAGGTCTGGCCTTATGGGGGAAGGGAAGAAAAGGCAGGCTCTGCATAGCAACAGTTTCCGAGGAGTAGTGTAGAAGACTAGATGGAAGCCATGCATCTCAAACTCACACAGAACTGCCTGCCTCTGCCTCCTAAGTTATGACTGGGGTTAAAGGCACCCAACAGCCAGTTTGTACCAGGCTACAAAACTCAGTAGGTTTCTAGATACTAGTAACAAATCTGCTAAGAACCCAGGAAAAACAATTCCATTCACAGTTAGGAGGTGAGAGCCCTCTGCAATGAAAATTAAAAAGCATTGAAGAAAGAGACTTGAAGATAATAGAAAATGGATGTCCTACATTCCAAGACTGGCGATATACCACTGCTTAAATGGTCGAATTATTGAAAGGGATCTATATAGTCAATGCAAAATTCCCTATAAAATACCAATGGCATTCTTGACACAACTAGAAAAAGTAATCTTTAAGATTCATATGATAAAACAAAAATGTGGAAAATCCAAATACAATTCCGAGTAGAACGAACAATACTGGAGGTACAATATTTGATTTTAAAATATACTAGAGAGTCATAGTAACAAAAGCCAGGATGACATTGGAATAAAACCAGATCAATAGACCACTGGACCCAACCAGAGACCCTAGGAATAAACACTGTGACTATGGCCACCTGATTTTCCAGAAAAGGCCAAAAATGTGTGCTCAAAGAAAAGCAGATTCCTTAATTTATGATGCTGGAAAACATCCACGTGGTTTTCGTTTTTAAAATGGAACTATAGTGCTGGCAAGATGGCTCAGCGAGTAAGAATAACTGACTGCTCTTCCAAAGGTCCTGAGATCAATTCCCAGCAACCACATGGTGGCTCACCACGTGTCATGAGATCTGACATCCTCTTCTGGTGTGTCTGAAGACAGCTACAGTGTACTTATTTATAATAAATCTTTGGGCTGGAGCGAGCGGGGCTGACTGGAGTGAGCAGAGGTCCTAAATTCAATTCCCAACAACCACATGAAGGGTCACAACCATCTGTACAGCTACAGTGTAGTCATACAAAATAAATAAATAAATCTTTTTAAAAAATGGAACTATATACATGTCTCTGGTCCTACACAAAAGTTAATCTAACTGATTAGAGATCAATGTAAGATCTGAACATTTGAATCTTCTAAGAAAAACACTCTCAGATACCTACATTGGCAATGGCTTTCTGAATCAGAGTCCAATGTCTCCAGAAACAGCAGCAAGTAGCAAAGAGCAGACAGAGAGGACTGTGAGAAAGGAAAGGATTCCTGGGTGTGAGGAGACAGCCCACAGCATGGGATGATCCTTACCGGGTACTCAACCGAGAGAGGATTAACATCCAGAACGTATCAAGAACTCAAAAACATTCCACAAAAGAACAGGAAATCCAACCAGCGAAGTGAACAGACACTTCTCAAAAGGAGCATAAATGGCCAGCAATACGGAAAAAAAAGTTCACTTTTAGCCACTAGGGAAAGTCAAATAAAAATATACTGAGAAACTATCTCATGTCAGATGGCATTTACCATCAGGGAAACAAGGCTGCTGCTAAGGTTTGCTTGGTATAATGAATGCCTAGCATGCGTGAAGATCCTGGGTTCAATCCTCAGTGTGGCAGAGGAGATGGAGGGGCACACGTCTGTGGTTAAGGAGGATCTGATAGCAAAGTCATTCTTGATATTTAATGAGTTCAAGGCCTGCTGACCTAAGATACCTGAGACCTAGTTCCAAACAAAACAACAGCAATAATAGAACAATAAATGCTGGCCAAGAAGAGAGCCCTTACATATTTTGGAGGTTGTACAATGTAGGCTGTACAAGCCACCATACAAAGCAGCATGGGGGTTCCTCTGAAAACGCATTCCGGCATGTGTACCTTTAAGAATCAAAGTCAACATACACCTTCAGATCCAGTGCTTACCACCACACCCTTCCCAATAGCTAAGCTATGGAATGAATCAGCCTACATGAGGTACTAATAAGCTTATGAATGAAGGAGCATGGTGTATAACACGTAGAGTGGAGTACTGTCCGGCCACAAAGAAGAAAGAACTCAAGCTATTTACAGAAAAGAGGCTGGAACTGGAGTTCATCACGTTAAGTAAGTCGACTCAGAAGGACAAGTGTATGAGGCTTCTGTCATATGTGGCATCTAGAAGAAACCAGCATGAAATGGGGAGAAGGCCTCTTGGGGGTAAGGGAAGGGCAAAACTGGGTACTGGGAGGGACTGCATATAATGAAAACACCTTAAATACATATATGAAAGCGTACGATGAAACTAGTACTCTGTATAATTAATTACGCAGTTACAGATGGCCCCACTGTGGGCAACAAGCACAGACTTCAGTGGCCAGCCCAAGGGTTTCCAGGGCTCTCAGCATAGCACATGGCTTCCCACCTGTCCGAAGAAGTCCTATCACAGTTTCTGTGCAGTCCCCACACTGCATGCTACCAGGTCTGTCCATGCTCCACGCGCTCCACTTTAGATCCAGAAACCAAACTAAGCTATTTCCTTCACCCTCACGACCTTGTGAGCGTAATCATAGCCCGTCTGCTTACATGAGGAAATGGCCTCAACAGGTTAGGGACTTGTCCAAGATCAAATGACTAATAGCCAAGAGTGGGCAGTCTGCCAGACTCAAGAGCTTGGGCTTGTGGGAGAACAGCACTGGGTACCCCCTTCAGGAGGTACCCAACTGGAAGGGACATATATCACCATATTGAAATGAAAAACCCTGTAAAGAGGAGATGTGGTGAGAGAAACAGGAGGCAGCCCTGGCCTGAAACAATCCTACTTCCCTTCCTTTGAATGTCCGGTTCCTTTTCCTTGGGCAATACAGTCTCAGTGATGTTCCCTACAGGATCCCCGTTTCCTGCATTATTGAACCCAAGCCACAACTTCCCCTTTCTCCCCTGTGCCTCCTTACAACCCAGAAGATGGAGTCTCCTGAGGATGCAGGGCTAGTTTCTAATAGTCTCCTCCAAACCCTCATTGCCCTTAACCTCTCTCAGTATCTCCAACCCCCTTCCCTGCCACCCTCCTCTACATCCTGAGGCGCAGAGAGCTTTCCCCCTTCCCATGTCAAGTGGCCTCACCAAGTCACGCTACATTTCTGTCACTGATGTTCAATCTACCGACTTCTCCAACCCTGCCCCTTGAGAGAGGTTCTCCACAGGCTCCAACTGCTCTAAAGCAGCGCCACTTCTGACATGAGAAGACCTGATCCACAGCTCCTACCTTCCGACCACTTTCTCCCTCTGCCGGCTCAGCAGCCCCTAAGCCCTGTACCCTCCCACTCCTTCCCTCAGGCACCCTATTCTCCAGAACCTTCAAGAGTTCTCCAGGGATGACAGCTAAGAGGTCTTCTCTATCGTATTCTTCTGGTGGCTCGTCCCATTCTTCTACGCCATGACAGAGAGAGCTCCAGTCAAACTAGATGTATTATTGCCAGAACACACACTGTGCTGCTTCTGATGGCTCTCCCTGTCTGCAGTAGCTTGTTCTTCCTATTAATAATCTTATATCCTTTTCTTCTTCATGTTAACTGCACGGAGAAAATAGCCAGGACTGTTCTAGATCAAACAGTTCTAGATCAGGAATCCTTGGGAAAGGTTAAGGAGGTGAGAAACCCAGGCTACGGGGGTCAGGGATTCTAGCATCACACCGAGATTTAAAACTGCATATCTCCTTTTTTGTTTGTTTATTTTGGTTTTGTTTTTCTGGACATAAGTTTCTCTATGTAATCCTGGCTGTCCTGGAACTCTCCCTGCAGACCAGGCTGGCCTCAAGCTCACAGCGATCTGACTGCGTCTGCCTCCCAAGTGCTAGGATTAAGGGTGTGCACTTTGAGCTACCTGGCCTGTATATCCCCTTTTAGAAATGGTTGCCACAATCTTCGAGGCATCCTTGCAAAACGAAAGACAGAAAACACGTGACTGAAAAGAACAAAGCAGAGTGCATGAATGTACTTGATCTCAAACCCTAACACAAAGCTCTAGTTATCAAAGCAGCACGGTAGTAGCCTAGAAGCCCAGAGACCACTGGAATACAAGAGTAAACTCACATTCTTACAGCCAACTGACTTTCAACAAAAGTGATGCTAACATACAACGAAGAAAGAACTCTCTTTAGTTGAGCAGAAGAAGAAGCAAAACTGGGGCTGGAGAGATGGCTCAGTGGTTAAGAGCACTGTCTGTTCTTCCTGAGGTCCTGAGTTCAATCCCCAGCCACCACGTGGTGGTTCGCAACCACCTGTAACGGGATCTGATGCCCTCTTCTGGGCAGTCCGAGCACTCATATACATAAAATAAATAAATCTTTAAAAGAAAAGAGTATAAAACTGAACACATCTTTCACCACTTTAAAAAAAAAAAACTGGCTCAAAAGTAAAGACTTATGATGTAAGACTAAGCTGCAGAGTATAAGGAAAACAGGCAAACCTTGACGGCGTTAGAATGAACAAGGACTGCCCGGAAGAAGACTTCGAAATGGTTGGAAACAAAAGAAAACAGAAGTCGTACTGAGGAGAGCGAAGTCAGCGCAGGGACAGCCTATGAAATGGGTACATGCACGAGACGCTATCCTGAGGTCCTGGTGACTACTGTGTGTCTGTGGTTACTATTCCTGAAGCAGCCACCACACTCAGATATGCTTTGTGCTGAACTGTCACCTCCGTTTAAAATGCAGCGTCATTGATGACTACCCTCCAGCTACTTCCTGCTCTAACACCAGCCGTCCACACCCTGTGAGTCTCTCTCTCTCTTTCTCTCTACAAACCCAAACTGCAGCTCACCTTGCTCAGAAATGATCTCTGTAACTCGGTGAGCAATGTCATCACTCTCACTTTGGCACCTCTGGTGATCTGCTTTGAGTAGCCAACCTGTAGCTAAACCAGGTCTGAACGATAATAAACCCTGAGTCCAGTGTTACCTAAAGAAAGTGCACCACAGGCCTGCACTATACCCATCACTACAGGCCGGGAGGGTGGTGGCCACGTGGCCTCCCAGGTACTCACTGGCCACTTCGTATCCAGACCCAATCATCTGGCCCGGTGCCCACCAAAGTCCTGAGGAGACGGTCCAGCAGCTTGCCAGCCCATCACTAGAATAGGAGGCAAACCTGACCCAAAGAGCTGCTCAAGAGGGCAAAGATGCAGGCTAGACAGACAGAGGGCTTGAGAATGGCGGAGGCCAAAGGCACGAGCCTCTTGACCTCTCACCTACCTTGTACTAGGAGGCAAGCAAGCTTGTCTCCCACCTTCCTGTGGTTTGAGTTGTGAGAACTGTACCCTGCCTGGCCTTGTCTGTGAGGAGACAGCTAACTGGATTATAGGGCTCCCCTTTCTCCTCACACATCTGTGCTAAATGGCCAAGGGATAAGGTGCTATATGGCCAAGGGTAGTCAGGAAATGGTAGGGGATTAAGGATCTAAGACAGACACATTCCCCACACCCACCCCTTCCCTGGTCACAGGCAAGCTTGCTATTCCCTAAAGCAGAGACATATTACCCACGTATGGCCCTGCCATACTGGTGGGAGGAGTCAGGTCAAAGGAGGGAAGCGCCTGCCATACCTGGGCTCACACAGGAAGGCTGTGCTTTCGCCATCCGCTCTCCACACCAGCCACTCTCTGAAGGACGGGTGGCAGAACATGCGGGTTTTGTCCCTCCTCTTAATGAGGAAGCAAGAGAGGGCCTCCATCCTCTGCTGGAAGTCCTCCCAGCCCTGCTCGCCTTGGATGTGGCCGGCGTTGATAGCCTGAAATATCTGCTCATCCGTCATGGGGTGGAGGGACGCAAGAGCCACGTTCAAAATGGGAAGGGCCCGGTCAAAGGCAGACTGGGTCATGAACTTCATGTTACACTGCAGCAGATAGAGCTCGGACAGAGACACAGGCACCACCTTGTAGCTGGCACTCTTTATGACCAGGTGGCCCCGCTGGAAGAGGTCCAGCGTGAGCTTGAGGTACAGGTAGGAACCGAGGCTCCGCAGCACCAGATGGCTGCTGACTTTGCTGATGAGGGCGGCGTCGGCCTTGCCATTCAGGGAGATGTTGCTGAGGATGTCCTGGCTGCTGTGGACCCTGTGCTGGACGTAGGCGTGCAGGTCACTGTGAATGTCCTTGTTGTCTGGAAAGTCGTCTAGGGAAAGCTTGACAAATGGCAGTGCACTGATGATTTCCTAGGGGGGGGGCGGGAAACAAAACCTCGCAGTGTTAGTCCGCAGAGTTTCCCCTTTCCCTTTAAAGCAGGCTCGCTCGTTCCCTTTCAAGGAGGATTTTCATGGATTACGGGGACTCGCTGTTTTGTATTAAAACATGTAACAGGATGAGGTACAGATAAAAAGCTTAAGTGAAAGAAATCCCGATGCGAGATAGGATCTCCCCCAAAGCCCCCCCTGAGGACTCTGAGCCAAGTGAGCAAGGGAAAGGGGCCCAAGGAGACAGCAGCAACCAGGCCACACCAACAAAGGGGCAGCGAGACCCTGCAGGTGACCCGATGCCCATAACCCCTGAGCAGCTGGTTCCAGAACAAGGGTAGACACAAACCGTCACTGCACATCTAAGAGCACAGCCAGACACTGAGACAAGAAGTGCCCTCTCTGCGCCAGACACCAGGGCTGTGTAACCCTACCAGGAAACAGGAGACTTCCCGTTCCCCCGGTGTCCCCGGACACCAGGCAGCAAAAATCACTGCCTGCTCCAGTACGGCATGTTCTCATCTTAAAAGAATTTTAAGCATTCTTTTTAAAACAAATTATTTTGTTTTGTCTGCATGTCTGTGTCCCAAATGCATGCCTGGTACCCACGACAAGGGTGTTGGATGCCAGGGAAGTAGAGTTACGGTGGTTGTGAGCCGCCATACGGGTGCTAGAAATTGAACCCAAGTACTACAAAAGAGCAGCCCATGTTCTTCATCACCAAGCCATCTCTCCAGCCCCAAGCAAACTGTTGGTTGACTCTGACTTGCACAGGGTCACGGACGTGAGGGTCATCCCAGATAAGGTCCTAACCCCAAGAAACAATTTAACTTCTCACTAACATTTCTGAAGCCCATGCCCTTGAAGGTAGTAATGGCAGGAAAACAAACGGTAGTGAGCAGCCGCTTCCATTTTGCACGGAAGCTAACCTTAGCACTACAGCAGAGGGATACAGGAACCAGTTCAAGTTTTAGCCCAGCTGCTAGGTTATGCTTAATGAGGGAAATACGACTGAAAATGGATGACCCAAAGGGTCATAAAAATAAGCGTGCCATTTAAATGTAAGGTTTAATCGCAAGTTTTGTTTTTTTTTTTTAAATTAGGTATTTTCTTCATTTACATTTCCAGTGCTATCCCAAAAGCCCCCTATACCCTCCCCTCCCCTCCCCACCCACTTCTTGGCCCTGGTGTTCCCCTGTACTGAGGCATATAAAGTTTGCACCACCAATGGGCCTCTCTTTCCACTGATGGCTGACTAGGCCATCTTCTGATACATATGCAGCTAGAGACACAAGCCGGGGGTGGGGTGGGGGGTGGGTAACTGGTTAGTTCATATTGTTGTTCCACCTATAGGGTTGCAGATCCCTTTAGCTCCTTGGGTACTTTCTCTAGCTCCTCCATTGGGATAATCACAAGTTTTAATAAGAAAAAAAAAATGAGCATGACCACCCAGTTCCATGAAATGAAACAAGTCATAGCTATAACAAGCTGTCCCCACACCTAGAAGCTCCAGTAGATTGCTTGGCCAGAAACCTCGGCCAGCGCACACCTCACTACAGTAAGCCAGGCTTACACACTGTCATTTCAGAAGGACAGGGACAGCTCAATGCTGCTAGGATGCTTAGCTGACACTGTGACCGTCCTTGTCCCTACGGGACTCTCTGGACTACTTTTTCAAAGTCTCGATATTGGTTTTCAATTCAGTAGCCAAACGGACTTTAACTCTAGGCCAAAAGCGCTTGCCGCTGGATACTTCGGATGTGGGAACTTGGAAAGAGAAGGGGGGAAGTATTTTGTCACCTGAAAATTTGCTCTCACGGTCACGATCAACTTCAGCCAGGTGGGGAACTTAGGAATAATTTTGGTAATAAACGAAGACAGCGTATCTCCGTAATCAGGCTTATGAAACTCAGCTTCATTCAAGCCATCTATAAGGATGATATACTCCTCTTCTGGAATTTTTTGCTCTAAAAGATGAAATAATTTTTCCATATTAAGAAATTATACGTTTCTATAACATGGCACCACCCAGTGCATTTTAACACATAGCTTAAAGTGTTAGCAAAACCTAAAAAGGTTTACATATGGCAGGAGACATGTTTTCAACAAAGCATATTTTCTATTAAATTTATAATGAAAAACAGAGAACTGAGCCAAAATAAAATCAATTCTTACAAAACAGTTTTCAGAAACATATTGCATTACAGACATTAGCAGAATCTCAATCTTATATATAATATGGTTAGTCCTTCATAAACCTGGGTAGCCTGCAGCCAAAGTCACTGACATGCAGATCGCCTAAACCTGAAGAGACACCAGGCCCTTTGCTGGAACCCAACGCTCCCCCACTATCACCAAGACTGTGTGGTTGGACTCTCTCAGGGGTGAAGTGCTGCTTCACAGATGCCCAGAGCAGGTCCTTCATACAGCAGCCTAAAGCTAGTTTTCTATTTACAGCAACAGCTTTCTTCTGCTCAGGACACAGAGCAAGCATGACAGTCATTTCAGGCTCTTTTTCAGTATCTTTTAGCAGAAGATGCTTTGTAGACGGGTAACTCAAAAAAGGAGCAGGGTAAGGGATGGAGGCCTTATGGATCAATGATGCCACTGACAATCCTACTTGGGAAGGGGAAAGTGAGGGGTGGGGGTGGGGAGGAAAAACTAAATGTAAACTCCTAGAAACAGTATTAGGTTTAGATTTCAACTCATCTAATCGGGGGCTGGGGGATGGGGTGTGGTGGGAGAACACGTTGGAAGATTCCTAACATTGCACTGTTTCCTCCGAGGCCTGGAGTGTAGACTCTTCACTGTGTGCATTACCTACACGGGTTACTGTCATGGGGGAGACCAGATTATGCCTCTTTGAAATGTGGACAACTGTGATGGAAAAAACAAGGAAGGACGTTTGGGCAGCCCCTTGCCCACCCTTTTAGCTTACAGCCAGGAGAAGGGAAGAAGAGTGCGGGTCCGGGGCACTGGAGAAGCAGAGAAGTCTGGGTATCAAAGCTTACGAACTCCTTGCAACTAGCATTAATCTTCCCGTGGATTCATCTTCCCAGTGTCCTGCCTCTGAAGGCCCAAGCTGTTGCTGTTTTGTTTTGACATCTTACCACTCCCAAAAGTTACTGCCCTTTATTGAGGATCCTTCAGAAGGTAGAGCCTTAAAGCTCTCTTCTTAGTAACCATCCATAATCATGTACTGGAGGTACAGTACATGATTAATAAGCTCTCCTGGCTCTGTTATGTCTACCATTGGCTCATTTCGTAGACCAAGAGTCAAACCTTTGTAGGACAGTAAGTCTACTCTTCCCTACAGTTCCCTATAGTTCCAAGGCTTACTTAGAACTGCTCGGTTGCCGATTTCATCCACACAAGAGACGTTGCACTGGAAATGCCGCCCCCAGCGGACGGATGTGGTGGGATCAGATGTGTATTGAGTCACCCCAGGGCTAAGCTGACCACCCTTCTGAGGACCACTTGGGCATCGGCCTTTACTGGGAAGCACCCCAAGGCTTCTGGTAGGTACCGTTTCTTAGGCTTGTAAGTGGCTCCAGGACGCCCCTCTTGAAAGCAGCCACGGGATCCTGCACACAGGAGCGGAGGCTCAGCATGCTCTGCAGCTGGGGTTCCTTGATCAGAAGGTCTCTGTAGGCAGCCAGCTGGTGGGACCGGCACAGCAAAGCAGCAATGCTGTGCACAAACTCAGGTACCAGACATGTGTAAGTGTTGTCAGCCTGGCAGTAATGGTAGGCCACCACCTGTGGAGAGGCAGAGGCATCAGCACCAGCACCCTCCCACCTCTCCACAGCTCCTTCCATGAACTCAAATAGGAACGCAACTGATTCTTCCCGAGATAAGACACAGAGTGTGTCTGGTCCCTAGAACTGTGTTACTGACTAGCTTAATTGATACTTTTATTCTGTTCTTCATTGGTGTGATTTGCTAAGTTCTCAGCAGCGGATTAGTTGCAGGCACAAATCCACCTTGACTAACACAAAATTCAGGATGACTGTATTCTGTATTGAATGTAGATTAGTAAAAGTCATTTATAAAACCTAATGCTGGGCTGGCGAGATGGCTCAGTGGGTAAGAGCACTGACTGCTCTTCCGAGGGTCCTGAGTTCAAATCCCAGCAACCACATGGTTGCTTACAACCATCTGTAATGATATCTGACGCCCTCTTCAGGTGCGTCTCAAGACAGCTACAGTGTACTTATGTATAATAATAAATAAATCTTTGGGCCGGAGTGAGCAGGCTGACCAGAGTGAGCAGAGGTCCTAAAAATTCAATTCTGTACAGCTACTACAGTATACTCATATACATAAAATAAATAAATAAATCTTAAAAAATAAAAATAAAACCTAATGCCTAGCCTAGCTTAGAGCGCTTCCAAGCCAGCCATGTTCCCAATGCTGCCATCTGCCCTGAGTTTCCGTTCTCAAGAACAGCAGCACCCTGAGGGAACCCTCTGCCTATCCAAAAAGCACAGGATCAAGTTGGCAGCCAGGAAGCCAAGCTGTAAAGTCGCAGCTGCCGCTTCCTCCTGGCAGAAGTGGCTCTCACCTCCTCCCATCATCCACACTTCAAGGGATATTATAGAGACATTCAAAGGGATAGAGAAGCAATTACAAGATATGCACCTATTGCAGGGGCACGAGGGGAGGCAGGGAAGAGCTGCCAACAAGCAAGCTCCCTCCGTTAGACAGACTGGCAGCGGCAGCAGGTTGTTTGCTAGATACCTCTCCCACTTCTGCCCCAGTAGTGCCAGTAACAGAGCTCTTGTGCTCTACAGAAATAAATGAGGATGAAAGCAAGAACGTGAGTGAGAAGTGAGGGAGGGGTTTGAAGGACAGCATGCTCGGGTGAGGCACGCTGGGCTTTCTAGAGGGGTCCGAGTCTCCACCGACCAACCCAGCCAACCCCACAGAAGCTGCAGTGACAGGCCACAGACCACTGAGGCTTCAGTGTGTGACAGAGACCATGGATGCAAGGTAAACCATATCAACATGACAATGCAGTCTGAGACCTTCCAAGGAATCCTAAGAAGGCAAACTCTTAGCGAGAGAGTCAAGAGTATCTACATACGAAGCAGCTTTTCTTAGGGCAGTGGTTCTCAGCCTTCTTAACGCTGTGGCCATTTCATACAGTTTCTCGTGTTGTGCTGACCCCCAACCATAAAATTATTTTCATTGCTACTTCATAACTGTAATTCTGCTACTGTTTGGAGCTTGAGGTTTGCTGTGACCCAATGTCTTAGGCTAATTTAGAACTGTATTTTCTAGTGTAGATTAAATCTACCATTAGCCCTTAGAGAAAGGCTCACTGCCCTTCAACTTCTACATAAACAGAGAAGAGCAGAAACCTACATGAGGGCCCCCAAGCCCACGCCAATCATGGTAAGCTATCTGGTACCACATTGTCTTGCACATGTTTGACGAAAGCATCTTGGTAACCCAAAGCAGGCCACCAAATGCAACTGTAACCACAGGTAGTTTTTAAAAATTTGAATGAAGTTCATTTAAATCACAGGACACGCTATAGGACATAGGGTAAGAGACAATTCAGTAACACATTTGCTTCTATAACCCAAGTGGTTATGTGTACACGCATAAGATGAGCCTCTTACTGCGGGTCACAAGTACAATGTTCGAAAACCAAGACCAGAGGGCTGCTCTGAATTAGCGGTCATATGGGGACACCCTGTGTCACAAACAACTGCCCTCCGGGGGCAGGTGACAGTAGGAGGGGGCTGGGCTGAGTGACAGCTCAGCAAGGCAAGACTGCTTTCATGCAGAAAGGTGGCCATGAGGTGGCCAGTGTCGGACAGAGCAGGAGGAGGAGGAGTTCAGAAAACCCTTCATGATCAAGCATTTAGAGATGTCAGTCAGGGTTCTTTTACAACCTCCCAAGAAAGCTCTGACAGAGACACGGAGGAAGCACAGGACTACAGGCCCCAGGGAACAGGGTGTAGGCAGCCGCAGTGGTTGGAGCCGGGATGAAAGCTTCTCTTATCTCCTGCTTACACAGCAAATGAAAGGGCGTGCGCCTGTGCCCTCGGATGTGTGGTGAGCACAAGGTTTCTCCTGCTGCCTCAAGGAAGGAACCCTTTGAGCTCGGTTCAGATGGACATAAACCCTCTGCTGTTGACGTCAGGACTTATTCTCACTAAAGCCTTTCATTTGGAGTACTCAATCATACTTTATCAAGAGCTACACTACACTTCAGCACCAAGCAGTTGTTCATTTTTCAATGCCACACATGCAAATCTCTATCTGAAGGACCCCGTGAATCAAGCGCAGGTTACCTTAGAAGCGAGGTATTTCACCGCATCCTCTCTCGGTCTCTGGCTGTCAGCAGTCCCAGGCCCAGCAGGTGTTCTGGTCACACTGAGAGCACTTGTAGAAGAACTTGGTGAGAGTAATGGAGTACCAGGAAGGTCCTGAGTGGGATCTGAGGCTGGAGAGAGAGCCACAGACTGGACGTCAGCATGCGGTATAACGAGTGTGGCGTATACTTCCCAATTAGTCCCAGACAAATCTGAATAGTGATGAACTAGCATAACTCAAAATGAGGTCTGGAATGAGCATACCAATTCCCACCCTATCTCCTCCCCTGGTGAGTTGCCTTCCTAGGTCACATCTCTTCTGGTTTAAAAAAAAAATCTGCTGGGTAGTGGTGGCACACACTTTAATCCCAGTATTTGGGAGGCAGAGGCAGGCAAATCTCTGAGTTCGAGGCCAGTCTCTTCTGCAAAGTGGGCTCCAGGTTGGCCAGGGCAGAAAAACCCTGCCTCAAAAAATCGAAAACAAAACAAAACAGAAATCTCACGTAAATCTCATGTTCTTGTTCAAATTTCAAGAATAGTTTCTTTGTCCTAGGTTCAGGGCACCTGAAACAGGGAAGCCAGGCATGGCGAGGCACGCCTGGATCGCAGCACTTGGAGCAGGGGTGGAGGCAGAGGCAAGAGGACCTCAGGTTCAAAGGTAGCCTGGGATGCAGAGAGTCCTTGTTCACAGTGAGTGTCTCTCATTTAAATTATTAGTCTTTGTAGTTTTGGTAAAGCCAGCAGAGAAGAAAAGGCTGTGGCAAACAGGATCTAAAAGAATTCTGCATGGGATAAAGGGAGGTAAACTAAGCACACGCACATGTGCGCATGTGCACACGCACACACGCACACGCATGCATGCACGCACGCACGCACGCACGCACCAAAAAAAGAAAGGAAATACATTAAACTCTATCTGCCTTGTTTCTCCAGTAGTCAGACCACTTGGTTTTATGATCCAAATCTCCCCTGGTTACTTGATCAAAACGCCCAGTAGTAACATAGCCTTGCATGCAAACCCCCTTTGTGGAAAAAGGGAGACAAGGGTTCCCGTATTAGAAGGATACAAGAAGGCTGCCATCAGCCCAGACTGTAGCTAATACACCCCATAACAATGTGAGACCCTCTCTCTCCCTCTCCCATCAGAAAAAGTGCCAAAACAAAACATCCCACCATACTATGACTAGAAATATTCAGACAGTTCACTTAACCTATGAACTCAGACCCAATACAATAGCTAGAACAACTTACAGAAAACTGTTCATTCCTGCTTATTCAAACAGCAGTTCCCGCCATCCATCTTATATTAATGTAATAAGCCAGAAAATAGCAACCATGCAACATACATTTGGGTGACAAACTGGGACTGCTGGATGCGATCTGTCTCATGCGGCTTCCGTGACAGCTCAGTGCCACCAGCTTAGAAATGATGGCTGTCTTCCCAAATCCTACGCTCCCCACGACCACGGCTCCTCTGTTTTCTGCCAGCTCTGTGTTCCTCAAGTTTTCCTCTATCTGGTGAAAGAGCCAATCTCTTCCCACAAACACAGAGTCAGTTGTGATGCTTGGTACTTCAAACAGCAAGGGCTTCAACAGGATCTCCTGAGGTTTGTAGGGAGCAAACCGTGCTTCAAAACAAACAAACAAACAAACATCGTTAGGGGAAGGTAGTATCATTTACGATAAGAAGAAACACATGTCTAACTTGGTTCTATACATTTGTCTATAATACTTTATTCATTGTTTTTTTGTTCCCCCAGGTATCCTGTTACAGTAACTCCCAGTCCTTTCACACTTTCAAGTTATTTTCAAGCACACAGAGAAAGCAAAGCAAAAGCCCCAGTCATGTCTGGCTGGTTTATCTAAAAGCACATGGAAGACTGGTTTCTTCTGCTCCTGCTCAGATGAAATCCAAACACAGACTCCCAGATTTGGGGGTACAGCCCTATCCGAATGCAAGGGTGCCTTGCCCACATGATACAGGTAGGGCCTGTGACCACACAGCTGGGCATGACACACGGCACTAGGATGTAGCTGATATGGTCTAAGGGGCTAAAAAAAACAAAACAAAAATGCTTTGTGAGTGGCAACTATCCTGTCACAGAATTATTCCTCCATTTCGGAAGTTTTAATTTAATTACATGCTTTAAGCAAGAAGCCCCGCGTTCTCAGAGCTGGCTCCCACAGACCCTCCAGATCCCACTGTTTTTAGAGAACAGCACAGACACACGTCACATCATGCTTGCGGCACAGCTTGGGTGCTGGTTACTGGACTTTCCTTGTTCAGTGTTAGCTCATCAATGTGACACGGGATGCCAGAGTAAGTACCTTTAACTTCCGGTGCCCTACCTCCAGCCGTATTGTGCCAGGGCAATCTAATTGATGTCCGAAGAGGAGCATTTCTCTGTCCGTCCAAATAACTCAAGTCTTCCAATTTGGTAGAACTTGTCGCTGCAATATGAAAGCAAAGCTGAGTTTAAGTCCACACCTAAAACTACTGTAAGTTATAAATGACTAAATTACTAAGCAGCTCAGCTCCACGTTCAACAAAATTTACCTCGGGATAATTATTTTCGCCAGCTCATGTTTCCGGCGGGACTGTTAACTTGAAAAATGGGAACAATTAAGACTACTCATTCTTAATGTTATGCTGATCTAGTTGCCAGGATTCACCATTATTCCTGGAAAGAAACTGACTTCACTATAATTTCTTTTTAATGGAAAAAAACTAAACCAAAACAAAACAAAAAAACCTTTGACAACCAGTGTCTTGCAACAGACCAGAACCTACCACTAATACATGGATGACATCAGGCCATTCTTCTCTACAGCTCTGTGCTATTTGGAACTCCAGCCTTTCTAATTAAATAAGGAGGATCCTGCATGTACAATTCCACAGCACTTAGAACATTAAAGGCTAGCTCTTGGTATATGTTGTGTGTGTATATATATATATATATATATATGTATGTATGTGTGTATATATATATATATATATGAACATATACCATATATTGTGTATAATATATATATATATATATATATATATATATATATATATATATATATAATATATATGTATATATATATACAATGTGTGTGTATGAAGCCAGGCATGATGCTGCACATCTTTAATCCTAGCACTTGGAAGATAGAGGCAGGTGGATCACCATGAATTCCTGGCCAGTCTGGTCTACATAGAGAGTTTCAGTCTAGGAAAGACCTTGTCTCAAAAACAAAACAAACAAACAAAAACAAAAAGAACCCAAAATATATGTATATATAATAATATATTGATTATCATTAATTATAAAATATATCATGCCATACATTATCACATATTATATGTAATATTATCTATGATATTTATTTATTTATTTATTTATTTATTTATTTTTAATATGCATTATCATGTTTACTTCTGACCAAGGCAGTAAGGGTCACAGCATACAGGTATCTATTAAGTAGTATTGGGGCCATTAAGCACAAGTAGTAATTCCAGGAGAAATTACATTCCAAAGGTTTTTGAAGTCCCTAGGAAAACCAGGATACAAGGTCCAGGAGTCAAACTGGGCTATGAGACTCTGAAAACTCTCAGGCTGTTAGCAGCACCGAGCTCCCCGGAGCAGCATCTATCCTGAACCTTCGCGCCCCCTTCACCTTCCTGTTCACCCTCTGGTTGTCCTCAACACTCTTCACTCTTTATTCAACAATCACCAAAGGTTGAGGAGAGCCTGAGGCCTGCCCAGTCCCCTCTTGCATATCCTCCAAAAACAGCCAAGCAAGTGTTCTACCAACTGTCCCTCCCAGGCAGCAAGCAACTGTTTCTGCATCTTACTGGTGCATGTCCACTGTCTAATTACATACTGTGCAGGCTTAAGTAAGTGTTCTGCTCTTCTGCTCATGGTCAGAGACTATGTACAGCTCCCACATTTGGAAGATTCAGCCAAGCTGGCATGCAGTATATGCCTGTGACCCTAGCGCTTAGGAGATAGAGAGGGGTGGATGGGGAGTTTAAGCAAGGATAGGATACCTACACGGTATGACATTAGCCTGGACTACAAGAGGCCCTGCCTCAAGGAAATATAAGCAAGAGAATAAAGGGAGTAATTCCCTCAGGCAGGATTTTCAGACTGGCAGGTTAATCCAGTGGTAGGCTCAAGCATCTCTACAGATGGCACACAGAGAGAAACTTCCTGCAGCGACTACAGGCTACCCCCAGCCCGCCAGGCTCCAGACAGAAACACAACTAGAAACCCAATCCTAGGTTCATGCCTGAGGCCTGGGATCCCAGCTCCTTTGGGGCTCAAGCAGAGGCGCCTTCACAGCCATGGTCCAGAGCTCACTTCAGAGCCAGGGCTTTGCTTCTAAGGAATACAAAGACGCACTGAGTTTCAAAAGGCTTCTGTTTCCCCTCTCCCTGGTCCCTTACAGCATGACATTCACTTTGTAATTTTGTGACAACTGAAAAGACTTAAAAAAAAAAACAATAAAAGACTATAAAAGATTGAAATCAAAGCGCTGGTGAGGTTAGGGAGAGCCCGTGTGTGTGTGTGTGTATGTGTGTGTGTGTGTGTGTGACATGAATGTAGGAGATGGGGACACATCAAGTGTCTCTGTTTTCAGAATTCCAGCCACCAGTGTCTGTACCAAAGTCCTCGGCAGGGCAGACTGATCAACGCCCCTGCACGTGGCTGATTCTACACTTAGACCATAGCCAAAAGCTGGCGTGGGGCACATTCTTGAATCGCAGCACTCGGGCGGCTGAGGCAAGGGGTCTTGAAATACTGTTAGACTGAGCCTACAAGGTGAGACTCTTTTTCAAACGATAAACTAACACGATTATGCTGAGCCCAAAGCTTCAGTATGGCAGGAAGCACCAGCTGTAGTGAGCTCTACTTCTTAGGGCACTTTTGAAGTCGCCAGGACACCTGAGATGAGGAACAAGCTCAGCCACAAACCCAGGTGCCCCCCTCCAAGTGATGAAGCCATTCTGCACCCTTCCACAGAGAGCCAGGCTCACATCAGTCTACACAGTAAACATCTAAAATGCTAAAAACCACTCTGGGCCAAGAGAAATCAGAGGTTAAATGATCTCATACTGTAGAAAACCCGCCGCTACCACCTCTGTGAGTAGGCCATGTGCATAGGCACACGGGAGCCCGTGTGTGCACACCGGGTGCTTACGGCTTCATGAGGAGCTCATTTTAACGTGCGTCATAGGAAACTGCTTAAGGGAGTCTTCTCCTAGGCTGGGTAAAGAGCAGTGTGTGTTGATGCCCTAAACTGTGGGTCAACTACCAACGAACGGTATTTGCCCGTAAGTTCTGGGCAATCACCATATTTCAAGAAAACTGGAACTCAGTTGGTTATTGTGTTTGTTGGTTTTCTGGAGAATTCCACACAGTGGTCTCTGATCCATTCAGAAATTGTTTCAAAAGATTAGACAAGTAGTCAAAAACAGAAAAACCCCACGAGCTGGAGAGATGGCTCAGTGGTGAAGAACGCTGGCTGCTCTTCCAAAGATCCAGGTTCAATTCCCAGCACCCACATGGCAGCTCACAACTGTCCGTAGCTCCAGTTCCAAGAGATCTCAAAGCCCTTTATGGTCTCCATGGACACTAGGCACACACATGGTGCACAGAACTCCATGCAGGCAAAATACACACACACACACACACACACACACACACACACACACACACACACATCATTTTCAATATAGTAAAACCTATTGACCAACTTCTAGACTAGCCAAGATACAATTTTAAGTGCTTTGAGGCTTAATTTTTAGTGAAGAAAAAAATGTCCGTCTTATTCCTTTTGATGTAATAGGCAACACTGCAGATGAATCCACCTTCTGAAAAACACCTTCCCAATCACTAATCCTAGTCAACTGAGTTTTAGTCTTTGATTTAAAAAAAAGACAACTCCTTGTTTACATGAATGATAGCATGCAGGTACTTTCACAAGATCTTACTACATGGCCCATCACATTTGATTTCAATACTGATGCTGAGTGTTCCCTGTCTGCAGCCTGCCTCGTATCTGCTGGATAAGCAATGCTGAGTCCAGTTCACACAACTGCACAGGATTCTTTTCCACAACCTTGACACATGGTGCCGTTCCCTCGGCTGAGGTTCAGTTTGGGTGGCAGGAAGGTGGGCAGTGAAGACTCTACCAGACTCTTCACTTGGTAACAGAAGCACAAGGTAGGACAGCTACCTATGTCTGCATCTGGTTTGCAGTGCAGTTCAAGAACAAAGCCATTAGGCCATGGAGTCTGCTCCAACCTAGAGGTAAAATAAATCCCACTGCTGTAAGGAGATCTGGCTCAAGGGCACACAGGTGGTAACAGGTGAGTACAGCAGAAACCAGTCAGCTCTGCGCCTTCATCCAAGCAGCCTCTAAAAACATCAGCTCACCGCCTCTGTCCCTTTGCACAGCCAGAGACAACACAAAGAGCTTCTAGAGGGGACACTTCACCCCCCAACTGAGTACTGTCAACATGCTAAAAAGTAAGTTTCTTAATTCTAAAAAAGATTGGTTACCTTACAAGTGACCCAGTCATCATAACTAGGTAACTACAGTCTACAACATCTTGAGTACCACGCATTATGTTCCAAGCCAGTGATGGGGGTGAAAGAGTGGGGGTGGGGATGCAGGGTGGAGGTGGAGGAACTTTGGGAAGAATCATCAATCTGTATGTATAATGCTCTCCTCTATGTCTCCCTGCCAGACAGGCCAAATCCCTCTTCTGGAACAAGGCCACTTTGCTTCCTTTGAAAGTGAATTAGAGTTGTACCTCACAACTTTTCCATTAAGGCCATTTATTTACCAGCTGCTTCAGAGCTCCAGCAAAAAACAAAACAAAACAAAAACCAGCCAGCAACAGGCAGAATGACCTAGTACATACTGAAGGAGCAGCATAAACTACAGAAAGATCTTTTGGATGGACAGAGTCAGCACAGTAGCAAGAGCGCCCTTTTTAAGCACTAGGCTGGCGACAAAGAATTACCTGAATGAGGACCTCCTCAGAATTCAGCCAGAGAGCAGGAGTATAGAAAGGAAGGACCTTCAAGATGTGCACGAGTGGGGCTGCTCCCCTCACCCTCCACGGGCTCACCCAACTCTCAGCCCATGCTTCGGGGTGTGTGTGTGTGTGTGTGTGTGTGTGTGCGCGTGTGTGTGTGTGTGTGTCTAGCTGCCGCAGCTTGCTCTCGCTCCCACTACCACACACGCTTTCCCAATGACAGCTGAATTTTACAGAAATATTTGACCTCCCAGCTGTGACGGGCTTCCACTACACAAAACAAAGTTTTACAGTTGAATCAGAAATCCTTTGATCTCGTCATCAACTTCACCTTAAATAACGGCCGCTATGTCAAGAGATATTAAGAAGCCGTAATTCACACATGCTTAAGAGAAACAGGAAGGGCAGCCTCAGGGAACTTCTCCCCGCCTCGGCTACAAAGAGCCAACATTACCAAAGCAATACAGAGTAAAAGGACCACTAACAGACCGTGGGAGCGTACAGTGAGTGCACTGAGGCCTATGGGAGAAGATCGCACTCCTGGCTTGGGTCTGGATTAAGTAAACGGAACCGGGACCTGAGGCTTGGGGAGAGGCATGGTCTTACCTGCAACTGAGTTGGGCCGTGGCATTATGAGCGAGCCAGAGCTCTGAGGATAGGGCACCGGACCATCTCCGGCTGAGGGTTCCGCCTTGGGCAGCACGCTCTCCGCGGACCCAGTAGTCTCCTCTTCTGCCACTGGGGAACAGTTATCTGCCCTTCGGTCATGAAGCACTCCCTTCTGAACCCCTAACCTTAGGCTTCCGTCTCTGTTCCATTCCAGACTGGAGCCACTCCGGTCATCATTTTCCGATGAACTTGTGATTGTGGCTGAAATGAGAGATCGAAATACTTTGAAAATACTTTGAAGGAGTCTAGGCACAGCTGGGACTGCTGAGAGTTACACACACACACACACACACACACACACACACACCCCTCCCCAGCACCAATGGAAAGTTTTCTGGTCTACAGAGATTTTTATCAAAGTATATTTCATACAATGTATTTTGGTAAATTAAAAGAATGTTGCTTATCAGGGGAAATAAACTGCTAAATCACTTCTATGGGAAAGGAAAAAAACTGATAGGAAGATAATGAAAAAGCTGTCAAGATATCTGAGATTTAACAGTGAATCTATGTAATTTGGAGATAATGAATATTCCCTTTAACCACTAAGATGAATTGCTCATATCTCATTAAATTCCTCTGAATCTTTAAATACCCAATCCCACCAAACACTTGCTGGGAAAAGACACTGGTAACACAAGAGCTACCGCAGAAAAGATGCAGGATACGGAAACAAAGATGCAATTTAAAGTCCAGAGAATCTGATCCTTGAAGCTAACAGCTGTAAGGCAGGTTCAGCAAGGTGCGCAGAGATCAACTTGCCTCGTTTCATAACATGCAGATGGAAAACTTGGTATGACCAGTTTGGGGAAAGGACCAGTACGGGAAGGTCTGCTCTGGTTTTAGAATTAAATTTTAACTTCTACAAAAGCAAACCGGAGCTGGGGATAGGGGTGGGGAAAACCGTGGAGGGGGAAAAAAAAAACCAACCGCAAACCATCTAGGCAAAAGCACTGAGCAGATGGGAAAGTGACGCCCAGAACCCACCCTACACAGCAGCTACAGGTAGATGCTCCTAATTTCCAGACTGTCTGAGCAGTACTCAATGCCCTGTAACACAGGTCACCCCGGCCACTCGAACGGCCCCAACTGTTGACCTAATGCTGGTTTGCGTCCTTGAGGATAGGAACCAAGCCCAATGCCCTGCTTGGATCCCAGCAGACCAGGCCTCTGAGCGGGATCCTGGCAAATGGGAGAGAGCTGGCTAGAGTGCACTCAGACCCAGCTGCCTGGAGGGAGAGCTTTATCCACACACTATGAAGAGCACACTGAATTAGCAACTGGTAATTAAGCTTGGAGAGAGTCTCTCACATCTAGGACCAGAAGGACTGAATGGCTTAAGTTTTGAAATGATTTTGAAGGTTTAGCAGACAAATGATTTCCTTGCTGCGGCCGTAGGACACCTTGCCACAATTCTATGGCTGCCCTTGCTGCTGCAGCCTGGACACACTGTTCTCTGGTTTCTTTCTATATATAAGCCCTTTCGACACGTGGGAACCTTTATAGTGTTGAACCTCAAGTTGACCTTCTCCATTTCTAGACAGTGCAATGAGGGGCAGGGGGAAGGGAGCATGGTAAGTACTCAGTTAATATTTGCTGAATGAATGAATGAATGAATGAACAAGTGAATGAGCAATTAATATTTCAATTCCACCTGCAGCAGACACTATACCCCACTGACCCCACAGTTACCTGCTCAGGACCACGGCCCCGTGCCTATCCAAAAAAGAAAGCCAGTATGAGTGGGGTCTGTTTCAACTTGTGGGAAACCAAGATTATAGCTCCAACATTCCTGCATGTGCTAGCAGCACCACTCCAAGCCTCCATCTTTCTGGAACAGAGCCAGCCTTCACTGTGTTTGGAAAGGGACCGTTTACACGGAAGTAGAGCAAGCGTGGTGACTCTTCCCATTGTGGGAATGCTGTCTCGGATTAGCAGCAGCAGCTGACACTCACTGGAGGTCTGCTCTACGCCAGAGGCTGTGAGTGCCTTACAGGAATGGTTTAACTTATTAATGAGTTTATTGTTTATTTATGGGGATTCATTATTAATAGTAACTCTGTTAATAAGTTAAAAGCATAAAAATACAATCAGTCCCATAAAACAAATTGTTTTAAATCCAGTGCTTTTCCTGAGCCATCGGGTTATGAGTTAAGTTTTCAAGGCTGCTCCAACATCTAAATGATGGCGAGATAAAAGGGGAATGGAATGTCCAGACGGGAGGGTGCGGTAGGGGGTGGTAGCTTGGCTTCCCTGTCTTGGCTATTTTATTAGCATCACCTGGCCTTAAGAAAAAAGTGTACCTCATGGTGATATCCCTCTGTACCATGTGCTCTTGAATAAATACCTCAGTTCTAACTAATATCCTAAGAGGAGGACAAGGGACCCAGATCACCCCACTTCTTGTTACAAGTGACAGCACAGCAGACTTGCAGCCTCAGGGTCCTAAGAAGCAGCTGGGAACAGCCGGAAGAGCCTGGCCTGGGCTCCTTGGTGGCAGGACAGGCTGAAGGCTTAATTCTCAGAGAGGGATAGACAACGTTTTATCCATGGTGTCCAGGATGTGATAGGTGATAGGTGGGAACCCTCAAGTCTTGGTGATGAGGGAAAGAAAAGTGGATGAAAGAAGTTAGCTCTGAGCCGCTGGAATTCTCCACTGGAGTGTAGCCATTTCTATATTCAGGACCCTGTGTACTCTACTGCAGAGCTAAGCCCTTAGCCCTGAGCTAGCCACTTGGAAGGGAGGCTAGAAAAGGTTGGGACTCATTGTCAGCAGATTGTAATGAGGAAAGGCAGTCCACAGGCCACACTCAGCAGGGCACTGAGAGCTGGTGTCCAGAGACTCTTTAATCCCAGTGGGATTGCCATACAGTGGACTGCTGGCTCAGCTCAGCTATCACTAAGGCCCCGAAGCAAACCAGTGGGGCAGGGAAAGGCCAGTGATTCCGTTTTCCTTGCACTCAAGCAGCACAGGTCCTGTCTTCTAGAGAGAGAGAGAGAAATCTGGCTCTCATAATAAATAGTATACTGCTGCAAAAGATTCCAGGCTAACAGCAGCATAAACTCCTTTGTAGGTTATTAGTATAAACATTCTTTGAAGAATATGTGTGCATACACAGCCACACACACCTAGAGCAATATTAAATATGAAAATATCCCCTCCCCTAAAGTATAGTTTGGAGAGATGGCTCAGTAGTTAAGAGCATTGGCTGCTCTTCCAGAGGCCCTGAGCTAAGTGCCCCTGCCAGCACCCCTATCAAGCAGCTCACAACTGCCTGGAATTCCCATGTTCTAAGGATCTGAAGCCTTCTGGCCTCTGTGGACACTGGCATATCTGTGACATGTACACAGATCTATACAAATTCAAAATAAAAACAAAATGTTAAAGTTATTTCTAAATATGGTTTGACATCTCCCCTCTCCCCCAAAAGATAATCTGAAACCATGTAAGCACTCACAATTCTACCATTTTTACCCGGCAGCTGGCAGGGATGCCAGCCTTTGTTGACAAATGTCTGTCTTCATCACTCACCTTGTCTGAGCCACTCTTCCACCACGGACATAAGGCACATGAGCCCACGTTCCATCAAGCTGTCAAGTTAGATTGTGCCCCACAGTGTGGTAAACACTTTTGTCTTACTGTACACACTTGGAGAAGTTGTCAATCTTCCTGTGTAGTAGCTGCACATTTAGTCAGCTACTCATTCACACATTCTAAACACCTTCCTGAGATGCAAAGGCACACACAGAATGAGGATCCTCATGGCATCTGGGAAGAGGTGTCCAGGCCAGGAGCCCACCCCACTTTACAGAGGCAGGGACAGACCTGGAGAGGGCTAGTGGCATATCCAACACCAGCTCCCTTCTCTGTGCAAGCAATGCATTGGCCAGACCTCCCTGGCTTGCCCAAGTTTAGGACGTAGGAGGGGCTGTGGCTACGAGAGGGTTTGCTGTCATCGGGTCATCCACTCAGTCACCAAATAATGTAGTGAGAAGGGTAGACAGTAACTGCTCCCTCCTTGGCTTTTCCTCTACCATCTTTGCCTTATCTCAGCTTCTATGTTGGAAGTACACGTAAAATAAGAAAAAACAAACAAACAAACAAACAAACAAAAAACCCAGTGTAGGTCCAGAGCCAAGTATCTCACTAGGACCTAATCACACTGTAGGTTTGAAAGAGCATTAAGCAAGCTAGGCAGATTTCAACTTGAATCCATGCCTAGTGCACTGACCAAGTTTCAGCTGCACATAGCAGCAGGGTCTTACTTGAGCTAGACAGGAAGGATGGGTGCAGAGAAAGGGTGGTATATAGACACAGTGTGCACACACACCTAGAACAGTATCTTAAACACAAATGCTTTGGGATCCAACCTGGGCTCTCCACCCTTTGAGAACTGACACTGTAGATTCTCCAGGCACATGGCACAGGGGATACATGTCCATCTTACAGACATAAACTCATGCAACTGTGTTTCCCTTTCCCCACTGGGAACTTAACATCACTTTCTGACCACTCCTAGGAGAGCAAGTACAACTCATGATCCTGACTTCCATCTTCTCTCTGCGCTCATCTCCTTTGCCTGACTTGTACCCTCAAAGAAAACTCCAGGTTCACTACATATCTACAAATGAGCACTGTTTATCCCCCCAGGAGCAAAAATTAAGTAATGAGTATTCTTAAGGAATAACATGCCTACTACAGTGGTTGACACGCCTGGCATAACAGGGCTTCCTTACTTACGGTGTGCCCAGCTCTGGCCTAAGCCCTTGTCATAGCTTAACTCACTCACTTCCCATACCATCCTTACTGACAGGAAAGTCCCACAGCTCCTGAAGTGTCACATGCCTCAGAATGCTGTTCTGATCCTGCCACACGAGTCCCAGAATGTACCCTGATACATTGCTAAAATATGTACATACACTGCTCTAGTTTATTTACTATGAAGCACATACCCCCAAAATATACATTATAAATAAGGGAAAACAGAAATTACAATTTTCTTCGAGCACTGAATAGGGTGTCAGTCATTCTCCAAGTTCACAGTAGGAGCTACAGAGAACCACGCCCTTCCCTGGGGTTGGAAACATTTCAATAGGAGGTTGTGGTTAAAGTGCCTCTTAAATTATTAGCACAACAGTTCTTTCCCCTTCCCAGACAACTGAAGACAAACAAAGTAGCATTGAAACACCTGTTCAATGGATGCCGGGAAGAGCTTCAAAGTTAAAACCTTAGAGCAATGGATTAAAAGTCAAAGAGGAAAGGAAAATGACGGCTGCTTACGGAAGTGGAAGAAGGAAAGAAATAGGCTAAAAGGGGACATCCAGCCTTTTTAGTGCCTTCCTCACCCTGACCAAAGGAAGGTCCTCTGACTGCTTCTGAGGTTATACTTCAACACAGCAAAGGAACTCTGAGGCTGAGAGTCAAAGGCAACACCGTAGCAGTTCTCTAGGTCCCCGGACAGACAAAAGGTCTCAGTCCTCTCCATTGAAACCACACCTCATGCCAACAGTTGCTCAGGATAGATTCCCATAGCTCAATTCTTCATGACATCATCTTTCCGGCCAGGTATGCCGAACTGTACATCTCTTGAATCCCCAACCCCAGGCCAACCCCTCTACACACTAGCACAGACCACACACAATAGTTCCTGGCTCACCTGCTCTCAGCTCCTAGTATCTATTAGCTCAGCAAGGAGAAGGTTCCCTGGGAAGAATGCAAGCTAGCCCTCCTGCCAGAGGGAATGCCCAGACGGGGCCCTGGAAACCCTCAGCTCCAGGGACTGTCTGGCTTCTCCTCTTGCACAGCCCCAGAATGAGAGCCTGGCACTTCTGGCTAGCCCTGCCCTTTGGGTGTTGTGCTGGGAACCCTGTGCACTGGATTGTGACAGCCAGGTCTCTGTACCAGATCTCCAGCTCTGTACTCACCCGCATTGCGCAAGGTATGCTTTGCCACAACACGCAGCGAGGCCGGGGACCCAGCTGCCGTTCTCAGATACATTCATCAGGCCTTTCAACTGTGGAAATACCTGAAGGAATGGTTGCAGGCAGGGCCATGTGGGAGGGAGGCGACTGGACCCGCCTCTCCCAACGAGAACACTGCCACAATTGGATCTGGCATGGTAATAAAAGTCTCCGGAAAAAAATGTCTGAAGACCTGGATGTGACTTTTTCTACAAGTTACACAGCAGTGCTTTGGTAATGCTTTGAAAATCTATACATGGACTGCATCCACAATGGAGCTTTTGGCACACTCAAGTGATGCCCCAGAGCTCCAGGCTCCTTGGAAAAGGGCTCTCAGCAAACAGTGGTTGGCATTATTACGCACCTAGAGCAAGTACCTTCCATGGGAGAGGTCCACTTAAGCCAGTGTCAGGACAAATGATTTCATAGTCCCATAAGGAGACAATTTTGAAAACAGATACTGTGCCTTACTTTTTATTGTCTCAATACTGAACAAGTGTGTCCTAGCACACAGCAGGTACCCACACATGCTTGCCTGTTCCAATAGAACAGCCTTTAAAACCCAAACACCCGCAGTGGCTGCAGTCGGTGCAGATGCTGCCGGCTGGGACCACCAAGGCTTTTTCCCCATGTTTACTGTGTTACCAGATCATAAATGTAAAGAGAAACTCCCCTCCTTTACCCAAGAGATTTTAGAAGGCTTCTATAATTAAGGATGATTTTTAAATTGCAGGCAATGTAGCAAAATGACTATTAACCCAGATTTGAAACGTTCTAAATAGTTATTACCAAATCAATTTCAAAGCATTCTAATTTGGGAGGGGAGATGGCGATACAGGTGGCAGCAGGGCAGCAGAAGTATAAAATCGAAAGAGTGGGACTTACGATTCTAAAATGAAAAGAAAGTACAATTAAATTACCACATCTGATCACCTTCCTAGAGACACAAAGTCACAGAAACGAACAGACTTAGGGCCACTTCCAGAACCACTTTCATTTCATAAGTCGGGAGGAGGCAGAGAGAATCAACAGAAGATAAGAACATGACTTAAATGTTCTAAGCAACTGGTCATGGAAGCCAATGTTAGCACATCTCACCAGGCGGCAGCAAGGGATGGCCTGAGGGCCCCACAGCTTAGCAGGAGCCATTCTTGCGAGAGAAATGTTTCCATGAAGGTGTTCCCATCAAAGCTTATATTTGCTCCCCATCTCTAAATGAGCGAGGGAAGGGGGACAAATATCAGCACCCCAGGAAGGCAAAGGAAGAGAAACAGACAAAGAGCTAAGATTGGCATTCACCACCTGCAACTGCACGGCCTGGGGGGAGGCAGGCGGCAGACCCTGTGGTCCAGAGGAAAAACGGGATGGGGGTGGGTGTGGGTGTGTGTGTGTGGTGCACGGAGCTGACACATCATCTGGGAGAGATTCAGAGTTGGGGGGCAGGGCCATGGCACAGAGCCCTCCAGTCTTCCTGGAGTTTCCCCAGCACCATCTCTCAAAAGCAACAGGTGCAGGATGCTGCAAGTGAGAACCTGGGCAGGCCGAAGTAAGCGGTGAAGAAGGCAATGGAAGGGAAGAGGCTTTGAACAGTTCCACCCTCAGCCAGAGTGGCTAATGGTTAACTTGAAACCCTTCTGCTTGGGATATCTATTGTTAATAAAGAGGAAGAATCTTTACACACTGTGGTGGTATGGTTTTGTTTGTTTTTTTTTTTAAGTCTTGGGGCAAGTGAGACAGCTTGCTTGCTACACAAACTTGGCAGCCTAAAACGGATCCCTGCCACCCCATAAAGACAGAAACAGGAAAGTGACTCTGCTGGATTGTCTTCTGACTGCCACATGAACAGTATAGCATATATATCCACAGGCACATCATACATACAGACACACATATATATACACACATGCACACATAGACACAGGCATGCATGCATACACACACACATACACATTCACACACACATACATACACATATGTATATATTCATGTTGGGAATTGGTTCTAATGCTTTGTCTTAATTTGGACCCCAAGAGCCTTGCTTCCAGATGCTGAGGGTCCCTGCCCCTAGCTGGCTTCAATTGGTAATAATGAATTGCAGAACAGCCAATGGCTGGGCAGGGAGATGGAGGCAGGACTTTTAGATTTTGTGGGGCAAGGGACTGAGGGAGAGAGGGGAAGGAGAAGAGAATTGCCATGACAGGGGAGCAGAGGAAACTGACTTAAAGCCTGCCAACACGTAAGATGCCAGGAAAGATGCCCTGATTGGGTCTGGGGTAGCAGACATGAAATATAGATTTTAAAAGATGTTAACTCAAGATTACTGGAGGGGGAGGTATGTGTTAGGCATTTGGGGGGGGGGGGCACGTTTAGAAGTGCCCACTGAGCTGGTCAAGGCATGTCAAAATAAAAGTGGGTGCAGAGCTAAAGCAGAGAAGCGAATTCACAGCTACGTATTTATATGAATCAAATTCTGGTAGAAAGGCCAGGATTAATTTGTATTTCTTCTCCTCAATGAGTCTACCCTGTCTTCCTCAGTGAAAAACATCTCTTTTCTTGAAATAAGTATACACATTTAAAATATTTATCATCATATGGACATAAAAATTGAACAGCTATAATTCAGAAGATGCCTTAAAACCCAGTATTTCTGAAAAATTTGGAAGGTCAGATTAGTGTGTGTGTGTGTGTGTGTGTGTGTGTGTGTGTGTGTGTGTGTATACATATATATATATATATACACACATATATATATATACATATATACATATATAATCTACTACTATATAGAATATATATTCCATATAGTAATAGATTTTTTATTCATTTTTACTTTATTAGTAAATAGATTTTATATATATATATATAATCTATATAATCTATCTATCTATCTATCTATCTATCTATATATATATATAGAGAGAGAGAGAGGCTTTTCCCCCTAAACTGGGATTAACACAAATTACAATTCCACCTGTAACAGTTGGAAGCAACTTGAAGGGGTGTCAGTAAGAAAACATTTCCTGAGGCATAGAGGAAACACCTTTTAAGCCATTTCTTTATAAAAGCTTTTCTTTTAAAGCAAGTGACTGCAAGTTGTTTTTACAGTGACCGCTACATCTGGGGTTCACACTTAGCAGGTTTTCACACTGCAAATCTGAAAATCAGCATCCAGGTAATACCAACGGTTTCAGTAAGTTAAGAGCAGGCACCAGAAGAACTTTTCTTTAAAATAAATAAAGACACTCACAGAGAACGCAGTTAGTCCCAGCCGCTTAGCCAGTACTTCCACATGACAGAGTCACTGCGCTTCTAAAGACTTGAATGTCGGGAGAACCTGGACCTCTTGGATAAAGTGGGGCTTCCTTCTAGATGACATGAGAAGGGTGAAGAGGCACAGGGAAGTTCCTTAAGCCCTGGTCTCCCAGAGCAAGAATTGGAAGGTGGTCCAGTATGTTCTAACGGTCACTGGCCCCTTGCTAAACTGTGGAAACCCAATGCAGCCGGGGTACCTGTGGTATCTGAGGAAGCTGCCCGGGCATGTGGCAACACAAGCTACTCTCCCTGCATCTGCTGGGTGGAGTGATTTAGATTCAACACGATCAGCGTGCTGGAAATCGGCCTAAGAAGTAAGAGGAGACTGAGGAATTTCCAAGGACAGGTTGGCACTTTTTGAAATGTCCCCTAATGCCCTGACTAAACTGTGCTCAGAACACTGCTTTGAGCCTTTTGCTGCCCCAAGCACACAAAACCCAGGAGGCCTGGGCCTTTGCTATTCAATGCTGGCTCCCCCAGTTCAAGTGGCTACCCCTACTTAAAATGGAAAGTTAAAGAAAAGCTGGGTCCCCTCTCTTCCAGCCGTGTCTCATTGGAACTCAAAGCCTCTCCAACACATTCTACAAAGGCGCTGCCAGGGCTTCTGAGGTGGGAAACCAGAGTGTTTGACCTTTGTTTCCGCCCAGTCAGATCAAGGGGTTCTTAAATCTTTTACTTTCTTAAACACCTATGATGCCCAATAGCTGGGACCACAGGCTGCAGTTCATAAACTCAGCAAGTTCTTCAGAACACAGAAACACGTCCTACCCCGGCAATCACAGAGCCACAAATACAGCATCCATGCCTGTCAGCTCCAGCTTGGGAACCTGCACAGCCTGCAGAGATTGCAGCAGGAGAATGCTCCTCCCCTCTGGCCTCTTCAGACACCTGCAGCTCAAGTCAGCCTGGAGAGGAAATTCTTGCTTCTTTTCCTTCTCCTCCCTACCACACCTTGGCAACAGACTTTAGTGCCACAGGTCACAGAGGAGAGAGAACGGAGGCACACGGGTCACCAGCACAGCCTCTCTCACCTACCCAGGGCCTTGACCGATGCAGTGCAAGCCTGGTGCCCAGAAGCTGGGGTCTCCCATTCATCTCAAGAGACTGCTAAACCCCCCCCCCCTCACTTTCCCATTCTTATGTCAATTTATTCAGCTCTTCATGCTTAGCCAAGTTAAGGGAAAATATCGACCAAGGAGCACTGTTGATGACATAAATGGTCCTAAGAACTTAAGACACCGTGATAGTAAAAGTTTTAACAAACCTACTCAAAATAGGAATCTCAAGAAGTTCTTTATAAGGCAACTAGAAGGTGGCTGCTTCAGGGCCATTGCAGACTGGCAGCAATTCTCTCCTTAATATCGCCTTCCTGGTACTCGGCTCGGATCCCAGAGTTGGTAAAACACAGCTCTCATCCGTATGGAGCCAAAATGAAATAGTAAGTACACTGAAGGAGACCACCGTGGGCTGCGGGAGCATCGACCACAGAGTCTCATAGCAGAGATGGGGGAGATTACAAAAATCAAGTGTTAGTTAGGAGCTTCCTGGCAGTTTAGTCCTTCCCTGGCAGAGCAGAAAGCTAAGCCAGTGCCTTTGCTTCTTGTGTGTAAATGCTAGCAGGGGCTGGGGATGGAGCTTAGCTGTATTTTGCTTGGTTCACACATACTGAGCCTTAGTCTGATACCTTGTATTGCAAAACAAGTCGGTTTCAACATTCCAGCCCTGCACCTGAGCAAGGGAAAAGCAAATGGCAGATGGGTGGCTCTGCTCCTGAACACGCTTGCAGACGTCTGACCTCCAGCCTGAATGGCACCTTTAAAATCGAGACACACTCAACGCCAAGACTCAAGCTAACAGTAAAGATGAGAAGTCTGTCCCAAAAAGGTAGCAGTGGCCAAATCCTTGAAGGGAGATTAAATTCTCAGAAGGACATGGCATTTCAAGAGCTAAGGAAGTCTCGTGTGGCTACCACTGAATTAGCATCAAAGGTCTGTCCATGGAGGAGAGCACAGACACAGAGCACAAACAAAGCTGCTCCGCAGGAAGAGCTTGCTGAAATGAATTCACAAAGCAGAAGAGGTAGAGAAGATGAGAAAGCCAACTGGCTGGATCAGCTCAGGCAAAGGCCTTGAGGCTGGGAAATAAATAAATAAATAAATAAATAAATAAATAAATAAATAAGGATTTGCGGTAAGGCCTCCATTCATACAGAATTCCCCAAATCAGCTCAAACAACAATTTCAAGCTGCTGGAATGTCACTCGTGGCAATGGCGACCGTGTTCTAAGACCAGCTTGTAAGGACAGGTACCTGATTTTGAACATACTAGAAGTTAACCGATAGTTTAAGGGAATGACTATTATGTGTAGATTACATTTTTTTTTCCCGAGACAGGGTTTCTCTGTATAACCCTGGCTGTCCTGGAGCTCACTTTGTAGACCAGGCTGGCCTCAAACTCAGAAATCCACCTGCCTCTGCCTCCTGAGTGCTGGAATTAAAGGCGTGCACCACCACGCCCGGCGTAGATTACATTTTGAAACCGAAATGAGTGCAACATGAAACGGATCCGTAAGAGTTCGGTCCCACCGAGATCAGCCTCCTGGCTGTAGCTGGGTCCTCCCCAATACATGCAGAGATCTACAGCGGGACCCCAGTACTTTCACGGGTGTGGGGTTCAGGAGCATCTTCAAAGTCTGAACTGGATAAACGCATGATTTGGTTTTTAAATTATACTTGGATGAAAGCGCAAGTGACCAGAGAACACGGAGCTCAGAGGTCTATTTGACTACGTATTAATGTGACTATGGAGCTGATGAAAGATGGCACATAACGGCTCCTCAAAGACATGGCCATAGCCCAGCAAAGGGAAGGCCGGGAACTGTTCAGAAGAGGCCCACTGTGATATCAACATGATTGTACAGCAGAAGGCTCGAGTGACGCCTTTGGGTCCCACCCGACTGTACCCGTCTGCTGGTGGAAAGCAGACACCCTAGATCACTGCTCTGCCACCGCTGAGCACGCCTGCAGGATCATACGAACAATCAGTCCAGGCTGGGGTACGGAAATGAACACTCTCAGAGTCACTGGATTCTAATATCGCACAGGTCTACGGGCTAACGAATTAGCTGAAATCCTTGGTTTTCTAGACAAGGAAGTATGTGAAGGAGTTAATTCAATATTGCTCAAGCCCATTAGAATTCAGTCTTCAACTCAGCAGGACTGCATCTACCAGGAGGCCCAGGAAGGCTTTCTTAGAAAACCCTGGCCTCAAAACAGTGACCAGATCCCATTATAAGCAACATTCAGAGAACACAAGCCCCATAGGTCATCAGGCGGGAAAGCAACCTTGAGATCTGGTTGTGAAAACTGCTTTATTTGCAGGCATTTCATTACCCTGCTGTGGTGCCCTAAGGGGACCTAATGCAAAGGAATGAAGTGACCGGGAAGGTGGGAGGGGTTTTGTTTTTGTTTTTGTTTTAAGAAAAAAAAAAAGCATATGGGTGCAGTGATATAAAATAAACATCAAGGAATAGAGAAGCTAAAATTCATTCTCTTGGCTGCAGGCAGCCCCCGAGTTGTCAGCAGTAAGGGGGGCGGGGGGTGTGTCTACAGTTTGACCTTCACGGGCCACAAGGAACCCTCTCACGAGGTGGCTATAGTGCTCCGGCTGCCATGCATCGGGCCGTTACATTGCCAGGTAGTGTGCTTCTTACCTATAATTCCACTGTCCTTGCTTTCCAGGGTGGAACTGGGGCTGCTAATGGTCTCGCAGGGACTTTTGCTGGCTGCCGTCTTGCTGACACAGCTATTCAAGGTCGAGCAGGGGCTGTCGGTGCTGGGAGAGGCAGTGCTGCTTGTGAGTGTGGAACAAGGGCTGATGCCTTGACTCAGGGCTGTGCACTGCAAGGGGAAGGGAGGGAGGGAGGGAGAGAGGGAGGGAGGGGTTAACACGGCTTACACAGTATGTGTGCTTCAACACATGTTTTTGTTTTGGACGCCAAAATGATGAAACTTAAACACAAGACAAACGGAGACATTTTTTTTTAACTTCTGTAGCTAAATAGGGACAGACACGATTTTCCAAAATGCTTAAAAGAGATGTGTCTTTCTTTGTTCTGGTTGCCTCCTTTGAGGTTTCAACTAAAAGGGCAGTCTTAGCAATGCTTCAGTGGGAACACAAATTCATAAAACAGAGATGGCCAACAGGCAGACTTCCTTTCATTTAAAGCCTCAAGAAGACAAATGGGTTATTTGACCTCTGTGCGGGGAAACCTGGGGACCATGTTTCTATAATGTTTCACAAGCACGGCAGCCTGACTTTATTCCTCAAGATTTATAAGCTGTGTGTTCAGGAAAGGAGACTGGTGACCACTGCAGTCTCCATCAACGCCCTCCCCCGCCACCCTCCGCCCCAGCCATGCCTCCTCACAGAGACCCTGGGTGGAGGGAGGCAGAAGTCCCAACTCCTTGCACTGCTACTTGCACATTCACAGGTGGCGGGAGCCTGGTGGCTGGGTTCCCTGAGACGGAGTGCGTCTCCCTGAAGGGTGAGACATTTGATTCTCTCCCATTTTGTCTCTACCTCATCTCCTATCAATATTCTCTTCACCCCACTGACTTCCCCCTCACCCCCCATCCCAACAGCTGAGAGAGCACAGAAAACCACAGACCAAAGCAGTTCGTGAGAGTAACGGTGCTCTCAAGACAGAAGTACCCTTATTACAAGACGACATGTAGCTGATATTCTCTGGGCCATGGCTGTAAGGTTAATATGGACATTTTCTTAAGTTCTGATCCCTTCTGTTTGTCCTTAACAATTTCCACCACTATCCCCAGCTGAGACCCAGAAACTAACTGTTGTATTAAATTTCAAAACACAAGTGCCCAGAACTCATTTGACCAAACAGTAATGAGAGCCCCACTCTCCCACACGTGCCGGTAGGGTGCATGCTGAGCATGTAGGAAATGCAGCTTCTTCCTCTGGCATTACCATGGCTTCATTTTTGTCTTCAATGGTTATGTGTGTGGCGCTCGGGATCCCCTCTCCCAGTAGAAATCCCAGCCTTGTCAACAGTTCTTGAGCTGCTGGAGAGCAGCTCGGTTCATTATCAGCCTTCGCTTCTGGAACAAAGAAAGACAACAGTGAAGATTCCCGAATGGGGAGTTCTGGCTTCCGCATCTGGACGAGCCGGCACTCCAGCTGCCTGTCTGACGCTCTTATGCCCCCTTATAAGATGCACCAAGTTTGACGATGCTGCCCGTCCTCCAGCAGCAGAACGCTCTAATTAAGAGGCTGTGAAAGGTTGAGAAAAACAATCACAGAGAAACTCCAAATGCAAAAGGGGAAATATTTGATCTGAAAAAAGGAATATTTTCCATGTCATTATCTGATAGCATTCCAATTCCTACATCACGTGAAAAGGATACCACAGAGAAGGGTTTCTGCTTCACCTTATCCTCAGAGAGCACTCTGTCCAGTGCCACAGGAGGCCAGCATTAAAACCCAAACCGCATGCTGCAAAGACCCAGGTGCAGGAGGACGTGGGTGGCAAACTTGCTGGACATACACTCCAGAGCAGTGAGACTCAAAGCCCACTTCCCACTCAGGTGCCAATCTAAGACTCCACCTGAATCAGAGACAGTGAAAACAGTCACGGACAGGACCTAATGTACTGCTGTTCATGCCACACGCCAAAGGTTCTGGGTACACTGCACATAAAGGTGGGATGATCCAAGGCCGCTCATCTGGATTTCTGTACTAAAGAGAGCGTTCACGTTGAAAGTTACTTACATGCCCAGCTAGAGACTAATCTTGAACCCCAAACCCAAGGGCACTTAGATTTTGTCAACTATGGCTGACAAATAACTATTTTCAACATTATTCTAACTCCTCTGTCACAACTTAAAGCACCCACTGGGGTGCGATGAAACACAGAAGCTAGCCATGCTTCCTGAAGCTGGAACTTAAGCACAATTTGTGAGTCTCGAGACAATTAAGCCAGGTTCTGTTTGCTCTTAGGCTTGTCAAAACACCGAGACCTACACATGCTTGAACCTCTTTTGCCAACACATGCTTGAACCTCTTTTGCCAACATGTGGAAACCAACAATGAGCGAGGAGACTGAGGGTGGATAACAGCCATGCTGTGAGCTAACATCACCACCGCCATGCTCAGCTCTAACGGCATCTGCAAAGTGCAAGTGGGCAAAACCTTTGTGAAAACCGTATGGATGACGGTCCTCGGTTACACAGCAGTTTTGCCATGCCGTGTACCCAGAACGGCAGCTGTGAGACAGACAAGGCTGGTGACATCTTCATAATACAAAAGACACACACCACTTGCTCGCTCTGGAAAACCTCCCTGTTCAGGGCATGAAGCCTGTTTGCAAGATCTTTTTCAGTCACTCTAGAACAACAGTGGTGAGGCCGCTCTGTGTCTAGAGCCCTGATGTTTCCAGATCATTTGGGTTAAACTCATTATATCCATGGGCCCACTCCAACACAGGCGAAGGGAAACACCGCAGGGCAGGTGAACCACACCCCTACCAAAACCCTAGAAAAAGTCCCTTCCTACTAGAGACTTCAAACCACAAATTCTTAAGGGAGATGGCACTTGGGAAAGGAGGGGGGAAACCAAATCAAATCAACACAACCCAGACACACCCAAAGGCTGAGTCGGGAAAACAGGTTCTATAGGTTCCTCCCCACCCCCCACTCCCACACACAACCTTCATCCTGCAAACCTCACCCTTCTGCATGCAGTGTGCTTCGGGGCTCAGACAGCTCCTTATCTCAGGTGGCAAGATGACTGGGGGGCAGGGATGAGATGAAGATGGAGAGAGAAATGAGTGGGTGAGGGGACAGACCTCAGCAGCTTCTCTACTCCACACCCCGCCCCTCTCTTTCCAAAACAGTCTCCACACGGCTGTGCCACTGGGACTGTGTTCCAGCCCCAGAAAGTCTAGCTTCTGGTTCAACCTGAAACACTCTGGGGAAAGAGCCAGAAACTCCACCCTGTTGGCAGCTGGTCTAGAGGCCAAAAGCAGCTGTACATGCATGCTTGGCTGCTACAAAATTTACCCTGTTGACAAACATAGCCTATGGCTCACTTGGGACTCGTTTGAAAGTTCTAGATCCTGTGCAGGATCCGTACACGGAAGAGGGGCATTACTGTTCCTTGTCACTGCTACCTCTATACTGAACCTGCAGGTAGAAACCCCAAGTTTTCATGCGAGCGAGCGAGCGAGAGAGAGAGATCTACAAGAATCTAAAAACAACCAGTTGGCCAGGCATGGCAGTAAAGGCCTATAGCACTTAGGCTGAAGAAAAGGGACTGTTGTTATAGGATTGAGACCAGCCTAGGCTACATAGGAAATGCAGGACAGCAAGGGCTACACAGGAAGACATTTGTCTCAAAAAAAAAAAAAAATGAACCCCTGCCAAACAAAACTTCTCCTTCAGTCTCCATGTTCAGATGAGCTGGAAAACTGCGGAACTCCAGGCTTAATGGCTGAGTTAAAAAGACACATCACAATTCATGATGAACTAACTGTTCCCTGTTCGGCCTCGGTGTGGCGATTACCAAAGCTCTAAAACCCCACTATGGTTGAAGATGAAGAGACACACATTCTTTATTTCATTTTACATCCATAAACATCACCAAAATTTCATTTCTTCCAAAGGCTTCCCAACTGTTCTATTTATTTCTTTGAAGGGGTGCGGTGGGGGACACTAATTTTTCTAAACTTCATCTGAGCGACCGACTCCTTAGAAGGTCCCCTTCAGACTGACCCCCTTAGTGCTCACCAAGCCGTTCATCTCTCTGGCCTAGCTCACGGCATCTTCTTTACCCCTCTGGCAGAGTTACCCCACCCCCACCCCGAGTGAAGAATAACAGTGCAGGCTGGGAGAGCAGAGGCGTCTGGAAGCCCACCCAGGGCTGCTCCACTATGTTGCTAAGGTGAGGATTTTTCTTGAAGCTGCTTTGTGCTTCAGAATGATCAAACTACACTCCACTGGGCATCTCAGAACAAACAGGCTGTCCTCATCTTACAGCAAATATCAATTTCTTCATCAATCATGGGGATACTTTGCCCAATATCTGTGGAATAAGGACCAGAAAGGGGAAGTACCTAATTTCAGCTCACGTGTCCCAGATTTATGATGCACGGATGCAGAACTGAGAGAACTGGCCTCAGGTAACCCCGCTGAGCAAATGGACAGTGATGCTCTCATCAATAGCATCCTCATAGGATCCTCAGGATGGAGCCACTGTGGGAAGTTAGCCCATGCGGAGGAGAGTGAGAAGGAAGTCCATGGATCTCTTTCACACACAGAGTGCTATGCATTGGAAGCAAACATCAAAGAACAACCTCTACGCTGACTCTCTGTCACAGCCACCACCACCACTGCAAATCTTGGGTGTCCTTCGCAGTCCTTTTCCTTCCTTCTCTGCCATCTCGGGAGCCAGATAATTCCCCCGTACCAAGGCTATCAGACACCTCTTCTGGGATGACCCTCTCTCAGAACTTCAATCTCCTGACTAATGATGCGGCCATACCCACTTCCTGTAGGTTGTGAACCTCAAACCCAGCAACACGTGAGAAATACCTTCCGAACCACAGGATGGTTAGTGCCCCGCCAGCTTCTCCAGCCAGGCTGAACTTCTTCGCTAGCGTTTGAGTTTTGTTCCCCACATTCACATGTATTTTCAAATCTGCTTGTATTTCTCTTTCCCGGAAATGTAATTGGTTATCATTTTCATGGTCCAGATAGTGTCTTCTAAACTCACTATTCCAGGAAAAAAAAAAATCTGCTTTACTGCGCACACCAAACGTTCTCACTTAGACCCACACTTACAAGTTCCCTTCCCAGATAATCTCCCCCACTCCTTAAAGCAGACACTGTTAGATGCCTGCTGGGACTGGAGCCTCATCACTAACGGGATCTTCTCCCTCTGTCTTTTGGTTCACCCAGCTAAGGTTCTGTTCTGTCAGCCTTGGGTGTCTCTTTAAGAACCAACTCCTTGTCTCGGTTGAGTCCTGGTGTTGTCTTTCCGGCCTCTGTTGCATTGATTTCTGTTATTCCTTCCTGTGTACTGGGTTTGGGTTTGCTCTGTTCCTGCATCCCAGACTTTTGAGGTCCGTTATTAAGTTGCATATGTAAGCCCTCTGTGATGTGGGGCTCCTCCACGGTCCCTGAAGCTCATCTATGAGAAGCAAGCCTCTCCCTCATCTTTGTTCTCTACGGCGCACTGGTTACCGTGAACAACTCTTGGCCATTCACTAGCTATGTGGCCTTGAACAGCTGAAGCGCACAAAGATCCTAGGATATATCTGTTGATCAACTGTGTTGGATGAGGTGGGCCCTGGACCAGACATCAGGCCCTTTGTCCTTATCTCGGGCGCTTCTACTCATGGCCTACATCTTGCTTAACTTGTTGTCTCTATGACTGCTGCTACAAACATGTCAACTTCTTTGTTTTTTCTTTTTGTTTGTTTGTTTGTTTGCTTGCTTGCTTTGGTTCTGAGACAGAGTTTCTCTGTGTAGCCCTGGCTGTCCTAGAACTTACTCTGTAGACCAAGCTGGCCTCGAACTCAAGAGATCTGCCTGTCTCCTGAGTGCTGGGACTAAAGGTGTGTGCCACCATGCCTGGGTTATACTTTTAACTTCTTTCTGGTTAATTCTGGGCCACCACAATTCCCTCCTTATCTCCCAAAACCAGTATTTTGCTAACAGATTATCTATGTGCTAATTCGCTGTTTCTAAGCCATAACATTAAAGTACACCTACATACACGGTAGCTTTAAGTTCTTCAACTCGTTTACCTCTGTATTTCCCTCTCCTTTACCCCTCATTCAGCCTGCTGAGACATGTTTCTGGCTCTCTCAGTGCTGGGGACTGAGCACAGAAGCAAGGACTCACAGTTCTGAGCTACAGCAGTCAGCCTTGGGATGCAGTCTTGTAGAACTAGAACCTCAGAAACAGAGGACCCTTTTAGTGTGGCTATTCTCTTACCCCTCACTGATGCCTGACAAATAGCGATTTCTTAAAGGTAAATTCCAGCGCAGACTTTAATGTGTACCAATTAACTTTCTGTACTCTGGTCCTGTAAAATCCAATGATCTGTTTTATGGGTTTTGTTCTGTTTTGTGCTGGAGAATCAACCCAAGGCACCGTGCATACTAAACGGGCTGGCACTCTACCAGAGAGCTACCCCCAGCCTGATCCTGCTTTAAAAGGATCATTTAGCCATGCGAGATTTTGTAACATCGTGGATTGGGTCAACTGGGAAAATGCTGGTTTTGCAAATCTTAAAAATGTTGGCACATTTTATTACACAATACCAAACCATCGTAATCATTAATATTACATGAGTCTTAACTGAAAAATCCTGAGATGCTACCAAGCTCAATGTGACAAACGCCAAGTTCCTCCCCAAAAAAGTAACTTTCATTTAAAAGGTCGAGCTTCAGCATGGTGACTAATCCGTGAGGTGTCTCTCTGTTGTCACGCTTGTTTCTTTAATTGAAGCGACAGGCTCATTTCCTGCTCATTTCACCCCTTTGGAATAAAGTGTGCGATAAATGCTCAACTGTGAACGACCACAGTTTGCCAATCATTATTTCAAATAAATGTTATGTTTCGTTTGAAAAGCTGCTAGTCTGGCTTGCAATTCAAATGGTGGCAGAACGCTGTACCTGAAGACAGCTATCAGAGAGCGCGGGCGGGGGAAATGCGTTGTGCAGACCTCCTACTGCACCATCCAGAATACTAAAGAGAGAGGTACTCAAGGGTCGGGATTTAATAACACTAATTATTTTCAGTGTCTTATCGGGGGAATGCTTGAGTGACTGTTCAGTCCTGTGGCAAGCAGGCAGCACTGAAGGCTATCAGTACGCTCAAGAGGCAGTACCCTGCTCTGACAATTGGTGCTGAAGTTCTACTGAGGAACAGTTGTAACTGTTACAGAGAGTTCCCAGCGTCACTGTTCTAGTTTTCTTGCTGTTGCTGTGACACAATACCAGCCAAAGTAACTCAGTGGAGGGAAGGGTTTATGCTATCTTTCAGGTTACATCAACCACTGAGAGACGGAAGCCAGAATGGGAACTCAAAGCAGAAAAGACAGGGAACACTACTCACTTGCTCCTGCTTAGCTACCTTTCTTACTTACAGCCCAGGACTACCTGCGTAGGGATGGATGCCGCCCAAAGTGGGCTAGGCAATCCTACAGTCGATGAAGAATCAAGACAAGCCTCCGCAGAGAGGCCCGTGGGCCAATCTGATCTGGGCAGTTCCTCAACTGAGACTTACTTCTCAGGTGACTGCAAGCTGTGTCAAGTTGACACTAAAAGTTAACTAGCAAAGACAGAGGCGCATGTGTGTGTGAGACACACACACACCACACAACAGCAGGAGAGGACTTCTTAGAGTTTGAGCAGGAGATGGGCCTCAAAAAATGGTAATGAAGTGAAAACGATGAAAATTTATCATATGCATGTGTAAAACTGTCGAGAAATAAGTATCTACTTAAGAAAGAAAAATCTGACCTAATAAATACAGACAGAAACTTAGAGACATGTTGGCTCTAGAGACCACATTATGAGAACCAGTATGAAGTCTACTATTATATTCAAGAAAAGCCCATTTCTTAGAAATGAAAAAACAAAACAAAACAAAAAACCTACAGCCAAGTCTTCATTTTCTCAACTTCCTGGGGTAAAAGCCATCTGTCCTCACCAATGCTTACTTCTCCACTCACCTGTAACCTCACTCATTCAACCCCCAGCACGCTCCTGAGATGATAGCCCTACTCACTGCATCTGGAGGGTACTCCTCCATTTCTATTAACTTTGCACACTATGTCCTGCAAGGTGGAGAGTGGTAAATGCTAGGAGATTCATGGAGAGAGGAAGCATGGTTTCTCCTGCCTGCGCCCTGAGCACCCTCTATGTGTTACAGTGTCTTAACAAAACCTCAAGGCTGGGGCTGGAGAGATGGCTCAGCAACCACATGGTGGCTCACAACTATCTGTAATGTGATTCCATGCACTCTTCTGGTGTGTCTGAAGACAGCTACAGTGTACTCATATAAATAATATAGATAAATCTTTAAAAAACAAAAACAAAAAAACCACAAGGCTGCTTAGCCATGTCTTCTCGAAATAGGATGATCTTTCTCCTTCTAACTCACTTCATTTGGCTTCTAAGACAAAGGGTCCCTGGTTTATCTGCTGAGCTTATAGCTTGGGGCCCACTATGGGTTATCAGTTTATAGCTCAGGTCACACTATGATTTTCTCACTCTCAGTTCAGCACTCTGACTTATTAGCTTTTCTACCATCTTCAAGGGACAACCTCTCTAAAACAAGCTGAATCAAAGGGTTGGGGCTCCTCATCCGAGGTATTCACCCCTCCCCCCCACACACACACAGATTAGGGGCCTCTTCCTTTCAGGCCCTTCCCCCATCCCCTCTCTTGACTCTGCTCTACAGACTGTATTCACCCATTTCACTATGGAAACCATTTTCTCAACATTCTCCCGAATGCTAGCCACTACCTGCTCTTTCCATCTGTTCTTCTGCCAGATGCTATGGCTTGAACGTTGAAGTCCCCTCCCATCCTAAGTTAAAACCCAACTCTCAGTGTGATAGAATATGGGGCCTTTGGTAGGTGATTACTGAAACACAAGGCCCTCCATGATGAGATTCATGTCACATATGAAAGAAGGACCTTGTGATCACTCTAAGCAGCATGAGGTCATAGCAAAAAGATGGCTCCCTGAGAGCCAGGAAGGAGCCTTTGTTGCACAACAAACCCGCAAGCCCCTTGATTTTTACCTTCTAGTCCTCAAAAACCTGTGTGTGTGTGTGTGTGTGTGTGTGTGTGTGTGTGTGTGTGTGTGTGTTGGGGGGGGTGCGGCGGAGGGAATCCGTTTCTGTTTTAGGTAAACTACTGAGGTGAGTAGTGTTTCTGACACAGAATCCTAGATAGACTACCAGTAAACCCTAAAGCACACTGCATCCATCAAGCCTTTCCTCACCTGCTGAACTGCCAGTTCCCCACGGTCTGTATTCATTACCATTCCCACTCTGAACCGCAGTTACTTTGTACACGGGTCTTCAATCCCCTACTAGACACCAAAGCTCAATGAAGAGAGGACCCCATGCGTGCTTGATAACTCATCTCAAACAGTCCCTAGCAAAGGGCTTTCACAAATGACTATCTACTGAGGGAAACAAAATGAACAGCTCCTCTACTCCCAGGCTCGCTTCCTCTGAACTTGCACTAGGCACGTCCACTTCAACACTTCCATCAGAGTGAGTCCCAACCAACCATTAGAAAAGGGTGCACTGCACCTAAAAAGCTGAAAACTAAAGATGAGCCAGGCTGGGGGTTACCTTCTTAGGAAACGAAGGAGAACATAATCAGGGGAGATAGAGTGATTTTTATTTCTAAAGCTAGGTAGGGAATAGACAGAAGCTATTACTCTTTACGTCTCCTTTCTTCCCTACATCATTTCGAATGTATGTATAAATAATTTATAAAAGTAATCAATAAGATACGGCCATCCACATTGATCTCAGAAGACGCCCTCTGCTCTTCTCAGATCATTTTGTGCTCAGTGACACTGCCGCGTCATGCATGTTGTTTCATTCTTGCTTTGTCCTGGTTTTTAAGACACGGTCTTGCTATGTTGCCTAGGTTGGCTTGCAACTCACTATGTAACCAGGCTAGCCTTAAACTTCCTCTCTACAGGGTGCTGAGGCCACAGTCATGCACTGACCACACAGCTAGTGTGTACTGTTTGCTGCTTTTCTCTGGAAACCAAACTGCTGAGGAAAAGGGTTCCTTCCTCCTATCTTGATATCAGTCGCCATTGAGAGATGATTCATTAGATAAGGGAGCTTTCTCACCCCTCCCTAGCACAGCACACTTTGCTAAATCATCTAGTAAAACAACCATAACTGAAATATGATTGTTCCCAATCTGAAGAAATAAAGCTATTTATTGCAGTTTAGTAATCACCTGTAATTCCTCTGAGTTCCTTTCCCCTGTAGAGGAAGAGGTATTGTTTTTTGTTTGTTTGTTTTTTTTTGGGGGGGGGGAACACACTGAGTTTTAATGACAGGATGCTTATGCATAAAGGGCCTGTTCTCTTTGGTGCATAGGTTATGAGGACCATTTGACAGAGGGAGGCGGGGGGCAGGGGGAGGAATGAGAGAAGTATTATTTTCTCAATCCACTAAGTCACTGTTTTTGCCAGAGTTTAAAAAAAATGCATGTTTCAAAAATATTTCAAAATATTAAAAAAGTATATAGTACGTCTTTCCTTACAGATGTTTACAGGCTTGTGTAAACTTTAATAAACAAGTTTTTTGCTTACCAGAAAAAAAGTTCATCTGCTTGAACCTACGTCCCAGATGGCTAGCTTAGTAAACAAAATGTATGCTCATTGGTCTTATTTTCTTTTGATTTAAATTCCAAACACTGGGCAAAACAAACAAACAAACACTAAGAGTTAATGGAGGAGAAAGTAACTTAAACATTTGGAATAAATTGATACTGCACAAGTCTACGGGAAATTTCCAAGGCATCTCAGGAGGAGCTGTGCTCGACTGACTGCTAATCTGCCGAATGCTGTCCTGTTACATACTACTGACAGCAGCCGGGGGGTCACAGGGACATAAATAAGAGCACCCGAAGGAAGCATGGGAGGCGAGGAGGTCAAACTTTCAAGTGGAATTTGAGTGACGATGCTGATATTAAACTCTGGGAGTTAGCATTTACCCATCGTGCTTCTGTGCATGCTTGGCTTATTATTCAAAGCTCGGTTGGTTCCACTCAGCATCAGCGTCCACTTTAGGTTCAATGATCTGGACGTAACACTTACACTTTGCTATGGCAGGCTTAATTAACTCCGTTGAAACTTAAAAGATTCCACGAGGATTGCAAATCACGCCACCCTTTGCTAATTGTCAAGTTCAATTTCGTTAGGCAACTGCCTCTCCATCAGCCAACAGAGTAACTCCTGGGGCTTGTGCCACATCGTGGCTATCTCTACATATGATTATGTACCCAGAAACACGAACCATACCCCTGTCTCACACCCACAAAGAGGAACACACCTTGTTTCTTAAAATTAGCCAATTGTAAATGTCTCAGAGCTCGCATCTGCAACCTATGCATCCTCACGGGGTCTGGGGAAGCCAAATCAGAGAGCTGCGACCTTGGGAATGAGCACACATGCAAGTTTTGGCCACTCTAGCAAGACCAATGGCTGCTCTTGAGTTTAGCTTGGCCCACAGTCAAGTATACACACACCTTCTCCTGCCAGGAAAGGCGTCCAAATCTGCCTCAAGCCTGAGGAGTTGACAATGAGAATTATTTGTAACCACTTTTCTTATTAGTCCAATAAAAATTTGAAGTCTGTCTCCTCTTCTCACATCAGTAGAATCCTTCATAGAAGCTCCATGAATCCTCCCAATGGTATCCATGTCTAATATAGTCAAAACTCCAGGACTTTAATCAAGCCAGGACTATGAAGCCTTTGGTCAGTAGAGATTCTGGTATGGGGTGACAGAATTCATCTGAATTGAGTATGATGACCAGTACTCACGTTTGAAGACTTTTTCTGTTTTCCCTTCAACAAAGAAAGACAAGGGGGAGAGGCTGTCTCTCTCTATGTCACAGCCTCTGTTAGGTCCAAAGTGGCCCCCAGAATGGCAGTGCTCTGACAAGTCCTAAACAGAAGAACTTTGGCCAGGTAAATAGAAGGATTTTTATTAGGTAGACAGAAGGCTAAAGGAGGGCTTTTATTTACCAGGAAGTTCCTTAATTTACCCCAAAGTGACAAGGGCATCTTGATACCGATCAATTGAAAAGCCACTATCAGCTCAAAGATGCCACCCTGCTGACTGTTATATAAAATCTGCTTGCTTCCGGCTGGAGAGATGGCTCAGAGGTTAAGAGCACTGGCTGCTCTTCCAGAGGTCCTGAGTTCAGTTCCGAGCAACCACATGGTGGCTCACAACCATCTGTAATGAGATCTGATGCCCTCTCCTGGTATGCCTGAAGACAGCTCATATGCATAAAATAAATAAATCTTAAAAAAAAAAGAAAATGTTATTTACAAAAGCTGCTTGCCTTTCTGCCATTCAACTCTTCTCTGTTTCCCCCTCCCCACCCAGAGATAGTCTTGGTTTGATCCCCAATAAACTTTCCTTTCTATCCCTGCAGTGGCCAGTTCAGTGGTGTCCCCAAGCCCTCACTTACAGCCATCTGACCTAAGTGGTCCGTACCACAAACCTTTAATACCTATATACCAACCACTTTGTCCCCCTAGTCACAAATCTTCAATGTGCGCTGCTTCTATACCCAAACGGTACAGGGTGGTCACCTCATGCCAGGAAGACTGCATCAGCACCACATGCCAGTCCAGTGCATCCCAAAACCATCTCCCGTTTACCCATCCCAGCTTTTGCATTTCAGTTCATTTTCAGTTAGCATTATACACCCCACTATCCAGCCTACCCTACTTCTTCCTGTGCCTCAGCAGACACAGAATGCACACAGTGGTTATGAAAGGAAGGGGTTCTCCATCCCCACCATGGGGGAGGCAGAAGGGAGCCGGCCATAGGCATTCTACAGTGGAAATCTGACTGAGTGCTCTTTCCATGGATGAGTGTCTTACAGTGTTGGAAGTAATTAGACGCTTATGCTTACCCGGAGGAAAAAACAAGCTTTTACAGGCTAAGAGTTTTACTCTCATGTTTGTGCAGGGAAACACACTGCGGGTTTAGAACATTCTGTGGACCAATCAAATCCCAGACAAGAACAAACAAAGTCTTGGGGCTGATTAAAAAAATAGCAAAACCTAGCCAGGTGGTGGCGGCGATGCACACATTTGATCCCAGCACGTGGGAGGCAGAGGCAAGCGGATCTCTATGAGTTCAAAGCCAGCCTGGTCTACAGAGTGAATTCCAGAACAGCCAAAGCTATACAGAGAAACTCTGTCTCAACAAATAAACAACAAACGCAAACTATTAATGCATCTATTGAACGCCACAAGCATTAACATATGTTATACGTATACTTTGACTTAGAAGTGTGTGGGGTGTGATGCATTGACTTTTATGGCAAAAAGAAAAGAGGCTTCAATCAGTTTGGATTTTCTTTTCTTTGTCCCTAATCCAAAGCTCCCTCTATAGAAAAATCACAGATGTTTAACTTTTAAAAAGCTTTCCAAAGTCACCATGTGCTCTTAAGTGAGTTTGTCTAGTGAAAGTCTCCGATTCTCAGCCAAAGCCTGCTCTTAACTATTCTGGAGGGGTAATGTGTTTGTATAAAACAAAAACAAAACAAAAAACCAAGGTCAACTGGCTGGCATTGCATGTCTCCCAAACCCAGCGAGGTCAGAATTCAGAGGATACAAGACCCAAGCCTCAAACACTGCAAATACACCCAACTCAACTATTTCTGCCACTTGTATACAATTTCAAGAATTCACATTAGCTAAACAAACCTCTGTCAATTGCCCAAGGGGAAAAAAACCTCCCAAATACATTTGATTCAGTGAAGCATTCTTGCAAGAGACTCTCAGGTTTCTTTCAGAAATGGAGAATGCTACTTACTATGCATAGTCTTTAGGGAAAGATGCAGACATCATGGAAAAGGTACTCTTACCAGTCGCACTGGGCTCTGAGGGCTTGGACCCTTCTCCGAACGGGATCATAACTGGATCTCCCGGCACCCTGGGGCTTTCCACATACTTGGGCTTCCTGACGGGACCTGCAGAGGGAAAGATCTGAGTGTAGCTAATTTTTTCCAGATGCAAACAGAGCTTCAGAACATACAATGTGTGTCCTTACCAGGACCCAAACACGCCTAAAGGCTGGCTCTTCCCTCCCTTGAATACATAGGCTGTCAGTTCAGAGCAGACACAAGCTGCCCTCAAGTTGGGTGTGGCCAACAGTCCGACACAGATCTGGGAACTGGGAATGCTGAGTCTTATTTCCCTCTCCCAACCAAAACTTATCAGAAGGATCTGGCACTTTTGTTTTATTTTTGAGTCAGGCAGGCCTAACTGACATCCATCCTTCTGCCGCAGCCTCTGGAGTGAATACAGGTATATATTACCACATCCATTGGGATTCTTTATAATTTTATGATTTCTTTTTTTCCCCTCCAGAGAAAGCTCTTGGAATTCCTAATGAGACGGAATGGAACTCCCGTTCCCTGCTGCTGGGGACAAAGATGCAGTCACTCTGGAAAACAGCTAAGCAGTTGTTCAAAAAGTTCAACAGAGTTCTCATGGGGCCCAGCAGCTCTATGCACATGCAGGCGTACATCCACATAGAAATGGGTAGACTGTGTTCACAGCAGCACGACTGCCACAACCAAAGGCCCATCAGTGGAGAGAGCAGAACACACTGGTTACTAGGAGAGGAGAAGAGGCGAAGCACCTATTCATGTTGCAACATGAACCAACTTTAAATATGCTAAGCCACATCCTACATGACGCCTTTCGACATGTAACTTCCAGGGTAGGTGAGCCTACAGAAACCAAAGGGTTGAATGCTTGCCAGGGCTAAAGATATGCCAGCTTGTCGGGTAGTGAGTGAGGGAATTCTTTGAGAGGTAACAAGATGTTCTAAAATCAAACTTCACCAATCATTCATAACATGTCTGCAAACATGCTAAAAAAACCCGACAGTACTGCACATATCTGGATAGGTGAATTGCTTGGTCTATGAACTAGACCTACAGTGACTTGAAAAGCAAAAATAATGTCTATTTGCGACGTCTAAATATCACGTTCCTTTTTCCAGAATCACCTGTTCGACCTTGTTACAGCTTACACAAGGTCACAGAAAAGGTGGTAGACACTACTCCAGGCAAGCTTCAATGCTTGTCCTCTAAGCAGCCTAGGCCAGTGCCCTGACCAGGCCAGTGCTCCTGCCTTGTCCTCACAGTGAAAGGGTGATACACACAGACTCTGAACAACCTCCTGTCTGTACATCTCATACGTCTGAAAAGAGTGTGCTCAAAGTATGGCTTACGGTGAGAGATGCTGCCATCTAAAGGTTTACTGTAAAAGCACCTATAGAAAAACAATCCAATTCCAGCCGGCGGTAATATGTTGCATCTGAAACAGGCTGTTATCAAAGGAGCTTCGTTTTAGAAAAGGATGCTACTTCAAACTTTAGAAGGCATGATTACAAATGACTAAAGAAGCATTGAAGTACATGGTTGTTTTCAAAAATTATCTAACTCTGTCAGAAGACTGTTTTGAGTTTTAGTATAATGGTTACAGAAATGGGGAACTATGCTCACAGTCTAAGTGGGGACCACTGCCTACACAACAGCATCCAGACTGTATCTAATACACATACACGTCCACACTCAAGATGCAGAAGAGGGAAAACAAAGAGGCTAAAGCATTTGACAGGAAGGACAGAAACAGCAAGGTGGCCACAACAGGACAAAGAAACAGAGTGGGGCACATGAGAGCTGAAAACTATACAGGCTTTGGCTTGTCCCCAGCTCCCTACAACAGCAACTCGGAGCGCTGCTATCCTGTCTCTTACAGTTAAAGAGCAAAGAAGCAGCAAAGCCTCTGATTACAACTGTCTGATGATGTATAGCTGTTACAACTCCAGCCTTCCCCACTGCTCCTGAAACCCTGCCCCACTCACCAGAACTCATCAAAGCGCAACGGCAGCAAATCCAGGGATCTAGTTCCGGGCTTCAAAGAACTTACCCATTATCCCCTCAAAAGCACCCTCTCTTAACAGTTCGGCGCTTTCTTAAAATGTGGATCATTTCCCAGGCATAGCAAGCGGTTACTGTGAAAGGTGGGCACAGGAGCCTTCTGTCACTCAGAGCCTTCAGAAGCCACACCCATCTGTTTAAGCCACACCCAGAACAGCAGTCCAGTAGGCTCAACTCCACTACGGGAGAAGCAAAGCTAGGGTCGCAGGTTCAAGGCCAACCAGAGCTTCAGAGGAACTTCCCGGCCAGCCCAGGCCACTTACTGAGGCTATCTGAAAACACCAAGTGAAAAGAGCTTAAGGACAGAGCTCACTAGGAAAGCACTCGCCTATCACACGCACAGCCTAGGGTCAATCCCTCCTTCAGAGTCTTGCTTACAAGTTCATGCTTGCCAATCCGGAGGGACTGAGATGTTAAAAGAAGATCTGGATGCATCTAGGTTCAATCACCGTACCCCCTCCTTTCCCATGTCCCCCTTATGCCTATCTCAGTATGCCCCCGGGGTTAGGAGACAAACAAGCAGACAAAGCTCTTACAGTGGGGGCAAAATCCATGAGGACCCAGACCAGACCAATTTGGTTCCCAGGCAGAAACAACAATGCTGGATATGAAAGGCGATCTAGAATACAGGGGAGTAAATAAAACCTTTATCACCCACTGGCCGCCCAAGTGCACAGGTGCATGCATTCAGCCTGGGGAGAGCCAGTAATCTGGGGAGAAAGGCACAGTATTTGCTATTTTTAGGTCGGAGAAACTGAGGTTCGATTTAAATCCAACAATTTGCTCCAAGCGCTGAGGAATCCACAGAGCTGTCTGTGCCTTTCTGAAGCCCAGGATTGAGCCTCCACGGGGAACTCTAGACTGAGCAAGAGCGAGGGCTTCAGAGCAGGTAGCAAGGCTTTTTTATTCATGCTGTGTGTCCCGCATGTCCCCTAACTTTTACTAGCAGCAGAAACAGTAAAGCGAATATAAACAACTGTTCTCCAGCATGACCCTTTTATTTAAATTGCTTTTCACGAACAGCGGAACCTCCAACGCTGTAAAACAAGATACATTTATAGGCAGAGAGGTTTTATTCTTGCCCCAATTGATCGTTAGAGAATTCGTGCTCGCCTTCTATCAAGCAAAGCAGATGAAGATTCGTCTGCCCTCTCTCCCTCTGAAACACCATGAAAGTCGCAGTAAAGGGATTAAACAGAAACAGCCAAGGAAAGGAGACGGCTACAGGTGAGAACCAGGCTTCTTCCTGAGGTAGGGAAGAAAATTCGTGCAGCAGAGGATGCAGCAGAACAGAAACACCAAGGGGTCAGAGAGCCCGAGAGTCTCAGACCAGTCAGAGTCAGGGGCCACCCAGCGAGACCAGTGAGGCCCACCCAGCGGGGTGGAAAAAGAGTTAGGTCTCTTCCTGAGCCAGGAATATTTCTTCCCTGATCCTGGCAGGTGAATTTATTTCTAGGAAGGATGAGTTCAAAGTCCCCGAGAAATGTAGTGTTAAAATTAAAAAAAAAAAAATTGGGTTTAAAATAAAAATGTTATGTGTATACTAATGGGCCAAAGAGACACACATCCTTACTCTCTACTCAACTGTGGTAATACGGACAGAAACGGTGGACACTAAGGCAGGATGTGATGCAGAGGGCACATCTCTGGGGAAGCTCAGACCTGCCAAGTCCCATAGCTAGCAGACCCCTGAGCACACTGTGGCACAGTCTGAACGTTCTTCAGTAGTAGTACCTCAGCAGAGTCATATCTAAATAAAGATATGGGGGGGAGGGGAGATGATTTCTATCAACTAAAGATCCTGCCCCATAAGTCGCTTGACTGAAACAGAGTCATAAAAGGACTGAGGTAATACAGGGAGGAACACCCCCAGGAGAAAGCAAGGGTGTACGGTGACCAGGAGTGTCAGTCAGGAATGTGTCAGCCAAGCAGGCTGCAGCTGCAAAGTGAGGACGACCGAGACCGTACTGGTGCAGTCACCTCCTCTGCTGGTCTTCACCTGGAGTGGCCATCTATTGCTTAAAGTCCATGCTTAAAGTCACTCCAAATACAAAAGCCAGACAACTATGGACCCAGATTAATACTGAAGAGCCGATTTCCCTTAAGTCCTGTCACTCGGAGAAAAATTACTGCCCAGCACCTGTCCACACCGGCTTCTGTTTAAAACAGACACTACACATCCCCTCAGCACTGACTAAAGCAAGACAGCTTTCCTCCTTACACAATCCAAGAAGGCAAGGCTGCAAAGCAACTGCCCAAAGAGAATGACGCTTCCGCTACATCTCTGCTGTCCGGCAAGAGCTCTGAAAAACAAGGCTGCCAGTTCTGAGTGTGAGCTAACGTGTTTAACGTGTTGGCCAGATGACTATTCCCGGTCACTCCTGAATCGTGGTCTCCCAGCTCGAGAAGTTGTCCACCTTTAGTGCTGTCCCCAGGTAGTCTTGATAGAGTGTGGTCTGAGGTGTCGACAGAAGACCCACAAAGACCACCAGTGACCTCCCTACTCCTGTAGGCTAATAAGGGTCGGATGGCTGTGTCCAAGCCTGGTCTAGATTAAGAAGCTTAAGGTAACAGTGTTTTGTTTGATTTAAAACAAAACAAAAGCCGGGCGTGGTGGCACACGCCTTTAATTCTAGCACTTGGGAGGCAGAGGCAGGTGGATTTCTGAGTTCAGGGCCAGCCTGGTCTACAAAGTGAGTGCCAGGACAGCCAGGGCTATACAGAGAAACCCTGTCTCGAAAAACCAAAAAAAAAAAAAAAAAAAAAAAAAAAAAAAAAGAAAAAAAAACAAAAAATAAAAACAACAACAACAAACAACAGAGTCTCAGTTGGCCCAGGCTAGTCATATGTAGCCCAAAATGGCATATTATAGAATATACAATTTACCCAGGCTGACCTTAAGAGCACAATCCTCCTGTTAAGGGCTAGGATTACAGATATCCGAGCTGTATATGGTAAATGGCCTTTTCTTGATCATAAATCAAACTTATTCCATATTGGTTTTACTTATCTATTTATTTTGGCTTTCCAAGACAGGGTTTCTCTTCGTAGGGCTGTTCTGGAACTCACTTTGTACTCCGGGCTACCTCAGAGGTCAGCCTGCCTCTGCCTCCCAAGTGCTGGGATTAAAGGCCTATGTCACCACTACCCTGCCTGTGAACTAACTTTAAATCTCTTTCCCTATACCAATCTGCTTTCCTCAGCTCTCTACGTGCTAATGAAGGGGCTCCCAAAATGATAAAGGACCCTCAAAATCCAAGGATACAAAGAAAAACATGCCAAACAGAAGATACAGTCCCAGAGTTTCAGTGGTCAGAGCCCAGCAGACACGCTCAGCTGCTTTAATCCCAGAGAAGGGCCTGGAAGACACTGGTATAAAGCCACCCCAGTCGCTGTACTCTGCCAATGGAAGGCTCAGCCTTGTCCCCGCTAGTACTCCATCTCTGCATGCACACACACTTCCCAGAGGCTGGCCTTCCTACTCTTTTGGGCTTTTTCATCACACAGCTATTTTGCTGCTTAGAAACTGCCTTATAAGGGATGTTTTTAAGGAGGATGATAGAATTAAAGCAAGCTGGGCTTTATCTCCAGGCAGTAAAAGAGGGGAGGGCAGAAGTTACTCCTCATTTCAGAGCATTTCTGTAAAAACAATTCCGTGCCTGTATCTGTGTACGCAATAATCAGGGTGGGGTGAGGCTACCCACTGCATAGCAGTAAAGGTCCCATCAATTTTCTCTGGGCTCAGGTTTCACCTTTCATGTTGGAAGATGGGCACAGGACAGGAAAATCAAACAGGCTAAGGATTCTCTCGATGGGAGAGTGTTCTTTATTTCTAGAGCCAATGATTTTCATTAGCAAATTCAAAGGGCAAACTATTGTGGGATGCTCTCAGTCGTGAGAGATTTTTGGTCTCAATAAATAAAAGACAAAATAAACAACAACAAAAACAAAAACAAAAACTGGCTCAGGACAGGGGTGGAAAGGGCTCAGTGGACAGGACACTTGCTGCACGCAAGAACGAGAGGCTGTGTTCTGATTCCAATGCTCACAGTAATAAAAACAGGTATGACCATCGGTATGCATCTGTAACCACAGCACCGTGGGGGACAGACACGGGAGGTATGCTGGGGCATACTAGAGATCAGCCCAGTTCCCGTCACAAAAGAAGAAGGCAGAGTGCAGAGTGCAGCAGAGCATATACCTTTTCTTAGAAGCAGAGTCTTGTAGTCTGGACCTGGCTATGCAGGCCAAGCTGGTATCACACCCTCAGTGCCCCTCCTAAGTGCTGCAATTAGAAGCATGCACCAGACATGGCACCTGGCCGGTCTTAAAGGATTTCTTTTTTGTTGTTGTTGGTTTAGTTTTATTGTTTGTTTTTAAAACAGGGTCTCACTATGTAACTCTGGCTGGCTTCGAACTCACTGTGTAGACCAGACTGACTGTAAACTCACAGAGATCCATAATGATTTTTTTTTTTTAAAGAAGAACAGGATATACAGACAGAGCTTCTAAAGTTTGACCTCTTTCCTCCTGTATTCCAGTGGTGGTTTGAATACGCTTGACCCATAGCGAGTGTACTGTTTGGAGGTGGAGCCTTGGAGGAAGTGTGTCACTGTGGGGGGTGTGTCACTCTGAGACCCTCCTCCTAGCTGCTTGCAAGACAGTCTTCTGTTTGCCTTCAGAACAAGATGTGGAACTCTCAGTTCCTCCAGCACCATGCCTGCCTGGACGGTGCCATGCTTCATGCCATGATAACAATGGACCAAACCTCTGAACCTGTAAGCCAGCCACAATTTTATAAGAGTTGTCTTGGTCATGGATTCTGTTCACAGCAATAAAAACCCTAACTAAAACAACTTCCAAAGAGAATGTGGGAGCTGTAAAAACATGGTATATGGTAAAAGGAAGACTAGAGTCAACAGAGGCTGCAACAGACAGGGACTTTTCAGCCCGCCCATCCTGCACTCGGGGAAGGCTAAAGCAGTGGTGGCTGCCCACAGATATAGCCAAAGACCAGAGCTAGCATCTCGGGAGGATTCATTCTGAGAAATGCAAAGTCAAACAATCCACCCGAGGGCAAGCAAGCCCTGACAAAAGTATTCTTTGTTCTTCCAATTAAAAATAACCAACTCCCCCTCCCCCCGCAAAAAAAAAAAAAAGCTGCTGGGAGTCAGTGGTGGCTAGAGAGACAGCTCAGAAGTTAAGGACATTTGTTACTCTTGCAGAGAACCCACATTGAGTTTCCGGCACCACAACTGCCTGCAACTATAGCTCCAGGGCAATCTGATGCTTCTGTGGCTAAATAACACACACACACACACACACATACACACCACACCACACACACAAACACCACACACACAGACACACACACATACCACACACACACAAACACCACACACACACAAACACCACACACACACATACCACACATATACCACACACACAAATACCACACACACACACACACACCACACACACACACACACCACACACACACACAAACACCACACACACACACACACACACACACACACACACACACACACAGGGAGAGGCAGACAAACACACAAAGAGAGACAGAGATGTGGGGGGGGGGGACAGAGAGAAAGAGGGACACAGGAGAGACGGAGAGGGGGAGAAAGAGGAAGGGAGAGAGAGGATAAGAGAGAAAGAGGGATAGAAGGAGGGAGAGGGGTAGGGGCAGGGAGAGGGAAAGGGGAGAGGGCAGAAGGGAGAGGGAGGGAGAGAGGAGAGAGAGGAAGAGAAGGAGAGAGAGAGGGAAAGAGGTGGGAGCAGGGAGAGGAGAGGGGAGAGGAGAGAAGGGAGAGGGAGGGAGAGAAGGGAGAGGGAGGGAGAGAGAGAGGAAGAGAAGGAGGGAGGGAGGGAAAGGGAAAAAGGTGGGGGCAGGGAGAGGGGAGAGGAGAGAATATGAGAATATCTCTTAAACCTGGGTCTTGAGCAGAGACCTGATATACAAGTGGTAAATGTCCCACCTGCTTTCATGTCACAAGCCACAGTCAGAGCACAAGCACACTGAAATACTGTCTAAAGTTACCTCCAGGCCATGTCTTTAGGGTATATAAACCATAAATTAATTTTGTGCTTAGACTTGGGTCCCACCTCTATGATATCTTACTGTACATATTAAGAAATACTGCAAGCACTAAAATCTGACTTCAAGGCACTTCAGCTTAGGTGTAGTCAACTGGTATGAACCAGTTATAAGTAAAAGGGAGAGCCATTAATTTTATGGTGGCCCTGGGAGAAAGATCTGTACCCTTCCTGGAAGGGTCATGTCCCAGTTTTCCGAAGAGACGGAAACAGCCAGTGAGGAGATGGCTCTGCCGTTGGTCCTAGGGCAGGAAAGGAAGCCTGCATCCTTTGAAGTAGCTAAATACAAAGAGCGAGAAGCAGGATCCTGAGAACCTTCTTCCCCTGCGGGTTCTGGGCACTCCATTCCCGAGTGTGGTCACCTATACTTGTCAGAATGCACATTCTCAGACCCACCTTACAAGGGCAATTCTGGGGTACCCACCCATGGGGGGGTTGTAAAATTTATTTTCATTTCATGTACATCGGTGTTTTGACTGCATGTATGTATGTCTGTGTGAGAGTGGAACTGGAGTTGCCATGTGGGTGCTGGGAATTAAACAACACAGTTCCTCTGGAAGAGCAGCCAGCTCTCTTAACTACTGAGCGCCCCCCCCCCCCATAGGTATTGAGACCTTGCCTACTTCCTGAGGAAGCTTACAATCAAGTGAAAAAAGGAGAGAGAGAGCTGCCATGGCACAGTGCTGTCACTAGGGAAAGCATCAGAAAGGAAAACGCACTGCCAGGGATGCACCTGAAGGTGAGGGGAGGAGTCACGGTAGGAAGGCAGAGTCACGGTAGAAAATGCTTGAGGTGAGGGGGCGGAGTCACAGTAGGAAATGCTTGAGGTGAGGGGGCGGAGTCACAGTAGGAAATGCTTGCAGGTGAAGGGGCGGGGTCATGGTAGGAAATGCTTACAGGTGAGGGGGTGGAGTCACAGTAGGAAATGCTTGCAGGTGAGGGGGCGGAGTCACGTTAGAAAATGCTTGCAGGGGAAGGGGCGGGGTCACGCTAGAAAATGCTTAAGAGGTTGAAGGTCTTGTCTTCCCACAGATATTGACTCCCAAGAAGAAAGGGCTTTAAAAAAAAATGCATTTTACTTAATTAAGAAGTAATATGTTCTCAGGAAAAAAAATTAAATTTGCAAATACTTCCTCAAACTTTCATTTAGTACAATGGCTACAGCACACCTAGTTTAAACCCTCTGCCCTTATGTCAGCTAAGAGACATGAAGAGGCAGATGAAGAGCAGGTGTCTCACCCACCTAAGGACCCCTCCCCGTGGGAAGGTGCTGAGTTCCTGCTTCATTCTTCCTCCCCAGCATCCAGGAACGGGTCAGAGCAGAACACTCCTGAGCCTCACTCTCAGTCCCCAGTGTAAGGTAGGAGTAGCCCATCGCCCTTGGCTTTACCTTTGATGTGCATGTGTGCACAGGTACCCCACCACCTCTCAGCATGTATAGGAGCCTTCCTATCCCACACCACAGAGAAATGGCCACACCAAAGAAACACACATATTATTCTTCACCCTCAGAATCATCTGTGTCTCATCTGTGTCAAATCCACCCAACCTCTGGGCACTGACATCAGGGAGAAGAGGGCCTGAGAGATGCAGACTCCAATCACTCTTACAGAGACGTATCTATGAAGGAGTGTTAAGTGGAAAGACTTACAGGTATAATTAGGTTAGAATGAAGATGAATTATAGGGTTTTGGGTTTTTTTTTTTTTAACAGTGTGAGAGCTGGGGAAGTATCTCAATTGGCAAAGTGCCTGGCTAGTGTTCACAACATCCTGAATTCAATCCCCATCACCACATAAAGTGAGATGCAGTGGCCCAAGTCTGTACTCCTAGCACTTTGATGGTAGATGCAGGAGGCTGGAGCGTTCAAGGTCATCCCTGGCTACACAGTGGGCTCAAGGTTTGTCTGGGCTACAGAAAATCCAGTGTAAAGATGGTGGCATCAATTACAGTTAACAAAGCCCTCTCAGCTGAGCTGGATACAGAGACCATCAAAGATTACCTAAGCCCCTCTCAGACAGTGCGCAGACCTTACAGAACAGCGAACACCTTCGACCACACAAAAGGCGCAGCTGCAGACGATGCGGAACCACCTAGCTCCCGTTCTGCTGGCGAGACTACAAAACGTTTAACTGCTTTCGAAAATAGTTGATGCTTTCATACAAATTATATCGTACATACTATATGATCCTGCCAATTCCACTCCTAAGTCCCCTAAGTCCCTCCCCAAGGGAAAGGACACTTGTGCTTATACAAAAGACAGTGTGCTCACAGTTAAAGCAATTTCATTTATCGTCACCCCAAACTGGAAACTACCCAAGTGACTTCCAACTGGCAAATGGACAAGCTGTGGCATATGCATGCAGTGGACTACTTGTGAAACAGGCAGTAAAAGTTTATCGATACCCACTGTGACGTGCATGAGTCCGAAGTGCACCCAGCCAAGAAGCTGGCCTCAAAAGGGTGTGCATTAAACGGCTCTACACATCACATCCTGAAAAGGCAAAGTTCTGGGTTTGGAGAAAGACCATAGGTTTCCAGGGCTTCGGGATGCAGCCGACTATAACAGAACATATGAATATACTGGGACGCAGAACCGCTCTCTGTCTTCATTGTGCCAGCATTTACACAATTCCAATGCATTTGTTGAAGCTGAGGCTCTGTGCTGAGAAATGTCCCTATTTCCTCTTCTCCCTTTCCTTTGGCAAGGGATGTGGACATGTGTGCAGAGTAACTTAGAAAGTTTTCACGAGGCCTTCAGGCAACACTGTGTTAGAAGTGTGTAATAAGGTAAGACACGTCCCCAATCAAGTCACTTGATTTCTAGAGGCTTACAGAAACTGGGGTTAGGATAAGAAACCTAAGGTGAGGAACCAACTGGAATCATCCAGACAGGTCCCACACACATGGGTGTTAGTATGAGAAAGGAGGGGATAAGACTGCCACAGAAGTAGAGAGAGGAGGGTGTGGCCATCAGGAGCTACAGAAGGTAAGCATTTTCCCAGACAAGTACTCTATGGACGGTGCCTGCGGCTCAGAGAGACAAACAGCTGAAACCACCAAATGGAGATAACACGCCACCGTAGCCCCAGGAAACACCTACACTTCAATACCAACATGGGAGCACCACCATGCCCAACTCCTCCCAGCCCCTCCCCCACGAGGGGAACTTCATGGCACCAAGGTACTTGAAGGTAATGTGCACTGCTAAAAAGAAAGGGCAGTAGGTATCTTGTTTCAACTATTATATGTTTGACGGGGCTCCGTACTCGAAGCCAACTTTAATCCTGACATAGTAACACGCATTTTCTGTCCCTAATCTCACCTCTCCTGCGTTGAGTTTATCAGCTGTCCTACAACCTAAGCAGAGTTTACACTAAATGAAGAGCTGAAATAAACTCAGAGCAGCAACACGATAGTTATTTAGGAGCATGCTTGTCACTTCTACCACAACCACAGAGTATGTCTAGTAGAGAATTCCTAGTCTTAAAAAAAAAAAAAAAAGAAGTGTAGTAAACGGTAAAGACTGAGCCAGCCTTCACGTCCTACCAGAATTGTGTGAGTCTCAGTCTCAGGTGATATTCATGTTAAATATGATTTTAGATTAATTAATAAATGCAAGGCTCAGAAACTGAGTTTAAATGCTATGGAAAACATGCTCTAAATTGTAAATAGAAAACACTGAAAGCAATGTAAGATTCATTTTAGAGATGAAAGGCTCATCTTAAAATAGTCTCTCGACCTGGTGAGGTCAAGCCTTCCTTTCAAAATATTAGTGGAAGGAAAGGGATTCTTGAACTCCAGGTCCCTCCTTGTTCTCCAGCTCCTACCCAGGTGGCAAGGCTACCCATCATGCATCATTGCCCATGTCCTTGAAAGTACAAGGCAGCTCGCTGCTGTGCTGTGTTGGCTGTCTTGAGGAAGCACGCTGGCCTCAACCACAAAGCCATCTCGGCAGTCAGGACCTTACTGTACAGGGTCAGTAAGTGGAAGAGCAGACTGGGCTTGTGTCTGACACACAGGCTTGATAGTGAGATCTCTGAAAAGCACACACCTTCTGCGCGCTGAAACATCTGCAGACACCATGCAGTGATGTTCTGGGCGGGGCGATTAGTCACCATTCCCCTGGCAGGGACCCAGATCACTGCAACCTCCTCAGCAGTGGGGCTGACTCTGTCAGTGTTCTGGGTTCAAGACAACAGAAAGGCGGCTTTCTACCCTGAACACACCACAGCCCAGGTGCCTGCGGGGCTTTTATTAGCGAAAGCTGCTACAATGTATCTGATTATCCTACTAAAGCTGAGTGAGATTGACATAAGGTTGAAGCTTTCAAAAACGTGTGTGCACAGGATAGCCATGCCTGTGTTCACGCAGAGGCCAGGAGAGGGCACCGGGTCCCTCAGAGTTGGGGCTAGAGTTAACAGGCACTTGCCAGACAAGAATGCAGGAATCCAAACTCCTTGTGTCCTTGTGACTGAGCAGAAACCACTGTTAATCCCAGGTTACTTCCTTTTGTTTTTAGAACAACTATAACTCATGTATCTTTTATCTAAACTTGGTAATAACACAATATATACCAAAGTAGCGGCCTCCCTTTAAAGAACAAAACTATTTTTCTTTTTAAAACTTGCTGCTTGAACAGTTAAGAGTTTCAGAATTTAGAAGGCATTGTTCCTGGAAGACTCAGTATTTACCACAAGGTGGCGCTGCTCCGATGCCAGTTTCAGACAAAAGCTCTGAGGCTTGCTGGGAAAGGTTTCTTCACCATCAAGGCAAGAAATGGTCGCCACCCTAAGCAGGATGAAGTCCTGGATGTTTTTAAGGTTTTAGGTAACACGTATATGCTTAGCAGTTACACTAAGGAGTTCAGTCTCAGAGGCAACAACTTCCTGCCCATTGTACACTTGGCCTAACAGAACAGACCCTGGATAGCCGCAGCACACCCAGCTTCACGGAGAGCCACCCAGGCACCAAAGCGGATGCAAAGGCCTGAGTGCTCCTCGTTACTCAGGGGAAAATCTGAAAGTCCGTGCACACTTAAATCTGTACTGGAATAAATGAACGGGGAAAGAGACAGCTCTCAAGATACAGAATAATCGCCAACAATTTATATAGATACTCCATGCTCAGAAGTGACGGGCTTTGCTCCAAGCCTTACCTGTGGGCTTCGCACAGTGCCCATGCAGAGAATAAAGTGTCTTCTTTATGTGGTGGACGGAGACAAGGAGAGAAGAAGACAGGGTAGGTTCAGTGTAGAAAGTGAACAGCCACAACCTTGGCTGGATGACGAAGATCAACCAAGAGAGGCGAACTACACTGTTGGTACACACCTTCGACTCCGCGGGATAAAGAGGTCACCCCAAACTCCTAAGTCCTGGCTGATGGTGAGAAAAACATCAGACACGTTCCAATAAGCAGGCACTCTACAAAATATCATACCCAAGCCACCAGGGTCATTAAAACAAAGAATGTCTGAGAAACTGTCACAGTCAAGAATATATGGAGATGCCTCTAACCCCAGCAGAGGCAGGCTCATCTCTGAATTCGAAGTCAGCCTGATCTGTAGAGAAAGAAATCCTGTCTCAGAAAACCAAACCAAACCAACGGACAAAAAGGTATCTATGGAGACATGATCTCTGAACGTGATATGATAATGTGGGCCAGAAAAAAAGTGAATTAGAAATGGTGGGAAAAAAAAAAAAACCCCACAAATACAGACTTTAGTAGGTATCACTGTTGGTTCACTAATTATATCAAATGTATCACACAACGTCTGTGTTAATGAGAGATTGACCATAGACCATATGGAACTTCTTAGTACTGTTCTTTTGACCTCTTCTATAAGCCTAAAATACTCCAAAATAAATGTTTATATATTAAAAAAAAAATAAAGTCAAAGGGCTGGAGAGATGGCTCAGAGGTTAAGAGCAATGACTGCTCTTCCAGAGGTCCTGAATTCAATTCCCAGCAACCACATGGTGGCTCACAACCATCTGTAGTGGGATCTGCTGCCCTCTTCTGGTGTGTCTGAAGAGAGCAACAGTGTACTCATATAATTAAAATAAAAAAGTCTTTAATACACACACACACACCACACACACACACCCCGAAGATCACCCAAGGCTCAAACAGTAATCGGCAAATGCTGTCGAATTCGGAAGCGCCTATTCTCAAGGTGGTGCATGTGGCCTTGTGGTCCCACACACTTAGAGACACAGGAGAAGCAGAAAATCTCAACTTTACTGCTGGCCACAGGAAGGACAACAGCAGCAGTGTGAGCCTCTGTGTCTTCTATGCCAACCAGAGCTCCCGTGAATGATCTTGACAACGGGTGGCAAGCCAATGAGGTAGGATGAGCCAGGCTTTGAAGTCAGAGGAGAAATTCAAGTCCTAGCCAATTACTGGCTGGGTGTGTAACCGCCAGGAGAGCTAGCACCTAGCCTCCCAGGGCTCCCCACCAACTGTTGTTGGGGTTGGTACTTACATCTGCCATCTGATTTAAAATGTGTGTATTGAGTCTAGCACTCAAGAAATTCTAACTCTCCCTTCCTAAGCGGTAAAAGTCAAGGAAAACCATGGTCTTGGCTGAATGAGACTACCGAGTACTTTTGTAAGTGTGTGCCAGACTACAACCGTGACCATCTAGCTACATATTATCCATGGCTGCTTTGTGTCATGGTAGCTGAAATCCAATGGTTACAACAGAGATCACAGTAGCCTAATGTAGTTCCTGTCTGACCATGGCAGAAGATGGCCAACTCTGGTCAATTGGTGTATTTCCAAATGCTAACAGCTACTTTTCATGCCTTATCATACTTGACCTTTAACATCCTGAACTACCTTCTTCCTCAAGGCCTGAGACCTGAGTGTGGGGTCTGCATTCTGACTCCCTTGTGCTCTGCACAAACAGGACTCCCTGGGAGATCCGAAGTCCCTGGCAGGCTAAGTCAAATTAGTATGCATGGTAGTAAATTACACCCAAGCTCCACCTGGGTTCCAGCAGAAATAGCATTCCTCAGACTTAGAGCCTAAGGACCAATTAGTGCCTTGGAGCTCTTATGTTTAAAAAAAATGTAGGAGTCCTGCCCACCTTAGAAATATAAAAACTGTATTTGAGGGAAAAATATAAAGGTACAAGGAACTTTTTTTTTTTCAAATAAAACTTCACCCCCAAAAAGCAAACTGGAATTCTAGCAAATTTCCCAACTGGCTCTGCCAAGACATAGCCCCCCAAACTCTGACTGCTGAGCAGAGGCATGGGCAGTGCCTCAATGGTGGTCCACTGACACCCCAACCACCACTACGCCAACATCATGTGTGATGACGCAATGTCCCTGCCCCCAGCCACTCTCCATACTCTATCCCCTCAAGTTCTCATGTGCAAATACGGCACCGCAAGCCAGAGTTTCTTTCTCCTAACATTTTCTCAGGCTGACCTCTGCCTCACTGCGTTCTCTTGTCACTGCCGAGAATGAAGCCGCTGTTCTTCATCCCCCAACACTGCAAAAGTTCCAACCGGTCTCAACTCTCAGCTGGCAAGCAGAAAACAGACACTGCTCGAAACCTCAAACCTCTTTCATCCCTCTGTATAAAAACACCCAAAGGACATTACTGACAAAAACAAAGTAACAAAACACTTAAATCCTCCCAGGCTCCATGGACCCGCTGCAACTGTTTCCATCTTCCTCCCTAAAGCTCCTTGCTCGCTATTCTCAGGCTCCACCCACCCTGGCCCTGACTCACTTTTTCAAGTTCCTTCTCACCATGGGGGATGCGGGGCTGTTCCATGGTCAACTAGAAGCCCCTTAGGAGCTCCTGTCTGCCTTGGACTTCATCTACTAAGGACCCCTTCCAGCATCACACAGGAATGTCTGAGCTTCCAACCAAGGGATTCTCACTCTTTTTCTGTAGAGCCCTGCTAACTAAGGTCCAAGTCTGACATTACTGGAAAGCCATGCGCTCAGAACAAAATGGTATATTCCCTTTACCAGCAGGGCTTCTCCTTCTCTGCCCTTGCCTGAAGAGCCTGAAACCCCTTACACCCTGCGGAATGTCTCATGGCCTTGGTGAGATTATAGGTTCAGTTTCCTTTCTTCTGATAAGAGCCCATTCTTCAAATGCCTCCCCCTGCTAATGAGGCGTCTCAGTCAGTCCCTTAGCCTTGAGTCAGGAACATGTACCCACCCTAGACATCCCCACTACCTTCCCCAGAACTTCCCCCTGATTTACCCTGAATAAAGTTCATCTGTCTCCCTGAAGCTGGTCCTGGAACATTGTCCTTTCAGTTAGTACTCGCTGTCAGTCTGGAACCCTGTCACCAACTCTGCCTCCTTTGTCCTTGTGGACCAGTAGCCAGTGACCCCAGTGAGGAGACGACTCACGTTTTTCCAGCAGTCAGCACTCTATAGACTCTCTGACTTCGCCATCACCAGTCTCCCTCAGTCAAGCGGGTTTTCCCTAGAGCTTGGAGCCAAGTGTTTATTTCCCTCTATGTCCCCCTCATCCCTAGCCCAGAACTCACCCAGCTAACATTCAGAAAACCCACATGAAACAAATGTTTATGGAAGTTTGCGAAGCCACCACTGAGTGAAAGACTGACTCAAGGAACTCAGAGTGCCTCTGAGGCCACTGGGAAAAATAAACATCACCACCAGAGAGCCACCTCCACAGTGTCCTCTTGTGACGAAAGGCATCCTGGCTGAACAGTCTAATGAGTCCAGGAAAGCTGGAGCAGAAAGGGACCTTTGAGCACCTCATATAAAAGCCGAGGTGATATATCAAAAGATGGCCTAGTCGGCCATCACTGGAAAGAGAGGCCCATTGGACTTGCAAACTTTATATGCCCCAGTACAGGGGAATACCAGGGCCAAAAAGGGGGAGTGGGTGGGCAGGGGAGTGGGGGTGGGTGGATATGGGGGACTTTTGGTATAGCATTGGAAATGTAAATGAGTTAAATACCTAATAAAAAATGGAAAAAAAAAAAAAAAGCCGAGGTGACTGAGAATCTCCAGGGTAAAAGAAAACATGGGATGTCACCCATGGAAATATAGATGCAAAAACACAAATAAACGTGTGGTTTTCTTAAGTAATCTGTGAGAAATCTCTTCCTTGCTTCAGAGCAAATTCATGGAACACTTTATTTTTTCACCTTCTGTCTATGACAGAAATCTGAGGGCCACCAATACGATCGTCACAGCTTTCAGGGGACAAGTAAGACTCTGTTTTCCCTTCTTCAACAGTAAATTGATTAGTAAGACACCACAAAGTGTAGGAAATAGAAAACAGGCGAGAGAGATGACTTAGCAGTTAAGAATGCTTGCTGCTTTCTTTCTTTTTTTTTTTTTAAAGATTCATTTATTTATTATATGTAAGTACACTGTAGCTGTCTTCAGACAATCCAGAAGAGGGAGTCAGATCTTGTTAAGGATGGTTGTGAGCCACCATGTGGTTGCTGGGATTTGAACTCCGAACCTTCGGAAGAGCAGTCGGGTGATCTTACCCACTGAGCCATCTCACCAGCCCGCTTGCTGCTTTCTTAAGACAGGAGTTCAAGTCCCAGCTCCCACTTCAAGCAATTCAGGAGAGTCTGTGACTCCAGCTCAAGGATACCCAATGCCCTCTGCTGGTCTCTTCAGGTACCCGTATGTATGTTGCATGCATGCATGTATGTATGTATGTATGTATGTATGTATGTATGCCTATGCACATATACAAGTGTGTGCATGCAAATGCATACAAACACACGTTTTTTTCTAAATCTTACAACAAAATAGAGTGTGCTGTGAAAGCCAAAGACAGCACATATCAGTCCTCAGGTACTGGGTAGGTTTCCTGGATTTGACACTCATTTCCCCTGTCAGAATCTTCTAGGGCTCAGGTAGCCATCTGAGGCGCCCTTCAGCTTGTTGCTCCTGCAGGGGGGCTCACACTTCTCCACGCATGCTCACTTATGTTGTCATGGTTCACCTTCATCTCTTTCGATAAAAGTGGCCACGGGATGAGGAATGAACAACTCATGCTACAGGAAACGGAAACCAGTATCCAGCAAGACCCTTTCTACAGAAGCTATGGATGGCCCAACTCGCTCATAAAGCCAAGGCCAGAATGTCTAAACACAAATCCAGAGGTGAACAGATTCATCAACATTCACAAACCCAAATCCAAGGCAGTTTAGAAGTCCCCGCCTTTCAACAGCACTGGCTTCCTAGTCAGAGATAGAAAGTCAAAGGTTTGTTTGTTTGTTTTTAAATGACATCTACGAGGCCAACAATGGCCAGAGAGAGCAAACTGTATGATCTCTAGCACCGGTTTGATGTAACATTCACTGCTTTTCTCCAGCATGTTCTGGGAACACAGCTCTTTATAATCGGCATCTGTATCCTCCCAAAGGGAGGGGAAGGGAGGAGTGTATATGGTAGGTGATTGATTGTCATTTCTATATGGAAGTCAGACTAGTAACTTGCAAAGATATAGCACTACCAAGACAAGGCCTTGGAACTTGAACCCAGGTCTGTCTGCCGGGATGATACAAAGCCTGTGTAAAAAAATTTCTATTAGAGCAGTAAAAGAAAAGCGGGGACAGAATACAACAGCTCATATTCACCTAGTACAGGCTAGACCTGCTCAGATTTCACAGCTACCTTGTTCCAAGCACCTCTTTGCATGCATACACTCAAACGAATGCATAAATATTCATTCAAGTCTCAGAGCATTTACATCTGGCTCTAATAAAAACTGTTATCACTAAATTATACATATATATACACACATATCTATGCATATGTGTGTGTATATATATATATATATATATGTATGTGTATACACACACACACACATATGTGTGTATATATATATGCAAAATGTTTTCAAGAAAAGAAACCCCTATTGTGTTTTTACTAAAGAGCTTGAGGTTGACTGTCACTTTTCTGACTGGTACAATGGGGTACTTCCCAGCATACACGTGTTTTATCCAGAGTCCTCGAGAAACACTGTCCTGCCCAAAACAGCAGTGTCCCTAGAGCTTGGACTGTCAAAGCTTACTGCACCTTCTCCATAAAGAAAGAGAAAACACGCAGCCAACTGTGGCAGTCTCATTTGCTGGCCCCGCAGCCAGGCCCCGCCCACACTTGTCCTGTACATGACAGGATTGTGATGTACAAGGCACATGTTTCTGCTACATGTACACTGTACAAATTCTCTACTCCATCTGGTATACACCCAAGTAAACATCAATCTGTTTCGATGACAGGAAAAATAACAGCAGTGTCATCTAGAGACAGTTTGTTTGTGAGGGGCTAGCTGCCGTGAGCAGAGAATCGATGTTGAAGCCATCCCACATGAAGGCTTCCACTCCAGTACCGACCTGATCATTTAACTGCATTAAGGAACACCACCGTGACTTTCTCCTATGCACAGCTCCAAACACTAGGCTACTACTGTCAGCTTGACTGCACCACAGGTCTGCTCCCATTGCTTAGTGAGCAAAGACGGAGTATGTAGTCACCACCACCTTCTGAAGCATTGGCCTCTCATGTCTGAGAACATGTGGGGACTGTCATACATACCAAGGCAGGCCATCATCAGGCACTTCTGCCTTACCTACATGTCCCCCTTTCTGCCAAGCCCCATCTCTTTCTTTGGCCTCTTCATTCCAGTCACCAGTTCTGAAAGCCAGCTTCCTTCACCAGGCAATTACCCACAAATAGCATATTATCCAATTCACATGAGTCACGTGCAAAGCCAGAGGCCATGAGCGACCCCAGGAGCTAGGGTAGAGCTGGAACTGGATCTGGCTGCACTATACTGCTTTTGTGCCCTAGTCAAAGGAACAGAGCCAAGGGGATGACACACCCTTGCCAGAAGTCATAGATCTAAGGGTGGAATCCCACTGCAGGGCATCTGGCTGGGGATGAAGGCTCTGGAAGACCGATCCTGTGGGAATTCAGTGTTGGCCACTGAGCCACGAAGGAAGATGGAGATGAGCTCCATACGGTATGGTTCCCAAGGAAATAGCAGCCACCATACCTACACATCAGCCTCTAAGTTAAATTTGGCTTGCCCTGTGGTATAGTCAGCTCAGTATAGTCTGCTGCAACAGAACAACCAAACACGGAGTAGCTTAAACAGCTTATTTTATATAGTGTGGAGAGTAGAAAATTCAAGATAAGGATTGGTCTTCTCATGGTGTCCTCGCATGGCTGAGGTATAGCCAGCTTTAGTTTCTTTGCCTACTTATATAAGAGCACATAGTACTGCTGTGGGCTCTCTGTTCTCTCCTCCCCAAAGCCCATCCCCTAATGGCAGGTCATCACAGCTTAATATTTCAGCATGAGAACTGAAGGAAACACCTTCAAGATCGCACCTGTAAGAAGGGCACCAGAGCCCCATCTCCCCATAAGGGAACACCTCTGGTCAGCCCCTGCACACCATGCTGTGACGCCCCAAGTCTGGCCTGCCTGTGACTACAGGAACTGCAGACAGACTGTACCAGGGAGGCCTTTCCCCTCTCAGGTAGAAGGATCACTCTACTCAGACCAGGGCTTCGGGTGGGGGATTTATCCCCCAGGCCTTTCCAAGGTGACATGTTTGCCGGCACTCGGCACCTGTGATCGGCAAGGCAGGCTTTTTGATGAAGGAAGTAATGAGAAAATCCAATTTCCTTGGAGAAGCAGTTCCTAAAGAAGGGATGCCAGGTGTGGCCCTGCCAAGTACTCTGGATAAGTACCTACTCTCAGCAAGGCTTCCTGGGCACAGTGCTCACTGCTCTAGACCATGAAGGTTATGGGGCTGGTTACATAGCTCGGGGGCAGAGCATCTGCCTAATGTGTTTGAGGTCCTGGCTTCCGTGTTCAGCACAAAAACAAAGAGGAAAGAAACGTATCCTGAGAGGGACTGGAGGTACAGCTTAGTGGCCATGACAGGGCCTGAGTTAATGGAGGCGAGGGTAGGAACACAGACTGTGTCTGTATTAAGCCCTGATGGCCTGCCGTTAGTAAAGAGGCTATGGGGAGATGAGTGAACGTAGGTGGGCCTTGCTGGGCAGCCCGGTGCACACCTTTAATCCCAGCACTTGGGAGGCAGAGGGAGGTGGGTCTCTATTCTATTCTATTCTATTCTATTCTATTCTATTCTATTCTATTCTATTCTAGAGTTTGAGGTCAGCCTGATCTTCAGAGTGAGTTCCAGGACAGCTATACAGAGAAACTCTGTCTCAAAAACCACACAATAGGTGGGCTTCTGAGAGCAGAAACCCTGCGAAAACCTTATGTGTCCTTTTATGACTAGGGAAAGAGACTAGAGCTGGTTTTGCAATTGCCACGTGAGGAGACCCTGAGAAGGAAAGGCACATTAGTCTCCACAGTCTATTTCCTTTAAAAAAAAAAAAAAAAATCACTCTGTTACCTTCATTTCCCAGTTCCCAGCTTTGCACGTCTTTGGCTACTCTGCCTTCAACACAGCCAGCCATTCCGACCCCCTACCAACATTCCCATTTCACAACAAATTTGAGGATTCAAGCCAGAGCACCAGCCTTCTCTGTCTGCTCCTACCTCACGCTAACACTCATTAATGTTAGAGAACAGCCTCTACCAGCCTCTGTGATTTCTGGGTTTCAATGTGAATCAGCAATAATCAAAAAGATTCCCACAGTCCCCACCCCCACCTATTTTCTTTGAGGCAAAACATTCATTTCTGAGCATGGCTCTGGGCTTGTTCCAGCCGCCATCTGACACAGCCACGGGGTGCAGCTGACACTGCTATACGTGTGCCTGGCTAGAACCTCCAGCTGTCATTAACTGCAGGCAGGAGGCAGGAAACAGGCAGCAAAACCTGAAAAGCCTAGGAAAATGAGAGTGTGGGCAGGGTAAGCGAGCACAGGGGCTGCCAACAGATCCACACTGGAGCACACGCCCCTGCGCTCCCCGCTGACGTATAGCCCAGCCATTAACCGTCCAGTGTGGTCTGGATAGGTAAGGTAAAAGGTAAAAGCTTTATGAATGCAAGGTACCACTACTTCTACATTGCTTCTGTGTCCATTGGTATTTTCAACCAATCGCACGGAGCTGGTAAACATAGAACACCAGAATTCTCCTCCTCCAGACAGTTTCATGCCAGGGTCCCATCGTCCACATAAAGAAAATGACAAGATCCTGTTTTCAGGGCTCCTGGGTGGGGCTGGGGGAGGGGAATGATACAAACAAGAACAAAGACAGGACTCCTGTCCTCGAGGAACTTATGCACTGTAAGAGACGTGAATTAAATTAAATTATTCCACATGTGAAATAATTTAGTCTATACTACACGCTGTACATAGGTTAACCCAAAATGGACCACAGATCTAAATACTAGGGTGTGGAAATGACAGAGAGATAGGCAGATCTCTCTCTCTCCCTCTCTCTCTCTTTCTCTCTCTTAGGAGAAGGAGAGTGAGAAGCTAGATTAATTCATGACATCACGAGGGTCAAGGCACATTAGCTGGACCCACTGGTACTAATACTACATACATAGGCAAGAACAAAATAAAAACATATATGCATGTCAAAGTTAAACTACAAAGATGTTCACAGCGGCTGTATTCATAACAGCCCAAAGTAGAAACAACCTATTGTCCGTAATGGAGAAGCAAATGTGATAAGTAGACAACCGAATGGTGTAGATTCATACCACAAAGCATGCTCTGAAATCACTCAAGGAAGACCCCATCTTGTTATGATGCTAACTGTGTGACGTGCCCATCGTAGGTAATCTAGAGACACAGGAAGTGGAAGGGAAGCGGCTCAGGGCTTGGGAGTGGGAAGGAAAGCCAGAGAAGGATGTAGAATGATTAGTGATGAAGTGAAGTTTGTTTGGGTATTTTTAGGTGAGGTTAAAAAACGTTCTAAAATTAGCCCATAAGCAATGGTTGCAATCCTGTGAAAATGTCTTATAAAAACTGCACTAGGAACGTTAAATAGCAGAATTATGTGGTATGCAATTATGTCTCAATGAACCTGTTTTTTAAAAAAATGCAACAGGATGAATTACAATGGAAAAATGTGTCGACTTAACTTTAGAAAATTAGAAACTTCTGTGAGTCATAAAACGCTATAACTTAATTAAGTAGAAAAATGGACCAAAATGCTTCGTGCAACATTCGTGACTGACAGCTCAAGCAGCCAAGCAGGAATGCTCTCCTCCTGCTCCTTACCGAGCCCCTCCCTTGCCCAGCATGAGGGGTACCGTGGAAACCTGTGACTGCTGTTTGGTGCAATGTGGAAAAGAGGGAGGAGACCAAGTGTGGTGGTGCCCAGTGGCAGTCCCACAGAAGGGCTGAGGCAAGACAGGGAGCTGGAGGCCAGCCTGGACTCCATAGGAGACCCTGACAAAACAAACAACAAAGACAAGAGTAGTCATTAGGAGGGACAGAGGACTAGACATTGACAGACAGACAGACGGACAGACAGACAGACACACACACACACACACAGGCACACACTCGCACTGTTTAAGGTCTCAGTATTACCTGACCTGCCTTGAGCAATCCTCCTGTCTCAGCCTCCTAGATAGCTGAGACCACTGATGTGTGTCACTGTGTCTGGCAAATATCATAAACTCTGTGATAATTAGTTATTATCAAGATTATTAGAATGAATAACTCTTTGTCAACTATCATCTCTAATATTGGAAGTTAATGATACACACACACACACATATATACATACACTTGCCCTCATTAAAAAAGACTTACATGTAGTAATCATATATTCTTCATCAGTGGCTGGCAACTTGCTATATATTAGCATTAGTCTGGACACTAAAGAAACAAAACCTGAGCCACTCCTCAACTGCCTTAACTCGCAAGCTCTAGCAGAGAACTCGGTGTGCTGGTATTCTTTGGATACCCCTGGAGCAGTTTCTGGGTATAGCCAAATGCAGCACATAGGGAGCTAGGAGTTATAATCAGAGAAATAAGTGGACTCAGGCCCTTGAATTCAAAGTGGAACACACGGGGCTGGAGAGATGGCTCAGAGGTTAAGAGCACTGACTGTTCTTCCAGAGGCCCTGAGTTCAATTCCCAGCAACTACACGGTGGCTCACAACCATCTGTAATGGGATCCGATGCCCTCTTCTGTACTCATATAATAAAAAAATCTTAAAAAACAAAAACAAAGTGGAACCCACACTGGCTCTGTGTGTGAACACATGTTTTTATAACAACAGAAAATGCCTGTGTTACAGTCACACCTAGTCTAGGAAAGGGGGTAGCTGCTGCCTACTCCTTGGAGAAGGAAGGCTATCATACCTCACCTTCCCGAAGGGAAGAAGCTCTGCTCTAGTCACTGCAGCAGAGGGATGTGTCCCTGCTGAAGGCTGAGTCTAAGGTGTAGTCTGAGGCGCTCGAACCGAAAGCAGGGTTAAAAGTAGCTGTTTCTGCAAGGCGAAGAGGGCCTATGTGTCCCCTGCCTTATTCTCCGTGTCCAGAAGCAGCCAGCCTCAGAGACACACCAACTACCTCACCAGACATGCACCTCAGCCTGTGCTCTCCTCCATGTGTGAAACATTCTCTCATTCTCCGCTCATGCGGCCGCAGTGTACAGGCAGATGGGTACTACCGACAGATCAGTAACTTGTACAAATTTCAGGCATGTTCCATAATGACTGTGGGATCTCTGCTTCCTTTTCTTCAAAGAATTCTGAGCCACAAGCTGTTCTAAGTGCCCTCCCCCAAGTCCAACAGTCTAAGAAGCCTCCATGATCTCCGAGAGCCTCTCCAAGCATCAAAGACAGCAAGCAGTTACAGATGCGACTGGACGCCAGCTGAATGTTTTTCTAAACATGAACTTGATCTGACTCAGCTGTGATAATGCCCCCAACACTGTACCCTGGAAAGAAAGAAAATGGAAATGTCTAAGAAGCCCAGACAGATGGGGAGTTCAAAAGAGGAGGGTGACAGAAAGACCCTTCCACCCTCTTTTAAGGTCTCAGCAGTCCACAACTAGCCCAGACAGAGTGCCTACAAGCACCGTCCATTTAGATACTTTCCAGAAGATGTTAACTTCAAAAAGAACACCCCTCAGTGAACTCTGAAGGGAGCATCAAAATCAATACAACTTTCTGGAAAGCAACTGGCCAGTGTGCAACAAGATTCTTCACAAATACAGTCCATTTCGTTGAGTAATTGCACTCTGGGAAGCTGCCATCCTTGACTGAGGTATTTGATGTGCATAAAATTTACCAGACAAAAGACTAAGGAGTTCTGGAGATAGGTTACACATCAACACTAATGACTTACTGATAAATGGTATGCTTATAGGCAGGGTCTTATGTAGCCCAGGCTAGTCTTGAACCTCTGACCTTGCTATCTCTGCCTCATAAGTACTGGGCTTATGGGCATGCATGGATTCTTGGTGAGATGGGAAATGATACATATTGTGATACATGTTACACTACAGTTTAAAAAAAAAATCACACCAGGAATTACAAACAAATCAGCAAACATTTTAGGTCGTGCTACAAGGTTTGTTTTGTATGCGAACAAAACATGCCCTTCCATGCCCTGGGATTATATGCATGTCTCACAATACATGGCTATAGTTTCTTTAAATGAAAAACAATATAAATATTTAGGTGGAAGCTAGTTTTAAAATCAATTATAAAATAATGAAACAGCTGACAATAAACACCAAGTTCCTCAGGAAAACTAGGAATACAGTATGATGTAAAGTGGGAAAAGGAGAGAGCAGGAAAGAGTTCTATCATGCGGGTCTCTGGTTTACGTGCGGTAGATGAGGGCAGTGGGGGTGTGGATCAGCCAATGATGGAGCTGCTATTCAAACATGAGGACATGAATTTGAGTTCCAGTGCCCATATTAAAAAGCCAGGCACAGCAGTGTGTGCCTGCAGTCCCTGTGTTGAGAAAGGAGACTCCTTGGGGCTTTTGTATGGCTAAGATGATGGTTGTCTTAGATGAATGGGGAACCTTGGGGTACAGTGAGAGAATCTGTCTCAAAACAACAAAATGTGGGTCAGTTGGGTATGGTGGGTATGTCTTTGAACCCAGCAGTCAGGAGGTGGAGGCAAGTAGATCTCCAAAGTTTGAGACCACCCTGATCTAAGTTTCAGGGCAGCCATGAATATTGTGAGATCCTGTCTCAACGGTAAAATAAGGTGGAAAAGAAATTGGGGAAGACTTCTAGTATCAGTCTCTGTCTTCCACATGCACACATAAATGTACATACAAACACACACACACACAGACATGCACACACAAGCAAAACATATGAAAAGGCCAGCAGTACTTCTCGCTCATGGATAGGATTTCCAAATTAAGCAACACTCTTGCAGAATAGAGTAGTAGGGAAGCCTTGGCAGACATTAACTCACTGTCCAAGAATCACCCAAAGAAGATGACCTCTACTTCATAGCTCGCCAGAGTTCTCTCTAAAGGAAACAGAAGGCAAGTCTAGTTTGTACAACCACCATAGCAGCTAGGTCAAATGTAAGATAGAAGTAGAAATAGCCAGTGTTATCTAGTCGCCCTGCCCTAGCTGGCACAAGGATCCTTAGTCCAAGGTGTGCAGAAGCCAGTGTTCCAGGTTTCAGAATATGTGAACATAGCTGCTGACGGGGGGGGGGGGGGGAAGCTAGTGGGACCCACATGGAATTGGTTGATGTCTGTGTGCATCCTGTAGGCATAGCCAGAAGGAAATGTATGTCACACTTTTAGTGTGCCTGAATTTTGCCAATCACATGGGGTTGAGTGTGATGTCCTATCAATTCTCAAAGTCATAAATACTGGGGCATTTCAGATGTCCAGATGAAGGCTGTTCAACCTCTACGGCCACCTGTCATCACTTTCTGTAGATTTCCAAGGCTGCTTCTCATCCATGCCTAATCCTAATGGAGCCAAAGCAGCCTGCGGAGATGAAAGAGCTAATGATATTACTAGGAAGAAGCCCCGGGAAAAGGCCATTTCTCATCTCTGGAAGACAAAGCAAAGATACAGGACAGACACTGGCGAGTCCCTAGTCCCATGAGATCACAAACAACCACAGAGATATCTTAATGAGTGTCTGTCCTTGTTTGTGGTTATCATAAAATGGATCATCTAATCCAAATAATATCGAAAGGAGAAACCCAGAAAATGGAATGTTCTGGCAAACAGGAATAAAATATGCACAAACAGAGAAAGGCTGCAGAAGGGTAAATATAAACAATTGAATACAAAGCAGGGGCTGCACAGATAGCTGGGCGGTGAGAACACTTGCCTAGCACGAAGGAGGCCCTGAGTTCAATCCTCAGTACTTCCAAAAGTAAGTGATGAAAACAAGAAACTCAATCACATAGAATTTACATTAACACATGGTTAATGACCTCTGTCTGTCTGTCTGAGACAGAGTCTTGCATTGCAGCATTGGCTAGCCTGGAACTCTATGTAGACCAAGCTAGACTTGAATTTTTGTGCCAGTCCTCCTGTCTCTGACTTCCATGTGTGGCAGTTAAGAAGCATGAGCTACCCAAGCTGGCTTTAATATGATCCCTGGCCCACAGGTTCCAGGATCTAAGTAGTTACCAGCAGTACTAATCCAAACGTTCATGAATATAAGTTGTGTTGATCAAGACGCTTCATTACGGACATAGAAGTTGACTCATAATGGAATAAGAGTTCCAACCTGACAGTTTCTTGTTTCTTTTTCAAGCTAGCTACTCCAGTAAGGACAAAGCACTGCTCTTTCTAAGAAGGAAGTAGTCCAGTGTACTCAGCTCACCACCAAGCTGCTGGCGTCTCCGCTGTTGGCAGCAGCTGTAGCCAGGTAAGCCTTAGTGAGTGGAAGTGCATGTTGTCACGCCCATGCATGACTTACATCTCTGCCACCATGGCTACTTTGTTCATGAACCCATTGGACAAAGACAGAGCTGGCCATGGAAAGAGGTGCCCACAGAACAGTCATGCTGTCTACTTGATTACTGGACTCTACTCTGCTGAAGTCACCTTTTGGTGAGCATTTTTATGGGGCACGAGCATTCTCCCATGCTTTGCCCACTCAAAGAAATCTATCCACATACTTCCTTGTCTTAATTCCTTTTCAACAGCTGTAGAAAAATATCGTGACTAAGTCTAGTCAACTTATAAAAGAAAAAGGGCCGGGCGTGGTGGCGCATGCCTTTAATCCCAGCACTGGGGAGGCAGAGGCAGGCGGATTTCTGAGTTCGAGGCCAGCCTGGTCTACAAAGTGAGTTCCAGGACAGCCAGGGCTATACAGAGAAACCCTGTCTCAAAAAAACAAAAAACAAAAAACAAAAAAAAAAAAGAAAGAAAAAGGTTGAAATTTGGGACTCAGCCGTAGAGGTTTATGACCCATAATGGTGAGGAGCAGACGGGTTCTGGAGCAGTACCTGAGAGCTCACACACTTATCAACAAGGTAGCAAGTACAAGAGGAAGAGGCAGGCAAATCTCCAAGTTTGAGGCCAGCCTACAGAGCTAGTTCCAGGATAGCCAGGACTACACAGAGAAACCCTGTTTCACACACAAACACACACAGACACACAAACACACAGACAGACACATACAGAGAGGGAGAGGGAGAGGGAGAGGGAGAGGGAGAGGGAGAGGGAGAGGGAGAGAGGGAGAGGGGGAGTGAGAAGGGGAGGGAGAGAGGGAGAGGGGGAGTGAGAAGGGGAGGGAGAGGGAGAGGGAGAGGGAGAGGGAGAGGGAGAGGGAATATGAATGTGTAAGTTGAAACCTCAAAGCCCATCCTCAGTGACACCCCTAATCCAACAAGGCCACACCTCCTAATCCTTTCCAAACAGTTCCAACCATTGGGGACCAAACATTCAAATATATGAGCCTACAGAGGCCATTCTCAGTCAAACCACCATATTCCTCAAATATCTTTCTCACCAATTTTCCAGTCATGCTCTTTCCAAGTTCTTGACCATCCACCCAGTCCACTGGTTACAGTCCATCAATCAGTAAAGAATTGCATATCTGGCTATTCCTCCATCCAAGCAAAATAGACAACTACATGTCCTCCTTTAAGTCTGATAAACATCAGGTAGTGAAGAGTTTCTATACAGGCAAATAAAACAGATTAGTAATTTGGGGTGGGGGGCCGGCCTCTACATTTTTTGTTTGTTTTGTTTATGGAGAAAAAAAAAATCTTGTTATGTGTAGCCAGCCTGGTCTTGATTCCAAGGTTTGGTGTCTTTTAAAAGTAATTTCATGAGAGGCCCACGCCTGGGCAGACAGAAGACATGGAGAGGTCTTGCTGTGTGGGCCAGCAGGCTGTACTACAATGAGCAAGTATGTGCTAGAGAGATGGGAAAGAGAAGTGGAGCAGTTTATGCGCTATGAAGAGAGGAGGAACTGGGGATGCAATGGGGGTGAGGAACAGCCACTGCCACCTGAGGTCATGTGATGTCTAGGCACATGCTGCCTCCAAGGGCCATATTGCCCTAATGCAGCAAGGGTCTGTGACAATGCCTGTACCCATGTTATCACCAAAGGCCATGCAGACCTCCATAGTCTGGGCTGCCACCTGAAGTATTGTTGTCTAAGGGTCTTGCTAAGCTGTTCCTGCCCCTCACTGCCACTGGCACTAGCAGTTATATAGGGAGTGGGGAGCTGGCCCTGGTGGCATGGGTGTGGGAGAGCTAGCCCTGGTGGCAGGGGTGTGGGAGAGCTGGAAGGCTTAAACAACTCAGTTACTACCCAGGCTCAGATCCAGGACTTTGGGTTGGTCCATCTTGACATCTACCCCATCTGTACGCTGCTGGTGCACATGAAGAGGCTGGTCCTGCGGATCCAAGCTACAGGATCACCATGACACAATGTAACAACAGGATACCCAAGAAGAGTCTCAGTGAGGCTTCAGTGTTGATGGTATATCAGAAGCCAAGGGGCCTCGAACCAGACTAATGACTCATTTGCAAGTAAAGCTGTTAGGGCAAAAGGGTAACACTGTGGGACACACGGACACATAGACACACTGTAGCTTCCAGAGAGCAATGATTTGTTTTGCTTATTTGTTTGCTTGTTGTTATGGCTGTTTAATTTCTTTGGGGGGGGCAGAAATGAGGACTAGGGAATTAGTGGGATTGGTATACATGTGTAAAATTCACAAGGAATCAATAAAAACTTATGTTAATTTTTTTTTAAAAAGCCATCTTATAAACATCACAACTCATAACAAAAGTCAGCAAGGTAATTTGAAGGCTGGATTTGAACAACAGTGAGGGAGCACAGGCCACAGGGAGAGAGTATGGGTACCTGGGATGGACTGGCTTGTCGTTATTCTTGGGAACTGCAGATACACTGTATTTACTGTATCGTTAGTAGCAACAGTGCTAGTTTTAAAAAAGATGGGTATTTTTAAAGCCACTGCATGTTCACAGCCATATGTCAACCTTTCTTAAAAATGGAAAAAAAAAAAAAAGGACAGGTAAGACATTAGCATTCTGAATGCTTTTCCATTGATATGGTTCAAAGAAAAATGTATGTTAAAAGCCATGAAAATATTATTTTAGGTCTTCTGAGTCACTGCCATGTTTAAGCAGCCATTTTTGCCTTAAGTTTTTTTAACTTAAAATTACTGATATAATAATGCCAAATCACCACTGTGAGACACTAATTTGCTACATGGATTTGGGCAGTGCACAAAAAACTGTTCTGCTAGCAAGGATATGCTCAGTTGAAGAAAAGCATCTAAACTGGAAAGCATTTTCTTGAACCCATTAAAAGATTGAATATTTGGAAAAAGACTGCTACATCTTTCTGTCTGTAAGACTAACCACAGAACTTAGAAATAAATTTCATCTTTATGGGAATTATTTCTCAAAGCCAAATCTCATATAGGACAAGTCGGTCAGGGTTTCTCTGCCCACATATTGAGAGTCCTTTCAAAACTCTTTTTTTTGTTGTTTTTGGTTTTTTTCTGTTTGTTTGTTTTTCCGAGACAGGGTTTCTCTATATAGCCCTGGCTGTCTTGGAACTCACTCTGTAGACTAGGCTGGCCTCGAACTCAGAAATCCACCTGCCTCTGCCTCCCGGGTGCTGGGATTAAAGGCGTGCACCACCACTGCCCAGCTCGCCTCTCGAAACTTTTCAGATCAGTCACATTGCCCAGGCTCACCTGCCAACTCTACAGAAAGCCCCACCGAACAGACACCGACTTTGCTATCAGTAATAAACTTATGTCTAAAATGTAGATTCCCTAGAGTCTCAGGTGATCCCTAGCCCTGAGGCAAAAGCAGTAGCATTTCATAGTCAGAGCAACTGAACATGGTTCAGTATGCCAACCTCTGTGCTTGGCATTCCCTTCGACTGAGGTTCTTACTAAGATACAGGCTCAGAATCATCCGTTCTTCATGACATGCTTGGCTAAGACATTTTTCTTGCCCTAAAGTACCACATCTGTGAAGTACACAAGGTTAAAGAAGAAAACAAAAACAAAAACAAAAACAAAAACAGAACATTACTAAGTGATACTTGTAGAAGTTCAGGAAGGTGCACTTCATTCAGGAGTAGATGGTGGACCCCACTGCAGTAGAATTTTTCAATCAAGGTAAGACTAGGCTCAACTGTGAAAGGTGCACAGCCAAGTAGGAATGTATTGCCAAGGTACAGGGTGACAGTCAGTAAAGGAAAAAAAAAATCACAAAGAGATCATAAATCAGGAGGGGAATTCACTGAGCTCACAGAATTTTTGTTGCAGTTAGGACATGAGATAGGGGGCAGGGGGGGGCAAGGGGGGCGGAGGGGGGGAGATGGTGGCAGAGCTGGGGGTGGGGACGAGACTTCCTTGTTAAACTGATAAAACAGGTTTCTTGACTAAATCTGGATTTGATAAGAAGGCCCAGATAGGTCTGGGAGAGGGTTCATGCGTCTAACTGGAATCTGGCAAAGCAGAGTTTCTGCTGATAAACTGACTAACCTACAGACAAGCAACACAGCTGAGTAAAAAGAGATGTGTGCAGATCCCAAGGAGAGTCAGTCAGCCCAACCAGGGGAGCCTAGCAGGAAAGGCCCTGTGAGAACCCCGATTTGCAGGAGGAAAACACCCAGAGATACAGCAGTGTGGCCAGCAAATGCCATCCCAGGAATTTCCCTAAATACTAATAAACAGGAAATCACCTCATACCAAAAACCAATTTCTAGCTAATGACTGAACTGTAAACAATGCTGTCCAAAATAAGAAAGTTCTGGAACAATGAGAGATTCTGGAGGCTCAACCAAATTCACGTCGACATTTCTCACACGCAGCGCCGCAGGGTTTCCCCTCTTCATTTTACCACGCATAAATCTCAAACACCGACTGCAGGACTCAAAAAATAACGCATATGTCATTCCAAGTTAACGCAAATATTTAGGAAACCAGAAACTAATTAATTTCATAGCCCCAGGGCACAATTTAGATGAACTCTGAATATGTTCCCATGTAATTGAGAAGAATTTTCATTGGCACATGATCAGTAGGAACCCAAATTATCCTGCCTTTTATAAGCAAATATTTGGCCAATTTAAAAGAATATCAAAGACCTGCTAGGACGCCAGGGATGAGGACAGGAAGGGCTTTCCTCACATCTGAATCCCAGCCTCTCTTAGTTAACCGCTGCTGGGTTTTGTTCTCAGTATGGGCAAGCGTGCATGAAGCTGGTAATGACAGAGGGAGGCAGGATGCCCTACACAAGTGACCCATGGCTCCTGCCCTGTTACAAGCCTGAGTCGTCAGCAGATTCTAAACCTTACAGCTGCTCCAATGCTGGATAATGGCAGCAAGCAAACACATCCGCTATATAATGCTTGGAAGGGATAAACAGGCAGCCTGTTGTCAATGGCACTTGCCTGTATCCAGAACTTTAAGGGCTTCTTGAATCTCTATGAAAGTCTATCCTGGGCAGCTCATTAGTATACTTGGAGGTGGAAGGACAGACTGGCAGGTTGAAATACTTGAGTTGTTTGCCCTGGGGGCAGCAGCAGTTCAGAGTAACTTCTGTTCTTACAGAGAACCTGAGTGCAGTTCCCAGCATCCACATCAGGCGGCTTGCAACCACTTAAAACTCCAGTTCCAAGAGACCCAACAACTCCTTCTGGACTCTGAGGGCACCTGAATTCATGCGTGCACATACACACAGACGCACAAACATATATGTAGCTAGAAATAATTTTCGAACCCCCTTCTTCTAAAAGTTATTTTAACATTGAAAAAATATTCTCCTAAAAGATTTGGTATTTTTGAGATGAGATCTCACTATGTTGCCTAAGCTGGCCTGGAACTTCCAAGTTCATGCGCTTCTGCTTCTTGTCTTAGGTGCTGGGATTATACGTATACAGGCATACACCACCACAACAGGCTCTCCCAGAAGATTTCTTACATGTACTCATCTTGATATATACATGTATATGATGTATACATGATATAGATCATATGTGATGCAATTATATATGTGGAAAAAATTTATTTTATTTTATATATTTAAATTTTATTTTATATAATTTAAATGACCAAGATAGCTTATGTTGATACTGGGATGCTTTTTTACCTGGAGATTTTTTGTTCGATCTTGACTGTGTCAGGAGAGATTGTCGAGGCAGCAAAGGTGATGAAGGAAGAGACATAGAGACCCCTTTGGCCAAGCTCACACGATAAGTGTCCTCTGTTGTGGACAAACTGTTCACAGGAGAGTCACCACTGGAGGACAAGGCAGGCGTCTCTGAGCCAAAGTCACCTCCTAGAGTGGAAAGATGATATTTAGGTTATACCACTCATGACAAGTTGATAAGACTTTAATTTCTAAGAGCTACATTCTTAGAATATAATTCCCATATACCAGACATACTTCTTTAAACAATTTCTCCTGATCACTCTTGAACTCCACTGCCTGCAGGGGAACTCAAGCTTTACCACAAAAGCATGAGTTAATTCTGTCAGGAGGCCTTCTGTACCACTCAACTGCCACACAAGGTCCAAAGCCAGGAACTCTCTGGACTTCCAGCCCGAGTCTGCTTCCTCCAATATGGGAATCCCAATGGAAGACCTGGACTGCACCCACAGGGCTTCCTGGCCTCACTTTTCTCTTTTCAGATCCCACCTACTCTTCCCTCACTGAACCCCGGCCAACCCCAACCCATCACAACGCTCAATTCTGAGCAGGTTCCCCTAGGATCTAACCCCCAAAGGAACCTGGGAACAAACTAGCACACCATTATGAAATCAAACTTTCAAGAATAAGCAGATTCTCCAATATATAGGATGTACCTATAGTGTACAAAGGATACAGGGATACAGGATGCACCTATAGTGTACAAAGAATACAGGGATACAGGATGCACCTATAGTGTACAAAGAATACAGGGATACAGGATGCACCTATAGTGTACAAAGGATACAGGGAGGGATACAGGATGCAATTATAGTGTACAAAAGATACAGGGATACAGGCCTCTCCAACATAGAGGATGCAACTATAGTGTACAAAGAATACAGGGATACAGGATGCAACTATAGTGTACAGAAGATACAGGGATACAGGCCTCTCCAATATAGAGGATGCAATTATAGTGTACAAAAGATACAGGGATACAGGATGCAATTATAGTATACAAAGGATACAGGGATACAGGCCTCTCCAATATAGAGGATGCAACTATAGTGTACAAAGAATACAGGGATATAGGATGCAACTATAGTGTACAGAAGATACAGGGATACAGGCCTCTCCAACATAGAGGATGCAATTATAGTATACAAGGAATACAGGGACACAGGCCTCAGCAGGGACGAGCCTCTTAGAGAAGAAGCGTAGCTGGTTAAATGCACTCAGATGATACACTTTCCTCCTATCTTGCCCCTCCCCCAAGTTGGCCGCCTCACCCCAAGTCACATTCCTCAGAATGCACCAAGAAGCAACCAAGGACAGCAAAGAAACTTGAGTCATCACTCCATAGATTACAAACCATCTTCAAAGTTCTAAATTATAGACAGTAGAATTCGGAGGAGACACGTAAGTTTTCCATAAGCAAAACCTGTCTGTCTGACAAAGACTCTTTCCAACTAGGCTTTGTCATGACTTCCTGGCTACAAAAGAAACCCATGTACCACCCTTGGGGGTGGGGGGATGAACCCTCTGAGATGTCTAGCCAAGCAGGCACTCTTTTTTTTTCCCCCCCCAGATCTCTGTGCATAAGGCCAGAAAGGGATGTGACCCAAACCACCATTATTCATGCTATACTGCTGTGCTGGCTTTTCACATGGGAAGGGCTGTTAACCCTGCCCCAGCCTGGGGGAACACACTGAAGCCTTGGCTTCGCAAGCAACTCAAAGGTGACAGAGCTGTCAAGGGCAAAGCTGTGGGCAAGCTGGCAGAGTCAGCAAAGAATCTTCAGCCTCACCTGGGCCAACTACACTCGAGGCATTTCAATAAACCTGAGACACTGATGAGTTATCACTAATTGCCCAGGCCACTCATTTGAAGAGGGAAGAAATACACAATTACTAGACAGCCCTCACTAGAATTACAAACACACTAAAGGCAGGTGGCCAAGGCATTCTACCCCTAAGAGGGGAGGGTAAACAGGAGTTAGTTAGTAGAGGCCCCTTATATTGTCCAGGTGAACAGGAGAGGTCCCTGCCTTGGACCGTTACACCCCCTGGACTCTTGACGATACCACCTCTTGAGATCTATAGCCAGTGCATGAGGCACCCTGACTACCACTTCTGTGGCTACAACCAGAGCACATTTCCCAACGGGGCTGTATGCTTATACTCAGAAGAGATTCATGAGAGCTTCCGGCACTTACTTTCTCTGTCTCACAACTAGTTCCATGACCAGATCCTACTACCATTCGGTTCTATAAGCAGATACAGCATCTACAAGATTTAGGCAACAGGAGTCGGACAAGAACATATAAGTAGTTACACCCCCACAGTTACTGAGGATAGCGGAGCAGCAGGCAAGGCTGATTTTCCATGTGTTTGAGGAGAGAGCTACATGGCCTCATGTACTACCTAAGTCACAGACTTGGTCTGTAAATGGCAGCGAGGTGGCCCGCTAGGCCATAAGGAATAGTCTCCCTACCCACTTGGAAAGATTTCTGACCTACACGTGCAAACCCAGACTTTCAGTCCCTTCCTTTTGATTGGAACACAAAGAAATGGAAATACACACACCATTGCCAGAAACTTTCTAAAAAGTTAAGCTTGTTCCTGAGAAAAGGGTCACTATCTCAGAGACAGAATTCTCTAACACAGAACAAGAGAAATTAGGGGCTGGAGTGCAGATTTAAAGCATTTCCTAATCACAAATCCTGCCCGTAAACTTTGTTTGTATCGAGCAAAGCAAATATTTTCATTAACTGCAAGTCTGTAAGACAGAGCCTCCAAGGCATGTGGCAGCCATGAGGACCCTCGGCCTTGGGACCAGCTGGGCTCCAGCTCTTTGATTTTATGTAGGCTGCAATAAAAATGGAACTTAGAGACGGGGTTGGGGGAGGGGGCTTCCATTCCAGCTTTGACTTTGCCATCTCCTGACGGTATCTGTCCCAAACATGCTGTTCTGTTTGGCTTCCCAGAAACAATTAAACTTCCAGCTTCCTTTTATAGGGAAGGCACAGGCAGGGAGAGCAGCTCTATGGATGAGCAGGAGGCACAGAGTACCAAGTGGGAAGATAAGCCTGCTCAGAGGCTGGACAGCATCCTGGAGTCCTGGAGCTTTAACTTTTACAGCGCAGAGAGCAGCAGGTTAAGTTCAAAGGTAGCCCAGAGCATCTCATGACACCAGAGGCCAAGAGCAGAACTCTGGTAGGGGCACACTTATGATGACTGGGTGTTCCGAGCAGCCAGGCATCAGAAATCCCCGGCTCCCTCAACATTCCTCAGCAGACGCTAAAAAGGGTTTCAGAAGAATTAAAGTTGTTTCACGGCAGCAGCCAGCGTGACTGGGCCATTTCTTTTGGCCTTGAGTAGATGTTGTTTTAACTGCCATCTCTTTTATTCCTCATTCCAATTAAGTACTAGGAAGCACATGTCAATCACGCTTCCTGTTGCGGCAGCAGAAAGGCCCAAACTGGGCAGGACAGTGCATCCTCCCCAGGGTACACAAGCCATGTTATCAAGGACCAGGATTTGCCAGGCCCCCCTCCAACGCTGGCAGGTGCTTCCCATGGAACATTTAAACCCCAGAGAGAATCGTATCACCCAGCACGAGTCCATCTCAGAGAGTCCCCTGATCCAAGCACACCTCCCATAGGCTAGAAAGCAGAGCAGCATTAACTGGGAGGATCAGAGGGAGCAGCTGGAACCTTCACCCAACCAGCCATCTCAGATCCTAACATACTCTGCAGTTGTTATAAGGATGTTGGGAAGAATGGAGAATCCCCAAAGAAACACATTCTAAATGAGCTAAATATATAAGGGGTAATCACACGTTTTCTGTAAAAGGGGCTAATCGTATCTCAGGCTCTGTTAGTTATATACAGTCTATACACACACACACACACATACCTTTTCCTATTTTAAAATCACCAATTTCCTAAATTCTAAAAATAAAAGATCAGGAAGGACATGGGGGATAAATGGATGTTTGTAAGGTCTTCTGTGTTTATAATAAATCAAAATTAAAATACACACATAATAAAGTATAAGAGTGAAAGCCGTATGTAAAAGATAATGGACTCACCAAAGAGAGTAAGACATCCAATAAATCCGTGTAAATCAGAAGAAATGGCTTTTGATAATAGTTCTTTATTTAACACACACACCCCACACACTCTTAAAGACTTTGAATTTAAATTCATAATGGAAGAAAAAAAAATGTGAATCTAGGAGACGAACATTTAAAGGTGGCCATGCAGAATGGCAGTCAGCACTGCGGATTAAAGAACACGGACCGCAGGATTAGAGAAGGCTTTCAAAGGAGGGCAGAGAAGGCAGGTGGATGAAAGCGAAGCCTATTTGAGAACGGGTGGCCCTGAGAGTGGCAAGGGTGAGCTCACACATTCAGGTAAATAGGTCTACAGAGGCAGGAAATAAGGTTTCCATTTATCGTGCCATAAAGTGGCCAGGGAAGGTGGGGCTGGAGGCTTAGAATAGAAAGATGTTCTGTTTATCCAGCTCCGGAAAACGGGACTCGGGTGATACATTTAACTAGGGCATCAGATGTATTACAGCATCTTATGTGGTTCCCGCCTCTGGGCGCACTGCTTTTTAAACATATTTTCCATCATAAGGTTTTATAACCACATAACTCATATATATTTACAGAAACCCAGCACGTTGGGAAAGATTTCCTCTGCAAGACCCAGTGTCTTTCTGGAACCTTGTAGAAGGCTCTCTCTGCAATGGAAAACACTTCAAAGCATCTTACACAATGCCCTGGCTTCTAGGCCCAGCCACTGAATATGCAGTGTACATTTTCAAAAAGAAAGAATAAGTGGATCCATGTCGACAACTTCCCAAAACATATCCACACAATCATGACTAATTCTCAAACACTTTACCACACTACCATCACACACACACACACACACACACACACACACTCACACACACTCACACACACAAAACAGCTAATTCCCCAGGGTCCAAAAAGTACTAGCTAATGAGACAAGCCAGTCCACCTTCTCATTGGGGGGTCAGCAAATGTCCTCACACTTCATGCTCTCTATCCTGAAACATAAACAGAATGTCATTTTTCTCCCTGACTGTCCAAGCTTTTCCTTTAAAACAAGTCACCATGCAAGAGCTACAGTGCTTTTAAAAAACCTATGACCTCAGAAAACCCTCCATTCTCAGACTCTACAGAAGCATAATTGGAAGCAAATGTTCTCAGGGATGCAGGTAGGTCCCCAGTCTGAGTGCTAGGAGCACCCCCTCCCTCACTTCGACTTCACAGCCTCCCTACCAAGCCGTTACTGTTCCTAGTTCTCTTCTAGACGAGAAGACCTAGAAGTAGACAGGAATGAGCATCGTGCCTGAGGGCCTAAGGGCACCAGTCAATGTCGACCGTGAACTCAGGCAACTGTACATTGCCCATCTCCCTAGTGCCACTCCCCTTTCAGAAGGCTGCCGAGATACGCTTTCAATATTACGTCATTCTGTGTACCCGATGGAGAAAACCAAAAATAGTGTATATATAGGTCTGCACGCAGTCCCAGGCCACCAGAAGAAAGCTGTTCCCTTGTCTACTTTCCAGTTCTGTGCCGGCTGCTTAATTAGATCCAAGCACTCTCGAACGTTCCACTGGGGAGGTGGCCGGGCCTCCTGATCATTAATTTTCCTTCAGTCGCACCTTATGCTGCTGTCACACAAACCAAGCACATCTGAAGCATAGGTGTTTAGTCATCAAGCACTCAAAATAGCGTCCTTCCCTTTCACCCAGGACTGTACATTCATTAACTCTTGCAGCATATGGGCCTGCAGTTCCTGCAGCGAGACTGGCGGGTCTAGCCTCCCAGCCTAGCCCAGAGGAAGAATAAAAATGTGGGTCAGCTGCCACCAACTGCAGCCTGGAAAGGTCTGTGGGATGCATGCAAATTCCTTAATCTATGTTCAGCATCGCATAGATGTTTTCTGACCTCACGGACCTCCCACTTTTTAGATGCTGAGGCTTTCATTGCTACATCTGATCAGGGCAGCGGCCCCACCTCCTCTGTTCAGGGAGGAGGACAATTGCTGCTAGGGTAGCTGTCTCCACTGCTGCAGCTCAAGTCATGGGCTTTAAGGCTCTCCCGGAGAGGGCAACGTAATGAACGCAACGTGTACCGGGGATTTCTCTCGCCACTGGAACAAGAAGCTGGTCAGGATCTGAGACGCTTGTGTTCTGATTTTTAAAAAGGAAAGGAAAAAAGAAAAAGAAAGAAAAGAAATGGCAGTTGGGAATGTTAGTGCATATCTGTAATCCCAAACGCTCAGAAGGCTGAGGTGAGAAGCCAGAGGTCAAGGCAAACATGGGGAAAAATAAAAAGACAAACAGGAGAGAAAGGGAAAGAAGAAAAACCATTGGAAATGACCCTGCAGACCAAGTTTTCAGTATTTGAAAATGTATGTTTCCTGGGGGTGTATGTGTATATACCGATGTTCATGTCGTATGTATATACAACTCTGTGTGTGCTGTGTACATGTAAACACGCCTACTGTTTGGGAACGGAGGATCTCTGGAGTTTGTATCAGGCCTGCCTCTGCAAATAGGATGTAAACAACTGGGAGAATGGGCAGAGGTTAATCCTTGCATATGGCTCACACCCTCTATGTGCATGTGTGATGTAAATATTTACATTTATACTCCCAAGGATAGAGCTATGTGTATATGTGAAGGGTTTTGAGTTAAGTGGGCCACCTGCTCTGCTCTCCCTTGGGAAGTGAGTGAAAGGAAGAGCCATCCCACAGGCTTTGTGCTCAGGGACACCTGCAAGTGACTGCCACCCAGAGGTGACCTATCTGCACTTGGCAGGCTGCCCTGAGACAAGGGAGAGGAGCAACAGAAGGCCATCACCAATGGCAGGTACTTCTCTCTCAGCCTGCACTGTCTCTGTGCCAGCGCCAACTACCAGGGCTGTCACTAGCAGGGGACAGCCAGCTGATGGAGGAGTGGGCAGGGTTGAGGTGGCTGCAGGTGGGTAAAGCATGAGTCCCAGACTGTGTGTAAAACCGCACCAGGCGTTATGCAAAGCCTCCCTAGAGCCCAGTAAAATGTCTGTCAACAAAGAGGCAAAACCCCGAGAAACAGGAGGTGACTAGAAAAACCTTAGCAATCTAAAAGAAGACACTGGAGCATCCTTTGTTGTTGCAACAATGCGTGACTTAACCACATTCCAGTCAGCTGGGCAATAGAGTCCCTATTCCCTCCACTGAGGCTGCTTCACCCCAAGTCTCCCAGCATGAACCCTTCCTGGACCTCCATTAAACAGGTTCCCCTTACACAACAGGCCTCCCCTAAAATCGTCAGTGGTAAGGAGCTGATAAATTATATAGTTTATCAATGAAAGGAAAGTAAGTAGCTTTAAAAAAATGGTTTATTTTATTTTATGTGCATTGGTGTTTTGCCTACCTGTATGTCTGTGTGAAAGTGTTGGATCCCCTGGAACTGGAATTACAGACAGTTGTAAACTCCAATATGGGTACTGTAAATTGAACTCCAGGTCCTCTGGAAGAACAAATGGTAGTACTCTTACCCACTGAGCCGCCCCTCTAGCCCCTCGGGAAGTGAGCATCTTTAAGACTCAGAGAAAGACAACAGAGAACACCATTCATAAATGCTGGGCACCCTGGTGGAACATGGAGTGGTTGGCCTAGGCTGTTCAGGATCACATAGTTTGCAGCACAGTCCTGGGTCCACCACTACTTTATCATTACCCAGCACTGATAAAGAGCTCAGGAGAGTTTCCCCAGGCCATAGAGGAAAATGGCAAGAAAGCTTAATGATGTGAGAAAAGATTACAGATGGAGAACAAAAGATGTTTCTCAGAAGAAACCTGGAAAATAAAGTCATTAAAGCAAAACTCTGTTCTGACAGGAGGAATACAGTCTAACAGACCCATTAGGTTCTATGCTGCTTCCCTGGAGGAAGACACAGTCCTAATGTCACCTGGTAAAAACTCTGTATCGAAAGCTTAAGAAAAGATTGTCACAGACCAAGGTATGTGTTTTTCAATGTGCTTAAACAGGATGCTGCAAAGAGCAGAGCCCAGCGGTGCCTGGCTATTGAGCCGTTCTAGAGCTGTGTGAACAAAGGAACCACAAAGCAGGCAACTCAAAAAACAACCACAAGTGAATTCCTTTCATTTCCAGACCTAACAGTCCACAGTCAGAGTGGAGGCAGGATCATGCTCTCTCAGGAGACTAGTCAGTCCATACCTATTTCTTCATCTCTAGCCAGCCATCTCTGATGTTTCTTGGTTTGGAGACTCAGCACTCCAACCCTGCCTTCATCAATCCACAATGTTCTCTCTCCATGTGTATCTGTGTGTTTGAAACAGGGTCTCCCTCTGTAGCTCAGGCTGGCCCAGAACTCACTCTATAGCTCAGGCTTGCCTCAACCTCCCAGGTCCTGGGATTACAGGTACAAACATCACTCATTGTTTCAGTCTTTCTTAGGAACACCAGGATTTGAAATTAGGACCAACCTAATTCTATCGAGATCTTAAATTAATCACGTCTGTAAATACTGTATTTCCAAATTGGGTCATTTCCACAGCCATGATATTAAAGGTTTCAGCTTCAACTTATCTTTGGCAGGAAATGCAAATCAATGCTCAACACGTTACCCTCTCCAACATCAAAAGCCAGAAGTCACAAAACAATAGCTGTATCTAGAGAGAAGGGCTAGCATGACCAAGGCTCATAAAGCAAGTTTGCAATTGTTTGTCTTATCAAGCGAAAGCATTCTGAGATACTCCCAGTATCAACACACAGTACATATATCCTTCTGGAGAGAAGAAGAAAACATTACTTCAGAGAGCCACCTACATCAACTACAATGGAGACACTACGGTTTTACAAAGTCTGTATATATAACCCACGCCTTGTAACACTTCAGCCAACTGTCCCTTTCACCCCCTTCCCTTTCAGGAAATGTGGTCTTCAACCATTCACTTCACCTCTTAGTGAAAAAAAAAAAAAAAAAAAAAAAAGAATCTGACTGATCTCTTAAAATAATAACTGTAGCTGTCGTGCCAGAACTCGCTGACAGCGGCTAGCATTTTAATGGTCAGGACACTGGGCAAAGGCAGAGGTACAAAGCCTGGTTTTGGTGCCAATGAACAAGTTACAAGAGAGAAAAAGAAAACAGTTTGCCATATGGTCGGTCTTTTTTTAAACTATGTGGAATAAACATCCAAGCCAGTATACACAATGTTTTATATACTGTATGACAGTAACGGCAAAACGGGATGCACAACCCGTGTCAGAGAAGGAGTCCAGTAACGTGGTGGTGGTGGTGGCAAAACGGGATGCACAACCCGTGTCAGAGAAGGAGTCCAGTAACGTGGTGGTGGTGGTGGCTGTTCTCACGGCTGAGGCCTGGATGGGTTTCCTCTTCCTTGGCTGCTCTCAGTCTGCCATGTATTCTGGCAATGTCAGGACACGAATGTTTCATAAAGTATACTTGATTTTCTAGCACATACTTACTTCAGACAGAAACTTAACACCCATCTCTTTTTACTTCCTGGGTCTACCCAGTAAAGCTATCTCACTGGATACTTGCCAAAAGGGAGGGCTACTTTTCCTCTTTCTAGAAACTTCCAATCATAACCACTATGGACTTCAATCCACAGGCTCAGACTTGTCCTTGTGCAGCTAGCATACCTGACCCATAAACCCAGGCCTTCTTGCTATAAGATGGTCCAATCCTGATTGTTCTCCAGTGACATTCTAAACTGGCTTCTGTCTGGCTGCCATTTTTCCCCGTGTTGACATAGGGTCTCCCCATGAAGACCAGGGTGGCCTCAAACTACTCCCCAAGCTAAGATTAACACGTGTTAACCATAACCCGGCTGTCTTATTCCAACCTCAGCCAATGAATGCATGCTTTCTTGTCTTAATGTTAAATTTCCTTAAACACAACCCAAATACGCCCTCTTAATTTGTAGTAACACAAACAACCTGCCTTTTCTCACCAAACCCTCTATGTCTTGTGGTTGACATGAGAAGTAAGAGGAACACAGTGTCACAGATCTCACAACTATGTCATTAGTGTCCTGAAACCAAGCAGCAAGAGAGCCTGGACCGGCCAGTGCCTTCGGGGTATCCATCCTTAAGCTACTCCTCCATCTCATTTAAATGCCTTAGCCCTATGATTACAGCCCAAGCTCACTGACTCCTGGAATTCACGTCAAGTGGGTATCACAGTACACATCAGAATTTGTAGTTATGTCTTAATAATAAATGCTATTATACTACTGAGTGTATCTAGACTAATAAAGACTGCTGATTGAATATGTGTGGGAGCGGCTGTTGCATGCAGAAGACAACTTGCAGTGATCGGTTTTCTCCTTCTGTTATGTACATTCTGGGAATGGAACTCAGGTCGTCAGGCTTGGCAGCAAGTACCGTTACTGCTGAGCCATCTTGCCAGCTCCCTACTAACGATGATTAAGCTAGTTACTCATTAAGTCCTTACTAAGTGTGCCAGACACCTTATTAAACATTTTATTTACATTAGTTTATTCATCATAATCTATTTAAAATAGATGCTTCAACTTCTCCTTCTTTCAGGTGAGAACACAAAGTTGCCCACAGACTAGAACCCAGGCTGCCTAACTCTAGTCACGACTCTATCACAGTATCACACTGGCTTGCTGGCCCAAGTAGCAGATGCCCTAACCACAGTGCTCACAGAGCATGGAGAACTTACTGTGCAGTGCCTAAGAAATTCTATCACCCACAGCTCATTTAGCAAGTCGTGTTTCCCTGAAGGATAATCATCGGGAACATTCTGTCACATTGGACATGATGACATTTTGGGGGTGGAAAAATAAGTAGAGGGAGAAAGGCTTTTGGAACAATACCATAACCTGTACACCACCCCTCACCCACTACTCAGTCTCAAACCCTGGCATTCCCGGTGGTGAAGCTGTGTGCCAGCAGGCTCACCACAAGAGAAAGGACAAGAATAAAGGGAGCTGCTCTCTCTCTTCCTTCAACTAAAAGGAAACTTCCTTATATGGACAATGGGATCTATAAACATGGTGGGGGGGGGGGTGTTAGGGGTTGGAAGGGAGAGCTCAAAGTTTCTAGGTAGCATGTCAAGTTTCTCAAAACCAAACAACAATAAAAGCCATTCAAGAGTAAAGTGCTTGCCTTCCAAGTATGAGGATCTGTGCTTTCTCCATACAACCTACATTTAAAAAGCTCCACAGGCATGGAGGTATACCAGCAATCCCAGCCAGCACTGGACGGGCAGAGGGGTGGGGAGGGGGGGTATATCCCTGAGCTCACTACATGGTGAGCCCGTCCTACCTAATGAACCCCAAGTCAGTGAGAGAATCCAAGGTGGGTGGCACATACCTGAGGTTGTCCTCTGGCCTCCACATGAACGTACACACACATACATACCTCCATTATATACATTTAAAACGGCACAGCACAGGCAACTCCCTTCCTTTTCCAGAAAGAGAACATATAAATTGACTGTACAAGTAGCTATTTAACAAAGCCCTCTTCAGGCCTACTCTGAGGTACGCAGATTAGAGGAGAGAAGAAGATGCCTCTGCATTTCTGTTTTGTGTCTTTTATGTTCTATACACTATATCCCCGCTCTGCCATCACTCACACACACACACACACGCGCGCGCGCGCGCGCGCACACACTGCTCCGTTTTCAAAACCGCAGTTTCAATGACATGTCTGGTAAAATATCTTAGCAACAATGTCAATGTTGTCTCTCTGCAGCTAACCATATTAGCATTCCACTGTAATCATGATTTCTCAAAACATAAAATGCATTGCAAGTCATTTGCTTCATTCGTTCTTGAAGTATGTCTCTGGGGGGGAAAGCCCTCTAACATCACGTAAACTGAACAGCAAAATTATGTTCAGTAGCTATTCCTTACTGTGTATCTAACTTGTGAGCGTAAGTACGTGACCGAGCGAATGTTCACACAGAATCAGCATACACACAAAATCAAATGAAATACTCAGGCAAATTGCTTTGATCAAATCATGTGCCTTGTTATTCTGTAATAGAATCCCTTAGCTTCTGTACTTGTGTATCTGTATTTAAAATTTGTCTTTATAGGACTGCCAAGAACGCCGTTTGCTAGATAATGGCAGAATGTATTTTTCCTAAGCGTTTTCAAAGTCACATACACAAAATGTTGCATAACTAGTTGGGGTGTCCCTGCAGTGACACAGGAAGAAATGGCAGCAGACCCGCAGCTCTAACCACTCACAAACTCCCACAACGGTGCAAATGTGTCATCCTCACCTAGTCATTTCCAAGGTGACACTGAGTAGATCTGGTGAAGGACTAGCCAGGGTTAGGACTCACAGCAAACCAGGTAAACTAGAGCCCGTTCCTGTTACGGTGAAGTGAGCTGTGAATCTCAGGCACAGCAGTTGAGAGGCACAGACATCTTTGTACACACAGAAGTCTCTTGTTTCCCATCCTTGCATCTAGGCCTCTATAACGTCCTCCCCCCAACCCCCAATCTCTTAGCAAACACATGTCTTCCCAGACTATTTACAGCAACTGCCCCTGCAGCAGTCTGCTAAGGGCATGCCTCATAAGCAGCTCCTTCCTCCATCTGCACCAGATGGAGTGGCCAGAGCTGGGTTGACCACGCAGGCAAGTGAGCTAACAATGTGTCCAAAGTGCCGCTAGTTACCAAAGTTTGAAGGAAGAGTGTCAAGAGACAGAAAAGCAAAGAACGCAGGACGGTATCGAACATGCCATCAATGATAAGGGCAAATATTTCTAACATGCTTACTCTGGTAAAGACGTTGTTATAAGGACTTTTAACTGACGTACTCTTCCAAGAATCAACCATGTACAGAGAATACCTGCCCTTGGTATTGGTGGGAGATTGGTTCCAATATCCCCATCAGATCTTGGGATGATCAAGTCCCTTTTGGGAAAGCGCGCAATATTTGCATAAAGCCCACATACATCCTCTTGTTTACTGTAAATCACAGCCAGATGTTAGGCAATACCTAATACAATGGAAATGCTATGTAAATTGGAGGGCATGCTGTATTATTTAGGAAATACGAGGCAGAAGTCTGTTTGTGGTCAATGTTCATGTAGCTTTTTCCTGATACACACACACACACACACACACATATATATACACATACATGTGTGTGTATGTATTTCAAGACACAAATCAGAAAGAGGCTCAACAGCTTATGCTGGGAACCAAACCCAAGCACCCAATCACTAACTTTAGGGACAGAGAAACAGGGTTAAGCTCTCCAGCTTAAGAACTGGGCCATCTTTCTGTATTTCAGAATGGATTTCCCTCTGTGGATCTGGGAATCAAACCCGGGACCTTGAGCATGTTTAGCAAGCCCTCTACCACTACAATACCCCAGCCCTTACAGTAGTTCCTTAGCCTCCCTATTTATGAACTATCTATTACATTAGTAAACGTAGGCATGCGGGACATCATGTAACAGTGTGCAGTGAAGAATAAGTTTTTCATAAGGACCATCATGTGTTCTCTAGAGAATTTGCTTTCTGGCTAACTGTGGCTCACTCCCCGATTTCCTTATTACCTTGAAAATATGAACTCTCCTCCCCCTTCGTCAGCATCTTCACACCAACATGCATGATATAAGCTTGGAGGCTTGGATGGGTAGACTTTCTCTTTGCTGACAGCATCTCTCTGAGGTCAAAGGTGCTATGTGGGGGTCCTTTTAACCTCACCTGATGATGACATTTTCAAACCAAATGCATTGTGTTTGACCCGCCACTGCTGACACAAATTATCTTTATTGTACAGGCAAGAAAACTAAAGGTTCTAAGAAATAAGGCAACCTGTTCTGAGGAAACGATCAGGTGCCTTCAAACTTGGGACTGAGGGGCTACCTCGGGGGACGTTGGTTTTGTTTTAGGTTTGCTCATCAGGTTTTGCTCTCTGCACAGCCCGGACTGGCCTCCAACTTACAATCCTACTTCAGCCTGGCTAGAAGGCAAGCTCTCAAAGCTCTTAACTCATCTCAACATGATACTTCCCTACATCAAAAGATACCTGATCTCCTGCTTGGAGACCCAGGCAGCCATTGTAACAACGGAGCTCCTAAGAAGGACCAAGCCCTCCAGAGACTCCTACAAAGGAGCAAGGCCTCTAAAGGCTCTCGGCTTCAGAACCACAGAGCTGCAGATGCAAGTCAGAGATGGATGCAGTTCTATCCACCCACAACAGCAGCGAACTCATGCACAAAACAGGGAAAGAGAGTTGGTTGCCTCAAAAAGTGATTTGTAACTGCAGTTTTTAACATGGAACTTAGAGAATTAATATAGACTCCTTTACTTAATCCTACCAAATATAAAGGATGCCTTAGATAAATCTTTTAAGGCTTTGTAATTCAAAATTAAACATAAGACATGTTTGTCTTGCTTAAAACTTTAGCTAGTGAGCTCTCAATAACTAAACACTCATCAAAATATTAAAGCAGCTACGAAACCAAAAAGAAAAAGAGGTCAACAGGCAGAACAGAGAAACAAATGTTTATTATTGACAAAAAGTCATACAATACTGTGTCAAAGACCAGATTAAATGCTTCTAAAATATTAATTGAGGCTCCTCATGAGCCAGCCCTGAACACAGAGCATGCAAGTCTTTTGTCTAGGGCCGCAGAGCTGGTAAGCCACACAGACACAAGACAGACACAATACAGCCCCAGACAGATGGTTTCAAACTGAACCATGTACATACAAACAGTGCTGAATTCATACCTTAAAAAAAAAAACACATTTAAAACATTAAAATGGGGCTTTCCTGATACTATCAAAGATTATATCATTTAATGACAATGTTGGTAGGGATTCCAACAAACACATTTTCTAATATATTGTTGGTAGACCTAGATAAATGTGTTATCATTTGAAGGGTGTTTCAGCAAAAAATTGAAAAAAAAATACAAATTTTTAAGACTACTTTGAAAAAATTCTTCTCACCAAAGCATAAGCACATTTAAGGGAGATTCGCTTCAGAACTGATTTGTAATGTGACCAGAAAGACAATAAAACTTTTATTTTAAGACAGGTTCCAGGATGACCAGGAAAACATTACATAGGTTAGCACGGGGCACCAAGAAAGCACCGGCCAGTAAAAGGTAAGCAAGAGATACACACAGACAAAGGTCTCGATTGCAAAAAGGTCCTAACTTAAAGCAGGAAGGTACAGCGCTACTTGCAGAATTGACACGTTAGTAAAATTCACAACAAACTTACGGCGAGGGAGAATCAAGCAAATAGCATGCGCTTGATCCTTAAATACATGACAACCAGCTGAGAATTTCTGGAAACAACTTACAATGGGCGCCAAGAGCTCAAAATGAATACATTTCTCCTAACTCTTGACTGCAGTCTGGGAACCTCCCTTCTCCCAGGCTGGACACTGCTCTAAAGACCCATATTTACTCTCGATTTTACTATTAGAGAGTCATTTTTTTTTAAAAAGGTGTTTGTGTTAAGACAAAGCCTCCTTGTGCACCCCAAGCTGGCCTTGAACTCAGCCGTCCTTTCGCCCCAGCCTCTAGAGTGCTGGGATGACAAACCTGTACCGCCACACCTAGAAATGCCAAGCAAAATTAACAGTGGCTGCACTCTGCACGCAATTTTTTAAAAAGATCTTAATCAATTTGTTTCATTTTTATAATTAGAAAAGTATAACAATAAAAATAAAGTGAGGGCAGGCTGATGGAGGCGCTTGCCGCCAGGCCTGGTGACCCGAGTTCGATACCCAACGGTGGAAAAGAACCAACTCCCAGAAATTTCCCTCTGACTTCCACAGCCATGCCACAGGCATACACCTTACACAAACACAAGTAAACGCAAAAGAACTCCTTACAGTACTATGTGTTAAAAACTATCTCTAAAATCGATTAGGTAAAACCTTGATTAAAGTATCTTAAGTGATGAAGTACTGTAGGAGTTTAATGGACAGCAGTTTTATTTTTCTTTAATAGTACACAAAATAGTAGCGTGTTTTATCATCAATGAACTATGGCATTACACTCCAAGAACAACCAAATGTTATGGGCACTTGGTGTCCTCTCTGAAACTCTTCAGCTGAAGCTGTCACACGTGTGACATGCGGCAGTGTTTAGAGACGAGACTCTGAGAATCAGGTAGGCAACTCAGGCTCAACAGCCATGTGACACAGGAGTACAGTCCTTGTCAGTGTAGAACACACGGCTAGGAAGGGGCCCCTGAGAGCTTGCTGCCTCTCTACACCACGTGCAGGCACAGCTAGAAGGCTGCCTTCCACCAACCGAGAAAAGCCCTCGCCATACCCTCACATGCTGGGTCCCTGAGCTCAGATTTTCAGCTCTCAGCATTGAAAGAACATAATCCCTGTTTTTTTAGCCACCCCATCAAAGATACTCTGTTATGGTGGCCGAAGCAGATAAGGAAATACACTATCAAAAACCAAAATATTTTGTCGCATCTGGTACTCAGGAAAAATATTTTCTAAAAGAAACTCCAGTTATCTGAAAACCGTCCTTCTGGAAAGACAAGGCTCTCATCCAAACTGCTCAGGGTGGGTAAGCAGAGCCCAGCACAGTCAATCAGCAGTAAGTGGAGCCCAGCACAATCAATCAATCAGCAGTAACTCCCACTTCCAGCCTTAATCTAGAGTTCACAGTCAAGCTCCAAGCCTTGCTGGTCAGCCAGTCCCGTGATCTACAGAAACTCCAGATAATTCCAGCACCTATGTCAGGATGCTCTCTAGCCTGTAACTCTAGCTCCAGGGCATGTGACGCTTCTGGTGCCCTGGGACAGCCTTCGTGGGTCAAATCTAACAGCCTGGATGTTCTCACATCACCTTAAATATGGGCAAATCTTGGCCATTAAATTAAAATGAGTTGGTGAGGCCCTGGTTTGACTTTGCTCCTAGGACTGTAATGAGAACTGGTGAGCTCAGGCCATCCTCTGTTGAACGCTGGCCCTCCTCAGATTCTCCTCTCAGAAACTGCTAAGGAGGCGAGTAGATATGGAGTCTACTAATGTGGGTTAATACAAGCGTTTGTCTCCCATCTTTATCTATTTCTCTGTAATGTAACTGGTAAGCTCTCCGTTGCTACTGTATGTAGTTTAGACAGTGAGGTGAATTATTCTGCACACGTTCATAGAATAGAAATAAGGCCCTTGGAACTCTCTCCCGAAAATGCAAACAGCCCACATGAAAACTAAATTATGGAGATTTTATGGGATGAGGCTGATGAAGCTCTCTGCAGTCTTTTTTTTTTTTTTTTAAACAAACCAGAAAAGCACCTTTTATGGGAGGGGGGAAAAAAACTGAAATGAAATTCAATTTGGTAAACAAAACTTTTTTTTTTTTTTTTTTGGTTTTCTGAGACAGAGTTCCTCTGTGTAGCCCTGGCTGTCCTGGAACTCACTCTGTAGAGACCAGATTGGCCTCGAACTCAGAAATCCACCTGCCTCTGCTGGGATTAAAGGCGTGCGCCACCACGCCTGACAAACAAATATTTTTGACTGAGTTTCTAATCCATCATTTCTCTACTGAGGTTAAGCTTCCTTTTGCATATACACACATCCAGTGGGGGCTCAGGGCAAAGCGCTGAGAGCTTTGTGTTCCCCTTTGTGATGACGCTAGCAGGAAGCGTCTTCCTGGACGCCTCACTGGGAGTGGGAGGGTCTGAGTGATCCAGTCCCCTTCCCTCCGAGCCCAGAGCTTGCTCTAAGAGTGCATCACACAGCAGACCGGAAGCCCATTGTGAAGCCACCATGGCACACGCGTGCGGGTGTCCAACACATGATGAATGTCCCACACCTGCTCCATCCTCTTCTGGTGGACTCCCGAGTTTCCGGAAGGCACAGGAAAGCGACCAGAGGATGGAGGTCAAAGGTCTTCCAAAAATAGACCTTCAAGAATGAGGATGTGTTAGAATAAAGTCTTTATAAACTGTATTTAGAAATCTATCCTCAGATCTGCTTGGCACCTCCTGAAACATCTTTTGCAAGGGAAGATGTCTTTCAGTTTAATTGTACAGAGAAAGTTACAACCTAAGTATTTAATAAAGGTTAAAGGTGAAAAATTACAGGAAAATTAACTCCTAAGCCTAAACTACATACAGTAGCAACTGAGAGCTCACCAGTTATATTACAGAGAAATAAAGATGGGAGACACACTTATTAACCCACAGTAGTAGACTCCATATCTAGGAACTCATCAATACCACTCTTCACCTGAGGTCCATCCTGACTTCTCTTGAACTCCTAGGATGGGAACAAGACTTTTGTTTGAAGCCCAGTGTAATGGTTACCTTACATATCAGCATCTCCATGGCCATGAAGCTACAGGACCAAAAGTAACCTGGGGAGGAAGGGATTAGTTTCATCTTACATTTTAGGTAACAGCCCTTCATTGAGCAAAGTCAGGTCTGGAACCAAAGCAGAAGCCATAGAGGAATGCTTCCTATTGGCTTGTTCACCGTGGTTTGCTCAGCCTGCTTTTTCATACTTTATAGGACCATCAGCCCAGAGGTGGTACCACACACAGGACCTCTGGCCCTCCCTCACCAATCATCAATCAAGAAAAATCACAGACTTGCCTATAGGCCAGTACGGGGGTGAGGGGGGCATTCTCTCAATGGAGGTTCCCTCTTTCCAAATGACTCTAACTTATGTCAAGTTGACATAAAACTAGCCAGCACAGTAGCCCACGTCTAGAATTCTAGTGTTTGGGGGGCAGAGACAGGAAGATCTCAAGCTGAGGTACCTAACAAGTTTAAGGGCAGTCTGGTCTGAATCTCTTCTGCTCTTTAAGCTGCCACAGTTTCCTCAAGAAAGAACAGATGTAATGAATATCTAGCAGAAACTAAGTAGCAAGCAAGGTAGAAAGAACTTCTAATTTAAACCTGACATTATCTCTGTAAGGAAGTTGTGCCTGAGTGTCAGTTATTCCAGAGATGATCAAGCTGAGGACTTGTGGTCTCTAATTTGAGTGTCTAGTTTTTGTTTCTTTGTAGACTGTGTGTGTGTCTGAAGACAACAAAGGAAACCTCTGAGGCAGGAACCCAGCAAGCCCTGAGGAACAGGCTGCATCCCAGCTCCATCCTATTTGTAAATTAGACACTGATATTTTGAACAAAACTCCGAACATTCTGATAGAAGGAACCGTTGTGTTATTGGGTTGCTTGAGGAACATTTTTGTAGTCTCTCAACAGAAGATACCAAATAGCCACATCTCAACAATACAGTCTCTGCACCAAATTCCTAAATAATAGTCCACAGGCGCCGAAAGCGGGCAGCGGAGCACGGGCTAATCAAAAGCAGCTTCCTATTTTTTGGATAAAACAAAGCATCGTTTATATTGAGGCATTTTTTGAAGGTACCACTGAAAGCCGGGACGCAGCCTGGAATGGCTTAAAATACCACGTTTAACAATCACACCAATAGCTTTTAGACTTTAGAGAAGATAACAGCTTCCTTTTGCTTCGAATTCAAAGTGAAGAAACAAATGCAAAACAAAAAAATTAATTCAGTATACACACAGGCTTAGAAACTACCTCTGCCTTAATTAACACCATTGCAAGTGTATTTAACCAACCACCTGGGGTTTACTGATGGGAAAGGTGAAGACCAAAGCTTCTTAATAAATTGCTCCAAAGTAAGCCCACTTCCTTACACACACACACACACACACACACGTGCACAGACTACTACAAGTAGAAGTCCACTTATCTTTGCTATTCTGTCTCAACTTGGACACACTTCACACAGGCACTGATAACCAGGAAAGCTAGGTATAGCATGACTCTATGCATTCAAGATAGACATAATGGCGCTGGAGAGATGATTCAGTGGTTAGGAGCACCAACTGCTCTTCTAGAGGTCCTGAGTTCAAATCCCAGCAACCACATGGTGGCTCACAACCATCCGTAATGAGATCTGACACCCTCTTCTGGTGCATCTGAAGACAGATACAGTGTACTTAGATATAGTAATAAATGAATCTAAGAAAGAAAGAAAGAAAGAAAGAAAGAAAGAGAGAGAGAGAGAGAGAGAGAAAGAGAAAGAGAGGAAGGAAGGAAGGAAGGAAGGAAGGAAGGAAGGAAGGAAGGAAAGAGAGAGAGAGAGAGAGAGAGAGGGAGGGAGGGAGGGAGGGAGGGAGGGAGGGAGGGAGGGAGAGAAAGATTGACACACTGCCTAGGGAAGGAATATAGGCAGGGAGAATGCCTGGTCCTCTCCTGTGGAAGGCAAGAGATCGTGTCTAATACTTCCATAGGAGGCTAAAATCTATGTTAAACAAACAAACAACCCCAAAAACAAAAAGCCCACATTATCCACTGTGAATGTTAATTATATTAGACATCAGATAAAAGTATGTTTCATTTCTTGACAGCAAGAAGAAAAACAACAAAAACTGATCTGAGCCGTCTGCTTGCTGTGCAGTGCTGGTCATTATCATGAATTACACTAAGCATCTGCACTTATCAGTTTGGAGGGGCAAGAGTCCTTCCCAGAGATTCTGGGTTAAGAATCCTCAGTTGTGTCCATCCTGATGGGAAGCAAAGCCCACCCTGCCCCGTAGACACTAAGAAACTCACATACACTCATATGGCTCTGTTGTGGCTAGAACCTATGTACGTGAGCCAGGGATGGCCGGTTTACAAGCACTCACCGGTTTCCAACTCTCCCTACCTAATCCTAAGCATCTTCTCTCCCAGATGAATTTTTATATCTACTTTATACTGTGTTAGAAAAAAGAAACACAGGATGTTTACGGAAGTCAAGGTGTTCTTTATGCTACTACAATTTATTTCTCTGAACCACGGGATGTAGTCATCAACGAAGGAGCCCTAATGTAAACTGTCTTTGCATTAATGTGACTGTCAGTGTGACAATCAAGTATGTCACACGAAGCACTTTGATACGGTTGTTGATAACAGGAGAAACCATGCATGTATAGGGGAAGCCGCTGTATTTCCAGTCAATTTTGCTGCAACCTAAAAATACCCTTTTCAGGAATTAAAAATATATATATATATATATCCTCAAAACCAAAAAGTTGTGGTGAGCACAGGTTTAGATCAGTGATCGAGACATATTTCTAGCCCTAGAGTTTACTCCCCAGGACTATAAAAATCAATAACGAAGGTGGGATTTCACAAGGGATTAGATAACTATACAGATAATTTTAGGAGGACTAGTTTGCTTAAAATAATAAATATGTATGTGTATACCCAACTCAGACATAAGATATTGCTTTTTATTCAGTCAAGTCTTGAGTCCTTAAATAAAGCTTTATCATTTATTTTGATATAAAGTTTGCACATCTTATTAAAGACTTTTGCAGCGACAACATGGAACGTTATTCCTTTTCTCTACAGAAAAGAGGCTGATGTTGTCCTGATGGTTTAATAATGTTCACTCTATACTTTTATTAGGTTCATATCGAGCATCAGATACTCCTGACTATAGAATATAGCTGCTACCTCATTTTAATAACAGTTTAATACAGTCTCATGAAAATCATACGGAAAGATGAAAAATGAAAATCATACGGTAAGATAGGTCAAATGAAATCAAGAAACATAGCAGCAGGTTGCAAACCTCTCTGAAGAGCTTTGAGATAAAGATGGCACCTCGTGTGCTTATTTTAAATCATGACTCTAGCATGTAAACAAACAACCAAAAGGCTAGTCTAACATACACTTCTACTGTGGCTAACTACTGACTCTTAAAGTTACATTTCTATGTAGTATGTGTGTGCATGTCCATGTGCACATGTGCTCAAGAATGAGAGGGCACACACACGTGCATGTCCACAGGGATCACACATCTGGAGAGGAGAGGACAGTCTTTGGAAGTTAATTCTCTCTTTCCAGCATGTGTGTCCTAAGGATCAAATGCAAGTCACTCTTCAGGCTTTGTAGCAAGTACTTCACCAGCTGAGTCATCTTGCCAGCCCTTAATTTATTTTTGCCCAGATAGACCTAGTTCAATGTCAAGAGATAGATGTGGCTCACATTTTACTGAAAGAACCTCGACAAGGTAAAGAGAACATGTACCCCCCCCCCCAAAAAAAGAAAACACTTTGAAGTTTTTGAAATTTCATTTTCCAATGTGCTTCTCTACATTCCAGAAACTCACTTTTTACCCATCTTATAAGCATAAATAAAAATGTGTAATCATTTTTCAAAAGTATTTTGCTGGGCTGGTGAGATGGCTCAGTGGGTAAAGAGCACCCGACTGCTCTTCCGAAGGTCCAGAGTTCAAATCCCAGCAACCACATGGTGGCTCACAACCATCCGTAACGAGATCTGGCGCCCTCTTCTGGAGTGTCTGAAGACAGCTACAATGTACTTACATATAATAAATAAATAAATCTTAAAAAAAAAAAAAAAAAAAAAAAGTATTTTGCTAATGTTAAGAGTTTACCCAAAAGGGATTCAATCTCCCAGACTATGACATACATATAACTTGTGTTTCATCACTTGCTAACGTTCTTCCAGACAGTTTGAGGTAGCTACATATAATACGTTCTAAAATTTTGTGGACAGAAGTTGGAAGCAAAGCTCTTCTATACTTCTGGGACAGGGCTGGGGATACAGCTCAGCTACAGTATGCTCACCAGTTGTGGATCGCCCTAGGCTACTCCTTGGTTGTGGGTGTGAGGAAGAACCACCGCTATTTAGACAGAAGTGGTGGCACAAGACTATAATCCCAGCAATTGGGAGGTGGAGGCAGGAAGAGCCTAAACTCAAGGCCAAGCTGGGCTGCATGGAGAAACCCTGCCTCAGAAACAACCCCACAAATGAAACAAACAAATTAAAAAACACTCTTCTTTCCAATTTTCTGCAAAAGATTATTAGCTTATTTTGAGTTCTCCTAACTCGAATTCAGTTGCTCTGTTTCCAAAAAAAAATTTTTTAAGATTTTATTTATTTTATGTGTGTGAGTACACTGTTGCTATCTTCAGACACACCAGAAAAAGGCCTCAGATCCCATTACAGATGGTTGTGAGCCACCATGTGGTTGCTGGGAACTGAACTCAGGACCTCTGAAAAGAGCAGTCAGTGCTCTTAACCGCTGAGCCATCTCTCCAGCCCCAGCTGTTTCCAAATTCTCAAACTATGATCAGCATAAAATCAAAACAAAACAAAACCTATCAGAGAAAATTCGACAAAGGACTTCCTTCTGTCTTTGCAATAAAGATTGCCGTTGACTGGGAACAGTGTTGCAAACCCTTTCCATACGGAAGGAGAAGTTGTTACCCAGTCTCTCAAGTGTCTTAACCCCGCCAGCTTTAACTTACAGAGGGGCTCAGCAAGGTCTCACTTAGGTGAGTGACTGAACTCAGCATAGAAGTTGCCAGATTCCAAGTATTTACCCAACTCTTTTCACATAACTTCATCTGGATGTAAAATTCCAACTGCTCTCTTCCCAACACAAGACAACCAGGTTGTAGTGAAAAGAAAAGGGCCCAAACCATACAGACGCTTTACCCAAAATATTGCCATTACATTATCAAGTTGGTTTACTCTCGTGAAATCCCGCAAGTGTGGAGCCTATTATAAAGACAGAGCGTAGACAAAGCAGGAGTTACTCTTAAAAGGCCAAAGGGAGACCTAAACCCCTAGTCCCGTGTTTTGAAACTGGAAACCTTTCAAAGGCCAAGTGTGCTTGCTGCCTGGCCTGCCTGCACAGGTGTGAAACATCTTTTAAACTGCTACTTCCCATGATCCTGGCACCGTGAAAGAGGAGGGTCTTTGCTGAGAGATTTTTGTTACTCTATAGGGAATCTGGCTTGAAGACCCTGGTCCTGGGAGGGAGTGGGGTACCTGTTTGCTTGGCTGCTCCACCCCAACAGACAGCTTAGTTCATGCTAAAAATTCCAAAGGCTTCGAAGGCAACAAGAAAGTCTCTAGAATTAGTATCAGATGAGCCAAAACTGCTTTCAAAAAAATAAATAAATAATAACGAGACAGACATTTTAGCCCTGACCCAGCAGAGAATGAAAGTGCCCCTGGATAGAAATTATGTGAACTAAAATTTTACCATAGTAACAATTCTAATTAATTATTCAAAGCTAGGGGTTGGTTCTCTAAGGTTATGAGCTAACTACGCCTTCTGTTTATATCATTAGATCTGCTTTCTTCTATTCTTTCTGTTTACCTAGGCATTAATGAGAAGTGTAAAATGGAATCCTAATAGCAACCTTACACTACCAGAGGCTTCGAGTCTGAGGTAAGCCTGCCACTCTGCAGGCTTGGTTTAAGGAATAATTAGTAATAAGGAGAAATTTTATCTCGGTCCCGCACAGCCATAATATTCAGAGGTCAGTACTGTGTGTACTTATATATAGTTGAAGGGAAACCTAAAACATTATTTGACATTAGGTAATTTTTAAAGGAGCCATTTGCTAGCAAGAGCAGATTTAAACTGAGTTTAAAGAGTGCGTTGCAGGGCAGTTCCTAAAGGTAACACTTTAACTGTGGATACAAGCCCACGGTGCACAGACTCTCTGAGGAAACTGGAATGTAAGACTGGCTGATGAACCTCAGAGGAGGTGACCATGGAATGCGGTGCTACTAGGGTCACGATGGCCAAATGTGCACCAGAACGCTGCGGGCGGCAGAGGAACTGAAGCCAAATTAAGCCACTCTCCTCACACTGAGCGAGCAGTCTGGCGTGAAGTGGGTCTACACCTGTTAGGAATAAAATCTGATACTCAAAAACACAAGAACCCGTCAGGCAACAGTTGGTCAAGCATAAAACTCAACTCCATGTGGGACAAGGGAAAGGGCTTTCTAGAAATCAAATTCCTAAACACAACTGCCATACTTTACTTCAGGATCACAATGACTTGTTAAAATTAAGAACTGTTCATCTTCAGTGCAAAATTCTAACTTAATTTCCAACACTGTTTCTCATTTTAAAAAAAAATTAATTTTAAAAAAATTTTAAAGGGGGAGGGATTGGCTAAAGAGATACCTCTCAGAGCTTAAGAGTACAGCTGCTCCTCCAGAGGACCCAGGTTCAATTCCCAGCACCCACGTGGTTGCTTACAACTGTCTGTAACTCCAGTTCCAGAATATCTGACACCTTCATACAGACAAACATATGTACATGAAATAGGAGTAAATATTAGCGAAAAAAAAAACACAACACACAACACCCCTACACACACACACACACATACCACTCAGAGTACAGACCCTTCACGGCTTCCAGGATGCTGTTCGTGCTGAGCCTGTCTGCACCACCCAGCCTGAGGCAGTGGGATCTGGGTGCCCTGCGCTGCCCACCATAATACCTGCTCGGTGCACGTACCTGCTTCCTTCTTGCTTCCCTTTCCTCCCTCTCGGCTCTTCTTCAGCACAGCCTTCAGCATTTTCAACAGTCTTTTGTCTCTAAGGAGAAAAGAAAAAGAGTCAAATGTAGGGAAAAAAATGGGGAATGTCGTTTGCATATTGACCGAATGTGTAATCCAGGCTCAGAAAAGATCCCTTAGGATAACCTGAAGCGCCATAGATCTATGTTAGTTTCCTATGAATAGACATGTGGTGGGGAACAGCAGTAGAGACACAAGGAATGCTTTATAATGTTCAGTGAAGACATCAGAAGTTCACTGTCATGTTATAAAACTGACAACAGCCACGTGCAGTGCGTTCCCAGCATTCCACATCTAATTAGGTTATGGTAGTAAGACCTTTGGCATGGTGATATACTTTGCCAGCCCTGATTCACACACACACAAAAAAACAACAACTAAAAGAAACCATGAAATCTCAAAGATTAATAAGAAAGAAGCTACGTGGTTAGAAGAAATGTTTTACAGGTGCCACTAATTATAAACCACAAAAACCTTTCTGGAAGGTTACTGGTTTGGAGCATAACTCAAAAGCATCTGCAAACTAAATACAGATGGAGCACATTTTAACCCTGATGCCAGGTGGCCCAATTAAACAGTGCATACACTCCGGTGCATTTTTACTATATATAGTTATGACTTTGGGAAGGAGATGAGGGGAATGGGCTGTGGATTGCTGCTGAGTCCTTTAAAAAACAAAAATCAAAAAAAAAAAAAAAAAAAACAAAAAACAAAAACTGAACCAACTGCATTTTGCATGGGGGTGGTACCGAGTTTGTTAAAACAACACAATGGCCCCGGATTAAGGTGAAACTGGAAACCTTCTCTACAAGAGACAATGGGACTATTGTTTCCTCCTGGCGCTGATGAGCCAGGGAGAAGGCAAAAGCATTCACACAGCTCCAAAACCAACAAGGGTGGGGGGAGGGGGGAATAGGGGAAGGGGGGTGAGGGGGGTAAGGGGAGGCGGTGGGAGGAAACTTCCACCAGGAGAGGAATCCCACACCTGCCTCCCTAACTTGAAAGTGTCAGGTGGCCTCGTGTGACAAGCCACATCTCAATGCTGAGAGTGAAGTAGCTTTGGGGGGCCCTTAGAGAAGGATAAGGAGTTTCACTGTGCTACCATCACAGAGCTACAACATCAGCAAACAGAGTGACCTTTCTTATCATGTGGTCCAAGCCCGTATTTATTTTTCCAAGCCTTTGTTTTATCAACGAAGAAACAGAGACCTTGGGAGACTTGACTCCACCCACGAGTCACTCAGCTAACTAGCAGCAGGGTCTGATTCCTAATATGCAGGGTTCCAGCTGCACCGCCCTCCCGCCGCCCCGCCCCCCTCAGCATCCTCAGTAGGCTGCGGGGTGGCTGACTAGCCTCTCCTCTCAGATCAATGAAAGCGTCGGGCAAACAAACAAAACTGAAAGATATCAGGAGGATACTATCTAGAAAGCCAAAGTGGTTATTAGAGTTAAATCTTTTTTACAAACAAGCCTTTACACACAAAGGGATTGTGGCTCAGGCCCAATTCTGCCTTTGAAATGCTTCTTGAATCTGCATAGAACTTTCCAGACGGCCCCCCTGGAACCACAAGTTTCTCCTGACAGCCATGCTTTTTTAAAAAAAAAGTAAAGGGATATGGTATTCTTAAAAGGCCACAAAGGCCAGACATGGTGGCACATACATGTGATGGTCAGGAAGCCGAGGCTGGAAATCACCAGTTTCAGGTTAGCTAGGATTACCCAGCAAGATTGTTTTCCTAAGGACTTTTCGTTTGTCTGAATGTAAAGAAAGGGAAAGCAAAAATAAAACAAAGAGATGCCTAATAGGCACACAAATCTTTTTCAAATCAACTGTGGAGAGTTATTATTCAGTAAAGACCACACACTTGAAAAAAGAAAACATGCATGGTGGCTCATAGTTTGGTCTAGCACGCAAGTGTAATGTCCAAAATTAACCTGCAAACTCAACCTGCCCAGGAACTAGGTTAACTTCCTGGAATGCTGGGAATTGTAGTTCTTGAGAAATAATGCCTCATGGGAAAATAGGGTGGCCTACAGATTTGTCCTCAGAAGCCTCTGCAACTCGTGGCTTGAGACCATTCTTAGGTAGGAAAGTCCGGGGAATGGGCCTGACCAAAGTCCATCTCTTTGTCAGTGTTTAAAACTTAATAAATGCTTGCTTCAAGTTTGGCACAAATTGTAGAGTTGGTTTTTCTGGCAACTAGAAGGATTAACACAGGAGGTACAAGCACCCCAGTCTGTGGCCTACAGAGTGAATTCCAGGACAGCCAGGGCTACACAGAGAAATGCTGTATTGGAAAAAACCAAAACAACACCAGCCATGAGCTTGTCCTAGGCCCCCACATACTCTGTGGTGGCTCTTGGAGAGGCCTGAGCTTGACCCTTCGGCCATCTCAGGCCTCGCCTTGTCCACAAAGCTGCCCTTATTGGGCCACCAGGTCATTCTTAATTTACAGCAAAACTACCATGCTACAGAACAAGGTCTAGGTGACATTGAGTTTTGGCACCTCGTCCCAGACATCCTGCTGGCCTGTGTCGGGAGCACAGCTGTTTTTTAGGATGGTCACATCTTCTGTGTCAGCGGTGTTAGGTATAAAAGGCTATCAAATATCTACTGTAAGTTTCTCTTCCAGGTTCCCACTGTCTCATGAACAGCTGACTTGGGGGAAAGTTCAAACCCAGTGATAAAAGCTGTTCAGACAGTGCCTCGGAGAAAGAGATGATATGGGAGAACAAAATAAGTATCCTGCCACTACTGCTCTCATCCGGAAGCACCTCCTAACGGGGCTCCTTTCTTTGCCCACCATCAGTGAGCAAAGGGTACTGGTCCAGTCACACAATGGTCTGACAAGCTGGCAGGCATGATTCTGGGCATAAATTAGTAAGTGGGTGCTCTGGATTGAAAGCTCTCATGAGCTTTGTTTTAATGGATGCCACTTTGCCAAGTCCCTCCATTTGATACAACAGTGAGTTTCCCGATTCCTTTGAGAAGATCAAGGCTGAGGTAGAAGGATCACCATGAGTCTGAGACCATCCTAGGCTAAAGAGTGAGATCTTGTCTCAAATGAAGAGGAAGGAGATGGTGACATATTCCAAAGATATGCTTGGCAGATCACAACTAAAAAGTTATCCAGCTGGAAGCCTGAAGCAAGAGAACTGTAAGTTTGAGACCCACCTAGACTGCATAGTGAGACCCTGGGGGGAGAGGCACAGAGATTTCAGAGAACAGAAACCATCTCGACCAGTTTAATTCAGGCACTTTTGATCTGGGATGTAGCAGAGTGGTAGAATATTGGCCCGATATGCTCAAGGCTCTGGATTCCGTCCCTAGCACCTCAGGAGAGAGAGAGACAGACAGACAGACAGACAGACAGACAGACAGACAGAGAGAGAGAGAGGCAGACAGAGAGAGAGAGAGAGAGAGAGAGAGAGAGAGAGGCAGACAGAGAGAGAGAGAGAGAGAGAGAGAGAGAGGCAGACAGAGAGAGAGAGAGAGAGACTAGGTGAATGAATAAATTATTTTGAGGAAGAAAATGTAAGGCAAGGGTATGATCTTTTTTTTTTTCTTTTTGCCTCCTACAAGGTGTCATGGCTGATACCTCAGTAACAGACTGACAGGAGAAAAGGTCTTGGGTGACCTGAAAGTATTCACAAATGAAGTCCTAGAGTCAGAAAAATCGAGTTTTTAATGCTTAGACATGGTATTGACCCATAACAGCAAACTCCGGGGACCAGAGTAAGCACGTTGTCCAGTCTTCCTGGCCCCCTGTGGAGCAAGATCTCTGCAATGGGGATATTAGTGACCTACTTTAAGGTAAGTTAGGTAGAAAATTCCTTTACAGCCGTGCAGGAGTGTCTTGCAGGACAGCCATTGACTGTCCCTTCATACTCCTGCTGGTGTCACTTGGTAAGAGGTTAAGATAACATGTTTCAAGGCCCAAGAAAGGCATTGGGAAGTCTTTAGGCTTATGGTCACCTCGATCCCCTTGTGTGCTACAATCACTTGATATCTGAGTTTCTCGGGCACTGCAAAGTCATCTTTTAAACATCCTGGGGGCTGGTGGGATGGCGCAGTTGATAATGCACTTGCTATATAAGCATAAAGACTTGAGTTTGAGTCATCAGAAATTACAGAAATCCAGGAAAGCCAGACAAGCAGCATATATCTGCAATACCAGGATGAAAGAAGCTGGAGATCTGAAGACATCAGACATGGAGATGCAGAGCTTGGAGTTTGCCCAGCTGGCTTTGGGTCTCATTTGGTCCAGTGTTTCCTCACTGTGACATTTTGGAGGGTAATGTATAGCTTGTGATATCTGAAGTCCGGGACCTGCTTTTTCATTCTGGCTTTATAGGGGATTACAGTTAAGTGACTGAATGAATCTCAGGAGAGACTTTGAACTTCGGACTTTTAACATTATTGAGATTGCTACAAACTATGGAGACTTTTTGAAGTTGGACTAAATGTAGCTTGCATTATGCTATGTTTAGGTATGGCCCCCATAGACTCACGTGTTTGAACAAGCCTATAGGGGCCAGGAAGTAGAATGTGGTGGTTTGTATATGCTTGGCCCCAGGGAATGGCACTTGTTGGAAGTGTGCCTTCGAGACCCTCCTCCTAGCCACATAGAAGACAGGCTTCTTCTATATGCCTTCAGAACAAGATGTAAAACTCTTAGCTCCTCTAGCCTTCCTGAATGCTGCCATGCTTCCTGACATAATGATAATGGACTGAACCTCTGAAACTGTAAGATAGCCCCAATTAAATATTTGCCTTTGTAAGTGTTGCCTTGGTCATGATGTCTCTTCACAGCAATAAAACCTTAACAAAGACACTATTGTATGATAGGAGTTGGACTCTCTGGAAGGTCATGGCCAGCTAGTCTGTTGTCTGTGTTAATAAACAGGAGATCTATCTCAAACAAGACAGAAGGTGACAACCGACAGCATAGATGCACAACCACAGATACACATGTTCAACATCTATGCATACAAATACACATAACAAGAAACAAACATGGGCTAGAGAGATGGCTCACTGCCTGCTCTTCCAAAGATCCTGAGTTCAAATCCCAGCAACCACGTGATGGCTCACAACCATCTGTAATAAGATCTGTAGCCTTCTTTTGGTGTGTCCTAAGACAGGTACAGTGTACTTGCATATAATAAATAAGTAAATCTTTGGGCTGGAGCAAGCGGGGCCAGAGCGAGCAGAGGTCCTGAGTTCAATTCCTAGCAACCACAAGACAACTTAAAACCATCTGTATGGCTACAGTGTACTCATATACATAAAATAAATAAATCTCTAAAAAAAGAAAAAGAAACAAACAAAACACACCCCAATCCTCTCCAGGCTAAACTAATCGTCAAAGGGCTCCCTTTTCGTATTTCCCCACTAATGCATCATCTTTGGGAACAGACACAACACCCTTGTCTCATACCCCAGAAATTTTTCAGTGCGTGGTATTCTACCACCTGACATAGAACAGAACATCCTAGGAAATCAAAGAGAAATTTTCAAAAAGTAAAACTCATCACAGTTGTCAATCACTACAAGTCATGGACTAACACAAGCTCTAAAGGGCTTGCCTCTGCAGGGACATGCGGCTGTCTATGCAGCATTGAGACAACCTCCAAGCAGAGGGCAGGGACTGTGTTTACTTTATGTCAGATACAAACAGACGCCAGAAGACAGGCTCTGCACCCACTCTGTTCTCAGTATTTGTTGACAGATTTAACCAGGCTCAGATGAACACATCAGCTATTTCCTCTCAAATCAAGCAATTAGCCAACACTTATGGCAGTTTAAAATGGACAGAGAACATTCCACAATACTCTCGATCACGAGAAATGCATCAAAATTCACTGAAATTCTGGACGGCATCAGGCAATTAGATATCTGCGAAGAGCCTGGCGCATTTCCTAACATCCCTCACATCTACACTCAAATTAATCCAAGAATGTCAAGCCAGTTAACCCAACACCTAAACACTCATGCTGTACACGTTACAACTCAGGAAGCGCCTCCTCCCGCCCCACCTAACCCGCTCAAAGCAAAACTCTCTGAAGACCTTTCCTTTCTTTGGTCAAAATCAAGGGCAGCTGAAGAGATGGCTCAGTGGTTGGGAGCACTTATTGCTCTTGCAGAAGACCTGGGTTTGGCTAGCTGGAACTCCAGTTGTAGGGGATCTGACACCCTCTTCTGGACTTGTGAACAACAGGTATGCAAACGGTGCACATAAATACATGCAGATAAAACATTCACTCACATAACAGGTAAAAAGATTAATACTATTTACAAATGAAATACAGCAAATCATGGTTGTGTGTGAGTATTAGGAACCATTTTACTTCAGAGAAGGGAGACATCAGAAACATCCTTCATGTTAGTAACTCGGGTTTTTAAAGCCCATTCAGTTCTGAGTGGCGTTGGGGAGGCCTTTGCTTATCTATGCATTAGCCAGATTCGGTGTTTCTCAAAGGAAAGGAAAGGTAGCAGTAGACCAGCAGCAACCTACAAGATAATAAATGCAGAATAATGCAAACAGGAGACTACAAAGCAGAAGAGAGGTCACGCGAAGAGGTCTGCTAGTGGTCTCGGAATTCTTGAGAAACCCGCCATAACAAGTGTCCTGAAAGCAAGAACACCATCGACATTAACTGAGAAGTATCAGGAGGCTGGGGAAACTCAACTCTTGATGAATGAATACTTAAAATTCCGGAGTTGCCGCCTCCACCCAAACAGAGGGACCAACGATCATTATAACACAGTATGAACAAGTAAGAGAACTTCTCTGGGAGTCAGAGACTTCACACAAAAAGCATTATGGCAACCAGAAAAGATTTTGGACAAGAAAGAAATGGCTTTGGTTTTTTCCTCAACATGCACAGTTGGAAAATATGCAAAGTAAGCTGTATTCTCTCTAACACAAAGACCTTCACCTTTATTCTACTGACTGAATGTCCAATTTTATCATTACTTACTTGACTATAATTTAGAAATTAAAAAGAAAAAAAAATTTTAAATGTATGCCATTAAAAGCTAAGCAAATGTATAGTCATGATATGAAGTTTTTAAAGTTTCAAGGCATGAATTTAAACTCAAATGTTTAACCAAACCAGGGATGGAGAGATGGTTCAGTGGCTAAGAGCACTTGATGCATAAGCAGGGGGACCTGAGTTCAAACCCCCCATCCCTATATAAAATCTGGTGTGATCCTATACTTCTATATTTAAGCACAGCGCTTCAGGAGTCAGAAACAGGGGTCACTGGAACCTGCTGGCTGCCAGGTGAGCTCCAGCTTCAGCGAGAGACCTGTTCTCAAAGGAGTAAGAGAGAAAGCCATAGATCAGAACACCCAAGATTCTTCTGTAGCATCAACCTGTGTGCTTGCACCTGCGTACACGTGCACACACACACACTCATATGCACTCTCTATTACAGCAAAATCACCTTCAACCTTATAATATCTGATCCTCCTCGGTATTAGAATTCCAAGTTGCTGGGAAATGACTACGTTCACTTTGCTTAGAGAGAGTTTGCATTTCATCCTTATAGATTACTTGGCCAAAGGAAACTTCATTTGGGGAGGTAAAGGTGAACATTTCACTTTCTTTGGTATACATAGCCTTTTCCTATTAACTGAGAAGGAATCTGTTCAGTCCAACTTTTCCCCAACAATGGCTGCAAATCTCATTTCCACTGATATATTTTTGGTGATAAAGAGAAAAATACTCAACTCTACAAATTCCCCCACCGCACTCAAGGTTCTTTTACGGAAGGCAAATGTTTTCAAGCAAATAATTAAGGTTATTAGAGAACAGATAGTACAATGATTGGCAAGTCTCTCCCCAGTTTTGACTCATTATTTAAAAATTCTTCTGGGACCAGGTACTAATTGCCAAATTTATGGCCAGAGTTCTCGGGTTCATACATGAAAAACAGATCTGTTCTCCATCAGCCCTTAAAAGCACTGGCTGCAAGAAGGCTTTGTTTTGGTATTTCAAATATGCACACAAAACAGAACAGGGCAACGACAGAAAAGCCAAAGTCTGAAATCAAGGCATTCTTCCTCGAACCAGGACACGTTCAGCCCTAGAGACAGCCAAGGGTTGCATTCCTGAGAGGCCAGTGCAAAGGTGGAACTCCTGTCCTGCAGAAAACCCTGCTTGCTCCCAAGATGTCATCCCTCTACAAACCTCACCTTCACCCAGGCAGCAGGATGCTCCTACCTCCAACAGCAGCCTTATCACTTGACCTGCCACAGAGATATCAAGGTCTATTACAGAAAACAAGCCAACACAAACTCCATCCTAGAGTCTCCTTCTCTTAGATACTGTCCTTCACTTTATTCACAGGTCTGCCTTCCCCAGCAGGCTAAGACAACCTACATTATCAGACCTTACTCCCAACCAAGCAGCACACAAGTTTTCTCACTTCATCAACAAACACTTCTGAAGGAGCATGCTGTAACTCTTGGGTTTTTGTTTGTTTGATTTGAAAGAGAGAGTATCACTTGTGGGGCTGGAAAGATAGCTCAGTGGTTAAGAGCACTACCTACTCTTGCAGAGGACCTAGGTTTAGTCCCTAACACACACATCAGGCATCTCACAACTGCCCTTAACTCCAGGTCCAGGGGACCCAACACCCTCTTTTGGTTTCAGTAGGTAGCCACATGCTCATACACATATACACATAAATAATAAAATTAAAAAAATTAAAGACTATCATTTTTTAATGAAGTTAGTAAATTGAATATGCTCATTTAAAATGCAAAAATCCTGAGCCATGGAAGAACTGGCCCTGGGTCTCTGAGGTCAGCAAGTTGCAGAAATGGGGTTCCAACCAGATTTTCCCAGCAGGAGACAGAACACTGAGCTGATGCTGGGGCTGAGTAGCCTGGGTCGGGCATGATGAGTACTCTGAAGTAAGCAGCCAAGGCCTGAGGCAAGCGGTAAAGCCTGGTGTCCATATTCCCATTGTATGGTCTAACTGTCTCAACATCTATTAAATATATGTTCCAGGGGGTCTCGCCCATCTGGAGCTGGAAGAAAGGACTGCTACACAGAGAGCCCAAGAAGAAAGTGAACATAAAGGCCACTTGGGTGCTCCTTCTGGATGCTCCTCCTGGGTGCTCCTCCTCAGTCTGTTTCCAGTAGATCAGCCCCTACTGTCCAATCCAGAGCTCTGCAGTTCATCTTCAGACTTAAGCATAAAAATGGATAGATCTTACTGAATTCGGGGGACTGTAAATCTGAAGAACCTTATTTATGACAGAGAACTATCTCTTTTTCTCTTATAGTGCAATTGTGACGTTTTCATATCCCTAAGGGCTTCTATAAGTTCCTATCTCCCAACTTTCTCATTTATTGAAGGATAAGTTAAACATAACCCTAAGTAACACATATCCCTAAGTATCTGCCCTGCATCAACCTTCAGGGACAAAGTCAAGTCCCCTTGAATGGAAGAAAAAAAACAGCAATGCTGACAACCACGTGTGGAAGCTTAACACTCTATTTATCCATAAGGAAATAAAGTAAGAAAGGGACGAGAATGGCCCTGTGGGGGAGGGGAAGACAAGCAGAGACCAAAGGACCACTGAAGAGCTCTGGTCACCCAGCATAGGCAGAAGACCAGGCTGGGGACCACACTCCCGCTTTGGATGCTCAGCCCCAGCAATAGCCCCAGCATAGCATAGGGGCTAAGCATCAAGTGGGAACACCTCCACAGCAGCACCCGCATGCAATCAAAGCTGCACAGGGAGAGAATGGAGAACTAAGACGAAGTCAGCCACAGAGGAGGAAAACAATCATATCACACAGGTCAGAAAACAAATACCGTAAGAACAAGCAGATAGGAAAGTTAAAGGGAACCGGGCTGTTTTAAAGGGATCCTAAAATGTTTGGATCTGTAACTATTCCAAATGATGCTTAAAACCCACAGGACTGGTGAAGGTAGAGCTGGAACTTGACCCCAGAACTGTCTTCAAAAATCTTCACCCAATGAGAAAGTGAGAGATAGGGACTTCATTCGAGAGAGCACAGGTAGCACACGCCGAAGAAAAGATGCCTTGAAAGGAAGATGGAGCTGTAGCAGTTGGAGATCCAGCCACAGTGGTCTTGGGGAGTGCCAATGTCAATGTGTCAAAGACCAAAAGCTGCAAAGAAGTCCTGGGGCTTAAAGAGGAACCATAGAGTCTTGAATGAGGCCTCAGCACCTCCCACAGAGCTCTGCAAAGGATGGGGCCCGGACCACAGAAGTCTCCGGAGATCCAACTCCCAACCTTCTTCAGCTTGTCTCCCCTTAAGTCATCTCTGAACCCGCTGTTCCTCTTTCCCTGCCGTCGGCATCTCCAGTGGTACGGAAGAGCTCCGATCTCCAACCAATGCACCAGCTGCCCCCGTGCTGACCTGTGGCAATCAACTCCCTTGAATACAGCAGAAGAGGCCCATAGACAAATGAGAGAGCCATGGCCCCTTTCGCCCAGCTGGGGGTAACGTTGCTTCCTGACAACCCTGACTGGCTAAGTTCAGGTCACTTTCACCAGTGGGTGCAACAATGTTTGAGAAGAAGTTATTTCTTGTCCACATTCCCGCTGTAAATCACAGTAGTTGACAAACCATCGTGGTAAAAAGAGGAACATCTCAGAGGGAGGCCGTGGTGTGGGTGATAAGCTTTTAGTATGAAAAGGGAAGAGACCTTGAAGACATTCTTCAAAAAGTGTTAAAAGGCACTCAATCAATCAACGCCAGCTGGATGAAGGCTGGTATTAGAAATCTAAAGAAATTAAATTTTTTAAATTGCACTGCATCTGGCCTCAAAGTGAAAAGGGTCAGACAACTTCAAAGATGTCCCATGAAAGGCAGCTATTCATTACGGAAAAATCTCTTGCTTATGTAGCTGACAGAGGAATCTTTCACTTAATGCCCCAGAATAAAAGACCTCAAAAATCCCTCTTCCCCTTCATTAGAAACTGGCAATGACTACTAACGAGCTTAAAACCCCCACATGCCCTAATTTTATTGGGGGGGGGTTCTCGTTTGGTTTGTTTTTTCATCAGTTTATTTTGTGTTCATCAGTGGTTTTTTTTTGTTTTGTTTTGTTTTGTTTTTTTTTTGTTGTTCATCAGTGTTTTGCCTGCATGTGTGTGCCTAGTGCCTGTGGAGACCAGAAGAGGGTGTTGTACCTCCCCGAACTGGAGTTAGAAATGCTTTGTGAACTACCATGTTGGTGACTAGGTGAAAATGGACTTCTGGAAGAGTAGCTAGTCATCTTAACCATTGAGCCATCTCTCCAGTCCTGGGGACTAGAGTTCTGAATGCCTAAGTCGTGTTTTGGGGGTTTTGTTTCTTTCTTCTTTTGGATTTTATTTGAGACAGGGTCTCTCTATGCAATCCTGGCTATCCTAGAGTTTGCTATGTGAATCAGGATGGACTTGAACTCATTCAAGGTATGTGCCACCACACTCAACCTGATAGTTTGGGTTTTTTTCCTGATCTCTCCCAAAGTGTTTCTAATATGCAGCCAGCAACACTTAACACATGTGTTAGGCTCTGTTCTTAGTGTGTTGCATGTATGGAGTCATTTCTATTCTATTCTTGGCCACTGGTGCTAAAATTTGTCCTCTGGATGTTGTTCACATCTCCGGCTTCTTTCTAAGGTTCCAACCACAAACCAAAGTACAAATCCATCCCAGGTTCACCCTGGGGGAACCAATGAGAATACTGGGGTGGCCAATGAGTACAGGTGACCAGTAAGGAGACACACAGAGATAGTCTTCACCCTGCGTGGATGCTGGCTTCCTCTGGGCCACTCCAATGGAACCCCCTTCTCTGAGTTGTCCCTAACCCATATATCCTAGCCCCTCTTCCAGGCCACAAAAAGAGGCCACGGACAGACAGAATATCATACAAATGGCTGGGAGGGGTGGCTGACTACTCACTCAGGTGACTTTCCAATGACCCTCCTCTCCCAGTCTTTCTTAGAATCTAGGAGGAAATGCCAACAGCTGGCCCATGTGACTCTGTTTTAAGTATAGGCCCAGCTGTTCTCGCTCATAAGGGTGATGGTAGCTTGAAGGATAGGGCAGTCTTTTAGAACGTCCATAAACATTTGGTCATAGAAAGCAGTCTGGGGCTGGGCAGATGGCTCAGTGTTTTAAGAGCAATGGCTTAAGAGGATCCAGGTTCAATTCCCAACAACCATGACTGTCTCTGACCCCAGTCCTAGGTGATCCAACACCCTCTTCTGGCCTCCAAAGACTCATGGTACACAGACACATATGCAGGTAAAACACCCATACAGGTAATTTTTGGAAAGCAGTTTTTACCAGGAGGCGGTGATGCACACCTTTAATCCACAGAACTCAGAAGTTGGGAGTCAGGAGGATTTCTGTGAGTTTAAGGCCAGCCTAGTCTACAGAATTAGTTGCAGGACAGCCAGAGATACACAGAGAAATTCTGTCTTGAAAAACAAACAAACACAAAATGATAATAAAAATAAGAACATAAAAGAGCAGTTTTAAGGGGGACTACCACCAGAGCCACAGAGGTCACACAGACATAGATGCTAGATGACTGTATTTCCTAACTGACCCCAACAGCTCCCAAATGGGGGGTACCCAAGCTCCAGAAAACTGAAAGCCAAAGAAAGCCAAGTCATGTCAAGACACAAAGGTCAAACATAATAAGGTGTCTTGGTTTTATTTAATGCCAAGAAATCCATTAGCAAATTATTTAACAAATCCAGTCTCTAAGTTCAATGAGAAAGGTATGTGTCAGCCACAATGGGAATTTCTAACTTTGGGGTATCATAGGCCATTTCAGCACTCCAGACTCTCTACTGGAATAATGATCTTGAATGTTTACGTAGAAAATATGATTGCAAAGAAAATTAATTATATTGAAACATAATTTCCAAAATTATTTAAAAAGCAACAGGAGCACTAATATGTCCTTAACACTTAAATAATTTGAGTAGGAAGCCTTATAAATCTGGCAGTTTTTAAGGCAATGATGATTAAAAATAATACTCTGCATCTGGCAACATTGTACAAAGTCCGCATTAAAACCTTAGAAATTGTTGCTGGCTTTCATGACTGAAGCAAAGATGAGGGATAGAGAAATAACGTCCATTGCTCCAGCCACTTAGATACAGTTTATCCAATGGCTCCAAAGCTTACAGACCCAAAAGAGCTTTGCTAGCAGCTCAGGTACTTACAATTAAGCAAAAGATAACTTAGTAATTACAGAGTAATCTGCCAGGGCACACGCTCACATGATTGGCCGCTTCTCATCGTCACCTCTGCTAGGCTAGCATCAGAACACTAGTTTTCCAGTAGTACAAAAGTTCTTGATATCAAAAGGTCCATCCGTGGCAAATCACTGATCGGACCACACTCACCCAGCCTGGACTGCAGGAGGGAACCTGCTATTTGCGTAGCAAGACAACACGCAAACCTGTAAACACAAGTTCATGTGTGGGCCAAATGTTCTTCAAGCGCACTGTTGGCTTTACTGTTTTCTATGTGCTTACTGTTTGCAGGAGGGGAGTGGGAGGGAGGGGCAGGTATCTCTCTACAGAGCTTGAACTCTGAGTAGACCAGACTGACCTTGAATTTGCAGCAATACACCTGCCTCAGCCTTCTGAGCACAGGGAGTGCACCCCCACACTGAGAGTCTCACTGTTTTCTAACAGCGCATTTAGTCTGGTAACCACCATCTTTCAGCTAACTGCATTGGGCTTCCCAGGAAGGGTTACCCAAGGCCTGCCTCTCCTGCCCACCACTGCGGAGCATACAGTTGGGCCGCTCCCCAGCTTCACACCCTAAATCAGGAGATCCCCGAAGAAAGATAACTATGACTCAAAGTCTAAAATTCACGGACTCACACTGGGCAGCGCCAAGTTCTCATGCTCTCTGGTAACTGAGACGGCTTTTGTTCGAGAGACTTGAACTACAGCAACAGCTGCTGCTGGCGCACGGTGCTTTTCGAAGATTAATAATATTACCTAAGTCTGGGTCCCAGTGTCAGCTGCAGCAGCAACCAGCCGCGCTTTCCAGAAAAGATGCAAGCCCTGGACTATGCTTAAAACACTGGGTGGTGGCTCCGAAATAACTGGGCACTCGGACCCCATTCAACAGTACAAACCACCCCAACTAAATCTGAATCAAAGAGAAAATTTCTCTGTGTGTGGAGACAGCAAACATTATTTTTAGGAGTCCTATAAAAATCTTAATCAAGCTTATGTATCTGGGGCCTAGGAGTGTAGCTCAGTTGATAAAGTGCTTGCAGAACACCCACAGAGACCCAGCACTGGACAAACACAGTGGATGGCACAAGCCTGATCCCAGCACTAGGGACACCAGTGACAATAAATCAGAAATTTGCGGTTATACTTGGCTACATAGGGAGTTTGAGCCCAGCCTGGACTACATGAGACTGTACCTCAAAAACATACAAGTAAGAAAAACAAACCGATGTAGTTCAAGTTTTAAATCTAAAGCTATGTGCCCTTCCCCAGTCCACATATATATGTTTTGGTTTGTTTTGTTTGGGTTGTTTTTTTTTTTTTTTTTTGGTTTGTTTTTTTGTTTTGGGGGTTTTGTTTTGTTTTGTTGTTTTTCCTCAAAACTCAGTTAAAGATTCAACTGAAGCCCTTAGTAAGCCTGCACTGAGACTGACCACTGACTCTGTCACCACGTCTCTGAACATATGAGGTGTGCCTTGTACTGAGCACTGTGTGAATACACACTTGCACATATACAGAGAGAGAGAAAGAGACAGAGACAGACAGACATCACATCACATTGGATGGGTATGGAGACTGGAATATCCAGAAACCAATTTCCACAATTAGTGCGTTCTCTACACATTTGTCATGTGGAACAAAGAAGCTTCCTAAGTATCAGTGTGTGGTCCACATGCCTTCCTTTAAGGAAAGAGCCCCCGTTAGCGTCCAGTGGAAAAAACAGGGCACATGTTTCTGAGCGACTCTGAATTAGGGACCACCAATCCGAGGTTCTTCTACTTAAAATGAAGATGCTACACAGATGTACTTGGTTTTCAGTCTCAATGGAACATCCCCCTGGTACAGCAAAATATGTCTGCCCCAAAGCTGGGATAGAGAATAATCTGTTAAGTAGCCAAATCTTGGTGGAGTGAAACCAAATCCTTTTGGCCTGCTCCTAAACCTCACGAGCTCATATTTCTAGGTTCTGATCATTCTTCGGAAAGCATCGAACCGCATTCATCTCCCGTTTAGAGTCCTAACAGACCCTGCTGTGACTGTCTCTTCACAGGTACCGTAGTAAAGCCGATAGGACTTGATGCCACAGGCCCAGCCACGGCTTTGGAAACGGCCGCCATAGAAACACCCACACACACAGCATCTTCAGTTCGCACCATAAGCCAAAGCTGGAGGGACAGAGCCTCTCCAGACAAGCAGGGAAGCGGAGACAGAACCTACACCAGGTCACATCTTTGCTCTACCCCCTCATCTCTTCTGTCCTGGGGATAGGTCACCTCTGAGACCGACCTCTGCCTCGCACATGGCCTTAGAGCAAAAGATAAAAGGCATACATGCACATCGAGGCCCTAGTAATATGCAGGGAGGTTGAAGATAGCATCAGTGCAAGACCGCAGAGCTGCTCCTATAACCGGGGTCAGTGTAAACCTACATCACAGGACCTCTGCACTCATTACCTGCATAAGTCAACGAAACGCCACAACCCCAGACAGCCCCAACAGCTTAAGCTCTTGCAGTTCTCCTGTGTCCCCTGAGTGAAGCCACCGCTGCCTCTGTATAGACAGCTCACAGATCTACTTCTCCATTGTTCTGCCAGCACTACAACCACACTCCACGGCCAACCGACTGGCACCAACCCTGGGAATGTCAACCCAGCATCATGCCCACCTCTCACCCAACACCTCCAGATTCACTCCCTGGAATTCCGATTCCCGTTCAGAGTTCCCGTTGTTTTTATCCATCAGACTCCAAGTTCCCCATGTCTTCAAGGCCTCCTCGCCTGTCTCCTAAACAGTCAGGACAAGTGCTCCTCAGCTCTAGTTCCTCCTGGCTCATCCCACCTCCCTCTAAAGTTCCCCACCCCTGGCCCCTCAAAGCCTCTGGGCTGAGTCTTCTAGCTTTAAGCTAATGAGTGCGTCAGAATCACCTGGAGGTAAAGCCAGGCCAGACGCTGGGATCCAGCCCTGGACCGTCTGTTTCCGCCGTCTGGGGTGCAGCTGAGTTTCCAACTCTAATGATCCCAAGCTGACCAGGATGCTGAGCTCTTCCCGGTCCTCTGAGGACCACTGATGTAGACACGCCTCCCTCCCATCACTGTCACTGAAATTCCCGGATCATTTCATCGCAGAGCAGTGCAGCCCTTATTAAATCTGGAATCCTAACTTTCTAATAACCAAGTTGTCTTTCACCAAGGGTCTACAGAGAACATCAGGCACACGCTCTGTCAAAACACCAGCCGAATATACAGCATTGCGGCCAGATTTATAGGACAATTTCTGAAAGGCGCAGACTTTAAAAAGCTAATTTCGAAATCTCACAGTAACAAGCTGGGGCCCTCTTCTTGGTCAACTGTTTTTACCAAAATGTATGGGGTTGGGGGTGAGAGTGAGAGGATAAAAAAAAGATATGTCCTCAGAATAATGGGGTCGGGAGAAAGCTAATAGCAAACAGAATAGGATTCACTTTGGTGCATCCCAAACGGAAGAAAACTTGAGTGGGTTTGGCTTGAATGTGCCTGCCCATACCTGCCTAACCTGAGTCTGTAGTTCATACCTTATTCTGTTCTAAGAACAGTTTCCTAAGCACTACTAACAGAAACCAGCTCTGTGGATACTATCGTAATTTATTAAGGTCTTTCGTGTAAGTCTTTCCTGCCTACACATGACTGATGGAATCATTATGAATGCCAAAAAAAAAAAAAAAATCTGGGAGGGTTCCTATCTTCACACACTGCCATTTATAGAGAAGAGCTGACCAACTACCACCTCCCACAAACTGCCCCTGTCTCTCAAGCCATTTAATTCTCAGAGAACCCTGGAAGGGAGGAAAGCCTGGTCCCACCATCCTTTTCCCACGCTGCTCGTTACTGCACAGCTCTGAGAAGCCCAGGGTTGGAATCCAGGAGGCCATAAGCAACGCAGACCACAGTTTTTCCCAAAGTCACACCTTTATCGGTTCTGAGCTGCTCTAACAGAATACCCAGACAGTAACTTACAACTGGAACAAGCGTATTGAGTTCAGAGTTCAAGAAGCCAGAAGACCCCAGTTGTATAGCATCATCCAAGGAGACGGAGCAGAAGAACAAGCTAACAAGAGTCCGACTTATAACACATCCTTGTGGAACAGAGCCTGTTTCTAAGAACTTTGCTGAACTGCTTTTTACAATGTAGTTATTAAATGATTAAACTTCCTATTGCCTGTCCATGCTGTTACATGGGGGGCCAAGTTTCAGTACCAGTTGGGGAGAGGGCAAACCACATCCAAGCCATACCAACTTTGGAAGAAAGAAGATATATCTTGGCATATGAAAACATGAGAATGACCTAGCTGCTAACTCAAACTCATTTTACCTGACAGAAGTCTAAAACACTGGTGTTATGGGAACAAAGCTAGCCAGTGTGGGTGGACGCCAAAGGATGCCTTGGAGTTTGATAAAGGTGGCCAATAGATTTGAATCCCAACTCCAATACACTGTAAGGGGCCTGTAACCCTGTGCCTATCCTCTCTGAACCTAAATCCCTCGTATAATATGTAATCCCAAAATGTCATGAGATAAAAGAGTACTATTTGACAAGTTAACTAGGTTAACTGTTGCATATGTCCGGTAGGAAATATGACAAGAAATGTTCTCACCTGGCTCTATAATACTTTCTTCAGATCTGCCGACATGTCCCAAAGCCTAGAGCAGTTAAGTGTTGTCGAATGACTTTAAACTCCTTTTCAGATGGGTGTGGTAGCACACTTGTTATCTCAGTACATGGGAGGCTAAAGCAGGAAGCTTGCTGTGAGTCTGGGGCCTGCTGGAGTTACAGAATGACCGTGAGGACAGACAGATCAAGGCTCTGACCTCCCAAAAGAGCTTCCCAAAATGCATCAATAAAACCATTTTCTTGTTTAATTTATATTATTAAAATATTAGATTTAAAGTGACAGGGCCTAATTACTAGCCAAACCAAGAGGCTTGCTAAGGAGGAGGAGGAGGAGGAGGAGGAGGAGGAGGAGTCACAGATTTCTGGCTTTAGAGACAAAGTCACTGTAGAACCAACCACCAAAATGGAAAAGCTGACAGAAGCACTGGGATTAAAGATCGGGAGTGGGACAGGAAGCAAGAGATAATTAGGGAGGAAATGAGCTCAGGTCAGATGTCCTGAGGTAAAAGTCCCTATGAGTCATGCCTTGGAGAAGGGTCCAAGAGGCTGATATGAGGATGATCTCGGAGAGACATGGTTGGGGGGAGGGGTCTTGTAGGTTGCTGCAAGTCCGGAAGGGTTAGCATTCCCCAAAAGGGCTGAGCAGTAAAAAGGGAACCCAGCAAAGATGAACCTGACCCAGGGATCATGAGCACAGATGGGCCGACAGAGGAGGAAGGACAGCCATGAACGTGCAGAGGAACACACCTCCAACAAGAGATGGTCGTGGTCACAACGGAGAAGTCCTGTCAAGGGCTACAAAGTGACCAGAGGTCTCCCATCAGGGGCCATGTGTGACCTCAACAAGATTAGCTTCTGTTGAGGCAACAAGAACCAGACGACAGGCTAGCTGCAAGGTCCGGCCTAAGCCATGATATCCTCTAACTTCAAAACTCAAGCTCACCAGTCCCCAAAACCCAAAAAAAATTAATAAAGCCTCAAACATTAGTGGGTTGCAAAGTCTTCTTTCAGATAAAGGGGATTTGCAAAAGAGGGACATCGTTAAAAGACATAAAATAGGGCCACGGAGCTGTGGACAGGAAAAGGTACCTCCCACCAGCCCTGACAACTAGGCTTTCATCCCCGTGACCCACGTGGAAGGAGAGAACCAACTCTCACAAGCTGTGCTCTGATCTCCACAGGTGTGAGTATACCCATGTATGCACAATGCGCGTGCACGCCCACACGCCCACACACACACACACACGCACACGCACACGCACACGCTCACGCACATACACGAGCTCATCCCAGAGGAAAACACTCAGCTAATTCTGCACGCGGCACACCAAACCTGAGCAGGAAAAATTGATAACTCTCTACATACACTCCCAGCCCAGTATGCCTCAATCACTATTTCAGTATGACCCTGGGGAAAGTGTCCAGCGTGAGACTCCATTTCAACATGCAAATCTCTGGAAGGCAACACCAGCAGATCCCCACCCGGATTCTGAAACAAGCCGAACTTTTGCTGAATTTAGCAAATTACTCTTCAGTGTTGTTTTTCCTCACTCTGTGTGCAGCTAAAGTTGCAGAACACGTTGTTGCCATGCGGTTTTAGGTTAAGATCGTGACGCAATTCAGGCATATGTACCATGTGTGGCAGAAGGGAATGTTGGCTTGGCAGTGTAAAGTGGTTAAACTAGTTAGTGAGGTTCAAAATAATACCCTCAAACACACTTAGAGTGAGAAGGCATTTTCCTGTCTTCAAGTGAACACTCATGAGTATTTTTCAAAAAGTTAAGCGTCTCAAATGTTAATGTCGCAAAGGGAGGGTTGGGCTACTTGAAAATTCCGAGATGTGTTACCATAACAACAGCTCATGCTCTCTGAAGATGCCCCTGAATCTAAGCAGGTGCTGAGATGTTCTGGCTCCTAACCTGACATGTGAGTCTCATCGAGGGCAAGCATACATCACCTTTTGTCAGGCTTTAAAGAACAAAAATGTTAGCAGGGTCTCACCCTAGCCCAAATCCTAACTCAGCAGCACAGCTGGGCTGCATCCCAGACTTCTCATGTTTAACCTTCACTGAAGACTAATAGCATGCAGTTCCTACCACACTCCTGCTGGGAAGATCTACCTTTTGGCAAGACTCTCCAAATCGGGGCAGCAGTGCAGCCACTGTTCGTGATGGATAAGCAGGGTGTGATGGAAAGGTGAGTGCAGAAAATGAATCCCCACTGCAAGCTCCACGGAGAAGGTGGCAGAGTGCACATCACAGGGACACATGAACAGCTTCTGGAACCTTGATCCTCAGCCCCTCTGGACAAGTATCACCAATACCCAGAGAGAGAAATCTAGGCCAGTCTTTGACGTCCCTAACCCACCACCTCCGGTGAACACTCTGTGGATAGCCGTCCGTGTCTGTGAGGGCATCTGAGCCTAACTGGCAATGCTCCAAGGCGTACTCAACCAACATCAGCCGAGGGACCCATCCCCAGTCACCATTTGCTCCTTGAGAGAAAAGAAGGGTTGCTCCAAGCCTTCTGCATGCTTTGTAATGGAGATAAGGAACACAAGTAGAAAGGCAAGAATAGCTGGTGAAAGGGAGCCAAACTTAAGACCTAGGTTCAATCCCAGAATCCACATAACGGAAGAAAAATAACTCCTGGTCTGTGTGGGGTGGTGGACCGTGAGAGGAAGCCTGGTAAGGTCGAGCCGAAGGCTTGAAGCCCCAAAGAACCTGAGGATTCGTTAGGAGCTTCGCCTGCTCCCAGCACCAGCACCCCCCACCCCCACCCCACTCCCCCACCTCCCCACCCCCCCACCCCGGTCAACGCAGCCATAGCCCCCATAGATTTGTGGCCATCAGTCAAGTAAGGACAATGCTCCTCCACATGTAGATGAAGGATTCCTAACATCTCAGACCAAAACAATAGGAAAAGAGACTTAAGCACAGTCAAGTAGGCTCAAAAACAGAGTTCTCCATGCTCTACCTCTAGGTAGAGGCCTGGAAGTCTTAGCCAACAAGCTTCCCTTCCTAGAGTTCCTCCCTGCAAAAGTCTTTTAATCTCAGGCCCACCCTGAGAAGTGGGGTATGGTTTTACGAATCCACTTTCCACTATGACAATAAACTGTTTGCAACCACAGACTATGACTTTTCATGGAGATCCACCATGGGGAGCCATGGAGAAGGACTTCGCCTATAGAGGTGCAACCTAACTCCTATAGAAGGCCTCTACGCGCTCTCAGCCACAACCGCCACCAAGTCTGCCACCATCAAGCCAAGGACCAGCCCTTCCTTTTTCTCATGTAGCTCAGGCCACATCAACTTATTTTTTAAGATACAGGCTTACTGTGTAGCCCTGGCTGTCCTGGCCTTTAACTCCGTGATCCGACAGCCTATGCCTCCTGAGCACTGGGATTAAAGGCATTTGCTATCATATCTTTTTTTCCCCCAGATTTCAGAACAAACCCAAAGCTTTGTATATGCTAGACAAGGAGTCTACACACTGAGCCACATCCCCAGCCATGAAATAGGCATCTGTTTCCCAATTTACAATAAGACTACAGTACAGGAAAACCACGGGTATAAATCCCCCAAGTTCCTAAAACCACCTAGAAAACTCTCCATGAGACCCCGGCGGAGTAAGCAGATACACAAGAAGCGAACACGGTAGTCTGAAGAATGGGCAGGGGCCTTGCCGCTCCAACTGACATGACCCAAAAAGCCAGCCTATGAGGAGTGTTTGCTGTAAACATCCCTTTATTTGTCACCTGGGAGCAGCTGGAAATTAAACCTGACAGTTTTCTTGGGGACCCAGGGGCAGGAGAATGACAGTAGAAAAAGAGACAGTCGATCTACGTTTATTAAAAATCTGAAGCCAGACACAGTAGTGTGTGCCTGTAGTTCCTGTCACTCTGGAAGCTGAGGCTAAAGGGGTCACTGGAGCCCAGGATTCTAAGGCAATGACAAAAGGAGACACTTTCTTAAAAATATATAACTAGGGCCTGGGGATGTAACTCAGTAGAGTGCTTGCCTAGCATGTGCAAAGTCCTAAGTTTGCTCTCCAACACCACACACGGGGTACAGCGATACATGCTTAGAATCTCAGCATCCCAGAACAATCAGGAATACTCGGTCACCCTGGGATATGAGAAGCCTAGCCTATAAACAAATAATCTGAGACATTTTAATCAATTATATTCTGTGTGTACAAAATGGAAGCCAATACATTAATCAACATATATTACATATTTTCAGAAGAAAAGTACTATACTAGATATATATACTAATAAAAAAAAACCCTCTGAAATAAGCATAAATCAATTAAATTAGAAAATGTTAAAATAAAGTACTAAAGTTTCTACACTGTAAGTGTGAATGCTTTAATTGTAAGGCACCAGCAAGCCTACGTCAGCACACTTACCCTGTGAGACGAGCAACGCGCACGCCCTGGAAGCAGCCCTGGGATTGCTGAGAACCCCAGAGCAGTAGAGACAGAGAGGAAAAGACAAGGGTGCTTGCACTGGAAAGAGCAGTGCGGCTCAGAACTTCCTTCCCAGCTCCACTCTGGCCTAGCCTCAAGGCCCTGCAGCAAGTACCAACCAGCAAGGCTGGAAACCGCAGGCTCACCTCCACCACATGAGGTTTACAGCCCAGTCTGCTGTGAAGTGGTTTCAGGATTTAAGGCAACCTTGTGAATCTGAGTCCTTCTGACTTCTCCTCCGCACATGTCTTATCTCGGTCATAAACTCCAGCTTTCCTCAAGCCTGACCATTCCTGAGCTCATGGCTCAGGGCCTTAGCGCTCTTTCTTGCTTTTCCTCACTCTCAACAGCCTTTCTCCTACTCGGGGTTATTAGTCATCCTGCATGCCTGCCCCACCCCCACAATGCTTCCTCTGAACCAAAGACAACACCACACCACCACCACCACCCCCTGCCCTGATTAACACTGGTGCCATCCTGCCCGGATCACTGGTTACAGAGGGCTAGTGTGACCTGCCACCACCGGACTATTCCTTTTAAAAAGGCTAGTCAGACACAGCTAAAGGCACTTCCTCACTGGATTCTAGAGGGCTTCCAGGACTGACTCGGCCTATTTCCTTGTTGTTGTACCTGTCCAGGAAAAGTGAAATCCCTCAGGGTACTTTCCACACTCACAAACAATGACAACCAGGCCCAAGTCAACACTCTCAGGGCCATCCTGCTAGGCTTCCCGGCCAGGAAGGACAGGTCGTGTGTAGGTAGTCACAACTGGGCCAAACCAAATCACCTTGGCAGGCCACCGAGTACTAATAGGTCTGTGCATGTAGAGACTTTCCTCTTCCTTTAAATTGGTTTAATGAGGAGCTGGAAACCAGGCCCCGCCCCCATGCCCACCAGGACTTCAAAGATGAGAACCCAGCACAGGAGCGGTTCTCTGGGAGGAAGGTCCAGTCTCCTCCACCCACTTCAGAACCAACTGCGACCTCGCTAGTGCAAACACAAGGGGAATACACACACACACACACACACACACACACACACACACACACACACACCCAGGACCAGGTGATCACTCCCATACCAAATCTTTAAAGTTGCCTCAAAAAGGCCTCCACTCGTCATGCTCATGTTAGGCAAACGTCAGAGCTTGTGGGCACCCCAGCTGCTCCCACACCAGGCCTTATCCACTGCAGGACAGCACCACCTGGTGAACAGCGGCGGTTTGTATGGCCAGGTGTCCTGGTGTGAGTTCCTCCCGCATCCCCTGCTCTTTTAAGGGGATCAGCCCGGAGGGAGCATCTCCCAGCAGCTGCAGGCCCTTCCATCCATCCCTCTGCATAGCACACCTCCATTGAGAAGGCACACGCACTCCCCGTGTGTGCCCTCCACTACTGGCAGACAAACATCAAAGGATGCCCACTGGGTTCCACACCAGACAGATCGTGGGCCTGAGGCCGTCAGACTGGTGCACCCTCCCAATGAGACCTGCAGCAGGTTATGTACACAGCACACTTGTTCTCTGGCCTCTGCCCCACCAAGAGCAGCCGGCCTGTACCACTGTTTCCGGCAAGGCCAGGGAAAACATCCCTTCTGAATTTGAGAGGACAACAAAGGCAGCCGTAGAAATGACAGAGGCCAGAGGGGAAGGAGCTTCCTTAGCGGCTGACAGTCCCTACAGCTTGTTTTCGTGGCGATGCGATCACAGAGAGCAGGTTCTATGTCTGGTCCTACATGGGTCTTAAGGCTCTCTGCTATAATTATGGTAAGGAGGAGGAGAGGCCGAGGAGACCAGAGGAGCTCTGCGTGGTACTGGGGAAGTTATAACGATAGCGGACTGCCTAATGTACTCCAACAAAAGCTGGGCCTTGAGACTTCTACCCCCAAAACAAACCTTAGATTCGCCAAAAAAACATAGAGCTTTTCGCTAATCTGTTTCAAATCCTCACCATTCAAAAATCTTTTCAGTACATAGAACAGTATTTATACCCAATATAATCAAGTGTCATATAATATTTCTCTACAATATATAGTACGATAAAATGGATCAGTCCTGATAGGATTTTTAGGAACCCTGAAACTCAAGTCTAGGGAACCTGAGGGCCCTACCCACACTTCCCTAACATTTAATTTCCAGACCTAATTTCCAACTGACTTCCATTTTTGCTTGTTTTTGCTTTGGTTTTTCAGGCCGGCATCTCTATGCCTAGCCGGCCTGAAATGCACTGTGTAGACCATTGTACCTCTAGTAGCGACCCTCCCGCCTTTGTCCCTCAAAGGTTTGAATTACACCCACAACCCACCACACCCAGCTTTCCAACTAACTTCTTAGAAAACAGAAGGAGGCCTGAAGATGCCACTCAGCTGGAGGGTATCAAAGGGCATCACAGGTCCAAGGCCTGCCTGGAACACACACACACACACACACACACACACACACACACACACACACACGGTCCACCACACAACAACAAACATATTTACTTATTCTCTAAGTAAAAACTGGGAAATGGGTTGGGGCTAGAGCTTAATGGTAGTGCCTGCTTAGCATGTGTGAGGTCGTAGGTTCACATACGCCTTACTGCTGTTGAATAGAATTACTAGGGCTTATCTTTGCTCCCCACTATCTTTCAAAACTGAATACACTTCAAAGTTGTTTATCCAACAGAAGTAGTGATCCAAAATCCTACTTTTTCTTCCCAAGAAGTATCCTAAGCCCGGCCACCTCAGACCATAAAACAAGGTCTGTACTGTACATGTTCATGAACCAAATCATGTCATCACTGGGCCCTGGGACAGTCCAAGGGCTACGTGGGGGGTCTACAGCTCTGAATAACACTGACTAGAAGCCAGAGGTTCAACAACAGGACAGAGGCCACAGTTCATGAGGAGGTTCAAGTCACACTCAAGTGCAACCAAGGGGAACAGTACCCCAGACCTAAAACAAACCAAACAAGCCTGGGTTTATGTTGTACCCTGAGGGCTTGAATAATTGAGCTTAATAGAAACCAGGCTTGGCTAGCAGGGAGGGAGGGAGGAGGAGACCTTTGAGGGAATTCCTCTGGCTTTTGAAGCTGGATTGGCAAAGGACTCTTTTTTGGGGAGGTATTGCATTGCATTGCCCATACTGCTCTCAAACTCTTGGGCACAGATCCTCCTGCCTCTGCCTACTGTGTACCCAGGAAAACAGGCCTGTGTCACCAAGCCCAGCTACAAAGGGCATTAGTTTCCATTTCAAATCTTGCAAAACTTTCTTTTCTCTGAGACAGGCACCTTGCTAGCCCCACAAGGAGATGGCTTTCCATCCCCAACACCCATTCGAATTTCCTGGAGCGTTTTCATAATTCTGATGTTCAGAAGAATGAAGAGCTACAGGGTTAAACATTAGCATTTCGTCAGCCTGACCTACTGATTCTCCTAGGCAGCCAGGATCGAGAACCACTACCCTTGACCCATTGCCTGGGTGTTTACTTTGTCCTTTTGAGGGCGGGTTGGGGAAACTTACATCTCAGAGGAGATGAGAAGAGGAAAAGCAAACAGGCCTGAGGAAGAAGTGAGAAAGGCAGAGCGAATGGTAACTTCATCAGGTGATCACTAGAATAGTGCAAGCTGTGGCCCCAGGGAGACAAGACTAGAGACAGAAGGGGCCATTGCTTAAGTCCTGAATAAACTGTCCCTAAACCTGGTTGCTCTGGCAGGCAGGAGATAAAGGTGAGAAGCAGCAACTCAAAGCATCTGTAAGGAACACACCCACCCTAAGCCCTTGGGGGGTGAGGGGAAGAGCGATTATGCCTATGGCTGCCATGTGGGAAGGGATGGCCACCGGGCACTGCTAACTGCTGTCACTCTAAAGGGTTCCTTTAGCTCTCTACCTTCCCCCTGACCCTGTTCTACTTGGTTATCTCTTTCCTAATTTCCTTCTCCTGGGGTGGGAGACCTTTGCCTGAGTCATCATCTTCTGTTAGTGTTCCTCACTTGTATCCAGAGTGATGTGGCCATTCTCAGGCCCCACAGCCAATCCTCGGAGCTGGAACCCAGGAGTCTGCGTCTCCCTCACAAATCCTTCCATTCCCCTGAAGTGAGTTCTCCGGATGAGCGGTTCAGCCTCCCCCTAACACAGACGACTTCCCGGGGACGGTTTCATGGCCTGTTGCCTCTTCTCCTCCTGGATCTTCTGACATCCTCCCTGGGTCTCCAGTGCTGCTGCCCCTTTAAGGTCAAATGCCCCTTGGATCTCAGCCTCTCTATGCATCACACAACAGGCGCCCAGGATGCAAGGCTATTTCTAACTGCAGGTTTCAGGTCTGCTAATTCTACCTGCTAAAAACATAATGGTAAAGTCCATGCCATGGCTCAGAAAGTCCCATGGATTTCCAGAACACTGGACTATCAGAAAAGGCCTCTCCCTCAGGCCTGGGCTGCCCTCTATCCACGTCCTCACCATCCGATAAAATGTTCTTTTTTTTCCTTTTCATGATAAAATTGAATTGGGCACGGGTGAGAAAACACTGTTGGTGAGACAAGACTAGGGCAGCCTGACAGGCCACAAGCTGTAAACTCATCCAGAAGACAGCTAGGAACCTAGTAACACGTTTGGAGTTGTCACAACCAGGGACTAAGCTCACCGGAGTCCAGCAGAGAGGTCCCAACCTCCACCTCCTCCCACATCCAGCCTTCCAGCCAATTCACCTCCTTTGGGATACAACTCTCACAGGAGGGAGGATCTGGTTTCCCATGCCACTGGTAATTAAGAGGGTGGAGGGACTGTCAGATCAAGGCACAATGACAGCCCTGAGAAGTAAAGTCTGACAGAAGAAAATACACAGTTTAGCCTTTCAATTCCCCAAAGCACCCAGGGACATCAAAACAATACAAGACAAGACACACGAGGACCGGCTCAGAAAGATGACCCTGGGCAGCACGAAGATGACGAGGCCGAACTGTCTCTAAGACCCAAGTATTCTCTAACACACAATGGGGTCTGCAGCCAACCTCAATGTTCTGTCTCCTGGTAACCCCCAGGACCCCGGCAGCCCTTCTCGGAAGTCAGGGCGCACCACTCGGCACTGCCATTTGGATGTGGAACTTCCCCTGGCTCCCACCACAGCCGTCATGCCCTCACCTACCTTTTTGATGGTAAAAGCCCCTTCACCAGATTACGGGCTTCTCAGAGTACAGGGCTCCAGTGTGGGGTGGAAGCCACGCCCTTCCTCTCTGAATTACAGCTAAAGCCTGTGGGCTCAGTCAACTCAATCATCCAGAACTCCTGGGGAAGGCAGCATTTAAATGGGTGTGTTTTAAGACAGTCTTCCATACTCTGTAAAGGTTATCATTTCTCCTGCTTTGAGGTTAATAAAATGAGTTGACATAGTAGGGCTCTGCAATCAGTGAGGTAAGCAGTAACTACCTTGGGATGGAACCTGTATGAAACAGAGAACCAAGCAATAAATTCAGCACGGTGCATAAAGGCACTGGGGGGGGGGGGGGTTCCCTTGCTCAAAAATATTAGAACAGACCTACTTGATAGGCAACAGCATTCAAAACCACTGAGTTGTTTTAGGTTTAATGAAGAAATTACTGTAATAAGCTTAACCTGGTAGTTGTGTAAGATAAGGCTGCATACTTAGTTTGAGGATGTGGGAGTGGGTGCACTAAACAATTAAAGCTATTAACTAGCAAGGAGTTACAATGCACACTATAGTCCTGGGTCTTAGAAATCTGAGGCAGGAGGGTCATGAGCTCTGGCGTAGTCTAGCCTGGGCTACTAAGACCCAATCTCAAAATGGGAAATAAAATCCACATGTGCGTCTATATCCAAAAAACACCATCCTCGGTATTGTTTCAAACTTATTAAATACGATTCTTTCACTCAAACCCCAGTCATTTACAACCAATGCAGGCCCAAACGACTGCCCAAGGCACTAAGAACCTCTCAGCTGAGGTCCAGGCAGCCAGGATTTCCAGGCCTGGTCGGCTGTTTTCAGTGTCCACAGCCCTCTCTTCCCACAGCCAAGCCTCTTAACCCTTGGCCCCACCCCGTCCCTTCCTGGCTCAATCCAGTGGGAACTTCTGCACTAGAGATTTAAATAGCCCCTGGCCCAGTCACTCTAGTTAGCAACCCTGACCCTGTGTCCGCTTCCTCTCCTGCAGCGCACAGGCCTAGCCCACCCTCTACCTCCGTTCTGATAAGGAACCCGGGACTCTCCCCAGATAACCTGTTAAATCCCCTAGGGCTGAGATGCTACCTTGCTCTTGGGTTTTGTCTAAGACACTGGCAGTCACTCTGAATCCACATGGCCACAGCAGGTTAGGGGACACAGGGTGTGCCCTACCCACCCCCATGGGTAGAACCCTCAGGACCGTTCAGGCCATTCATCCTATTCCTCCCGAAGACCCTTGCCCTGCTCTTTTGGAACAAGGACTTCCTCCCAGCTGCAGACAGGCCTGCTGTCCCCACCCCTGGGCAGGGAGCTCCAGGCCCAAGGCTTGGCACTGATTAGGAAATGACTCATCGCAAAGCACCGAAGGGGCCTCTGGCTATGGTACAAGTAAGTCACAAGATCTGGATCTATCTATCCAATCAGAGGGAGGAGGAAGAGGAGGACAAAGAGGAGGAGGAAAGGGAAGAAGAGGAGGAAGAGAAGGAAAAAAGAAGGAGGAGGAGCGGAAAAATAAAATCCTAGCTGAGTGCTCACGCTGACCTGGGGTGAGCTGAAGCCACTGTACCCACAGCAGCCCGCTAGCTCTAAGGTAAAAAGCTGAAGTCAGAGACATAACAACGGCTGTGTGGGCAAAGAAGGCCAAAGGAGTCCCGTGGACAGTTCCAAAGCTAATAGTTACTGGCCACAGGTGGCTGAGGCAGCAGAATTCCTAAAAGTTTCAGGCCAGTCTAGGCTAGGGATTGACAACCTGTATCAAAACCAAAACCAAACAAGAGAGAAACAAAAAGGCAAAACTGTTCCTTAAATTACAGTATCAGACTTATATACAACCCGTACAGTGGCTAACACTATAACTACAGCATGGAGAGGGGGGTTGCTGAGGCCTGCCATAACTTTGAGGCTAAGCTTGAGTTACAGAGTGTGACCTTTGCTCCACCCATACTACCCCATCCCACCCCACCCCACCCCAAAAAAGGAAAAAAAAGAAAAAGGCTAAATGGACTATTCTTTCCTAGACAACAAAGTTGCCATGTTCAAAGCTAAATATATAATATATATTATATATATAATACATATTATATATTTATATATACACACACACACATATATATATAGTATATATATGTACTGCTTTTGACCTGTAGAAATACCTTTCCTCACTCTGTTTTATAACTCTGCTTTTGATCTCATTAAAAATCCAGAAAACCCACCCCATAATCAGCATCCAAACGCTGACACCATTGCATACACTAGCAAGATTTTATTGAAAGGACCCAGATGTAGCTGTCTCTTGTGAGACTATGCCGGGGCCTAGCAAACACAGAAGTGGATGCTCACAGTCAGCTAATGGATGGATCATAGGGCTCCCAATGGAGGAGCTAGAGAAAGTAGCCAAGGAGCTAAAGGGATCTGCAACCCTATAGGTGGAACAACATTATGAACTAACCAGTACCCCGGAGCTCTTGACTCTAGCTGCATATATATCAAAAGATGGCCTAGTCGGCCATCACTGGAAAGAGAGGCCCATTGGACTTGCAAACTTTATATGCCCCAGTACAGGGGAACACCAGGGCCAAAAAGGGGGAGTGGGTGGGCAGGGGAGTGGGGGTGGGTGGATATGGGGGACTTTTGGTATAGCATTGGAAATGTAAATGAGTTAAATACCTAATAAAAAATGGAAAAAAAAATCCAGAAAACCCAACCTTTCCATTTTTTTTCAGTCCTGGCATGAAAAGTATACAGTCATTTAAAATGTGAAAGTACACCAACACTTCCTCGTGACACGGGGAAGGGCTTCCTTTACTGTCAAGTTCTCTCCCAAATAATTCTCTAAGTTATTGGCCAAAAATAAGGCCCCCGGTTCAGCAAGACAAACGGCCAACCTGTGATAAACAGGGTGAATACATACAAGCTTTACAGAGACTAAGAGGCTGTTCTCTGGGCAGAAGAGAACCCACTACCACCACCACGAGCCATGAGTAAGGCACAATGAAGCTACTTCAAACCTAACAGGGTGACAGAGGGACAGGAGGGGGGAGGAAAGTGGGATGGAGAGAGAACTGAAATCAGGACGGCAAAGCAGTGTCTGCATGCAGCATTCACAATAAGCATGGTAGAGAAGCAAACTAAGAACCCATAATGACAAAGAATACATTCGTGTGTCTATACAATGAAGTACTATTCATCCTTAAAAAGGAAGGAAATTCTGGGCTAGGGATCGTAGTTCAGTTGGCAGAATGCTGGCCTGCACGTGTGTAGGAGGCCCTAGGCTCCATCTCCAGTCACACACACAGTAGGTGTGATATGACCTCTAACGCCAGTACCTGGGAGGTGAGAGCACAAGGCCAGTTTGGGCTGAATAAGACCCCGATATATCTAAGAGTGTGTGGAGGAGGGACATGGAGAAAACTCTTCATACAGGATGCATCATGACCAAACCCTGAGTACGCACTGCTAAATGCAAAACACCAGTTACAGGAGAGCCAAGTGCTAGTGTTATGTGTAACAGTACAGCTCCACTTAAGCTCAAGAGAAAAGAGCTCCTGTTACATTTGTTTGTTTGTTTGTTTTAGCTTTACAGTGAGTTTTTGTTTTTACGGTTTTGTTGTGTTGTTTGCCTGTTTGTTTAATTGTTTTGCCATAAGTAAGAAAGAAGAAAGAAAAGAAATAGGCTTGGGAATTCAGATCTAGCTATCCAAAACATAACGGAATCAGGATCCTTAACGAGGGAGCTTCATGCCCAGCTTCTCCACGCCTTCAACAGCACCTAACTACAGGCAAAGCAGCAGAGATTCACACACAGCTGAAGGTAGAGTGTAGATAAAGGACACAGAGGACAGGTAGAGCATCAGGAAGGGCGACTGCGACCCAAGCATAGGTTCCGGCCCCCACTGCCCTTATTTCTGTGCTGTGATGAAACACTGAACAAAACCAGCTTAGGAAAGAACCCACTTACGTGGCTTACCGCTTACAGTCCGTCATCTGGGGAGGCCAAGGCTGGAACACCAGGCAAACTATAAAATACTTGTAAAGGGACTACAGTCACGGACAAACGTGCTACTAAAATAAAAGCCATTTTCTCAGGTAGGGTTTCCATTGCTGTGAAGAGAAACCATGACCAAGGCAATGCTTATAAAAGACAGCATTTAACTGGGGCTGGCTTCCAGGTTCTGAGGTTCAGTCCATTATCATCATGGCAGGCAGGAAGCATGGTACTGGAGGAGCTGAGAGTTCTTGCTACATCTCTACATCTCAGAGGCAAACAGAAGGCTATCTTGCAAGCAGCTAGGAGGAAGGTCTTAAAGCCCACCTCCACAGTGACACACTTCCGCCAATAAGACCACTCCTCCAACAGCCAAGCATATTCAAACCCCCACAGCTATATTCCTGAAAATCTGGTTTACAAACTAAATGAATCCTTTAGATGAGGTGTTATACTTTGAATCTGAAACGTCCCAGTGGCCTGTGCGTTAAAGCATTTGTCCTTAAGATGGTGCTGACAGAGGTGGTGGAACCTTTCCAAGGTGAGGCCATACTGGGAACTCTTTAGCATGCCCACGAGAACTGTGGAAGACCTTCCTGGCCATGAGGTAAGAATTCTTGCTTCTGCCATAGTGGGCTGCCTCATCACAAGCCGCCTTGCAACTCGTTGTCCTGGAACCTACAAAATGGTGAGCCAAATAAGCCATTGTTTCCTTCAAGGGGGTTATCCCAGGTATTTCATTACAGCAATGGAAACCAGGGCTAGGTAGCAAATGATAACTAGGGAGTCATTCTCATTCCACCATGCCCATAGCATAGGAATAGGAAGCTTTAGCCATTGGAAATGAATACCATTTATAAGTAAATGGTAAAAGATGTATAAGATTGGCAACAATGTGTAAGATTTGTTTTAAATTGCTGGGGTGGATAAGGAGGAAAGACATAGGCCAAAGGTTACAGAGTTGCAGTTATACAATATGAGTGAGTCTGGGGATCTGTGGTGGTTTGGATAGGTCTGGCCCCAATAGATTCACTCGTGTTTGAATGCTGAGGGAGGCTTGGCCTTGTCAGAGGAAATGTGTCACTATGGAGGCGGGTCTTTAAGGCCATAAATGCTGGAGCTATGCCTAGTGTAAAACATCCTGTCTCTTTCTGGGTGCCTGCAGACTAAGATGCACAGCTCGCAGCTCCTTCTCTAGCACCATGTCTGCCTGGGCGCTCATGCTTCCCACACGATGACAATGGACTGAAGCTCTGAAACTGTAAGCCAGCCCCAGTTAAATGTTGTCCTTTATAAGAGCTGCTACAGTCATGATGTCTCTTCACAGCAATAACACCCTAACTAAGACAGGACCTAAACAGCATGAAGACGAAGGCTTATAATAATATAATATATACTGGTAATTTTCAAAGGACCACCTCTTAGGTACTCTTATCGCAAGATCACAGCCTGAGAAATGCATTGCTAGGCAATTTCATAGCTGTGCAATCAGCAGGGTGTATTTAGAGAAACCTAGTCATATTATTCAACCATGAGATGTGTTAAATGCAAGGTATAGAAGGTTGCTACAGCCAGGACACAGCATACTGCATTACAGAAATTTCTTTATAAGTAGAACATTCTTTTTTTTTTGGGGGGGGGGGGGGGTTCGAGACAGGGTTTCTCTGTGTAGCCCTGGCTGTCCTGGAACTCACTTTGTAGACCAGGCTGGCCTCGAACTCAGAAATCCGCCTGCCTCTGCCTCCCAAGTGCTGAGATTAAAGGCATGCGCCACCATGCCTGGCACATTCTTTTTTTAATATTAAAGTTTCCTATAAAACAGTATGCTGCACATATGCAGAGTCCCCATGAGCTTTTATATTTCTACATCAACATCACCACAAGCATATGCGGTGCACTGTGCTACTTACCAGCTAGGATGAATCACTAAGCCAAAGGACTACTTTTTACCACCATTATAGTGTTACGGGACCACTGTAGAACATGCAATCAGCTATAAACCAAACATAGTCACAGAGAAAGTGACTGCAGATCAAGCTTCACAATGTTCACGACAAACAGGCAAGCAAAATAAATAAATAGATTACCCAAAACATGCATACAAAACTGCATATAAGCTCAGCAAAGCCGTTGATGCCTGGAGCTGACCAGTGACTGTTTACACAGACGGGGTTATATGCCTCATGATTTACGGATTTGTGGTTAACTCCTGGATTTTCAAACCTCTGGCTTAAGTTTGCCACCCCAATCCTAGCCACTTCACCAAACTTCACAGATCCTTGTACTGTACCTGGAATATTCTCATTCCTCCTGGACAGCTCCTGTTCACTCTCTGACAACCAAAGCTGTACTACCAAGCCTACACTACCAAGACGATCCGCTACAGAGAGCAGGCTTGCTTCGGTTTGCCATGCGCTCTCACCAAATCCCAGTCCCCTCACTCTGCAGCTCCCGTGACACTATCTTCTATTTGCACAGAAAGCCATCTGTCCTCCTAGACTGTGAACAAGGAAGGGAGCTTCGTTTGTTTTATTATCACATGCCCAGGATGTGGTGTCACCTGATAAATATTTGAAACACAAACAAGGCCTAGCTAGCCTGGAGTTATCACAAACACTAAGTGTCTTGCCAATGGATAAGGGGGCCTTTCAGGTTGTACCAAATCATCCCAAAGTGGTCCTGGGTGCTTCAATTTTTTTTCTATATATACAGTCGCTGACTTATGACTATATGATTTGGGAACAGTCCCACTACACGATGGTGTGAAATCGATACAAATTGAGAAGAAACCATAGTTGGAGTTCGATTTGGCCTCTTTCCCAGGCTCACAGCTTGTGTTCTCTCGAGGCTGGGCAGTGTTGAGACCCACAGTCCCCTGTCACATGCTGATGAGGCCAGCAAGCACTCCGAGGCACACAGTGTTGCCAGTGTTTGGGGGTACTGTGGTTTGTATTTTTGCGTCCCACTGTATCTACTAAAATACTCACCTGCGTGTCTACAGGAGACACTCGACATTTCATTACAAAACGGGCTTGTGTTAGATGATTCTCCTCACCAAGAGGTTACTGAGGTATTCTGAGGATGTTAAAGGCGGTGGGGAGCCAGCGTACCGGAGCTATATAATCCCAGTACAGGCAGCTCTTAGGAGGTTAGAGCAGGATAATGAAGATGCTAGCTGAAAAGCAACAGCACAGCAAAGGCAGACCAGGCTAAGCTACCTTGGTAGGTCGACTGTACTCAATGATCACAATTACAATATCTGTATGACATCACGGGCTTATCGGGCTATGATCCCGCCAAAAGCTGAGAGGCATAAGAAATTCTTCCGACCTTCCCAGCAATCTGTGAAGGGACACTGAGATAAGAAATTCTTCTCAAGTTCCTTCTACTTAAATTCCTTCTACTTTAAATTCAATTGTATTCTGCTAAATTTAAATTAATTGTCTTGGTCCACGGAGATGGCTCAGTGGGTAGAGGCACTTGCCATGCAAGCCTGGAAAACCCAGGTTACAAAAAACAAAACAAAACAAAACAAAACAAAAACAAAAAAACAAAACAAAGAATCCACGCTTACCATGGTTGTCCTCTGTCCTCAGTATGCATACCACAGCATGCACATCCAAACACGCAGTGTGCGCACACACACACACAGTAATAGTGACAATAATTTTCATCTAAAATGATCTTGTTTTAAATGTCTACATAAAGTTTGCAAATCAAGTTACCTTTCCATGATTTTAAAAGTATCTACAAAAGGTAGGTTGCTCTTGTCTTCAAGAAAATAATTTTTTTTTTTACATTTCCTTACTGTGTGTGCGTGTGCATGTGTGTGTGGGTTACACTGTGCATGGACGCCAGAGGACAGTGGGGGCGGGGGGGGGGGGGAGGTTACTCCTCTCCTTCCTCGACGTGGGCCCGGGGGATTCAGCTTAGGTTACCGGTTGGCAGAGACTACTATTACTCACTAAGCTATCCTCCCCATCCTCGCTCCCCCTACTTTTGTTTTTTTTGAGACAGGGCCCCGTAGCCCAGGCTGCCCTTAACTCAAAGTGTAGCTGATGTTGGCCGTATACTTCAGATTCTCCTGCCTCTAGCTCCCAAGAGATGCGATTAAAAGCAGGTGCTACCATAACCAGCTCTGGGAAGATAACTTCTTAAAAAGCCAAGTGATTATCTCTTGAATGGAAAAGATGCAAGCCTTGCCTTCTTCCTCACCATTGCTGAGCTTTGAACCCACTCACATCTACCAAAATGTAGGCCAAAATCCAGTTTCCGATGAATGTAGTGATTGCTACTCCGTTACTATGGGAACTGCTTGTTTTTAGGTTAGAAATTATCCTTATAGTCTCATTTTAAATATTACCTTAGAGTCCTATGTTAATGAGATGTGGGCTTGGATCTCTCTTTTTGGGGGGAGTAGGACCAGGTAGGTTGAGACAGGGTTTCTCTGTGTCACCTTGGTTGTCCTGGAACTCAGTCTGTAGACTAGGCTGGCCTTGAACTCAGAGATCTACCTGCTTCTATCTCCCAAGTCCTAGGATTGAAGGCGTGCGCCACCACCACCCGGCTGGACCTCTATTCTTACCCACAGTAAACGCCAAATCCAAAGCATTTCTCATAGGGGACAGTTCAGAGTCAAAGGCCACCTGAGTACTACACCGTATCTTAGCCAAAAGAGAGAGAAGCAAGTCACACGTCTACATGGTTTTAATGTGTGTCTCTCTTAAACTCACATGGTGGTGCAAAAACAGTATACACACAATATACACCCCAGGAGAGCACAAGCATCCCCTCTAGTCAGTAGTTTCATTTATCCTTTGTCAACTATGATCCAAAAGGATTAAATGGAAAATTCTAATTCATAGGCTTTTACATTAGAGAGAGAGAGAGAGAGAGAGAGAGAGAGAGAGAGAGAATGAGAGAGAGAGAGTGTGTGTGTGTGCATCAGGGTCCCTTATAGCCCAGGCTAGCCTCAAGTTCATTTCCTAAGGAAGGATGACCTTGAACTTCTAGTCCTCTTGTCTTAACTTCCAGACTGCTAGGGTTACAGATATGAGCCACCATGGCCACTTAAAATGGGACTGGAGATTTAGCCTAGAGTGGTGTGCATAAGGCCTGCATCGGCATTGAGTGGCACGATAAAACCATTTACTGTGCTTCCAGAGTGTGAATGACCCCTACCCAGCACATGCCCAAAACATATGCTGTCTACCTATTAGTCTACCCAGTGTATCCTCCAGACATATGCTGTCTGCCTGTTAGTCTTTTGGTAGTTGTCTGCATACTCAGAGCTGAGGTTACGCTGCTAGCCTATGCTTACTTGCTCTGCTTTATTGCTAGCCACTGTCAATCTCTCCTGTGCTTAACACGTTCATGTAACTGTTACTTTAGGTCTCGATGGGCAGGAGGAAAGCATAGCATATACGCAGGGTTCAACATTCTCCTGTGCTTCAGGCATGCTCAAGCCTCAGACAGTCCTGGGGGTCACGCATGAATAGGCTTCTCTTGAAAACAAGGATAAAGGAGGCTACTACCTTAAAAGGTGGGCCTGTGGCTCTGACATAGGGCCCTTATTAAAGAGGTGAAGGGGCACCACCCTAGTGCCCCCTTGCCTTTCCATTTCCCAACATCTGAAAATGCAGCAAGAAGCTGCCATCTTAAAACCAGAAAGCAGCCTGGCACAAGAGTTATAGATTAACTGATCCTCAGAATGGTACACAATAAACTCTTCAATTTTACTCTTAAAAATTACTCAGTCTTCTTTATTTTGTATAGTAACATGGATGGACCAAGATATAGCTCTTTAAAATATCTAGACATGACCTGAAGCTCTGAAGCTGTTGACATGAGAACATGTAATCACACCTGAACAAAGTCTATGTGGCTATACAGGCAATAGGGGTTCTGATGGCCAGACGACATCTGAATGACCTTGGACTGGTCTTTTAGATCAGTTGGTCCTGAACAGATTCACGTGCAAGGTTAATAAATTCAAGTACGCATCCCCAAAGCCTTCCCATTCTAGTATTCAATATAAATTCACAAAACCTCTTAACTGGTGGAGTCCACAATGAAAGAAAGGCATGTGAAACCCTTAGCATAGTGGTTGGCTTGCAGTAACCACGCCATGAAAACTAGCAGCTGGTAGTAAAATAAGGACAGTTCAGTTTAGATGTGTTACACACTGCATACATTTGAGTTTCTTTGGTGAGACAGGCTTTTTCGAGAAAAGCGCGAGGGGGGTGGGGGCACTTTAAAGTCCGTTTTTAATCAGCACTGTCTTCGAAAAAGCCCAAAATGAAACAATAAATTATGAAGCTCTACATGAAAGGATATGAGCCTCTCGAAACCGACGGCTTTGTTTTGTTTTAAATTAGACTTTCAGTGAACTCTTGGCAGCACTTGGGAAGAAACCATGATTGCCGTGAAGAATCATCATTCAACACATTTACTGGAAACTGCTATATCCAAGGTGCAGCTGCGGGAGCGAGGAGCAGTAGGACTCTCCCTGGGGGTGCAAACTGTCCCCAGGTTCTGGATAAGAAAAGGTTATCTGAAACTTCTGGAGCAAAAGCCTCAACCTAGTGGGCCCCAGATATGCTGTCTGGCGGCAAGCTTTGTTTTGTCTTTAGCTGAATTAGGCTGTCTGTGCCTAGCAATTAGGAGGTCAGAAGCAGGGAAGGGTTTCTAGCTTCTGTTGCAAATGTGCAAGGTTCAGCAGCACCAGGCCTGTTTCTCCTCTCCACAGCATGGAGGGTACGGCACCTACACAGCTCCCTCTACCCCTGGGACCAGGGCGGAGCTTGCAGCACCACAGGCTTTGGAGCTAAAGCCCCCACCTGTCACCTGCAAGCCAGGTCACTATCTGAAAGACATGATCATATCTCCAACTTCAGTGTCCCTTATGAAACACTGGAATATTCCTGACTGTATTGTCCTCACCCGGCTGGGGTGAGGGTAGGGATGTTATTACCTGCAAAGCTTGGAGCTGGGTCTGATAGGCAGTAACTGCTCCATAAATTTTAGATGCTACTTACTACCTTCTGGCCCTGAAGGCATGGGTTTCAAATTTCTGTCTCAAAACTTTAATATTCCACAGTGACCTGCCAAATTATTTTATGATTTAAAAAGCAATTGCCTATGATGAAAGCTGTACAGATATAACTTAGGGATAACTAGGGGCGCCAGACACGAAGGGACAAATGCTTGACTCTGCCATATGAGGTAGCTAGACTCAGCAAATCCACACAGCTTCAAAGTAGATAGAAGGCTAAGGGCACTGGGGGCAGGGCGGTGAGGAGCTATTGTTTAAAGGACAGAGACTTTGTCTTTAAGCTGGGGAGAAAATCCTAGAGACGGACTGTGGCGCTTATGAAAACACAATTCATTTCATGATATCAAAAAACCAACCTGGAAAGCATTAAAGCATGCACCTGTGTTGTATCTATTTTACCATAATGCTTTGGCTTCATTTCTTTATTTTCCTGTTGTTGTTTTCTAAGATAAGTTCCAGGCAGGCAGAACCACACCACACCACACCACACCACACCACACCACACCGAGAATTCATTTTGCTCTTTGATTTGCTTTTTTGTTTCTTTGGAGTTTTTTCTGTTTGTTTTGGTTTGAGACAGGGTCTTGCTGTGTAGCCTTCACTGGCCTGGAAATTGCTACATAGATTAGGTTATCCTCCAGTTCACAAAGATTTTCCTGCCTCTGCCTCTTGAGTGCTAGGATTAAAGGTGTGTCCCATCACACCTCATAATTAAAAAGAAAAAAAAAAGAATAACTCTGGACTCTATAATTTGATCTGCAGCAATTTGCTGACATTAAGGTATTACAATTCCTAAGACGCTCAAGTGAACTATAAATTTATGGTTTCAAAAACCACATGCCACATATCCCATAATAGTTTTGAGGGAAGCAGTACTAAGTACTTTAACAGCTGTGTCTCACAACAAAGTCTTTCCGTTGGATCCAAGTTGTCCCTGGGAAGGAGTCTGTAGCAAACGCTGTAGGAGGTGAGAAAGACCAACTTTCAATGCCTGTCTTGTCTCAGCATTTTCTCTCAACAAATACACAAAAAGGAGGGCTTGCTGCCAGGTACCGCATAACTGGGTGCTCTGAACGGTAGGATTCTGGGCAAGCCAGACATAAAGTTTCGATCCATGACTTTTCTATGATAATGTTCAAAAAGCAGTTATAAGCAAATACAAGAACAGTCACAAATCACCAAAATTAGGGTTTTCTGTTTTGCCTTACACAAGGTCTACTCAGGCTGGCTTAGAATTTCTGACTCTCCTGCCTCAGCCTCCCAAGCGCTGGGATTACAGGGGTATGCTACCATGCCCAAAGTCTTTAAATTTCTACATGCTACCCTTTCTAAAAAACAAACAAGCAAGTTAAATAAAAGCAAGTTTAAAATTACTTTGAAAACTAGAGTTTGCTCACACACATAAACCAGTTATAGCCTGTATATACAATAATATATATCCACAATTTTCCAACCTGAATCCACCACAAATCTGTTCTGGGGAGGTGGGGGTGGAGGATAGGCAGGACTTCACTTGTAGGTTTGGCTGTTCTGAAACTAGCTATGTAGACTAGGTTGGTCTTGAACTCACAGACATTGCCTGCCTTTGTCTCTCAAATGATGCTGAGAGTAAAGCATATACCACCATACCAGGCTCTGAAAGCATTCATCTTTCTCCTCCTCCCCTGTCCCCTCCCCCTTCCTCCCCCTCTCTCTTTCCAAGTTATTGTTTCTCTAGCTGTTCTGGAACTTGCTTTGTAGTCTGTCTTCCTTCTGCCTCCGGAGTACCTGGATTAAAGGGGTGCCCCAACATGCCTGGTGTGCCACATTTATTCCTTCACACTGACAAGGGAAATCACTGCCCATGACTTTAAAATCTCTGATCAGGCAGACTCCAAGGAAACACTTCTCTGCACACAGGAATTTCTTAAATAAATTAGTGCCTTTGCGGCATAAACGATTCCTTTAAATACTAGCAAAATCCAAATACTGTGGCACCTCGTCCATCTTCTAAATATAGCCCAGTGAATACCTACCTATCTATCTTGGTGAGGACCACATGGCACCCTTATTCCATGGCTGCCTAGTTTGAAGGCACCAAGATCTCAGGTAGCTGCAGATTTTATAGGAAAAATCTTGAAACAGTAATCATTTTCCCCTGTGAGGGCACAAAGCATAGATAGATAGATAGATAGATAGATAGATAGATAGATAGATAGATAGATAGATAGAATGAATAAAATCTAAAAAATTACAAACAGACTAAAAGGAAAACAATCACAAAGGACCCAATTCATCCTCTTTAAAACCAATGTGGACATCGAATGATAAGTATTTTTCTTCTCAACAGATCAAACACAGAAAAGACAAATGTTTAAAATTCATTAAAAAAAAAAAGCTTCAAGCAAAATTATTGGCATCTAAGATCTGACACCATCTACCAGTCAGCATGGACAAAAATAAAAAATGGGGTTCAGGTTTCCTGAGGACAAATCTGGCCTTCTTGCCCAAGCTGTAAATATGATCGAATGTTTGCTAAACAATGAGGAGAAGCAATGAACAACAGAAGTGTGAGCCCAGAGCCCTGCCATTGGCGCCTACCCACCATGAATGCTGGAGTCCTGAGAGAGAGACAGAGAGAATATTGATATAACTGGCAGTGGTCAGGTGGTCATTACAGTGGCCTGATCCAATGTGATTGGTATCTTTATCCAAAGGGGATTTGATATAGGGGTAGGCACAGGAAGAAACAAGGTGGTCACCTAAAAACCAGAGAGGCTTGGAATAGATCTTCTTTCTCCAGGCCTCAGAGAGAAACAGCTCTGCCCACACCTTCATCATGGAGCTCAGTCTTGCACAACAAAGACAGTAACTGTGTTGTGAAGGCACACCGTTTTGTGCCACTTAGCCGTAGCTGCCTGCTTGCAGGCCTTGGATCTTAGCTCCAGCTGGCGAACCACTGTGTATGACTGCACGGACACAGTCGATGCAGCCGCTGTGTATGCCTGTACTGATACAGGCTCGATGCAGCCGCTGTGTATGCCTGTACTGATACAGAGTCTATGCAGCCGCTGTGTATGCCTGTACTGATACAGAGTCTATGCAGCCGCTGTGTATGCCTGTACTGATACAGGCTCGATGCAGCCGCTGTGTATGCCTGTACTGATACAGAGTCTATGCAGCCGCTGTGTATGCCTGTACTGATACAGAGTCTATGCAGCCGCTGTGTATGCCTGTACTGATACAGGCTCGATGCAGCCGCTGTGTATGACTGCACGGACACAGTCGATGCAGCCGCTGTGTATGACTGCACGGACACAGTCGATGCAGCCGCTGTGTATGCCTGTACTGATACAGGCTCGATGCAGCCGCTGTGTATGCCTGTACTGATACAGAGTCTATGCAGCCACTGTGTATGCCTGTACTGATACAGAGTCTATGCAGCCGCTGTGTATGCCTGTACTGACACAGGCTCGATGCAGCCCAGACTCCAGGGACTTCTTCCATCACAGGGTGGTGAAGACAAAGGCAACAGAGCACCCCAAATCCACAAGCATCAACGCAGTTGTAAGCGCAGCTTCAGACTCTGTGGGGCTACAGGAGAAATTGCAAACTCTCTGCTCTGCTCGTTCCTGCAAAGATCTCACCACCTCATTACCATAGATAACAAACAGAGCTTTGCTATTTACCACATTACTATAAACCATGGCAAATTATAGATTATATCAAAAGTACCAAATGCTTTGCAACATCAACGAAAACTAAGCCAATTTTTAAAACAGGATTTTTTTTCCCCCAAGATGCAAGTCTGTGAAGTTTAGACACTCTAGGATGGGGTATCCTGTCTTTCTCTCTCGGGACACCCTGTTAGCACAGGAAGATGATGTAATGCCCTGATTCGTTCACCAAACAATATAGTAGGCCTTCAAAATGTCAGCCTGTTTCATCTCCCTAAATACATAATTGATTTTCAACATTTTATGCTCCAGTTACCACCCGAAAGCAGACTGGGACAAGTTCATATTTCAACTGCTTCTTGCTTTAAGTACAAAAGGAGTGATCAGAACAAGTAATAAATTGTTTCCAGTTTTTCTTGGGGAGTGATTTGCTCGTGACCTCTGGTTTCTCTGTTACTCACATACACAATTCCCGTGCCTACAGCCTAGCTACGGCACGCACAACCTGGCTACAGAGAAACCAACAACAGCCGAAGAATTGGTTTTTATTTAAACACTGGCAGGCTAGCCAATGACATTCCTCATGAAACAGAGTTAGGACCAATGTCAAATAAAAATTAAAAGTTTAAACTTGCCTAAAAAAAAAAAAAAAAAAAAAAAACTAGAGCTATATATTTGGGTCACTTTATTTTTAACCACAGTCTTCTAAATGACCTGAATATCCTAACATCCATTCTAAGTGACAAGTTTTGTAATTCTTATGAATAATTTAGTTGAGCAAACTTGCTTTGCTTGCTGCTGAATAAAAAATGTTGCTTCAGAAATTGACAGACCGGTTGTCCATAATATATTTTAGTTTTGATATTTTTCATTCATATTAGGGGGGAAAAATGAAAGAAAGAAAGAAAGAAAGCACTAGCACATTAAAACGGAGTCTCTGACACAGCGGAGACTTCGTCAGCCATCACGTCAGAAAACGTCAAGGTAATTTCATGTCCTCAAGCAAGCATTTGCAGGCAGGTCCAGAGAGACATTACTATCAGCACAAACATACACAGTGCCTGAGCTCAAATCCAGGACCCCGCACGTGCTAGGTAAGCATGACACCACGGTGGCATGCGTCCTCAGCGCTGATAACTTTCCTAACTACTCAGTAAGACATAGCAGAGTACTCATTTTGTCTTGTAATGAGGAAACCGCAGCAGCGTTAGCCTTGACGTCAGCGATAGGGTGAGGGGTTTATGCCACTGTTTTAATCCAGCTTTGCTTTTACAAAAAAGCCTGTCTCTCTAGTACAAGACAACGTTTACCCCGAACGTTGTTGCCTTTGGGAAATAGAAGAGTATTTGTCACAGGGAACTGGAGTCAGTCTGGTTCCTGTTTCTTTCATAGAGAGAGCACCCCTCCAGCTCACCATCTGGGTCTCTTTCTTGGATCCCGACTTCTAGAAGCCTCGGGAACTTATTAATTCATGAAGCTTGGGAACAAAAACAGAGAGGTGGGAGGAAGCTTGTCCCTCGGTGGCTGCCAAGCTCTCTCCTGGAGCACCCACTGCGAGTCCTGGTACAGCTTGTGGCTCTGTGAGCATGGCCTCCACAGAGAGGCACACTGATGTCCAAAATGGGTAGAGAGCAGCCTCCCTCTAGCAGAACTCACCAGGCTGGGGAAGCCCAATACTGGTATACACAGAATTTACACATGTCCTCTAAAGGCTATGTTGAACACTTCATCCCAAAATCCATATCCTAGTGCCACTTGGAGAAGAGGTTCTGGAAACTAAAATAGGATGAGATGGGGTCCTCAGGGTGGGGACTTCATGACAGCACTTGAGAGATCCTTATATAAAGAAGAGAAGTCTAGTGGTGGTGGTGCAAGCATTTGGAAGGTAGAGGGAGGTGGATCTCTGAGTTCAAGGCCAGCCTGGTCTACAAAGTGAGTTCCTGGACAGCCAGGGCTACACAGAGAAACCTTGTCCCAAGGGGAAGAGAAGCACCCAAACTGGCAAACTTGCTTTATCTAACACGAGATACTCTTCACTATTTTCTTAAAAGGTTTGTTTTGATTCATATGCATGCATGCATTTCCATGAGCCTGCTTATGTGCACCATATGTGAGAATGGCCTGCAGAGAGACCAGAAGAGAGCACTGGACCTCCTGGAAGTGAAGCTGCAGCTAGGTACTGCCTGGTGTGGAAGCTGGGGACAAAACCCAGGTGCTCTGCAAGAGCAGCAGTGTCCTAAGCTACTGTGCCATCTCTCCAGCCCCATCTTTAGCTATGTTCTGATGCTGCACAGGGGCCCTCGCCAAATGCCTAGCAGATCCTTAAAGCTATGCTACTAGTTACTCACCTCTAGGGACCAGGAGTCGAATAAACTTATTCATGGGTTGCCCAGTCTTGAGTATTTTTATATTATATATTATGTCATATTATATATTATTATTTTTATATTATATATTATTATTTTCTTCTTCTTTTTCTTCTTCTTCTCTTCTTCTTCCTTCTTCTTCTTCCTCCTTCTTCTCCCTCTTCTTCAAAAATTAAGGCACATTCCTAAACTGTATTTCTATTCATTTGAAACTTTTAAAAGTACAATTTAAATTCAATATGCCTCCCTCCCACACCTTTTTTTTTTTTAATATCAGAACTGGTTCAGAAAGTCAAAAGGGAAAACTAAAGTGGGCTTTACTGTCCCCCTATCGTCACCCCACAAAATGAGAATAAAGACACACTCAAGATCTTGCAGTCTTTAACATTCTGACTTTGGTCTGAGAGGGTATCTCAGAGGCAGAATACTCTCCAGAGATGAACAGGGCTCAGGATTCATCCCAGCACTGCAAACATGAATAAAAATAAATAGTTTTACATTTATTTTACTTCAAAGCCATCTGTGAGAAAAACAGAAAAAAATTAGAGTAATTCTAGTCCCCAAAACACTGAATTAAAAAAAAAAAAAACCAAAAACAAGAAACAAAAACCTCTTAGTCAATACGGACAAGGAATCTCTGATACCCTCATTACAAGCAGTTTGACCATATCTGAATGTGCCCCAGTCAGCCAGTCAGTAGTGAACTTGTCTGTGCTTGTGGAATGGGGCCAGTGACAGCCTTACCTCATGGGTATCATAGAGAGCGAGGGAAACAGATCTGCAGAACAGCAGCACATAAAGCAGTGGGAACTCACAGAGAGGGCAGCTAAAGCAAGCAGGCGGAGCTCAGTCCTCTTCCCCCCTCATCTATTCAGAATGGATACATCCACTCAGAACCAGCAGGGGGTTCCAAGATTATTCCTATAAGCCTTTCTTCCATTTGGGCATGAAAGAATGGAGGCCTGGTAGGAACAAATGACCTGCCAGACATCACTCACAGATCTCCCCTTAAACCCTTCCTTTCTACAAGCACACAAGCCCTAATGCCATCCCCTTCCTTGAAATAGGATTTGGCAGATTATAATCTGTAAATTGAAGTCTTTCTTTACTGTACAGACATGAAGGCCAGGCCCCTGCGGGGCTCTCAGGGCCTCCCTCCCCTGCAAAGGATGAGAGGCTGGCTCTGCGTGCTGGCCCTGTCCCACTGGGAATCAGCATAAATTGTCCCTGACTCAACCTTTCAGTGAGGCAGGCCTCTTCACTCAGGGCCACCTAACAATCCCACACTAATTTTATCAGTTTCGACATCTGTCCCCTTTGAGATTTCTCAACTACTGTGTCAATATTCCCCCACCTAAGCCACAAACACACCAACTAACTACTTAGTAATAACGTTAGCTAATTCTCTCTTATCCTGGCAAAACTACAGCCCTCACAGTCCACCCTTCAGGAAGTTCCTGGAGGAAAGGTAGGCGTGTTTGCAACCGCCATTGACTATTGAATATCTGTCCCTATCTGTACCCTCATTTCCTTTTCTCATCGTCTGTGAAACACTTCTGCCAGACGGACTGACTGAAATAATGCTTATATACCTTATTTGTGGACTGTCTCTAAAACCCCACAGCTACTGAAATGCTGTCAAAAGCCCTCTTTCTTTTCAGATCCAAGTATACTGCTCTAAATCCTTTCAAATGAGAGCGGGGCTTTGGACCATCTGTCATTTACCACCTCTGCCTGCTTTTATTCCTTTTAATAACAATACTCTGAATTCCAAACCTGCCTGAAATCACCAACTTATTTCAAGTCACACCCAGTCCCCAAAAGCAAACTTCCGGTAATCAGCTAAGGAGACATCCACCAAGCCACACACTGACCACGATTGGTCTGAGGTTGTTTCTGGTACTGCAGGCTGATAGGGTTACTCACAGGAGGTGACAGTTTCCCTTTTAGTGTCTCTGGTCACGCCATCTTCTGAATTCCAGACACAAGTAATTTTCGGTATGGTGGCTTGATCTGAATGAGAATATTCCCCAGAGGCTAAAAGGTTTGACTACTTGGTCCCCAGTCAGTAGCACTGTTTGGATATACTTAGGAGGTGTGGCCTTACTGGAGAAAGGGGGCAGGCTTGTGGTTTTAAATCACTACGCCTGCCGTTCCAGTCTAAGCTTTCCACTTCTGCCAACATGCCTTTGCCCTGTCATGGCGGACTCTAACCTTCTGGAACCGTATGCTCAAACCTTCCTTCTATATATAACTTGTCTAGGTCATAATATTTTTTTCACAAAAGTAACTAAAACACACAATCTCAAAAAATGTTTGTTATAGAAGACTGTAGACCTCTAGTCCCAATGGACCAGCAAATATCCCATAAGAGATTAAGTATACCCTTCAGCCAGGTTCCTGACTCCCCCGTCGTCAGCCTCCGTCCACTCAAAATTCACCAAGCCTGAGCCTAGTACTTTCACCTGAGGTCCACTTCCTGATGGTTAACTTGGGCCTCTCTATCACTCCTTTCAAACCTATTCTTATCAAAGAGCTGAAAGATCTCCCAAACTAAAGACCATTCTGCAACGCCTTGTATATGAACTATACTCTGCGGTCCCGTGTCCAGCATTCCCAGCTATGAGAAAGCAATCTGACCATTCTGACAGCTTCGATCCTTAGGAGTTTGGTTCGTGGTACCTTAGCAACACTCTTGCACAGATGGTGGGGAGCTATACCCCAGCTTTCTGCTTTACCCCCCACCCAGCCTACTCTCAATCTGCTTGACAGTGCAGCTCTCTGTCAACTTCTCATCCACACACCACTCCCGAACCTAGCAAACCCTCTCTCAAAAAGCGCCGTGTGCTTCCTTCTTCTGGATTACTGTCATTCGCAACCAGATGTCTCCAAAGTAGAGGGTGGGAGGTATCTCCAAGGGTATCCAAAAAATATTGTAATTTCTAATTGTGTTGACTTGCCTCATTCTTTTGTTGCTATTTCTGTAGATCTTAAATGCAAACAGCTTGTTGCCAGCAGATAGATGACTGTAATTTATACCTATACAAATGCTGTGGGTCTGAGCAAGGATTTTACTGATGTTGAGAGTGCTTTAAGACTACTCTCTTGCCAGTCATCGTGGCATGCACCGACAGACCCAGCTACTCAGGAAGCAGATGCAGAAGGATGCTTGAACCCAGCAGTTGGAAGTTACCTCAGGCAAACAAAATAGCAAGATGTTACTTCCTCAACAATATAAAATAAATGCTACTGGACAAGTAGTAACACTTTTGTTCCTAAATTTACTTGGTGAGTGTATTAGTTACTTTTCTGTTGCTCTGATAAAATGCCATGACTGGGGGTTGGATAGATGGCTCATCCGTTAAAAGCACTGGCTGCTCCTCTAGAAGACCCAGGTTCAATTCCCAGCACCCACATGATAGCTCACAACTGTCTGCAACCCCAGTTCAGGGGGATCCATCCCACACCAGGAATGCATGTGGTGCGCATATCTGAGAATGCAAGCAAAATACCCATACATATAAAATAAATTTTAAAAATAAGAAATTAAAAAACACCATGACCTCGGGAGGCAGAGGCAGGTGGATTTCTGAGTTCGAGGCCAGCCTGATCTACAAAGTGAGTTCCAGGACAGCCAGGGCTATACAGAGAAACCCTGTCTCGAAACAAAAACAAAACCAAAAAAAAAACCACTATGACCAACAGCAACTTAAAGGGAAAAAAAAACCCAAATTTATTCCGGCTTAGGGTTTCAGAGGGCTAAGAGCCCATCCGTCATGACACAGGAATGGCGTGACAGTAAGTTGCAGGCATAGTAACCAGAGCAGGAAGCAAAGAAATCACATCTCCAACCACAAGCATGAAGTAGAGAGAGGGAACTGCAAATGAAAAGAGCTATAAATTCCCAAAGCCCACCCCAGGGACACACTTCCTCCAGGAAGGCTGTACCACTATCCCAAACAGTACCGCCAGCTGAGGACTCAGCGTTTCAATTCCTAGCCAAAGAGGGGCATTTCTTATTCAAACTATCACAGTGCTCCAGAGACAATTCCAAATAAATCAATATATTATAGTTGGGGTCATAAACTGTTTTATATTCATGTAGTTTAGACAGCAACATAACCTTCTTATTCCTAAAATCATCTCATTTCTGGCTTGCCTATTACACAGTTAAAATTACTTTTATTCAGGCCTACTCTGACAGACATTGCCACACTAAGACAGACAAGACAGACAGATAGACAAACAGGGTGGCTAAAGAAATGACTCAGCAGTGAAGAGCAGTTACTGTTCGTACCCAGGACCCAGGTCAGTTCTCAACACTCACACAGTGGCTAACAATCATCTGTATCATTTGTGACTCTAGTTCTAGGGGACCCAATGTCCCTTCTGACCTCCAACAGTTCCTGCATGCATGTGATGCACACACACAGAGGTACATACACACACATACAAATATTTGAAGTATGCATGTGTTATTTTAAAATTAAAACAATCAATGAAACAACTCTTAAGAATAAATGACTAAAATAGAAAAACTTTCAAACTCATGAAGTAGTGCTTATAAAAATATATGAATCGTTCGGTTTTTTTCACTAATTGCTTTTGACTTTTGACACTTAAAGTATCTAAAATTATGTTCGTTTTTCTAGAAAGATTAGGTTTTCGTTTTGTTTATTTTGTTCTATGGTTTCTCTGTGTAGCCCTGGCTGGCCTTGAACTCAAAGATTCACCCTGCCTCTGCCTCCCAAGTGCTGGCATTAAAGGTGTGTGCCCCCACTGCCCAGCTAACAGGAAAGTACTTTTTATTAAAGGTTTATGTTATGGGTATGGGTGCTTGAGGATGTGTGCCATCGGCATGCAGGCAAACTTGGGAGGCCAGGAGAGGGTATTTATGCTGTAGAATTGGAGTTTCAAGCAGTTGGGAGCTGCCTGACATAGGTGCTGGGATCCAGACACGTACTCTCTCTGCAAGAACAGCCGGTGCTCTTAACCACTGAGCCATCTCGCCAGCCCAGTGATTCTCAACCTTCCTAATGCTGTGTACCTTCAATACAGTTCTCCTGTTAATGTGACATCCCAGCCATAAAATCATATCCGTTGCTACTTCATAACTGTAACTTTGTACTGTTATAAATCATAATGCTAAAAAAAAAAATCTGTGTTTTCCAATGGTCTTAGACAACCCCTGTGAAGGGGTCATTCCTCCTATATGTTAAGAACCACCACCCTAGCCCCAGAAAAATACTTTTATAAAATTTTTATACTTTTATAAAACTTAGGATTCTCCTATACTCAATATTGGGTTTTCTTTTTTTTTTTTTTCTTCAAAATCTTTTTCTTTCTGAAAGGAAGATTCTTATTATTTTTTAATTATGTTTAGAGTCCAGAAGAGTGCAGTGTGTGACTCCCGGGAGCTGCAACCACAGGCAGTTGCATAAGCTGCTCATGGAGGTGTAGAGAACCTAGCACTGACATTTAAGGTCAGCATGTGCTCTGAGCCCCTGAACTGTCTCTCCTGCCCCGTTGATATCATTTTCCATGAAAAGCTTCTGCAGGCAAGCCATTATCTCTGCTACTTGTCTACCAACCCTCACGGCGACCAGTTTTGCATCTTTGAACAGGTCAGGCAGCGTCACCTCCTTGTGCCGTCACAGCTATATTAAATCCATTCTCCGTGTCAGGGATGAGAGATCCAGGCTGAGGAGACTGAGATTCACAGCAACAACAGAGGTCCTTTTGCAAAAGCCCACTAACTAATTCCAAGATTAAGTCATTATAACATTAGCCCTGGGGGTGCAGGGAGCTGGAGTCAACCCAGAGGCTCATCCATGCTAGGATACGTATTTTACCACTGAGTAATAGCCCCCAAATTAGCCACAATTCTTTTACAAAATGAAGGGCTACTTAGTAACTGCTACTTTAGTCCTGTTTTAAAGGCAAGTTTTCACCAGGCCTCTAAATGTGTCTCAGCTGGCGAAAAGCAAAGGAGACTGTAGAAAGCAGACTCCAAATGAACGGAGATACCCTCCACCTCTCCTTGAGGCAAAGCTCTACAGAGCCTGCTAGCCACCGGGGGTAAAACGTCACAGCCAGAAACAAGGCTCCGGCAAATGACTTTTTGATGGACGGCGTCCCACAGAGCTCTGTCTGGCTCCTCAAAGCGCTTTTCAATGATGCTGATGAAGGTCTGTTTACACCTGGAGGTTACAGCTGACTACTGTACTGCGGAGAATCTGACGGCTGCAGAATTCAACTGCAGCGCAACTCAATCCCTTCTTTCCAGGCTGCCCTGGCAGGACCTGCCGCCAGCCATCTTCTTAGGTATTCAAAATGATTATATGATTACAGACTTTGTTTGCTACTGCTACGGCCACCTTCACTTCACAGAAAGCACCCCTCAGACAGCCCCACCCCCGACCCAGCACAGCACAGAATTTTAAAAAACCTCCAACCAGGAGGATAAATGACTCCTGCTGGGTCCAAAGAATACGCATGAAGGAATATGAGAAGAGCAACTCCCCAGGGAGTACATCCCTCATAAACTGACTAGGTGTCACCATAAACACCTTACTAAATCCAAGTACCTGAGACAAGCTTGCACCTATACCGGGGGACCACAAATAGCACGGACCGCCACTGAAGTCACTGTAGGTTACAACCCTCGAAAGTGTTCACAGGGAGCCGGTAACTCTTCAGTTCCTATGAGACCCATCTCGTACACTTCTACCAAAAGGAAAGAAACCCTAGGGCACGAGGTCTCCCTTTGTCACCGTCTGCAAGCTGGGAAGGGTGGCTGTGATGTGCCCTCACACAGACGCTTTGCTATTGGCAGCAGAGAAACCTTCAGGCCTCCTCCGTCCTCTATCCATGCATCTCCCCCCAGTATCAGGTTCTTGCCTGCAGACTCAGTGGGTCCACAGCTGTCCCCAGGGAAGGTGGCAGAAAGGAGGAGCATGGGAAAGGGGAACAGGCTAGGCTGCTTATTAGCACAGTCCTCAGCTCCATCCTGTCCAGTCACGGAGGAATCCACTAGCAACTTGGGATCTGGAGGTCGCACAGACTCCCACACACACTCAAGCCTCTCTGTAACCGTGCGTGCACTCCTGGGCCCTCTGACGGTTCTATTACAGCTGTACCCAGTCGAGACACTGGAGGCCAGGCTGTGCCATCACACTTTGACCCATGTGGCCTCACTACTAGGCCTCCTCCCACCTTCCTGTCCCCATTAGGCATTCTCCTTACTCTATTAACAACACACACACACACACACACACACACACACACACACTGAGTTTCCAGAACCTTCTGCTTTTCAGCTCCCGGAGTGGAGCAGGAGGATCCAACCGCACTAGCTTCACCACTTTCTAAATGTGCAACCTTAGGTGATTTGTCTAATCCCTTAAAGTCAGGACCTGTACAGTCCGTACAGCAGTGCTGACCTCAGCCCTCCAAATAAGGATTAGATGAAAACAACGCACAGAGCACTTGGCAAAATGGCTAGCATTCATTCACTCATTTGCTAAGCACCCACTTTGCGAAGGAAACGGTGGTTTTGTGACAGGAGATGGACTGTCATCCCCGCCCTCCACTCTCTTCCTTTTGATGTCGAAGACAGAAACAAACTTTACCGTTAACAAGCCTACAGTTGGTTGAGTGGCATGGGTGCACACTCGCACGGTTCTTGGCCATCACTGCCAGCAATGTCCGAACAGAACTCTTCCAGGGGCCACTGGAACCCTGCTCTCTGAACATGAGCTCGCCCGCTCAGCCAAGGAAGCACCAGCTCAAACAGGAACTTCTCCAGCCCGCTTTACCTCAGGCCACACGTGAAAACTGTTGCTCCTTCAGTGCTTTCCTACGCACAGCACAGTCACATCACCCTTCAACCCGACGCGAAGCTGACACCCACCTATCTCTGGTATCTTCTCATTCATGGAAGGAAGAAACGCGGTACAGTGGTCCTTATGTCTCAGCTCTCTCTCCTGTCCTTCCTCTGTGCCCAACAGTCAGCTCCTGCAAGGAACAAGAGCACAGGGGACAATCTGGATTACCATCCCAACTCCATTTTTGGACTCACCATGTAACCTGGAGCAGTTTTGTCCCCTGGCTGGGCCTCTATGTAGATGGGGATAAACCATTCGGGGTGCTGTTGACCTAGCCGACACTCGAAAGCACTTACTGCTGTGTCCAACCCACGAAGTCACAGCGGCTGCCATTCACCACACCATGCCCACCCCAGCTCCCCTACCACTATGCTCCACTACCAGGCATACTGCACAGGCAACAGTGTCATTCCAAGCTTGTGCTTCCCACAAGTCCTGGCTCTTTGGTGGCCCTAGAGTGTGTTCTGCTCTTTGCACCCAGACCACACAGTCATCCACACCTCAGTCCCCTAGCCTTCGATTTCCTTATTCTACGGTGCTCTTTACTGGTCACAAGGTTGGGGACCAGATCAGGACTCAGCTTCTCAACTGTCCCAAGCCAAAAAAAAAAAAAAAAAAAAAAAAAAGACCTCAGAGAGAAGGTGTGTGCAGCCCAGAGATGCCAGAGCCCTGGAATTCTCAGACCCAGAAAGGCCCTCAACAAAAGACTCAAAAACAGGTCCCCTTAATTGCCTGCTCCACACTTGTCACGCCCCCCTCCACCCAGAAGCACAAAGCCAGCAGGTTTGATGCGGCTAGCCCCACCTCCCTGCCTCTCTGTTCCTTACCAGGATCCAGCCACAGGCACTGCCCCAAACTTTCTGCTTTGATTCTAAGCCAATTTTCCTGAGACCCTCTTCTAGGTCTTGACCATTGTACATCCCTACCTTTCCCCACTTAGACAAGTACACCATGCCTGCCTGGGCTCCCACTGGGCTGGCTCTGGGTCTCAGGTGTCTCCCTCTGCCAAACAAACCCCCATCCCTCACCTACACACTCCCCTGAGATGCTCCACAAAACCCACCTCCTCCAAGAAGCCTGTCCTGACTCCTCATCCTGCCTGTCACCCTCTGCACTCCTCCAAGAACACCTCACTATTTCCTCCTGATTGTGTCTCTCTTCCAGGGCACAGAGCCACGCCTGGCACAGTGTGCCAATAACTGCTCCATAAATAAACCCATGGGTACCGCAGTCCCTGCTTTCAGCTCTGAAACGGTTTATTGAGATGGTTTATTTGAAATTTCAATTAAGACTCATAAAGCAACCACTCATAGGAGATGCTGTACATTTTCTTTCCCTGAATTAGATTAGGAAACATCCCCTGCCCTTGACTTCCCAGAACAAATAGATTCCTTTGATAGAGGGAAAAAAAAAAAAAAAAAAAAAAAAAAAAAACCAGAAACAAAAACACTACTTCCCCAATAAAAATTGAAAACAGCAGAACAGCTGATACAGCTTAGGTGGGGTAAGAACAGTTGTGTGAAGGAGGGGGGAGGGGGGAGGGAAGTTTACTTTGGATGACTACTGGATCAACCCACATGCTATATGAGAAAACTGAGCACAATAATCCATCTCAGGGCTGTTTGTAAGGCACAGGGAGGAAGAGGAGGCCGCTAGCTGCAGTGGAAATTTCCTTCCTTTGTCTAGCTGTACTTCTGGTATGCCTACCACACCAAACTCTCAATAGTGACTTATGACAATTTCATTTATAGGAAGTGATTTCAAAGGGCCCAGGGAGCTGCAGATGGTACCCCGGGGGCCCATCTGTCTAAGGATGAAAGCATAGCACACACCATTACATCACCCTGACCTTCCTCAGTAACTTCCTATCTGACAAAACCTAGATGTTTGCTCGGCCAACGAGATATTTGTGTTTGTCTCCAGCCTCGGGCTTTGGGTCCTGATTAGTTTTAAAATCATTATGCATCCAAACTGAATAGGGCCACTGTCCGGCAACTGGAAGGCCACCCCTCTGGGCACAGCCCCAGCTCTGTGGGCTTTGGGAGTGACTGCTGTCCTTTCTCTATAACTGCAGTCTCTGGTGGTTCATCTTCCTGCCCCCTTCCAGAGCTAAAGCGTCTCTCCTTGGCATCCTTCTCCCCGGGAGACCCCAGAGAAGGGAAGAAGGGTGCAGCTAGGCCTCGGGCTCTCCTCAGATAAATGGTGTAGCGCAGCGCAGCCTAACTTGGGCATCCTACTGCCTCAGCTCCCATCTTACATGGCACCCTCCAGCCTCGACTCCAGGATAGCTATTATTTTCTGAACACCCACAGACCCTGGAACATCCTCGTGTTCACAGATACAGCTACATGTCAGTCAAACATGCTCAGCTGAGCATAAACAACACCTATCATCACTCCAGGACAGGGCAACAAAACCTACATCCTCCAACTCTTCATCCTCCGCCCTCCACAGGGTACAACCATAGATGTAGCGTCCACTCCGAAGGGCCTGGAACCTCGTGAACAACCAGCCACCTTGGGAGTCTAGAGAGGAAGGGGACTGGTGGTACAGGGAGAGGGGAACAAAATGGGAGCTGGATGAGACAGAATACATTTCATTACATATATGGAAATCTCATAATGAAACCCACTATTATGTATAATTAATATGTACTAATAAAAACATTTTATAGAAGAAATCATTCTTTAAACAGGCGGGGTGGTACTACGGGAGGCATGCGCAACTGGCACTGATGTTTGCAACTTTAAAGTCCTTTCTAAAATAAGATGGATTGATGAGCAGCTGTGTAATAAGTCAAGAGAGTAAAATCTCAGTAGTAGAATGCGGATGAGGAGTCATCTCTGTCTCCCCATGTCATGTTTCCCCGTCATTGAATGCTCTCAGAACAAGAGCATCCGGGTGAGTATTTAAGCGTTTGTAATTATCAGATGTCATCTGGGTTACTCTAGTTTTCCACTAACACCCTCTGTCCTAGAGTTTTTGTCCAGGGTAGAGTTTCGCACATTGTAGCTTCTTGCCCTCTGCCTCCTTGATCTCCTTTGGTATCTTGGAGTTTTTCTTTATTTCCTTGTCTTTTTTTTCATGACCTTAATAGTGTCAAAGAGTACTGGTCGGGGTTTTTGTAAAATGTTTCTCAATGGGGTTTGTCTGGCTTTTGTTTCCCTTCAATATAACAAGAGTTTATTTAGGAAAAGTGTTTCATATGAAAACGTACGTGACCCAATCCTACACCATAGTCAACGATGCCTTTGGGGAGGGACATGGGTCCTCTGCTGAACTTTCGGCTATGGTTTAGACTCTTCCAAGGCTTCTAACACGATGCTGTTTCCAAGTATGACCACCACTCCCCTGTGACTCTTTGCCCACCAGTTGTCACCTCCACGTACCCACCAATCACACGAGTCACAAAGGGACCCAAACCCTCGGGTGTTCCTTGTTCATATCTGCCACCACTGAACCTCAGTGATAAAGTCTTGTTGACACATTTCTTCAGCTCGGAAGGGTGAGCCCAGCTCATGGTGACTCCTTAGCAAGCTCAGAGCTGTGGCAAAGGAGTGGACGTCTCTGGCATTTTTAATGACTGTAGTGGGCTATGGGCTTAGGGAGACAGCAGGTTAAGGTTCTGCCCACACAGTCACAGAATGGCTAAACCCCAGGTTAGCCTCTCCCTCTCGACCTCTACCTTTAGAGGACTCAGCAACTTCGGCCTCAGTCTAGCCTCTGTGAGCGGGAGGGGGTGGGAACGGCAGCCTTAGGCTCCTGGAGAAAAAGGTATCTGCAACAAGTATTTGAAATTCTCCTCTAAGAATGCTGTTTCCTGACTTCGCATAAATCCATGCCATGTGAATACATATATTATGCTTTGTATTATTATGCAGTACCACACTATTTATTTTGTTGCTAAAGTTAGCTCTGGCTGTTAAGAGCTCCTTGAGGTTGGCTCCTTCCTCCCTTCAACATGCCCACATCCTTTGTTTTTTTTCGGAGCACTTCCTCATTTTCTGGCCACACAAGATGCTCCAGAACTATAATTATGCTGCCCAAGGAGTCCGGCTCACTGGAGACCGGAGACCGGCACCAGTGGAGGGAAGAGATGTATATACTTATTACTGACAGCGAGTCAAGGCTGCACGGCCCTATCACTCCCGTGTGTGCACCAGCCCATTTACACACTTACTTATCAACTCTTATGTGGATCAGTATTTAGCCCATCCCAAGTCCACACCTGGGTCTCCAACATCTAAGCCTTCTCCTTTGCTTACGTCACACCATCTTAACCCCTGCGTATGCAACAATGGAACTCCAGAATTGCTAACCCATACCCCAGGAGAAACTTGGCCAACTACAGAGCAATGTGTTTACCTTTCTTCTTGACTTTAGATTTATACTGGAAAATACCATTCTTCAAAGTGAACTGGGTCCCTAGGCCTTGTGTCCAAAATCTTCAGTGTCACTGTCATACAATAACATAGCTTTACTCTTCCATTACAGCCTGCATCTCTACACACACCCTACCCTCACAGACAGCTACTTCCTGGTGTGTGATCTGAATATATTCAATTCTCCCATGTGTACTCTAACCAGAGTGCTGTGCACACATGTTCTGCCTGGTCCTTAATGCTATGACTCTTAGACCTGAAGGGGCTCGCCTGGCACCCAGCTCAGTTCTAGAACACAGAGGTTGCTCAGATTATTAAAAAGATAAACAGGCTACATAGATTTAGTCGTTTTATGTTAATTTAATGAAGTTTAATGGTTGGAAGACATTCATCAAAACTTGAAGTACAATTTTTAATCACAATACCTAAAATTCAGTAATAATTGTTATAAATTTAATGTTACTCCTAACAGACTAAAGAGCAAATTACACACAGTGGTTGGGAATCATTTGAATACAAATTGGCATGCGGTAAAAATATACCACACTTGTGTACAAAAAAAAATTATGTACCTAAATAACAAAATAAGAATAGCATACCATTTAGCATATGCCTGTGAACAGAAAAACATTGAAGGACACATACCAGGTTATTTTTAACCTCCTTTTTTCCCTTTGTCCTTAAATTAAAATTAAGGAGCCTGTTTGCTATGTAGGAAACAAGTATCAATCTCAACAAAGATGAAAACCAGTCCAGTGGTGCACACCTTTAAGCCCAGCACCCGGGAGGCAGAGGCAGGTGGATCTCTCTGAGTTCAAGGCCAGCCTGCTCCGCAGAGCAAGTTCTAAGCCTGTTGGGGCTAAAGAGAGAGAATCTCAAGAGTGAGAGAGAAAACGAAGATCAGCAGCTGAGTGCTAAACTAGGGACAGCTTCCAGAGCAAGGCAAGAAGGGGCAAGGAACCAAGGTCCAAGGGACATGTCCTCAGGTCCACTGTCACCTAGCATGGACACCTCAAAGGCAGGAGGACATGGGACAATCTTGCAGAGAGCAAGGGTAGAAATGGGGGCTGTCTAGAGAGTGTCCTAAGGAATAGGAAGTTTAACGGACAGGAAAGACTTAGTGAAGGCAGGGAAGGGGAGCACCCCCTGCCTAGAAGATGTCTCATTAGCCACCTCATGAGAACCTAAAGAAGGTCCCAGGCCCTAGCATCAACACAGAGAGAGCCTTCACCTGCCTTCTGCCCATTCCCTGGGAGGAGAGAGGGGATTACTGTGTGGGTAAATCTGCCTCCAGCAGATCTAATAAAGCTCAAGTGGCTGATACTGGGATTAACATTTTTACACTGGAATTTATACCCCACCCTCTACAAAAAGTGCTTTGTAACAGAAAGGACCCCAATCCACGGTAATCTTCCGTTCTGCTGACGGCCTAATGGGAGTGAAGCCCAGTGCCCACTTTCCAGTCATTTCCAGTGCATAGCACTGGGCCCAGCAGACAGCCACCTCTAGTCCCAGATCACCCAGGGTTAGACAAAAATAAAGGCCGCCGACACACACACACACACACACACACACACACACACACACACACGCACTGTGGACTACCAACACAGGGAAATTATCCCAGCTGTGAGGGCTTAGGAAGAAACGGTATACACTGACCATTTAGGTAGACAAGGCAGGGTGTGTTACGTGGGCCACTTCTTTCAGTCTTCACATCCATTGAGACAGGGACTAGCCAGTATACAGCCACTCACAGCTCAATGCACAGGCCTTGAGTTCAATAGATGGCAGCTCACAAGTGCTGGTATCTACATTTCCAGGGGCTCTCACACTCTCTTCTGGCTTCCAAGGGCTCCCACAGGCCCTTGGCACACTCACACTCATGCAGACACATACACTTAAGTAGAGATAAAGCTTTGAAAGACATCGATTGGATCCTTCCTCATGGAGCAGTCTTTTTTTTTTTTTTTAACTCATACATAAGACCAAAATCTCAAGGTTAAAATCTAAAGCACAGGCAAACATGGCGGCACATATCTGTAATCCCAGCATGCAAGAGGTAGGAGGAGGAGGATCAGGAGTTTCAGGGCCAGCCTCAGTTTCACAAAATAGTTCAAAACAGAGGCATACCCGTTTTCAAAAGTTAAAAAAAAAAAAAAAAAAAAAAAACATATTCTCCATTCCCAAAGCACTAAAGACAACATCTGTGAGACTGAGGCAGGAGGACTGTGAATTCCCAACCAGACAGAACTAGACAAGACCATGTACCAAACGAAGACAAATCTCCGATGGAAGCAGACACAGAGATGTTGGTTGCTCTCCAGGGAGGACTGACTGGCCCAGTCGGCGTTCTAAACGCCATCATTCCTCGCAACCTTCCCACCTAGCTCTAATAAAGACACCCATACCCTAATAAAGACGCTGTTCCTCAGTTAATTGCAAAAATAATTAAAATAATTATTTGATCTACAAGCCATAAAATAAGAAAGGTTAGGCCCCGTCCTGCCAGCTTATAATCTCCAAGACAGGCTCTCTGGTTAACAGGAGGTCTGTTGAGTGTATGCTCCCGCCTATGCCCGTGGGAAAGCTCGTCACATTAGCATGACTTCATCTTTTACACATTCATTAACTACTGAGAGTGATACTGCTGTTGGGCGCTGGATGTGACACCTAAAATACAGCTGCGGGGGACCACAACACCTCTGCACACCTTCTGAGTGCATTATTCTGAGGAGCTGTCCTTCTGTAAATGAACAGGTACCTATGCAGAAAAGAGATATTAGTAAGAAAGCTGCTCCCAACAGCTGCCACTGTATCCCAGGCTTACCTCCACTAGAAGGCGGTCTCCATCCGCCTGAGGCGACCTCCCCCCCCTACACAGGGAGTCCCCATGCCTATTGTGCTAGTAAGCTTCAATGTTCTAGCTCTCTTGCTTTGTGATATATATTCCTATGCCTGTCCATATAATATGGATTGCCCTACTAACCTGTTCTGTGAGAGGGTGACGAGAAGCCAAGTTCTCTCCCCTACTCCTTCAGGCCTTTATTATAGATACCCAGAGCATCATCCATTACAGCTGAGCATCCTACCACCCGTCACTCTGCAATTCAGGACAACAAGACAACTCTAAAGAGGATTTCGGAAATTAATGTTTAAAAGTTCAATAAGAAATTTTAAGGTGAAACGTAGGAAGGAGAAGAAGTTTGTTTGTTTGCTTGAGCCAGGGTCTCACAGGGTAGCCCGGTCTGGCCCCAAATTCAGAGATCTACCTGCCTCTGCCTCCTGGGTACCAAGACTAAAGGTATGCACTACCATTCCTGGCTACCTTCATTTTTTTTTAAGACTGAGAAAAATGTTTTGTCCTTATTAAAAATGTTTTGTCCTTATGACAAATAGTACAAAAGAAAATAGAAAAAGAAAAATCCTACCAACCAAATACCATCCAGAATCAGTGTGTGTGCACTCGCTTAATGGGCATTATCTTGGCATAATGTATGTGTGTAAAAGAGCTGGTGAGAAGGCTCCACAGATGAAGTCACCTGCTGCTAACCTGAGTTTGGTCCCCATGACCCACATGGTGGAAGAGACCAACCAAAGCCGCCATCTCTGGCCTCCACTCACCGAGTTCTGGGAACTACTCAAGGCGATGAGGACCACTGATGACAGGATAGCACGTGACTTAAATGCTACAGTTCCAACAGCTTCCTCTGCAGGGAAAACTGATGCCAGCCAAACCTGTAAGCAGCCGTGTGAGCCTCTGATGGCAGCTCGTGTCAGTAGGGACAGAGTTGTAAAGAACGGTTTAGCCCAGACCTCCTCAGCAGTAAAGTCTCCGAGAAGAGAGAGAAAAACCTGGATGACTTAACGTTATTAAAGCAACTTAGAAAAGAACAAACAAAGTTGAAGTGAATGCAGTCAGAACTAAATGTCAAAGAAGTGGGAAATGACAGGAGCTGGGAGGTGTTTGATGGGCATGCTGAATTCACTTCAAGCCTCCAAAAAATGAGGAGAGAGAAAGGTTTTTTAAAAGAGATCTGGTCATCTCATCGTCTGAGCATGACAGATATCAGCAGGGCCGGCTTCCGAGGGTGGTTTCCCAGCCAGCAGGCCAAGGCCTTTGGTTGGTTCAGCCTCGTTTAGCCAAGACTTCAAGTCTAATTCTCTTAGTTATAAAACAGTCAACTGCTATTTTATACTGATTCTGTTTTAAAAAAATGTTTTGTAACTATTAATTTTCTAAAAAATAAATTAACTCCCATGTCCAAAGAATATATCCCAACAAATGCTAAAAATCTCAGTACCAGGTTGGTGAGATGGCTCAGCAGTTAAGAGCACTGACTGCTCTTCCAAAGGTCCTGAGTTCAAATCCCAGCAACCACATGGTGGCTCTCACAACCATCCGTTACAAGATCTAACGCCCTCTTCTGGAGTGTCTGACGTGTATTTACATATAATAAATAAATAAATCTTAAAAAAAAAAAAACCCTCAGTACCAAAGTCTACCTGTACACATACACACACACACACAAAACCTATAATAAAATGTAATTTATAAATTAGTCATAGTAAGTGATTAAAAACATTAATAGTCTTAGGGTTTCAATGCTAAAAACACAGCCTAACCACAGCAACCCTTATAAACATTTAATTGGGGCTGGCTTACAGTTGCAAGGTTAGGTCCATTATCATCACAGAAAGCAGCATGGCAGCATGGCAGCATGGCAGCATGGCAGCATGGCAGCGCGCAGGTACAGACACAGTGCTGGCGAAGCAGCTTACAGTTCTGTATCTTCATCCGAAACGACTGCCACACTAGGCCTAGCTTGAGCATCTTAGACTTCAAAGCCTGCCTTTACCCCCAGTGACACACTCCCTCCAGCAAGGGTAGAGTGACACACCTACTCCAACAAGGCCACACCTCCTATGGGTCAAGCATTCAACCACGTGAGTCTATGGCATTCCTAGTCAAACCTCCACAGCAGCAATAAAACAATTACAACCCTACCATAAAAGTTGGTAAATGTGTGTGTCTGTCCCTCTTGAAGGAATCAAGGTAAATACTAGGAATTCCAGATCCTGGTGATGGTGGCCTTCTAAACCACAGGAAGGACAATGGTGGATAGGAGGGACACCTACGCGGAGCAAGCGTGGGCTGCTCCTCTTCACCTCAGCAGTACACAGAAGACGCTCGCTCGCCCCTGTCAGTCCACTGAGCTTCCTCATGTCTGCTCCCAGAGAAACTCAGTTCAAATGGCTAACTGTAGTGCCTACTTAATAGAGTTATGCACAGGCTGCCGCCAGGCTGCTCAGTACTCGTGGTTTCTCTCAGCACTTTTCACCCTGTTGCTACCCTAAGCCTCTCCAGCCTGCAAGCTTCGCCTCCCTTCTCCCAGCTTCTGGTTCCTAAAAAACCCTGCCATTTGGGCCCTGCGCTCGCACGGTTCTTTTTGTGCTTCTGGTCCCCTGCTCTTGGTTCTTCTCTCTCACTTAGTCCTCTAGACTCTGTGGTCTTCTGTCTTCATCTCTTGTCGTCTCTGTGTCTCTCTCTCTGTCTGTCTCTCTCTGCCTCTGTCTGTCTCTCTCTCTATCTCTGTCTGTCTCTCTGTCTCTCTCTGTCTCTCTCTCTCTGTCTCTCTCTCTCTGCCTCTGTCTCTCTAAATGTCTCTGTCTCTCTCTGTCTCTCTGTCTCTCTCTCTCTCCCTCTCTCTCTCTCTCTCTCTCTGTCTCTCTCTCTCTCAGCCCGGTTCAGTCTGGACTCTTCCAGATGCCTCTGGCTGAACTCTCCTTCATATCTACAATAAAAACCTTCTCCGCAACCATACCTCTAGGGGTGGGCATGTCCTCATTTTCATTCACTGCCCCCTGCACAGAGCTGCCTACTCGGTCTAGCTCAGTTGCTGCCACTGTGAGAAAACACTCACCAAAACAACTCTTGGGAGGAAAGGGCTTCCGTTCCTTACACTTCCCCACAGAGTTCATCATGGAGAGACTCAGGCAGGGAGCTAGAGGCAGGAACTGAAGCGGAGACCATGGAAGACCGCTACTTACTCTCAAGCCTCCGAGCTCAGGCTTAGATACACTTCGTACAAAGCCCAGCCCACCTACCCAGGGATGGCTGGACCCTCCTACACCAGTTAGCAATCAAGAAAATGCCCCACAGACCAATCTAATACAAGACAGCTCCTCAACTGAAGGCCCTTCTCCCCAAGATTAGCCATCATACTCCTGGTAAAATATTTCAGTTCCTATGATAGTAGAACATACCGTACGTATGACATGCTTGTCCTTGGGCTCCTTTTTGTGACAGGTTTCTCCCCATGTTCCTTTTGAAATGAACACTTTCCCTGTCCTTTTTTTTTTTTCTGGATAATAAATAATGTGGTAACCACCTATGTGATATACATGTGTGCACTTGCACAATTATTTCATTGGCATAAGCTTCTAGAACCAGAACTTCCGTTCCAATGACTTGCATAAATACACTGACAGGCTGCCTGCAGATCTGTCCCCAGTTGTCCTCCTAACATTGGAAGATAGTTCTCATGTCCCCACCAGCCTCACTAACATGAGTATTCTTTTCAATCAATGATTCTTCTCACCAGCATCCAGTGAGCACTATCCACACGCCAGGTCCCACCTGAGCTGCTCTCCAGCTGCTGTGGTTGCAATGAGGTTGGCTCCCTATAGGTTCGTGATTTGAACACATGGTCCCCAGAGGGATGATGCTGTTTGGGGAGGTTTAGAAGGTGTGGCCTTTTGGAGAAAGTATATCACTGAAGGTTACAGAGGATTTTAATCCAGCAACATGGCTGCTCTGGCAAGGGATTATATCCTAAAACCTTCTAGGTCTATGTGATCCAGCTGGGATGCAGACACACCCTGGATTACAGTATGATCTGGCTGGAGTATAGACACACCCTTAGTGCACACCTTTAATCCCTAACAATGAAAGTAAGGTTACTTTGTAGAAGAAAGCAGCCATGTTTGAAAGTGGCATCTAATCGAGGGGCAGACAAAGTGATGAATCAGAGAAAGAGTTGACAGAATGACTCAGAGATAGGATATACCCAACTCTTCGGAGAACTGCACAGGAAAGGGAAGCTACTTAAGAGTGGGGAGGAGGGGGGATAGTGTAGTATGTGGGGTGTGTGTGGCAGTTTTACCAAGACAGTTTTACAGAGACAGATTGCAGAAAAAGAGCAAACTCGACACAGGTGAAGATAGAACAAGCCAGAGAATGAGAATGAGCCAGAAGAGTAGAACATATAGCCTAAGTTAGTATGAGGCCAAGCAGAGCAATTCAGTCAGAAACAGAGAAAAGCCAGATTGAATCAATCGGCCTGGGGCTGGAGAACTGGCTCAGCAGGTAAAAGCACTGACTGCTCTTCCTAAAGGTCCTGAGTTCAAATCCCAGCAACCACATGATGCCTCACAACCAACTGTAATGAGATCTGACACCTTCTTCTGGTGTGTCGGAAGGCAGCTACAGTGTACTTATGTATAATAATAAATAAATTGGGCCGGAGCAAGCAGGGACTGAGCGAGTAAGGCCGAACAGAGCTAGCAGGGTTGACCAGAGTGAGCAGAGGTCCTAAATTTCAATTCCCAACAACTACATGAAGGCTCACAACCATCTGTACAGCTTGAAAGATTGGATTGTATGGAGGCTAGAAGCTTTGCAGGACTAGGCCTAGAGATAGTTAAGAGAAATAAGTGCTCTGGGCTCAGCCCAGCTCATCTCATCCCATCATCTGAGGAAATAGAAGCAACATCTACAGGAGGTTGAGTCTAAACTTTAGGCCCCAAAACCCTTTCCAGTGGCTGTCTCTGGCTTGAGCTTTCAGTTTGCAGATGGAAGCTCTTAGCATTCTTCTCCAGCTACCATGCCTCCACTCTGCCATCACCAACCCTTAAATCCTTCTGAAACCCTAAGCCTAAATATACTCTTCCTTCCTTAAGTTGCACTGGTCCTGGCTGTTTTATCACAGCAACAGAAAAATAACTAACACAGTTCTTAGCATCTGACCTTACAATAGTGATGTGGAAACAGGTGCTCAAAATACATTATACCCGAGTAACCGGTCACACTACTCTAGGGTAGTAAGGCCCACATTCATGTGACCTGTTCAAGGTCACACAACTTGCCAAACATGTTGCTGGGATATGACCCCTGTTCATCATCTCCAGAACCCAAGACAGCGCTTCAGCTTCTCAAAAAAAAAAAAAAAAAAAAAAAAAGTCAAAACCCTGGTTCACTCATTCTTCCTGCTGAGTCACCCTTCCACAGTAAAACCTACCGAGGGTTCCAATTTCAAGGATGATACAAAGGCTGCCAGGCTAGAGGTCAAAAGAATGCTTCTTGCGCCTGTTTTCCTGAATCTCCTCTTGGCTGAAAACCGCCCAAAATAGCTCCCATCTCTACCTTTACAATGCACTGCAAAGCCTAAGATGAGCAGCTATTCTTTCCAGAGTACCTGCTGAGCTCTTTCTCTGTGCCCTGATTCTGAAGACAAAGAGGCCATGCTGGCCCCAAGCATCCAGAGAGAGATGAGCAACAAGGCCAACAGCGACCTGACTATACTAGAAAGCATGGGAGGGGTGAAGACTCAGACACTAACACACACACACACACACACACACACACACACACACACCTGCCATCAACTAGCCAACACCTGGGAAATCTGTGACTCCCTCTGAAACATGCAACAACAGCCCCTAAGTCACCAGACTCAGACTTGGCTGCAACTGTTATGCTAAAGACCCACAGAGGCCGAGAAGGAAGGAAGTCATGGCCGCTGCCTTGAACACATAATGGTATTCTTTCTCCCCTTTCCCAAATTTTACAGAGCATCATTTAACATTTATAATTCTTAAAATATTTTAATTGCCGGGAGCACAGATGGAGGCATGATTAATTCTGACTGAAATAATGTATGTAAAAGGTGGAAGCTGACCCCTCCCCCCCACGAATGGTATTACTGTCAGAGCATGAAGTAACCTAGAATTATGCATAATAGCATCACAGGCTGCAGCGCAGGTTATTTTTAAGTTATGCTCTTGGTTTCCAGCTCACCTGATAATGTGCAACATTAATCATCTCTTTACAGTATTTCCTCCAACTCTTTAAAAAATACAAATGTAAAAGAAAACAGCTGAACAGTACAATGGGGCCTGGGAAGGCAAGGCTTTCTCCTGTCCCACATTCTTAACGTTTGGGTAGTCTTATTAATCTTAGTGAATGCTACATTTCTGTTTTAACCACAGGTTTACATGTAAGTACTACTAACACTTCATTCGAGGTGCTGCATCTTAATTCCAAACCATCCTCTCTGTTCCAGCGCTGACTTCTTTTTTCCAATGTGCTTCTAAAGCCTACGGCCAACATCCAACTTCTCCCAAACTCTACCTAGATCCTCGATGGCCAAGATCCAACTTCCCTACCGAGATCCCTCTACTCCTCATGCTCCCAGAGAGGGGTCTATTCTGTTCCTTCACACTGGTGTCCCCCTCACCATTATTTACACAGAGATCTTGACCAGTACTCTAGACAGATCCTTCCTTCTTCCTTCTGTGTACTTATCAATCAATCACTGATTTCATCTTCTCAATCGACCCATGCTTCCCGTTCCCACCCAAGGTCAAGATACTATCTTACCATGCAAGAGTCTGGCTGGCTTCCTGGCCTCCCTTCTCCCTTCCTACCAAGCTAACAGGAAAGAAAATTTGACCGAGTCCTTCCCATTAAGCCTTTCAGAGGTTCCACTACCTACAGAATCAATCAGTTCTTCTTCAGCAAGGTCTCCGAGGCCCACCGATACTCACATCAGGCTCTCTGAGCCCCCATCTCTGGACCACCTTCCTCCTGCAATCTACCCATCCCTCTCAGATTCGTTATAGCTCTAAATATTTCCATCCACTGCTCATGCTGTTGCTTTGGCTACAACCCATCTGTGATGGCTAATCTTAGTTGACAACTTGACACACCTGGGACGAGGGACCCTTAGTTGGGGAATTGTTCTTTATCAGATTGGCCTGTGAGCTTGTCTTTGGGGGCATTTTCTAGATTGCTGATTGATGTAGAAGACCCAGGTTATCACCATTACTAGGCAGGTAGGTTTAGTTTATAATCATCACAAAGAAGTGAATGAGAGTTTTGCCATTGATTTGATAGTAGGGCAACCTGTTAGTGAGGTGGACCACTGCATGGTCATAGTCTGTGACGGTGAGGTTAGTGACTTGGGCCACTGTACTGGCTGGTTTTGTGTGTCAACTTGACACAACCTGGAGTTATCACAGAGAACGGAGTTTCCCTCGAGAAAATGCCTCCATGAGATCCAGCTGTAAGGCATTTTCTCAATTAGTGATCAATGGGGATAGAGCTTAGCCTATTGTGGGTGGTGCCTAGTCCTGGGTTCTATAAGAAAGCAAGCTGAGAAAGCCAGTGGGAAGCAAGCCAGTAAGCAGCACTCCTTCATGGCCTCTACATCAATTCCTGCCTCCAAGTTCCTACCCTGTGTATGGAAGTGTAAGCTGAATAAACCCTTTCCTCCTCAATTTGCTTCTTGGTCATGATGTTTTGTGCAAGAATAGAAACCCTGACTAAGACAGCCACCCAAAGGTGTGTGTGTGTGTGTGTGTGTGTGTGTGTGTGTGTGTGTGTGTGTGTGTACAGAGAAAACAAACTGGGGATGTGTGGCTCCTGTAACCTGCAGTTAAAGCATCACCATCAGGAAAGCTTGGCTGCATCCTTGTCCTCTGACCCCTACAGAACAATCCCCACGCCAGGTGTGTTAGTATGAGATCAAGGCTTTGTGTGAAAGGTGTTCTCAGTTAGGAAGAAAGGATGCTAACACCATTTTTTTTTTTATAAAGCAGCTGAAGGGGACCTGGCGACGTGCCAGTAAGCACCCTTCCTCTGTGGTTTCAGATTCAAGTTCCTGCCCTGTGTTCTCGGCTTTGGCTTCCCTCCACGGTGGCTGTAACCTGTAAAATGAAATAAGCCCTTTCCCCCTCAAGCTGCTTTTAGTCATGGTGTTTATCACAGCAACAGAGAAACAAACTCAGTTCTTAGTCTTTCCAAAGATGGCTTAGGCACAAACTTGTCTTGAAAAGTTTCAAAGAATTGGCAAGCCCTGGCGAGAGGAGCCTCTCCCGTACTCTGCTCCTCAGAGTAGGTCCTGGCACCTAAGCTCCTGCTTGCTCTGTCAGCCCTGCCCACAGATGCACTGCTCTTCCAAAACACAGACCACATCTTCATCCTCGTAGCTCCCAGACTTTCACTCAACTCAATGCTGTTGATTGTACAAGAGCACACCCTATTCCAGGTGTCCTGTGTAAATATTACCTCTCATGAGTTCAATGACACCCCCCTTCTACACGGAGAAACTGAGACTCTAATATTAAGAAACATCTGCCAGGCCATTAAGCAGATGAGGAAACCTGAAGCCAAGTCTCTCTCTACATAACTCCACAATCATTACTCCTTAAGTTTTACTGTTCTCTTGGGTATTTTGGAGCTCTGACTCTAAGGTTCTGAAGGTAAGGATGAGCGCACAACTCTGGGCAACCTAAGGACACTGTGCTCCTCACGCCCAACTGTCAGTCCAAAACCATCTAGAAATGGCAGCGAAACAGACAGCATCTTAGGAACAAATTTTGTAACCAGCCCCCACCCCACAACCATGCTTTAGAATCCCCAAGTAAGGGCTTTGGGGAGGGCTACGGAAAATCCAAAGGGCACACCATCTTAAGCAGCCACGGTAGCCCAGCTTAATCCTACCTGTTAGCTTTCCCCATGTCCCAAATCTGTCTCCCCACAGCCTAACTGCACAGCATCTCTAGGCCCTCACTCCTCACCACCACGGACCTTTGAACCAAAACCCATAGGGAGTTACAAGTTGATCCCTTCTGCAGAGACAGAGCAATCCCTGCAAATAATCACTGGGGAGCCCGTGACAGAAACAGATAGGGCTAAGAACACAAAATGAGTATCACAGGGGTGGAGGTGAGGGTCAAGGAGCTAGGAGCTGAGAAGTCCAGTCAAGGAGACACAAAGTAGTAATGGCATTTACCCAAAGTGGGCAGAGAAGGCTCATCTCTCTCCCCAACACAAGAATCATGAACAAGAAACTAATCTGATCTGCGAGAATTAACGCAAAGCTTGCTGGCTACGAGAACCAAAGAAGCAAAAACTACTGTGAGCAGCCAGACTCTGACAAAAGACAAAAACCAAAAAAATCCAAACCCACCTTCTATTCCATGCAGCCAGAGCCACACCCAACTCAGAGATTTCCTCCCAACTCTGGAGAGTCCCAGGAGGCAGACAAGGAAAAGCAGCACACAGTCAGCACGATACCCACTGCAGGCATAGTAACAGGCCCCCAGTGTCCCAGGGCAGATATTCAAGCTCAGCCACCTCCCACCATTAACCTGAAGTCTAGGACTTCACCACACTCCATTCCGGAAACAACCTTCAGAAGTAGCCACACCCCAGGTCCCCAGAGAGCATGCTCCAGGCAGCTGTGCAACCCACTCAGGTCACTGGGACCAGGGCACTGGGTTGGAGCCTTACCACAGTCGCCTGGCTTCAAAACCTCAACTTGGCAGAGCTGCACATGACAAAGAGGGCAGGGACTGGATGGCACTAGACACACGCCAACATATACTAAGTGGTGGCTTGACTTTAACACTCAGATTTCAAACAGGTACTTTCTGTTACTTTGGGGGATGTGGAGGAGACTGAAACCGGTGACTTGTGATAGGGAACCAAATCCAGGGCCTTTTTATCATGGGAGACAAGCACTCTCCAGTCTCCCATTGAGCTTCACACCCAGACTCTGAGTTTAATCAGGAACAACCTAGGCCATTCCTGGGCAATTTAACAACCCCAGAATATCTAACATTCCTCATTCATTCTCTCTACTCACCAAGATTCCGAAACTCCTCTGACTTTTTTTTCTAAGACGTGGACTCACAGTGTAGCCCTAGCAGGCCTAAAATGTACTATGTAGACCAGGATGGCCTCAAACACACAGATCCACTTACTTCTCTGTCTCCCAAGGGCTAGAATTCAAGGCCTGTGCCACCAACATCCGGCCCTCAACCTCTTTTGTGTAAGCAAGAAAACCAGGAAGCTAATTTCCTAGAAATCTCTTTCTGGAAGTCCATTGAAAAGCCAAGGCAAAGACTAATTTCCAGGGCTTGCCACTTTTGAATGCTAATCCAAATGACTTTTAAAAAGAGCAACCTTGGCAAAATTCCATATAAATGCACACGAGATACTAAAAATAAATCATTTTCCTAGGTGATTTTTTTTTTAAACCAAAGATCAACACCATATGGTTTAATAAGCTATCAAAAGTTCCTGAAATCAAGGCTGGGAGATGGCTCAGTCAGTCAGTTAAGGCCTGGGGGAGACAGAGATGGCTCACAGAAGCTTACTGGCCTCCAGCCTAGCCAAATCCACAGGCTCCAACTTCAGTGAGACCCTGTCACAGGGCAGGATTTCTTAACAGGGTGTTTAAGGAAAAGTAAGCAAGAAAGAAGAATAAACCGTGTCCTCTTGAAGTCTAAGCTTTCTAAGAATCACAAGAGAGAAGGTATTTCTTCAAATTCCCGAATGGACAGTTTTCCAGTAACATAAGACTCACAGCCATATCACCCGCAACAAACACGGTCATACGAATGAAGGGTTCAGCCTGGCCCTAACCTGTCCTCTGCACAGCACTGCCGTCTGCCTACTTGTCACCATCCCTGCTGACTCTTCTGCCCCGCCCTGCCGTTCTCTGAGTTCCTGTCTGCTCTGTGGACTCCATGCTGCCCAGTTCATGAACTTCTGAGAAAGGCAAGTTGCATCTTGAAAACTCAGTTTGTTAAGAGTGTTCTTGGACAGCCTGTTCTAAGAAGACCCCAGTGACCTTGGGTCTGTTTCCCTTCATGAAAACGCCATGAGCTGTGTCTTTAGTGTACACTCAAGGGTACTCAGCAGCCTCAGTTCTCTTCCTGCCCTACCTGTCATCTCTCAGCTGGTCTACTTCAAAAGCCCAACAGAGCGAGCGCCCTGCCACCCATCTGTCCCCACGCCAGTCTCCTGTCCTCCATACCACCGCTGCCAAGGCTTTGGTCCAAAACACAGATCTGATTACATCATCTCCCAGCGGAAAGGCCTTTGACAGCTATCACTTGCTCTCGGGAGCAAGTCCACACTTCTTGGTCTGGCATGCAATGCCTCTGCAATCTGGCTCTCTCCTTCCATCCTACTCTACCAAATGCCAGGCACCGTCTGCTCTTGAACAACCCAAGCATGACTTGTTTGCATGCCTCCCAGCCTCTGTTCATTGTGCTCCCTTCATCCAGAACGCACACCCTCCCACCTGGCAGAACCCTACCCAGGCTGCATCTCCTCCCTCTGCTCCCTGATGCCAGCCCAGAACCAACACCTCCTCTTCCTCCGCCTCCTCTTCCTCCTTCCTCCAGATGCACTAGCTCCTGGTCACGAACGTCCCCCGAGGAGCTGTGTATGCTCTACTGTCTCAGACAGAGACATAGGCCTGTACCTCAAAAGGGCATGGTAGCCCTCAAAAACTACTTGTTGGCTACAAGAGCCAAAGACCATCTAACAAAAACCTCCACCCCAGGCATGAGAAGTCCTCTTTTGAGTTGTTGGTCAGCATTGTCCAAGAGACTCCCAAAACAGTATAGGCTACTGCTATTGGTGCTACTGCTATTGTACTGGCTGTCCCCAGGGGTGGAACATAAGTCCCTATTGTTGCAGACAACACACAGTTCAGGCCTTGAGGCTGCTGCTAAGCTGGAACTGACAGGAAAGCCTCCTCCCTCTTTTCACGGTACAAAAGGTACTGTTCTATTCAAGCTTCCAAGGCAGGGAGGCAGCCCACAGTCCTATCCAGCTATGACATATATGAAACATGTGCTGGCTAACTGTATGTCAACTTGACACAAGCTATTTTCATTGGAGAGGAGAGAGTCTCAATTGAGAAAACACCTCTAGAAGAAAATGACTCTGGCTGTAAGCAGACAAGCCTATTGGGCATTTTCTTAATTAGTGATTGGTGGAGTGGGCCCAACCCAATGTGTGTGGGGATACCCCTGGGCTGGTTGGTGGCCCTGAGTACTGTAAGAAAGAAAACGGTCAATGTAAGTCAGTAAGCAGCGCTCCTCCATGGCCAGTACATGATCTCCTGCCTCCATGTCCCTCTCCTGACTTCCTTCAGTAATGTACTGCAATGTGGCCGCAGAAGCCTAACAAACCCTTTCCTCGCCAACTTGCTTTTGGTCATGGTCTTTCATTATAGCAGTAGTAACCCTAACTAGGCAAACCACATCAACGACCGACCGGCATGACAAGGCAGCACCTTTGCGGATATGTACCTTTGAAAATGCATAAACATTCTACTTGTGAGACTGGCTGAGGCTGGAGGAAGCAATGGAGGCTGAGGAAGATGAACTATCTATATATAAATTCCACTGGCTCAGTACCCAGTCTCCATCCTCCTAGACATGACCTCTCTCTTCCTCCTGGCCTGACTTCCAGACTATGAAGCCGGTCGGTGGAAGAGGGCTTAAAACAAAAGATTCAGAAAGGAAAATATCATAGGAGAACTTTTAATAGGAGGAAAGTGTAGCAGAATTCAGGTGTCACTGGGGTTCTGAGTTCATCCTCAGAGAATGATAACTCCTGGGTACGAAGCTATCTATGTAAGTCCCCTTGGTCCTACTGAGTATTCTCCCAGAAGCTAGATCAGAAGCCAGGGACATAAGACGTGGAGATGAGCCACAGAAGAGCTGACCCCACCAGATGTCTTTTTAACAAGACACCTTGTCTCTAAGGAGGATTCCTCAGCCCACCCCCACTTTGGCAATTCTCTGGGGAAGCCTCCCTCCTGGCTGGCCAACTCCCTGTAAATAAGCATATCCACACAACTGGAGTGTGGAATGCAGAAATGCTTCATGTAAATAAAATACAATTCACTGTTCTGAACCACAGAGCAAACCACCACCAAGGTCCAAGAGGACGTTCTGGGGTTTGATGCTCTTTACTAGCAAAAAAATAAAAATAAAAAGAGGAGCTGGGCACAGAGGCACACACATTGAGCTTAGGATGCTAATCTGGGCAACATAACAAGACTCCATCTCTAAAAAAAAAAAAAAATAGAGAGGAAATGGAGTATATATGTACATTTGCAGTGCTGTGCTATATTCCATTTCCTCTCTATTTTTTATTTTTTAGTTATAAAATACCCAGCCTGATGAAGGAAGGCTCTTTACTTCACCAAGGAAAATTTTTAATGTATAAAACAGCGTATAAATCCCTGCCCGCTAAGGGATTAAATATAAGAATGTGCTGGCAAGGCTTAGGAAGGTTGCCATTCATCATAGAAAGCCACTTTATATGTGGTTGTTATTCTTCACTAACACACAAAAATTCCTTTACGTTTTCCCAGACATAAAAGCACTCAAAAGGCTAAAGAAGGGGAAAAATTTCGACGGCTTAATTAAATTAGCAAAGTCAGCAACGACGGGAACTTTGATTTATTCATCTGCGGTTACCAGAGGATGTGCACATAAATTTGCTACCATGAAGGTTTCCTTACATTTTTGTTCTTAGATTGGTCTGAGCATTTGTCAGGAAAGGCTTTATTAAAAACTGTTATCTAGTAGAACTAAAATTGATGTGTACTTCTAAATTAGTAGGCAAACAAAGATGAGCCCCTATACAATAGTTTATTAAAACCACCTTGTTGTTCTGAATAAAACCAAAAGTGTTCAACACCAAAAAACGCTTAGGAGACACATGCCAAAAAGGTACAGTATGCTGTTACACCCAGATCCCCAGGCCGACAACAAAGGATACCTTCTCAACACACCCAGACCCATTCCACTTTACCTCCTTGGCATGCTAATAATAGAATCAATTACAAAGAGATTCTAAGACATTACTTCCTGGGGCTGGAGAGATGACTCAGTGGTTGGGAGCACCAACTGCTCTTCCAGAGGCCCTGAGTTCAAATCCCAGCAACCACATGATGGCTTACAACCATCTGCAATGAGATCTGATGCCCTCTTCTGGTGTGTCTGAAGACAGTGACAGTGTACTCACATACATAAAATAAGTAATTCTTAAAAAAAAAAAAAAAAAAGACAGTACTTCCTTTATTTTCTTTTAAGATACTTCTTATGAGTTACTAAACCTAAATGATGTTCCCAAATAAGGGGAGTGAAAAAATACACAAAGACCTTTTTGTCCCCCCAAAAGACTTTTATCCTGAATCTCCCTGTGCCTTTATTAAATTTCTATTTATTTAATTTTGTGTGCATGTGCACATGCTACTGGCATGGCTTGTTGATTGACTAGAAGTCAGGGGGTAGGTAATTTGCAGAAGTCACTTCTCTTCTTCCACCATGTAGGCTCTAGGATTCAAACTCTGGTCAAATGGCTTGACGGCAGATACATTGATTTATCCACTGGTTATCTCTCCAGCCCCTAATTACACCTTTAAAAGGAGCTTCCAGTTTATAGGAAACATTGGGACAAAGCAACAACATAAACACCACCACATGGAAACCATCTCAGGATATGAGATAATCTACGTGTTCTCTGTTGAAAAAAAAATCACTAACAATGACATCTAAGGGATAGCCAGATAACAGATTATTGCTAAGTTTATGCAATAATGAAGAGGGTTATTTTTGTAGTCCTTAGTTAGAAATATATACTAAAGTTTGTGAAGCAAAATTGTATTAACTGGATTTGCTTTTTTTTTTTAAGATTTACTTATTTATTATATGTAAGTACATTGTAGCTATCCTCAGATACTCCAGAAGAGGGTATCAGATTTCATTACGGATGGTTTTGAGCCACCATGTGGTTGCTGGGATTTGAACTCAGGACCTTCAGAAAAGCAGTCGGTGCTCTTAACCACTGAGCCATCTCGCCAGCCCTGGATTTGCCTTAAAAATGCCTGGTAAACTACTCAACCACTGTCGCTCTGTGTGCTTTGCAAAAAAAAATACCCACAGTTCCATGTAAAGCATGAATACTCCATTTGCCTTCTAAGAGATCTGAGCATAAGATCACCTGGGTGTTCAAAAGCTGCAGCATTTGTAAAAGCTTACCTAGTTTGGGGCTGAGAAGACTGCTCAGTGAGTGCCATACAAGCTTGAGGATTAGCCTTCAGAAGCCCAGACCGCACATAAAAGCAGCTAGGCATGGTGGCCTCCTTGCTAAGATGGATACTCTGATCTGGCAGGCTCTAGGTTCAGCAAGGCACCCTAAGTAAAGAAAATAAGTGATGGAGGAAGACACCTTCGGTGTTTAGAATTCCAACAGCCTCCTAGGTTTCCCGGCTTGAACACTTGGGCGAGTCTGTGAAGCTGTCTGTGAAGGACTGGGAGGTGTGGCCTTGGTGAAGGAAGTGTGTGATCAGGGCAGGCTTCAAGGCTTCTAAAGCCCAAGCAATCTTCAGCGTGCTCTCTGCTTCCTGCTGACAGTTAAATGTGAGCTCTCAGCTGTTCTGGCCACCAGGCCTCTGCTCCACCATCACAGCCTCTAATCCTCTGGAACTGTCAGCCCATCTAAACCCTTCCTTTTTCAAGTTGGCTTGACATGGTGTTTTATCACAGCAACGAAAGCAACTAATTCCACACCTAACATCTACACACACACACACACACACACACACACACACACCTGTTATACTTTGCTTGGCCCAGATTTTTTTTTTTAATCTCTAGAACCCTTTCCCCCTGTGGTGCCTAAGTTTTTTGACTCTTAGTTTCTCATGGAACCCACTTGGGAAGCTGCTGTTTACTTAGACAAATCACCCTATGGGAAGGTCATCTTAAGTCACATGCAAATTAAGAACCCCAGACAAGGCAGGGAGAATGTACCGGTGCCCGCCTGGAACCCCGACATTGAGACAACTGAGGCAAGTGAACTGTGAGTTCTAGACTAGCCTGGGCTGCAAAGCTGGTCCCTGTAACAAAAACAAACAAATAAATAAAATCACAATTGCACGTTGGCAATCTAAGAGCTACTGACCGCTTCAGTGTCTCTCGCATCTATAATTACGTTGTCTCTGACATGTTTTAGTTTGTAAATCTCTACAGTACAAAATTCCACGGCAAACTTGGCCTCCACAATGTTCAGTCTTATTCCTACCCATTTTTCTTTTTAATCCACAGACGAACGATTTCAAACTCATCCAGACTGCCTAACAACACTTAACTTTTCAGTTTCATTCTATGTTGAGCTACTTCCAAGGAATAGCAACACCTCTCTAAGGAAGTGATTGAAATTCCCATAGAAATCAAACATCTCCTGGGTACCATTTAAAGCTTGCCCTGATTCTCATCTTTATCCAGCAGTGTCCCACTTAATAACCAAGTACCTGGCCAACTGAACTGTCAGAGCATCACTGGATCACACATCATACCCACTTCCAACTAAATGTTTTACAGCCCCTACCAACTTCTATCTGTACTTTTTCCAAAAAAAAAAAAAAAAAAAAAAAAAAAAAAAACCACATCCCGTTCCACTTAGGATGCCCCCTGAAATGTATGGAAATGTACTCCGTAGGAAACAGAAATGGCTAACAAAGACATCTGAGCTAGAAGTCAACCCCACAAGGAAATGATCAGAGTCGATGCTTCCCCCTGCCTGGGAGGCCATTTACAATGTTCCAGACACTTCCGTATACACTCTGTCATCTGACCTTCAAAACTCTGGAGGAGTCTGTTTTTCATCATAGTAGCAAGAAGCATCTAGCATAGCTCAACTTGAAAGCAGACAGCTTGTCAACCCTCAATTAGCCTTTCCATAGAAGGAATGTCAGCTGAGCAGTGTAGAGGCCACCGTTCCCAACAGGGATGCTCTGGCCAGTATCACAGTAGCATACAGGACAGTCTCCCAGGAATTTGCTTGTCGGTAATTACAGATGGGTAACCATCCACAGGCATTTAGGGTCTTCCTATATATCAGCTATGCATGGTGGCACTTGCCTGCAATCCCATCACTTCAAGTTGGAGACAACGGGATCAGGAGTTCAAGACTAGCTGCAGCTATTGAGTTTGAGCTCGCTCTGGGCTACATGAGACTGTTTTATTGTTTGTTTTAAAATCAGATTAATGAGATAGCTCAGCAGATAAAGGCAAAAGGGGCTTGCTATCAGTCTGACAACCTAAGTTTGATTCTTGGTCCCCCACTCCACCCCTGTAGGAAGGAAGGATGGATGTATATAGTGGTGAATTATATAGCCATAAGAAGGAAAGTATCTCATCATATTTTACCATATGCAAGTGGCCACTGTAGTAAATATATTAAATAAGTTAAAAGTAAGCCAGGCATAGACAAATACCTTTGTGATCTCCATTATTATATGTGGAATGAGGTTGAGGTTGGGCACTCAGGTGGCAGAGATAAGTGGATCTCTCTGAGTTCAAGGACAGCCAGAGGTATATAGTGAGATCCTGTCTCAAAAGCACACCAAAAAAAAAAGCCAGGTAGTGGTGGCACATGCCTTTAATCCAAGGACTCAGGAGTCAAAGGCAGGGGGAAATCTCTTGAGTTCAAAGCCAGACTGATGTACAGAGTTCTAGGACAGCCAGGACTACCCAGAGAAATCATGTCTCAAAAATACAAACAACAACAACAAAAACACCAAACAAACAAAAAGAATGTCAGATTCAGAGGCAAGGTAGTGTAGGTATTGAGTGTGTACATTTTACTGTGGTAATATTATATGTTGTATACATAGGACAGCTAATGATGTAGAGCAAGATACTCAGTCTTTATTTCCAACCCCCCCCCCCACACACACACACACACGCTCACACTCACGTGCACAGACACAGGCATGCACAGATCTGTGGCACATAAGTGACTTGGGTTTTTGTCTTGGAGCCTTCTTAGTTCTATGTGATATATGTACAGTTCGCTGCTTTCTCGAGGTCCCTAAGCTCTGGAAGTGGCAGAGATACCCAGAATACTTGGTGCACATTTAAAAACTGTGGGTTCTGGTGCTGGAAAGAGATGGCCCAGCAATGAGGAGCTCATGTTCCTGCAGAGGACCCGAGTTCGATTCCCAGCACCCACATGGCAGCTCACAATCATCTATAACTCCAGTTCCAGGGGTCCAACACCCTCTTCTGGCCTCCACAGGCTCCAGACATGAAAATGGTGCACATACATACATGAAGGTGAGATACCCATACACAGAAAAATAAATAAATCCTTTTAAAATTGAAAAACTTATTTTCTGCCTGCCTCTTTATTCCAAAGCAGAAGTAAATAATTACCTTTTTTTTAAGTGACTAAGGCAAGGCAAGACCCCTTCCATCCAAAAGCTCACAAACCATCACCAGGGCAACCGGGTGAACAACTTAATTAATTATAAAAAACAAAAGGAGAAAAACATTTTAATAAATGCATAGGCAATGTGTCAGGAAGATTAAGGGAGGAGTGGCTATGATGTGGGAAACAGAGAGGGGCAATCTTCATGAGAAATCCTTGTTTCTTTGAGCTGTGATGTAAGGATGGATGTCATTTTTTAGTTTGGGGGAAAAAAGAGAAGAAGAACGTTACTAAAGGGAAAATTAAACATAAGGGACTAGACTGTAAGGAGACTTGTCAGCTTCAAGTAAAATGGAGGACACCGCCCCCAACTGTCCTCAGACCAGGCACTGCTGCCATGCAAGTAACAAGGGGGAGGGGGAAGCACAGAGACTAGAGGGAGGCTCAGTGGCTAAGAGGACTTACTGCTCTTACAGAGGACCAGGGCACGGCTCCCAGAACCCACATGGCGCTCACAACCACCTGTAACTCAAGTTCCAAAGGATCGGACACCCTCTTCTGGCCTCTGTGGGCTCCTGTACACAAACAGTGCATATGTACACCCAAAAACTCACACATATACATTTTTTAAAAAAAAAGAAAAGTGCTTTGTATAAGTGACTTAAAGGGTACTTTCAAATGTTCTGTGATGACACAGACCTCTCAGTAAAAAAGATTAAACATATAACCCAAACAGAGTATAAACTGTATATAATGTATGCAATAATGAAGAGACTAGTGTGCTGGGTGTGGTGTGCATACCTTTAATCCCAGCATCCAGGAGGCAGAGACAGGAGCATCTCTGACTCCAAAGCCAACCTATCCTGTTCTATAGATGGGAGTTCCAGGACAGCCAGGGCCACACAGAAAAACCCTGGGTGGTGGTGGTGGGGTAGGGGGTGCAAATAAAAAACAAAAATTCAGGCTGGAGAGATGACTCAGCAGTTAAGAACACCAACTGCTCTTCCAGAGGTCCTGAGTTCAATTCCCAGCAACCACATGGTGGCCCATCTGTAATGGGATCTGATGCCCTCTTCTGGTGTGTGTCTGAAGAAAGCTACAGTGTATTCATAGAAATAGAATAAATAAAAGAATTTAAAATTCTTTAAGAATTTTCTTCTTAAAGAAAAAAAGAATTATTTAAAAAAAAATTCATCACACACAGAATTAACCAATCAGACTCAAAGTACATCTCAATGAACGTTTTTAGAGACCAGCTGTCTCTACAAAGCCCTGGCTATCTATCCTGGAATTCACTATGTAGACCAGGTTGGCCTCTCACTGATCTGCCTGTCTCTGCTTCCCAAATGCTGGGATTACAAGTATGCCCCACCACACACACAGCATAGAGTGGCCATCTGGAATGGAATGCACACTGGATTTTACTGGATTTTATATTTATATTTACTGGATTGAATATATTTTTTGTGCAGTTATACTATGAAAAATAAGCAATTTACAACAGAGTTAGAACTAGAAAGCAATTTCATATCCTTTCCTAACTTGTGCCATCATCTACATTCAGTGGGTCCTCATTTCCTAACATTTAGCCTTTCTTGTTCTTTTCTGCATGTTACACTGTACCCACATGGGTATTTGTTTACATATATGCATATAATATTTACTAGATCCCACATATGGAGAACATAACATATGGCTTTTCCTAAGAAGCTAATGAGACTTAGATTCAGTCAGCATTTTAGTTCCTTTTTATTAATAATATAAATTGATATGCAAATCTTGTGCCAACCTATCAAAGCCAGTTTCCTAACCACTTTATAATAAACTCTCCTCCTTCAGACCGTCTCATTAGCTTTATTCCTAATGTGTGCCATTAGCATCTTCCCACACTTTCTTTCCAAGAGCCTTTTAAAGCAGCTTCCATTTTGTGTGAGCCAGTTTAATTAAAAAAATAAATAAATGATATAAACCTTCAATTCGCAGTGGTTCTCAATCTGTGGGTCCCGACCCCTTTGGTGTCAAACAACCCTTCTACAGGGGTCGCCTATCAGATATTTGCATTATGACTCATAACCATTGCAGGGTGACTGTTATGAAGTAGCAATGAAATAATGTTATGGCTGGGATCACGACAGCACGAGGAGTTGCATTAAAGGGTCGTAGCATTTAGGAAGGTTGAGAAGCACTGATCCAAAGCAAAAAGGGCAAGTTGGGTACCAGAGTCCACTCTGCTAGGTTATAAAATGCTCCTCACACAACGCAAGTGACAGGTGCTGGGCGGATACATACCCAGTGTCTACCCATACGTAAATGTTAATAAAGCTCTTCGGGCTTTCCTTCTCTCCCACCCCGAATAATCTGGCACGTTCTGCTTTGGTGATCACTGTCTCATACACTCATAAATATTACTTTCCTCAGAGACGACACAAGTCATGGTAGCTCTAGGGCTGGCTAATTCAGCAGCCAAGAAGAAGTCACTGTGGTTTGGGGTACCTTCAATCTCTGTAGTGTGTTAGACCCCTCCTAACCTCATGGAATGCTGCAGATATACAAGTCACGATCCATACCACAAACCTGCTCGTTAACCAGCCACTGACAGCAGGTGCGGCTATACTGAAATTATCTTGACTCAAGATTCTCTCTCTGGGACATTCCCAGCTAACCCATGAATATGTGGTCCACTGAAAAGTAATCGAAAGCAGATTTGTGGCTGGGTGGTGATGGCACAGGTCTTAATCCCAGCACTTGGGAGGTAGAGGCAGTCGGATCTCTGTGAGTTCCAGGCCAGCCTGGTCTACAGAGCAAGTTCCTGGACAGCCAGGGCTACACAGAGAAAACCTCCCCTTCCCCATGACCACCCCCCAACTCAAATAAACAAATAAATAAATGCCAGAATCGTGGTAGGAAGGGTAGGAAGTAATGTTTTGAGCTTTGTACGGCGGTGCCATCCAAATGAGGCCAGTTTCATTCCAATGAAATAAACTGTGGTTGGTCTATGTCACAAAAAGCAAGGGAAGCCAGGACCCAGGAGGTGGCTCTGTGTATAACTGTCGTTGCTTGTTTAGGTCAATGAGAGAAGAGCTACTCTTCTTTTATTTCCATGGATAATTTAAAATTCACACATCTAGTTCCACATCAGCAAGTACTCAATAAACATTAATAATTGATGTTGTGAATCTCGAGTAATTTAGAGCAAAGTCTGGCAGTAAGAGAGGATCCTAACAGACTACATGGGAGTCATGACCAGCTCCAAATTTTTAGATGTAATTCAATACCCCACCCCTTACACAAATGGCTATACACACAGTGACTAAATCCCTGTAGAATGTGGCTACGTCTAGGCTTCCCAGACTACAGGAGCATATATATATGGCATGAAGACATTAGGAATGTTCACACCCTATGCCATTAGGTATGCTTTTAAGGCCAGCCAATACCACTCCTAGAGATCTTTGCTATGCTGGCCAGCTCTTTGTGTTTTCTTACTCCCTGTCTCTTCCATCCACAATAGCCTCCTCTGTGGGACACTGTGGCCCACAGACCCATCTTGTGGGTTTAATGGGGTCCGTCACCTGGAACTCTTCTTTGGCCAATCTGGGTTCTTTCCACATTTCTCTCAGGTTGGTGCTAACAGCCAAGAGGCAGCTTCTTGATGATGGAGGTTTTGGAGCTACAAGGAGCCAGAAGTTGTGTAAGGCCACAGTGACTTAATAATATGTGTGCCCATCTGAATCAAAGGCCTCTGATATCTGTCTGTCCAAAGATGTCAAAGGCCAAAAATCAATCATTTGGTAATGGTAACACATATGCAATGGATTTGGTAACCAGTCATTAAAACAGAGCCAAAGAATAAACACAGGGAAGGCATGTCTGACATGGGACACAAGACAAAGTGTGTCACATGAGCATATACTGACTCTAAACTGCACAAATGTAATATATGCATCTTCATTTGCATGATGTCTTTCATGTGTTAAAACTGTATGTGGCATAATGTACCACTTTGCTACAGTACATCCTTTGTGCAAAAAGGCCACCCACGGTTGACAGTTTCTTCCACTCTCCTCCACCCCTCAGGGGCAACAAGCCAATCCACCACAGGTGTGTGACCCTAAGTATGCTGGGTAAGGCAAGAAAGTGCTGAGTCACCGTGGTTCTATGTTAAATGGCTGAACATTCTGGGTTCACATCTGTCTACAATGAGCATTAGCTGGGAGACTTTAGAACTAATAAATTCTCTCATGCTAATGGCAAAAATCCATGCTGAAATCCATGGTCTGTGTCCTGTCTCTGTAACATTTGTCTTGCCCTTGACACTTCTGTCTATGGGATAATTCTCTCTGGAACATTCTCCTCCATCACCCACACTCACAGAAGCCCTAAGAGACAACACTCACTCTACAAAGACAGCTGACCAGCAACAGAGGCAAACAAAACCAGAACTCCTTTCTCTAACGGCACGATAAGGCTTCTAAGAGCACTCTTCAAGGAAATCTGTTCATCCCACTTTCTGTTTCTGTCCCTTTTGGATAGTGACAGCCTTCCAACACTACTAGGAAATGATGTTTCCCAGTGTCCTCTTCTGCTTTCACTTCTCAAGGAAAGGGCAACAATTTCAGACTGGCCAGTCAACAGATACTAACTTCTTCTGAGTTGAAACACCGTTTCTTATTACTTTGCAAAGCCACCCCTCTCCAAGAGTAAGTTTTAAGAGCTGTGTCTGAAGCCTCATACTTGAACCCCATACTTGTAACCTCAGCACACTGCAGGCTGGGGCAGGGAGATTGCAAGCTTGAAGCCAGACTAGGCTACATAGTAAGACTTTCTGGCAAAACCAACAGATAAATAAATGCCTTACACAGACAAGTTCCTCAGCATAAAAGAGCTGTCTCCTTGGTTCAGAGGCTTGCTGTGCAAGATTGACAACCTGAGTTCGAGTCCAGGGTCCCACAGTAGAAAGAAAGAACTCCAGAAGCTGTCCTCTGACCTCCACGCACAGTAGCACATGCACCCACGTTCACGAACGCATGCGTGCAGATCAGACGAGAAGTGAAATGAAAGCTGTAAAGAAGAAGTTGCTATCCTAGAATATGATTTCATTTTTGAACCTGTTAAAAGTTCACAGACCAGGGGTGTAGTTCAGTGTTACAACATGTGTTTAACATGTCCGAAAACCTAGATTTGGTCATCAGCACTACCAAGAAGACAAATAAAACCTAGCTTCCAGACTAAGGGCCCAGCTACACTTAGTACTCCTAAACTGGCAGATGGGAACACAGCAAACAGTGGAAATGTATCACTGCAGCCAACTACCTCTTCACCACTTAACCAGGAGCATAAAAGGAGACCTACATAGCATGGGAAGCGGCTCGAAATTGATCTATGCACTTGTCGATAGGAAGGGCTCAGGACTCCAAGAAAGGGATATTCAGACAGGCTTCGCGCTTAGCCTGACAGAAGCCAAGATGAGAGGTAAATGGTGTTTTTATCCTTATGTTTAAGTTGATAGACATCTGAACTGTAAATCATGTTAGGCCCTGAAGCCTACTTGATTAAAAGGAAGAAAGAAAGAAAGAAACTGAAAGAAAACAAATGATGAGTTGGAGGTATGTGACTTTCTGAAACTCTCCTACAGGGAATGTTTAGTTATCATTATTAGAGAGCTGTTTTTAATCCATCCTGTCAAAGCAGAGATATAAACCCCAGGGTTCTGGAACCAAAATAACCATAAATGAAACACTGTGAGAAACGGCCACATGTTGTTTGTCAGGCTTTAGCGAGTTCACAGGTGACTTAGATGAATTAAAAGAGATAGAGGGCAAGGAATGGGGAGCCGGGGACCTGCTGGGCTCAAGTTCAACGTCACAGGTGACATCAGGCAAACTGATCTAACTTCCTGGGCCCTGGTTTACTCAACTGAGAGGTTTAGGGATAAAATATGCAGTGAAGCCCTTTACGATTGCCGTTACACTGTTCTAACAATACAGCCCAGGCTCCAAAATTCCTAGATCTCTCCAATTCTTGCAGTCACGAGGGTGCAATGTGATTCCATTTCGGGAGTGATCATGAGGACACCAAATCCCATAAAGACTTCACAGCCCTATAGACCAAACCCTTCTGTAAACTGGGGGAGAGGTAGTTCTACACCTAAAACAAGCATTTAAAAGACAGTTCAGAGCCCAGTTTGGTGGTGCAGAGCTTTAACTCCAGCCCCTGGGAAGCAGAGGCAAGCTGATCTCTATGAGATTGAGGGCAGCCTGGCCTAAACAGTGAGACCCTGGCTCAAACACACACACACAAGCAAACAAAGGCCCAGTTCAGAACAAACCCGTTCTAGAGACTAACACAATTCCCCTGTGTGTGTGTGTGTGTGTGTGTCTATAAATTTATTTATACATTTATTCCCACAAGTTAAAACTAAAGGTCCCATAATAAAAATAAAAGTTTGTTCTTCCCTCAACAAGGCCTCATATACATTGGACAAGAGCATAAATCCATTTTTCTAACTAGCAAATTCTTGACGTAACAGAAATAAGATCTTTACTATTGAGTTTGAAGTGCCTGGTGAAAACAGACCTACCTCCCTCCCAGCTATTCAGACAAACCTCATTATAATATGGATTACAGCTCTACTAGCCCAGGGACAGGGCTTTTAATGTTCTCTGGGAGATAAAGAATTAATCAGCAACCCAGAAAAGAAGTTGTCTAAAAATGGATGATTTAGTCAAAGTAATTCCATTGTCTCTAAAACTGTGCCCTCGATCACCAGGCATCAAAACCCGACTATGGCATCAAATAAATTGCATGTGGTTAAAGAGACAAAATGTTCTTCTGGCTGTTATGAGAAGCAGAAAAGGGCTGACTACGAATCAGTTATGTTTTAGCTCCACGATGAACATGAATTATGATAATTTAGACATTCTGGTGGTTAAACCAAAAAAGCAAGAAAATCAATACTTTGGCGTTCCAGCAAAAGTTAAGTTCGTGGCATGAGAATTGCAAGACAGAAACATGGAAGTGACCTTAAATTTATTTCTGGACTTTCCCACCCCCACCAAAATCAATGATTTCCCTCACTGTCCAATCACACTATTTCCCTCACTGTCCAATCACAGCAGTCAAGAAGCCTGGAAACATCAAGTTGGATGGTAAGAAAAAAAGGTCTACGAAGGAATCTCTAACGCAGTCACACGCCAAACTTCCTTGGCTTGGCATGCTTTTCATTGTAAAAGCACCAAGATCTATTTATGATGCTTTTTGATTGACACCCACAAGCATTCCAGCTGACACAGACTTTGCAGATTGTAAGGAAGTCCCTGTGAGCTCTTTAAGTAGCCCAGATGAGCAAAGCACGCAGAACAGTACCATAATGAGCACCTCTCTCAGGCGCTCATAAATTCTTTCATTCCCAGCAATCAAAAAGCAGCTGTTAAAATCCAGAACTCTTCCCAGTAGCAGATCTGAAATACCTCCGGGCTGCCCAGAGAAGCTCCACAACGGCTTCTTCTCTTCCTCCCTCCCCCATCCCTGGAGTGCCAGCCTGGCAGGATAAGGATGACCCAGGAAGGGGGTGTGGGTGGAGGGGAGTAGCGGATCTGGTGTAAGCAGAGACGCAAGACTCCCTTCTTTTTCACCACAAAGAAAAACTAACCCTCTGTGCCAGCCAACCAGGTTTCTCCTGCTCTCCCCAGGCACACTAACTTCGTAGTCTGATGAGTCTGGCATTTCTAGAGTTCGCGACCTCAGCCACCCTGAGTCCTTTCCTGAAAGATCTTGAACCAGGAGCTAGCGGCGTCTGAACTCCTTTACAGGTTAAGACTCAGCCTGCCTTTACCTTTTAACCCGCCAGGACGCTACTCCGGGGGTCAAGTTCAAGATGAAGGTGCTCTCCTCACCACCCTGAGTTCACTCTGCAGGAAGCTGTATTACTCAGACCGGTCCCACTACTCCAGGCACAAGAATCTGGGGCTGCCAAGCCGGAGCCGAGGCAGCCTGAAGAAGACTGTCACAGCTCGGCGTCCTCCTCCCTCGGCCGCGGCACCGCGTTTCTTCTACCTGGCCATGGCCGCATTTCCTCCGGGAGCCTTTACACAATAAGTCAAGTAAGTTTTGGGAACTCCAGTCCAGAGATCTTGCTGACTGAAAACACGCTACACAATGCCCAGGGCTTCCTTCCCCGCCAGCCGTTCCGGAAAGCGGCCGCGCCGAACCCAAGGGCCCCCCCCCACACACACACACACACCCAAAAGTCCTCCAGGAAGAACCTGAATCCCCATAATGCCTCCAAAGTAACTACTCGTCGCCCAAGGACAAGGGGACTCGCAAACTTGACACGACCCTTCATTTAGCTGGCACTACTAAAAGGAAGAGAAAAAAAAAAAATCCTCAAGGTCTAATCCCAAATCATCACCCTATCACCAACACCACCAGGGAAAGAAATTGGCTTGCATCTGCGAGCCGCAGCCTGCAGGAGCGAATCACACACTTTCAGCTCACGGTGGGCGATACGATTCCCCACCCCACCCCCACCCCCGCTGAAGTTCTCCCGGGAACTTGGCGACCCGCGCGCGGCGACACTCAAGACCCCGCGGTGCCAGGCGCCCCGCCTGCACGTCCCCCTACTCCCCCCACCCAGGTGCCCGGCGCAGCCCAGGCCCTGTCTAGCCAAGGGACCGAAGAGGCGGGCAAGGGCCGGCTGGGAAAGTCCTGAGCGCCGCGTGATCCCAATGTCCCCCTAGCCCGGCTCTGCTGCAACCCGTTCCTCCGGGAGCGCAGGAAACGGCCTGCACCGACTCCCCGGCAGCGCCTAGCCCCAGGCCGGGAGCTCCGGCGTGCCTGCGCCTATTCCGGGAAAGCTCCCGCTGGGCCCGGCGGAGGAGGGGGCGTCCCGAAACTTTCCCACCAGCCTGGCTCTCGTTTCCCAGGCTGCTCTCCGGGACCCTTCCTTCCCCGCCCGCTGCGGACTCCCGGGGGCCGGCAGCGGCGCCCCGGCAGCGAGAGTTACCTGCCAGGAAAGTTTCCAGCTTTCGGCGCGGTTCCCACCCCGGGGGCCGAGCCTCAGGGCGCAGAGGGCTGGGCGCTTGGCGGCTGCGGCTCCTGCGGCTCCCGAGCCGGGCTCCCGCAGCTGCCACCGCGGAGGCAGCGCTCCGGCCCGTCCCCGCGCCTCGCTCGGCCCACACCGGGACCTCATTGGCAGCGCGAGTCCCCGCCCTTGCGCGTGTTCCGGAAGGCACCTTCCCTGTGCGCGCCCGCCGGGGCTGTGCCTCCCGCGCCCCTCCCGACCGGAGCTGCCCCGGCTCTGGGACCCGCTGGGGCGCCGCACGCCAACTTTCCTCCCGGCGCCTTCGCCCCCTCCTCACCCAGCATGTCCTCTGCGGGAAGCTAAGCTTTCCGGGAGAAGGTTGCTCCCCTGGGGCCTCGCCTGGACCCCAGTGGGACAGGATCAGAAGTGTGATTAGCCCTCTCCTCCTTTTTTTAGCCGTTTTAGAATCAGTAAAGTGGCTCGGCCTTCGGTCTGCGCTGCTCTCTGAAAGCATCCGAGGAGGACATATGGGAGCAATTAGCCAAGCTGAAGTTTCCGCGGATGCCTTAGGGTGGCTTTGTTGGCTTTTCTTCCCCTCGCTTAACTAAACACAAACAAATACACTTTCTTGTTCCAAAATGAGCTGAGAAAGATGGAAAGTGCATCTCGCCCATTGCACCTTTTTCTTTCTGGAAAGTTAAGTTGGGGTTGTTCCGGGGATCAGTGACTGCCCAGAGTCAGGGGCAGTCCTCCCTCCTCGAACTCTGTGGCTAGCAGTACTGTCTGGGCTAAGTACACTGGCCAGCGGCTAGCTTCCTTGTCAGGAGGAGGAGTCCTGGAGGAAGAACAGACAAAGATGCTATTATTAAGTAGGCTGGTGGCAGTAAATTAAACTCCCTAGTTCCCAAAATGTTTTGTTATTCCCAATAGAACAGAAGTTTGAAAATGGCCTAGGGAACTGGGAGACCTGGGTCCTCCACAACCTCCCAGGAATCCAGGCAGCCAATTTATATGTAGAAGGCTCAGCCCTCTCTATTCCCAAAAGCCCTTTGGGCCCCCTTTCTTTGCAGAAGGATCAACTAGAAATTCCAACAGGAATTGCACACAGGCCGCCCATCCGTGTAAGGAGAGTGAAGAATACAGAAGTTGCTATAAATGGGTTTATTGCCAACCCCTAACCTTTGCTGTGGCAAACCTGCCTTTAAAGACAACTGTGTTTTAAACAACTTTCCCTATAAAAACTTCAACCTCACATAGAGCTTCCCAATATAAAGATAGCTGCAAGAATGGTGTTTGCATTTAAAGTTCCTGTGAAAAGTGACAGGAAGCAAAAGGCTGCTCAATCTATCTCTCCATAATAAATAAAAGATGGTTCGAATGTGTTGGGTATTTTTCACTCGTATAGTCAAAGACCTGATTATCACTATATTTATAAGTATGCAGCGAACATATCCCAGCCTTTACTCAAGCAAATCATGACATGAATATTCAAAGCAAGTAAGGACTCCTGGTAAGCCAGGAAGGTCACAGACACCCCCTCCACCTCCAATGCTGGTTGTTAAAAACCAGGTTGGTGTTTGATTAACTTCTCTTGAAAAACAGTGTGTAAAACTGACCAGTCTTTCAACCACGGATGACAAAGTCAGACTACATGGATAAGACAATGACCCAAACAAAAGACAAAAACCCAGCCGTCCAGTCTGAAATACTATAAGATGTAAGAGAAACTCCTAAAGACTCAAGCAGGTCCAGGTCCTGGCTTGTTTGTAGTGGTTTCTTTCTTTCTTTTTTTTTTTAAGATTTATTTATTCATTATATGTAAGTACACTGTAGCTGTCATCCTCGTTATGGATGGTTGTGAGGCACCATGTGGTTGCTGGGATTTGAACTCCGGACCTTTGGAAGAGCAGTCAAGCAGTCGGGTGCTCTTACCCACTGAGCCATCTCACCAGCCCCTGTTTGTAGTGGTTTAAATGGGTAGATAGTGGATGAAATTCGTGAATCTGTAGATTCTTCTTGGACTATCCTTAGTTATCTTTCCAAACTTTAATAAAATTGCTTAAACTGAGCTTTGAGGGCAATTAGGCTTCTTCCTCTCTCTCTCTTCCCTCAAACTTGCCTGAAGTAACAAGTAGAAAAAGCACAGAAAATAGGTATGCTAATTTCTTGCATCATCTTTAGTTTGGGTTGAAAGGATTTGGTTTTATAGTTTCAGAAGTCAAGGACACTGAAGTAATTTCATCCCCGCCTGTTTGGGGACCCTTACCATTCTACACAGGCAGAGAGCTAGCAGTCTAAAGTGTGTACACAGGAGGACCCTGTTTCCCCTCCTTCCTGTAGTATTTATATAATCCCAACTACATGTCATTAAGCACAATCAGATCTCTGGCTTTAAATGGCTACTATTATATACAGTATGTAGTACCACCAACATCAAAGGTGTCTTAAGCTGTGGGTGAAAATGATACATGTTTAAAAAGCCAAGGCCAAACATAAACAGAGTAAGAAAAAAAAACTTGAGTGGGGGGGGGGGGGCTCATGAAGGTCTGTTGTGTAAGGACAACCGGAGACTTTTCTAAGCAATTTAATATGTAAGGTATTAGCTGAACACAGGTCCAAACAATGCTTTTTTTTTTGTACTTAAAATCTGCTTTTCCCTTAAAAATAAAATAATAAAAGGTGCTTCTAGTTGGTTGTTCGCCAACTTTGTATATCCAGAAGCTCAAGAATCACCGCTTGCTTTTCTTGGGTCTCTCTCCACAAACCCAGTTTTAAAAGCTCACTAATTCCCTGCATGTTTAGAGAGAGAGAGAGAGAGAGGGAGAGAGAGAGAACAGTCGATTGCACAGATATTATGTGGTACACACATTCCTTAAATATATATGTGATATACTGGGTTCCATTTCTAAAGTTTCTGTCACTTTGCCAACAATGTAGCTTTTTTCTCAGCAGACCGAAAGAAAACAGCAAGTATTAAACTGGTTATTTTACCATACAATTTACTGCCCAGGGCAATGGACTGAGGAAGGCATGAGAAAAGAATGTGCTTTGTGAGTGTGTGTTAGTGTACGCCCCCTTGGTCAGATTCCTAAGGACTTCTATTTTAAATCAGTTCTAAGTTAGGATCCTGGCCAGTGTTTATTATGGTATGCGTAGTATAGAACACACAGTAAGAAGTAAAAAGTTTACGTTTTAAAACCTAAGAACAAAAGCCAAGATGAAACTTTAAAACTTAATAAGGTAAGAAATCCAAGTTTAAGCACACTTCTTAGGAGGGTCTTTTAATATTCACAGAGCCCAATCTTCTCCCTCGGTTAGATCCTTTCCCCTCCGCTTTTTAACATTCTGAGAAAGAAAAAATATAAAGACACCGGGGAATAATAAAATAAATTGGGTATAGTTGGAAATCAGTCGGGAAAAGCAATGAAATGAAATACTCCTATAGAGTCCCTCCATGTGCAGTGACCCATAGTCACACATGTTTGCTAACACCATGGTCATACGGGCTGATAGCAAACAGGCGTCCGGGGAAACAGAAATCCATTGCTTGGCTCAGTTAGCCAGGCTATCAAATTAAAGGAGTCACAAGACATATAAACCCCTCGGGTGTAGTGCATGCCCTGCAATGTTGTAGGAACTCAGCCAATATGGGGTAGGTAGTGGATTATTTAAGCTGGCAAGAAATCCAGTGAGGGGGAAAATGGGGTAAAGAGATTCAGGGGTTCACGTTCCCATATAAGATATGGGAATGGAGTTGGAGAGATGGCTCAGCTGGTAAAGATATCTGCCACCAAACTTAATGACCTGCGTTGGATCCCTGGGACCCACAGAGTTGAGGGAGAGAACCTCCTCCCACAAGCTGTTCACTGAGAGTAAATAAATAAATGTAATAAGAATTTGAGACTAGCTGAAGTCCTGGAAAAGTCTGGCTTAAGATAATATTCAGGGTGACTAATTGTGTTGCTATTATTGTCGCTGCTGCTATGTCACCTAGACTGGCCTTCAGCATCGGATCCTCCTGCCTCAACCTCCCTGATGTGATCTGAAGACAGAAACAGAATTCTCTTTTTTCAGAAAAGGTAACACAGTTGGGCACCACTCCAATTAACGTTTGGTGCATCCTCTTTTTATAATAGTATAAAAGTAGCCTGTTAATTTTTAGTATTAAAGGTATAGTTCACATCTCCTCCTTAGGAATATGGCTTCCCCTTTCTGCCAAGCATTGTAAGAACTGGTGCTGAAGTCGGAATCATAGCATCTAAGTCCCTGCTCTAGCTTTTGCAGTGTTGTGATTATGGGCCATTCATCTGGCCTGCGGTCTTAGTCTACAAAATAAGAAGGATGTAGACTCCCTGCCAGACAGGTCCATTTGAAGAATAAATAAGATAAGATTTATAAATTAATAAATTGGAAAATAATCTGTAAAGGCTCATTTCTAGTTAATAGACAAGGTGCTTTTCCTGTCTTGTTACCCGAAACTAGTATACTCGGAATAATCAGAACAATGCAGAATGTCCTCATGTGCACTCTGAGGAATCGTGACTTAAAGGTGATTCAGTAGTAGATAATAACACCAACTAAGTCCTCGGGGGTCTCATCTGGGGGTAGATTAGTAGTTCTTGTCTCAAAAACAGTAGCATGCAGGAACCATGTACAAAAATATGATTTTTCTCTCATGTTAGCGCTAAAGAGAAAAAAAAAATACAGTATACACCCTATACTGATGTACCTCATTTTGTGCGAATCAACATATAGATTGTATGTTTGTTTATGTTTGTTTGTTTTGAGACAGGGTCTTATCATATAGCCCTGGCTGGCCTTGAACCTTCTATGTAGACCAGACTGACCTCTACAAAGAGCCACCTGTCTCTGTCTCCCAGGTGCATGGATCAAAGGCATCACCACACCTAGCCCGGAAATTCTTTTTTCTTGTTTGTTTTGTTTTATTTTGGTGACGGGGTCTCACTGGCTGTCCTGGAACTCACAGAGACCTGCATGTCTTTGCTGGAATTAAAGACATGCACAAACACACCCAGTCTTTGGCTTGGAAATTCTTAAATAATATATTAATGTAGAGGAAATGTTTCCTGTAAGAAATCCTAGCTGGAAATGTCTGCAAGAGCCTCACTATCTTCTTTCTGTTCCTTATCGACGACTATCCTTTCAGTCCTCTGAAACGGCAAGCCTAGATGCTAGCTAGGGAGATCATAGGGAGATCATGTAGAGGTTCAACTTGAACCTCTACAGCTCTAGAAGAACAGGTGTTAGGCAGAACTGGTTTGCATCTGAACCTGGTGGTCTTCATTTACAAGACAAGCATTTGGAAGACGAAGGCAGAAGAGCAGCCATGTTTGAGGCCAGCCTGGGACTTTAACTGCCTTGTGTTACTGAACAACAGTGGCACACAACAAACCATCACCCCAGCGCCTGGAGGTTAAGCCAAGAGAACTGAGACGTGAAGTCAAACCTGGGCTAGACAGGAAGAGCTTGCTCAAAAAGGAAGAAAGGATAGAGAAAAGAAAGGCAGGAAAGGAGGGTGTGAGAGGTCATGGAGAAATGCTACCTTAATGATCAGTTTGCTTTTCCCACCTTGACAGTCACAAAACCCAGTCTTGAAATGGATGAAGGCTGCTGGTATTACTGGTGAAGGTAATCAATTAAATAGAACTGGAGAGTTTTTGACACTAAAAAGACAGTGTATGTAGTACAGGCAGTAGCAACTCACATTCTGTCCTGGCTGGTTTTGTGTGTCAACTTGACACAAGCTGGAATTATCACAGAGAAAGGAGCTTCAGTTGAGGAAATGCCTCCATGAGATCCAGCTTTGGGGCATTTTTTTCAATTAGTGATCAAGGAAGGAGGGCCCTTTGTGGGTGGTACCATCCCTGGGCTGGTAGTCCTGGATTCTATAAGAAAGCAAGCTGAGCAAGCCAGGGGAAGCAAGCCAGTAAGTAACATCCCTCCATGGCCTCTGCATCAGCTCCTGCTTCCTGACCTGCTTGAGTTCCAGTCCTGACTTCCTTTGGTGATGAACAGCAGTATGGAAGTGTAAGCTGAATAAACCCTTTCCTCCCCAACTTGCTTCTTGGTCATGATGTTTATGATGTTTTGTGCAGGAATACAAACCCTGACAAGGATGCATGCTAAAATAGAAGTGTATACAACAGGATTTGTATAGTTAGAAACCCATTTGAAGCTAGTATTCACATTTTAGTGATTAACATTAATATAAAATAGTATAAGGAATGAAATAATTTTGGCACTGACAATGGAACTCTTCGAAGTTCTTTCTGCCCATGCAGCAGTCTATTAAAGCTCTTAACACCTCAGAATTGAGACAGACACTGTGTATACACCAGCTCCTGCTTCTGTCTTCCTCATGTGTGTCATGTCTTTTTCTAGGGCTGTAGCAGGAGTCATGTTTGCCTAAAAGAAGTAAGGACACTCTGTAATTATCAGGAGATATTAAACTACCAGGCTGTGTTAAAGGAGTCACCCTTACGTAGGCATCTGCCCTGAAGACCGCTGCTTGGTGAAAATGGATTTGACTACTTAGCTTTAGCTAAAACCCTGTTACCTTTCAATGATTTCCAAGCTCTTTCTAAACCTCCTTCTGCGTTCACAGCTAATCTATTGCCTCTTGCTCTTCTAGCTTTTCAGTGGCTTTGAAAAGATTACCTGAAAGGAAAGAGATTACTGGTACAATTACAATAAGAACCAGTTAAAACAAGATGTCAGGGACCCAAAATAAGACAGCAATCACTGAGCGTTAAAATTAGATGGTGTGCCCTCTGCCTCTTCATCTTCTTTTCAATTTGCCGTGCCCCATCCCACCTCTGGGAATCTACCCAGATATTAAAGGCCTAAATTTTGTTGACTAAAGAATCCATGAAGGGAGGTCTAATCTGGAAAGCTGTGTTTAAAGTATTATTCAAAATCAAATGGCACGCATAGAAATTAGATCACTCGTGTATCACTCCTGGGAGTATGCAATGACATCACTTCTCTGAAAACACAGTTCCAGAGTTCCTTAAAAATAAATAAACTAACTAAACATGTAACTACCGTAGAACCCAGCAATTATACTTGTGGGCGTTTATCCCGGAGAAATGAAGACTTGATTTCATAGGAAAATCTAAACACAAAAATGCTCATAATTGCTCTATTCATAGCGGATGACAATTCATGCCTGTTAAAGGATGAATAGTCCGGGAAATTAATACATACATGAGATATTGTTGCATATGACTTGTATTTATCTCTAGGGAATTATACTGAATGGAAGAAAAATGTTGACCAGGCTGGGTGTGGTGGCTCATTGCCAGATGAGGAAGTCTAAGCAGGAAGACTCTGTGATACCAACATGGGCTTCCTGCTGAGTTGAGATCAACCTCTGCAGTTTAGTGATACCTTGTATCAAAAAAAAAAAACAATGACAAAGATGGAAGGGAAGAGAAGAGGGAGGAAGGAAGGTGAATCCAAAATACTATAGGATCTGTTTAAATAACCTGGAGTGGACAGACCTATAGACCTATAGACAGACAAACAACAATGATCGCTGCTCTAGGACTGTACAAAGCAGGTCAAAGAAGGGTGGTTCCAATCGGCAGAAAGAAGAGTCCCACAGTGATAGAACTGCATCTGCGTTGGACAGCTGTGGATATCTTTGTAAGACTTTACTATGTATTTGTAAAAGTATTTGACATAGGTAGGTAAATAATGCAGGAGATGACTGTCTTATGTAACTATATGTATACCAGTAATCTTTTCTGAGAGTGAAACCAGACACACAGAGGGATGTAATTTTTTTAAGTCCTATGTATCATCATTTTGAATGGCAAATACATAAGTAAAAAACCAAAACTGTATCCAACTGTTAATTAAAATTCAGCATCTAAAACTGGCAGGCTGGAACCTATCTATAATCCTAGAATTTATGAGGCTAGCCTGGTTTGTATCAAGTTCCAGGCCATCCAGGACTTCACAATGAGACCCTGTCTCAAAATACCATTCATAGATTAATTAGTGTATTAACTGATTAAAATATAACATCCCAGTGTCCAAGAGAAGAATAGCTTATTCACAGTAGAGTCCAAATGACCCAATGGCAGATCTTACAAGCTAGCAGTAGGATGTCTGATGGCTCTTCCACTAGACTCTACGTTGCACAAGGACAGGAGACAGGTTGTATGATGGAGTACGTATAAACTCTGTGCCTACCCCAGTTACAATCAGCTAGTGAGTTGCTCCAAACTTGGTGCTGTCATGAGATATTGGGTATTTTACTCACAAATCTGAGTTTGGCGGGGTCAGTCAAGCTGTAATCACTGACAGCTCTTCCCACGGTTATAGGAACTACAGAGCATGGTGGGGTGGGATCTGGGGAGAACCAGACAACTGGGAACAAGACGACTCTATATCTGGACAGTTCTAGCTGTCTCACATTTTCTCCACATGATAGTCTCAGCATAGCAAAATAGTCACAAGGCAGCAGAAGGCTCCTGGCATGAGTTCCCAGGGCAACAGCAGGAGCAGCATCCCCTTTAAACCTCACTTAGAGATTATTGCAGGGCATCCTTCAGTGCTTGGGTTGAGAGTCAGTGTCTGCATCAAAAGCCCTGGGCTTCACAGACAAGCTTGATCCACAGCCCAGCTCTCCCTTCCCTACCAGGAGTCTTTGGCAAGGTGACTTGTTTTCTTCAGCACCTGGACGTGAATGATGCCATTCTGGGAGGTAAGTGTCTTTACTGGGAAAGCATTTATCAGGGTAGGGACTGAGTGTGAGTTGAGTGGCAAGACATTAGAGACAAAGACCGAACTGTTCAGAGTGTGTCAAGAAGAGGAGCTCCTGTTTGCTTCTGAGGAAAAGCCCTCTAAGGCAAGAGACTCTGACTAAAAAAGACCTTTCACTCCAAAGTGTTCCCTACAGTGAGGGAGCTATAGAGCACTTTACAGATGAAAGCACCTCTGTTTACTGTAAGCCTGTTTCTTTCAACACACTGCTTCTGTGTAGCCCAGGCCCTCTTCCAGTCTCTGAAACATTTTGAATGAGAATGATTTTTAACTACTTTGCCTGTAGTAGATAATAAATGGTAACAAGTGTTACAATTATTGAGCAAACATTTAATATCACACATCTTAGTAAAAGTGACTCCATATTGCTTGATAGACAGACCAGGCTCGGAAAACCACCTGAGAAAACCCAGCTCTAAAGAACTTAACTAGTAACAGAATTGTTAGCTTAAGTGGTAAGGGACAAGGTGGGGCAAGCTTAGAGACAGGATAATCCTGCAATTCAGCAAGGTCACCTGGATCCATCTTTTGTCCTCTCCGTAGCTGTGTATTACGTTAACTTCGCCCTTCATCCTGACATTGGTTCACCTGGGAATTGGATGGACCAGGCCACTGCAACCAGGATGTATCAGGAAACACCACATCTATCTAAAATCTGAACTCTCTTATCACTTCACCTGAACAATCTGTCACCCACTGTCTAACTCTAAGCCAATGACGGAAACAAAGTGGGGATATTCGGGAGCATGCTGATTGGCCAGTTCAGTCCTGGCCTCCTCCTAGTATGTAGGAACTAGTTGACTTGCACTAGGGCAAATGGGCTACAACGGAAAAGGAATGTTCTCCAAGAAATGTCTGATTAGGGAGAGCAAACCAATAGATATCTACGACTGGGAAAGGTGGGTTACAGGTGTAGTTCTTTTCAGGCTGTAGAGGGAAACTAAGAAATCTTAGACAGGCAGGAACGGAAGCGTGTTCTATTAATCCCAGCACTCAGGAGGCAGAGGCAGGAGAATCTCTATGAGTTTGAAGCTAGGCTGGTCTACATAGTGAGTTCCAGAGCAGCCACAACTAGAGGGGGGGGAGGGGGCGTCTCCAAAAAGAAAGAGAGAGAGAGAGAGAGAGAGAAAACCCAAACAAAATCAAAACAAAACTGACAGTTCTTTTTAAGGGTTCATTATTTTCTTTTTATGTGTACGGGTGATTTGCTCCATGCATGTCCGTGCACCTCGTGCATGCTGTGCCAGCAGCAGGTGTTGGGTCCCCTGGAACTGGAGTTACACATGAGTGTGAGCCACCTCTTAAATGCTGGGTATTGAACCCCAGACCTTGGGAAGAGCATCCAGGCTCTTCATCACTGACTGGGCCATCTCTCCAGTCCCAACAGTTTGTTTAAACCACAATTCTAGAAAAAACAGGGTGGCATCACTGATATGATAGGAAGTATCAGACAGAAAACCAGGACAGGATAAAACGAAAAGTTACTGAAGGGGGAAACAAAGCTAATTTTCAGGCTCTTCACTCAGTAAGAAGTTAAGAGGACTCTGTTGTTTGTTTCTTCTCGGGACAGGAGTGGCGCAGAGGTCTAACTAAAATATTTATTAGAACCACCAGTAAACAGAACAGACAAGGACAGAACAACCGACAGTAAACACCTTTGTCGAAAGGTGAACAGGAAGCCAGGCATAGTGGTACACACCAGTGATCCCAGCATTCAAGAAGCAGAAGCCCGTGGATTGCTGCATGTTCGAGGCCAGCCTTGACTACATAGTGCATTCCAGGCCAGCCAGGGCTAGATGGGGAAAAGTCTTTCTTAAAAGAAACGAAACCAGGAGAGACAAGAAGCAAGGAAGGAAGGAAGGAAGGAAGGAAGGGAGGGAGGGAGGAAGAGACGGAGGAAGGAAGGAAGGGAGGAAGGGAGGAAGGGAGGAAGGGAATAAGACCATGCTAGGAATTTCAAAGACAAAGCGCTTGATATGAAAAAAAAAAAAACCATATTGTTGAGCCAGCTGAAATCAGACTGTGAAAGGTAGCTACCCCTGAGATTAATAAGGAAAGAAAGCCAGGAAGCAGGTGGCCAGGAAGCAGGTGGTAGAATGGGAAGGAGGGGGAAATACTATAGTAGCTTGTCTCTGGGAGTGTCTAAAAGGATGCCGGGAATACCAGGGAGAAGGTATCCAGAAATGATGTCACTTCTGGAGATACTGCCAAAAGGAAGGGAAGGATGGCACCTCCTCCTTCCCTTTCTGATTACTGTTGGCACCTTCTAGTAATCATACCTAGTTCGGAGCCAGCTGAAGTGAATCCTGGGAGATGTAGTTTGTAGGCCTCTGAGTCCCAGCATTATGAAGTAGGCTACAGTAGAGTTGATCTGGAGCAAAGAGACACAGATAAATAATTGGCACATGCAGTGATGTTGAAATGTCTACATTGCCGATGAACGAGCAAGAAGAGGTGAGTAGCTTTTTATAATATTGACAAAGACGTGGCCCTTTGGAGACCATAATCCTTAAAAATAACTCAACGTCAAGGGGAAAAAATAGAATCTAAACAAAAATGTGGGAAGTGGTATCATTCGTAATGAAAAACAGTCCGAGTGCCCCACAAACAAGACATGATTAAGCAGACCGTGTGGATCGACGTAACAGAACACAGCTGACAGACAACCCCCAAAACACATGCTTCCAATAACTCTGAAAATGTCTACATAAAATAAGGTCAAGGGGAAAAAGTTGAACCCAGAACTGTTTGTCTGCTACACTAATGACACCTGTGTAAAAAACGCACCCACGGATATTAAGAACGACGGGGAGACAGAATGACGTCACAGGTTTGGGGTATCGTCTTACTTGGGGCTTCTCTCCTTCGAAGTTGCCTAAGTTCTTAATTAAAAGAGAAAAGTAAATGAGTTTTTAATTTTACTTTAGATGCCAAAGCGACTGGAAATGATGTGTTTCATATTACACTGCTTTGAAGAGAGAAGAAAAACAAAAGCCATTCACAGACGCGCACCGTACAGCCTGGCTGACCGTTTCCCACATAGCACTTTTTACAACTCTTGGCATTAATCACGGCCATGGCCTCAGGCCAGTGTCCAATTGGTCTGGAGATTTTATTTTACAACCTGAGAACCATGGCTGGCTCCCAGTGCCTCTGCTCTCCTGCCCAGAGCCAAGCCTTTCTTCTTGTTGCTGTACTTCACGGATTTTACTGCAGGCCTAGGAGCTGTTAAAGTCAGCTAAAACAATGAATGAAGATAACAGGCTGACTGCAGACCCCCGTGCATTGTGATGGTTGGATCTTTGTACATATTTACTTATTGCTTCGGCATCAGTAGGTTCTCTTCATGAGCTATAGTGCCTCCTACCCTATCTGAAACACACCGCAGAGACCAGGAGGGACATACCTTCTGCCCACCCCTCCCCCACTAAGTGCTTCCCAGATCTTTGATGTGCCCAGCTTCCTGGACTCATGAACTCTCTCTGGCAAGCTAATCCAGATGTCACAGCTGCCTAGGAACGAGTAGAGTATGTGGTTACGGTAGGGAAGAAATGACGGAATAACTGCCTCCCACGGGGGGGGGGGGGGGGGGGCTGGCTGGCAGATTGCCCAAGAGACCTTGGTCATGCCCTGGGCTGGTGTGGATTAGACAGCCAGGGGTTTAAAGGAGCAGTCTGCAAACTTGACCCACTTTCTGTCTTTCTCTTTTGTGATTGCCATTGTCCAAAGGTGGGTCCAACTTTGCAATTACAATTTCAGCCCACCTAGCACTGTATGGCCCTGCCCTAGCCACCTCAGTGTTTTTTGTTTTGTTTTTGATTGTTTTAGTTCCCCACTCCCCCAAGACAAGGTTTCACTGTGTAGCCCTAGCTGTCCTGGAATTCAATTTATAGACCAGGCTGGCCTTGAACTCACAGAGACCTACCTGACTGGGCTTCCCAAGAGCTGAGATTAAAGGTGAATACCACCATGTCCAGCCTGGCACCTCAGTTTTTGATGGTATACAATAGGAAGATAGCAGTAAATTGTTCCCAGTTTTATTGCAAAAAGGCTCTTACAGTCCCTTGGAAGATAGTTCTAGCTGTTTACCTGCTCTACCTGTCCTTGTCTGGAACAGAAATAGCATGTTTCTTTTGTTTGCAGGGGTTGTGTGCCCAGGTCAAAAGCACTGCCCCCTTATGCAAAACGAAAGCAAAAAGCATGCCTTTGATCCCAGCACAAAAGAAGCTGAGGCTGGAGGAGCCCTGCGATTGAGTTCTAGGTCACAGGGTCTAAAAAATAAAACCTTATCTCAAACAAACAAACAAACAAACAAAGGACCCCCCTCCCCCCACCTCCTACCCCCGGCTTCCTTACAGGCATAGCGTCCAGTGGCTCCACAGTGAGAGGTTTCCAGGAAAGCAGTAGACTCTGACAGAAAAGGAACACAGAAAGGCCCCTTGTTCTCCTTCACAGTGAACTGCCCACCTCCAGACATCTGTTATTTTTAAGACTGAGTCAATAGCTAGTCCAAGCTGGCCTAGAACTCTGTATCCTGCCACCCCTTCCCAGGTCCTGGGATGACATGCGCGCTGTACCACACCAGGATCCCAGACTTCTTACCTAAGGAAAAGGGACCCCACCCGGCTATGCTTTTATCCCCAGCTTCTGTCATCTGCAGTCCAACGCAGTCCTGAGCTGAATGCTCACCACATCCCTGCAGGAAACATACCTGGAAAAGATTGCCTTTTATTTTTTCTAAAAAGTCCCTTTAATAACATCATGATCTCATGAGGTAATGGCATCAACTGTCTTAACAGTGCGCAAAGAGGTTCCTAGTTACTGTTTTGAAATTTAGTTATAGCAAAGTCTGCAGGAAACTTGTCAATTATTAACTGGGACTGGCAAACATTTTCATTATTCTTAGACATCGGCTGTAAACATTAATTGAAAAGGATCGAGGCACGAGCCATGAGTGGTGGTGGAACACGCCTATACACCCACCCCTTGAGATGAAAGTAGGACGAAGAGTTCAAGGCTAGCCTCAGCTACAAAGTGAATTCAAGGCCAGCCTGGGCTACATGAGACTCTGTCTCAAAACCCCACTTCTACCTTTCTGCCCTACAAGGAAGAAGAAATGGAATTCAGTATACAGGGCGAAGGAAATAAGGCATTTAAATATTTTAGCTAATTCGATCTTTATTTTGCAAGTTATACTTTATTTACAAAAATGCAATGATCATTTCCAAGAGATACTTTATTTTTTTTAATCTACAAACATATTGAGTTAGTGTCTCTGGTATTCAGACTGGTGAGATAGCTCAGCGGGTAAGAGCAATGACTGCTCTTCCAAAGGTCCTGAGTTCAAATCCCAGCAACCACATGGTGGCTCCCAACTATACATAATGATGCCTCTGAAGAGATGGAGCAGGGACTGAGCAAGTGGGACCGACTGGAGCAAGCAGGGTTAACCAGAATGAGCAGAGGTCCTAAAAAAGTCAATTCCCAACAACCAACCATATGAAGGCTCACAACCATCTGTACAGCTACAGTGTAGCCATATACATAAAATAAATACATAAATCTTTTTTTAAAAGAATTTTTTTTTTTTTTTTTGGTTTTTTGAGACAGGGTTTCTCTGTGTAGCCCTGGCTGTCCTGGAACTCACTCTGTAGACCAGGCTGGCCTCGAACTCAGAAATCCGCCTGCCTCTGCCTCCCAAGTGCTAGGATTAAAGGCGTGAGCCACCACGCCCAGCAAAATATTTTTTTTTATATTTATTTATTTTATATCTGTGACTACACTGTTTCTGTCTACAGACACCCTGAAGAGGGCCTTAGACCCCATTATAGATGGTTGTGAGCCATCATGCATCCAGCATCCATGTGATTGCTGGAGATTGAACTCAGGACCTCTGAAAGAGCAGTCAGTGCTCTTAACCTCTGAGCTATCTCTCCAGGCCCCAGCAGTATTTTAATAAATTAAAAAGTAAGACAAGAAATGAGAGTGGGGAAGACATGTCCTCATCTCTCCCAAGAGTAAAACCAAAGTCCAAAACAAACAAACAAACAAACAAACAAAACAAAACAAAACCCCTAGGTGGTTTCTCACTGCTTTCCTGAGGATTAGTCTAAGATACAGGAAGCCATTTACTCTCCTATCTCAACTTTCTGAAAGGTGGCTGGAGGGAAAGCGTCTAGCTCCCTTACCAGAGAAGTGTAGTCAAGCTTCAGTTGGAAATACGGCTTCTTTGTCTTAGCGGAGGGAAGGCAGAGGCCCTACCAGACACCCCTGCAGCTGCTAACTGCTTCTCTCGCTGGCTTTTACACCGGGATCTTCAGCAAGAAAAAACAAACAAACAAACAAACAAAAACAAGGCACCGTAATTACTCTGAAAGAAAAGCGCCCAAGTCTCTGTGGCTGGAGATGAAATTGTTTCTTGCTCATTCCCCTGGTGCCTTGTGCAGAACTAGGAACCCGAGCTGTGGAGGCCATCTCCATCTTGCCTGTTACAGGGCTAAGGAGAAATGGTTGGTGTCTTAAGGGCTCTGGCAGCGTAAGTATATATTGCTTTTGTTATCTTCGGATTAGCAGGACCCAGCTCCATGGTGCCAGCAAGCAAAACTGGGCCATGAAGTGAAATCCTCTTATTGGCGGAAAGGGGGCGCCAGAGGGAGTGAGCGAGTGACCCTAAGGACTATCCTGTGCCGAGGTATGTCCTAGCATCTGTATTCCCTCATTCTCTAAACAGATTCCAGCACTATTTAGCTTCTGTTCCCAGATGAGCGGGCCACACAATTTGAAAGGACTCCTCTCTAATATGAAAATTGGTTTCACTTTCTTTGGATTTCCTAACTACTTAGGATTTCCCATGATTCCCCTGGTCTCCTAGTGTAATTTGTTCAATTGCCCACAACCTTGGGAGTAGGGTAGAGTAAAGGAATGACAAGTGGAGAAAGTGGGCTTATTAAATAAGAAATCCATGTTGGGAGTGGTGGTGCATGCTTGCAATTCCTGCACTTGGGAGATACAGGCAGATGAATCACGGGTTCAAGGCAAGCCACAAGCTACATAGTGAGTCCCAGGCTAACCTGGGATATGGGAGACCCTGTATCAAATTAAGAATAAACAAACAAATAAGATGACAGAAAGATAGATAGATAGATAGATAGATAGATAGATAGATAGATAGATAGATAGATAGATAGATTAAACCGACCTGGCCAAGGATCTAAAGCTAATCACAAAAGCAAAAACAAAACAAAACAAAACAAAACAAAAAACAAACTAAGACAGGGATTTGGAGAAAGGCATGCTAGAGGTGCCAAGTGGGTCACTCAGACAGTGCCCTGAAATGGAGAGGCCACATTGTTCTATTTCTGTTCCTCAAAAGCCTTGAGTGATCACTTCCAAAGTCTCCCATTACCCAGGACGGTGGCCAGTTTCATGAAAGAGCTCTCTTGGCTGTGACCCGGTTTTCACCGTCCATTCCTAAGCAGCGTTTGCAGTTTTAAGGAGTTCACTTAAAGTGTTCCGTATGTGTTTTTAATCATTGCTCTGAGTGTCGAAACTCTGAAGGGAACCAGTGTTTTGAAGAGAAATGTTCACTGGAGCACGTCAGGGACCAAGTCTCTCTAGAGGTCTCAGGCAGAGAGCATGGCTGAGAACCATTGACCTGCTTCTGCAAGAGATATAATCGTGACTAAGAAAAAGAATGAACCCTTAAGCTTATAAAATGGGGTTTCCACCATGACTTACAACAAGCAGTACACACAGTCAAACAGTTGTGTTCACTAACGTTGGGTGTTCAGCTAGCGTTCGAAATGTTGCTATAACTAGAGTTGGCATCCACTAAGTATATTCTAAGACAAATTAGAAGTCTGATTTCTAAATTAGAAAAGCTACTTTGAAAGAAAATCATACCTAAAGATTCTTACAGTGTTACGCTACGTGCAGAGGGGACCGTGCAGACTTCTACTGAGTTATTGGTGCCAGGTATACACACAGCAGCGTCTACCTGCCAACAGCACTGCATTTGGTATGTTAGTGTGGTGCCCTACCTCATATCTGATTAACTCTAATTTAGCAATATTTGTGTGAGTTATAAGTTATTATTTTTCCACAGCTTTTCAATCTTTCCAATATAGTGTGTGTGTGTATGTGTGTGTGTGTGTGTGTGTGTGTGTGTGTGTGCTTGGCATTGTATTGAAAGCCTCAAGCATGGAGACACATATTACCCCCAGAGTCTCTGATAAAATATATTTTAGAACCAAAAAAGAATACTTAAAGTGAATTCAGGCATTTCCATTTATATAGTTTTGAATCATTGTAGACATTTTTAAGATGAAAAAGTCACTGTTGAAGATGAATATTGAAAACCAAAAAAAAAAAAAATGTCAAAGACTCTGATAATGCTCTTAAAATAACCAATAATCACTTGGGCACAGAGGTCAAAACTCAGTTTTTAGAGGAATGTCCTAGAGCTGAGGATCCAACTCTACCTGTTGTAGCTAAAATTTAAGTCATCTGAAAACACAGAGGCAGGAGAAGGAAGGGGTAGTCTGAACTCAATAACCTCTTGTATTTAGAAGAAGAAACCAAAGAAGTAGTTCCAGTTGATCCATTGTTTCCTGCTTCTTCATCTCTGGGAAGGTTAAGGTGACAGTCCATTCTAAACACATGTCCATTTGCATTAGCAGCTTTTCCTATGGGAGACTTAAGTGCATATTTGGAGCATTCCAACTGGAGAAACAACAAGGAAGACATCAGAGGGACAAATAAATCCACACAAGCATGGCACTTTCTGAACCAGCTTATCCCAAATCTATCTCACCCCAGTTGCCCACAAACAGCCAATAGCTGAAAGCCTGGTGTTCAGTCAAAGTGGAGTGGCTTCTGGGAAACTTCTAGTGCCATTTAATGTCAGCAAAGGGGTGTGGGGAATGATGGGAGACCTGTTTGACTAACAGGTTGTAAGTGTGTGAAATGGGTGTCGGGTTCCTGTCTGAACACCAGTAAGCCTGGATTGGCACTACTTGGGTGGTTAGCTGGAGTGACCATGACTGGACTGGCTTCCAGCGCTTGGGCTGATGACGCAATTCCAGAAGAATAATTACTTCGGCTTTTCAGACAACTGGTCTCCGTCTAGATTCCTTTGTGTTAGCCCAGCATTCTGTTCTTAATGACCTCTCCCCCTCCCCTTTATGCACCCTCCTCCCCTGATGGCATCACTACATGCAGAAGACTGCAGATGCTTCATTTATATACCGGGCAAGATTAATATTTACTTCAAATGAAATCTGCCTGGTGCATAAAACCCATCTAACAGTGCATACAACACCCAGAGAAGTCTGGGGCTTTCAGCTTTGGTGAAAGCTGAAGAATGTTTGGTAAGTGGGGGCAGGGAGAAGTGACGGGAATGATTGCTACAGGATGCAGACATCAGCCCCTGGAACCATTAGCTCAACAGGAATTAGCTGTAACTATGAGTAGAGGACGTTGTTAAGCCAATGGCAGTTTTCTAGAAAACCCTTACTATACACCCTACCTAGATTGATTTGCCCAAGCTGTACAAAGGAGAGAAAGCAAATGGTTAAAATGGAGGACGCGATGTGAGGAGAAGACAAATACTCAACAGTGTTCTAATGGGCACAACCCAGAGGACAGCTACGGAGGCCAGGAGAAAGCAATTTCAATTAGCATCGTGACTAGTGCTGTTGCCACTGAGCAGAGCCACCAGATGAATGACTGACTCTCTAAAGGGGGGCATAAAAGCCAAAAGGGGTTCTTTGTCCTTTGTGAACATAAACGCAAACGTTTGTGCAACAGAGAGAAATGCCCTTCTGTGGTTTCCTCCTCTTTAAGTCAGGGATGGCTGAGTAATATCCAGCCAGAAAAACATAATAGTGATTGATGACTGGCAATATATCATGTTTTATATCGCTGGGAACAGACACATATTTTTGGCCTATTCTCTACATATGCAGTCTCCATGATGAGTGGGTTTTTTTCCCTCATTCCCCACTCTGTCTATCCCTCTTTCCCTGTTCTCTCTCTGTCTCTCTGTCTCTCTCTCTTTCTGTCTGTCTGTCTCTCTCTTATTCTTTGCTTTTGTTTTTTTTGTTTTGTTTTTCTTTTTCAAGACAGAGACTCACTGCACAAACAAGGCTGGGCTTGTGACCTCCTGTCCTTATCTCTGAATATTGGGGTTATAGGCCCACACTCCCACACGTGGCTCAAAACTGTCTCACAAATGTTTAAGAACTATTTATTAGTCTTTCTGGGTTCTTGCAAATGATCAGTTAATACTTTTTCTTAAAGCTCAACTTCCCATCTTTCTAAGATTAGTTATCAGCATGTGTATGTGTGCACATGCTTGAATGTATATGTGGGTGCATGTACCCATGTGTGCACCTGCATGTGGAAGTCAGAAGTTAATATCAAGTTATTTCCCTGAACTTGAACTGTGTGGATTTGGCTACCCTAGGTAGTGTGGATAGTTCTCTTGCTCCTGGGATTCCCTTCTCTTTGCCTCTGGCTCAGGGATGACAGACCACCATGTCCTGGCCACCAGGTCCAGGTTTATGTGACTTTGGGTGCTCATGCTTCCACTGAAAGTGCTTTGTCCACTGAGCCGTCTCCCAAGCCCCTGTTATTTAACCTGATTGTCTTTTATTTTTAAAAAATTGCACACACTGGACTGGGAGCATAGCTCAGAGGCAGAGTTTTTGTTCAGCATATATGAAACCTTGAGTTAGTCCCCAACGTATATATGTTCCTGCACACAGACACTTTGGTGGCTTATCTGGCACTGTTATGTATTCAAATGCTAACCACTGGCCTCCAAGATCTGGTTGCAGTCCAGGTGAGCAGATTCTCACATATGCCAAATGATGCTGTATAAACTATGTTCCATATATTCTCTGACTGGTTAAATAAAGTGACTGACAGACTGTCAATTACTGGGGAGAATAGAAGTAGGCCGGCCTTCGGATACCAGGCTGGGGATTACAGGTAAGGACCACAAGGAGAGATGGGGGAGGGAGGAAAGAAGATAGGGAACCAGGAAATGGTCTGATGGATCTAACACAGACAGGATGTCTATTGGCAAGTAACTTGGGGGATACAGAGCCAGTCTAATATAGAAAAGCAGTTTAGGGGTAATTGTTCAGTAATCGTGCTAAAGCTGATTAAACCAATAGGGCTCTGCCTCAATTATTGAGGAGCTGGCCAGGTCTTTTAAAAAACTAGTAGAGTTATTAATCATTCCAACAACACAGATACACAAATACAAAATTTTAAAATAAAAATTTCTTCCACTCTTTTCCTCCCATTCCTATTGACGTTAGCTATCTATTGTTGATTTTAAAAAACAGCCCCAAAATTTAGTGGCTTAACAATATATTTCCATTGGTTACTATGGATCAGGAATCCAGAGTGGCTTATCTCAATGGTTCTTGCACATGGGCTTTTCACAGGTCCTGTTCCCTGCAGGGGTAACAGTCACCTAAAGCTAGACAGAGTTGGGAGACCCACTCCTGAAATGGCTCCCACGAATGGCAAGTGTTTGCCAGCTGCTGACAGGAAGAAACGGAAGCTAGCTCCCTTAGAGGAAATGATCCAGAGACAGAACCAGGAGGAAGGCTGCCATCTTTCCTGACCTACCCCTGAGAGTCATTCTTCACACTCTCTGTGTAGACCTCTTACTTGCGGTGAGAGGAAAATTAGGCCCCACACAAAGGAGTCCCGAACCCCTTATGGACATATTTCTAAGTTGTTACAGGCTAGTACAGTAGCTCAGTGGGAGAGTGTTTAACTTTGTTGGGGCCTTGAGTTTCAACCCAGTACCCTAAGCTCCAACTGACTGTGGATAGATAGAGTTCTATGACAGAGTGCTTATCCACAGCACAAGGTTCTGAGTTTGGTCTCAAAAACTCACTACCACCACCAAAAAACCAATGATAGCAACCAAAGAAAACCACCTTAGTACTTGTATTTTTTTAAAGAAAAGCAGCAGGATTATAGTGAATCTTCCTCTATGCATATACAGAGTGTGATGTGCATATATATGTTATATATTATATAAATACATAGTATATGTATATTTTATAGGTAATTGCATTACAAAGCTCCTTTAAAATGATATAGAACAGTATGATGATATTCTAGTATCCATTCCTTTGTTTTATTTGTTTGATGAAACAATGTCTTGCTATATGGTCCTGATTGAACATGAACACAGTGTGTAATCCAAGCTGGTCTTAAACTCCGTTATGGATGGCCCACTAGAGATGACGACTCAGGTGTAGTTTATAGCCAACTGAAAGTCTTTATTCCAGCCTGTTTGACCTGCACCTAGCTATTGGGGGAGATGGGGAATGTGCCTATCTAGGTGTGGCTCCAGGTGTCCAGAACACAGGGTTTTTACTCAGAAATCTGCCTGCCTCTGCCTCCCGAGTGCTGGGATTAAAGGTGTGTGCCACCACGCCTGGCTCAGAGGTTGATCTTGAGCAAAGTCCTCTCTCTTTCTCTTTCCACCTTGATTTTTGAAACTGGGTCTCTCACTGAACCTTGAATTCACTATTTCAGCTTGATTGGCTAGCCAGCAAGTACCTAGAATCTGCCTGTCTGTGCCTTCCATGTCTGGGGTTACAGGTGAGCTTTCGTCCTTGGCTTTTAGGTGGATGATGGGAGTTTAAACCCAGGTGCTCACACAGCAAACACATTGCCTGTCTCTCAGGCCTCCACTATGTTTCCTCCCTTCCTTCCTTCCCCTTCCTCTTCCTCCTTTCTGAATCACCATGCCTGTTAATCAAGTCCGTGGAGTGTGTCCTTTAGAAGAGTCAGTTAGCCCACCGAATATGTGCCCTGCAGACCTAGGAGTAATGGGTAAGAACCTGTAGAGGGGTGCCCTGGGGTTCATAAGCAGGGACTGCTGCCTTTCTTCTTCCTCCTCTTCAACCTGCACGAGTAATAAAGGCAGATCTCTTTCTGGGATATGGGGAGAGAAGCTCCGGGCTGGTGTGCATCATTCTTGTTCAGCTGAGCCAGAGCCACGTGACCGGCTCAATGGGCTCCCGCGTGAAGGTTGCCGGTGAGAACTTCGAGATCCTGCTGCTAGCCTGACATTCGAAATGGAGAAAGGAGCGGAAGAGAGATGATGAAGCCGAGAGAGAACAGATGGGCTTGAACGTTTTTTAAAAAGTGTTCTCAAAAGTTAACATTTTTTTTTATTCTGAAGATGATTTTTTCCTTTTTAAAAAGCCCATTTATTATAAAATATTAGTACATAGACGGATACAATTATGTAACTTAATGGGCTAGTTATAAAGCCAAACGCTGTGTAGCTACTACTAAGTCAATAAAGAAACACTGTTGGCTCTCTGGTAGTCTCTGCCTGGGTCCCCTCCTGAACAGAAACACCAGTCATCCCAACGACAACCACAACTTGACCTTTTAGTAATTATTTCTTTGCCCTTTTAACTTTTGTCACCTAAAATACGCACCCTAAACTACTCTACTCTTGCTTGTTTCACGGCATTCTACAAACGAGTTAGATCACCCAGTACCAATACACACCAGCTTCTCTGTGAGGTTGCTACCGCCGGACAGCTCGCTTGTTTTCAGTCCAAGGCCATCACAAGCGCGCTGTTATGAACATTCTCGCATATGACTCTTACATAAGGTGTATGCACACACATTTTAGGGTACTGACTATAGATGTTGGGTAACCAAATCTTTTAGTTGCCTATAGAATGTTTTCCAAGTGGATTCCACATATATATTGCTATGAGAAGTTGAGGAGAATTACTTTGCTTTCTATCTAAGACATTTTGGGCAGGTGCAGTACTCTGAATGTATAGTCCCAGCTACTGGGGAGGCTAAGGCAGGAGGATTCCTTGAGTTGGGACACTTGACACCAGCCTGAGAAAATTGTGTGATTTCTTCTTTTGAAAAATAAATGAATAAGCTGGGCAGTAGTGGCACACACCTTTAAACCAGCACTCAGGAGGCAGAAGCAGGCAGATCTCTGAATTCATGGCCAGCCTTGGTCTACATAGTGAGTTCGGGACAGCCAGGGATACACAGAGACCTCTGTCTCAGAAAAAGGAAAAGGAAATAAATAAAAGTTAGGAGTCTTCATTCTAAGATTAAGATGCTTTTTATAAAGAGGCACTTTAAAACAAAGGGGAAATCTGGGCATGGTGGCCCACATCTGCAACCTCAGCTTTAGAGACAGAAGAAGCAGGATTTGCCTTAAGTTTGAAGCCACTCTGAGTAACATAGCAACACTGTGTCTTAAATGAAACAAAATAAGATGGAAGAGAGGGAGGGAGGGACAAATTGTTCCTTTTGCATGCTGTCATATGGCAAGATAAATATCTGGTTTTCCGTTTAGAAACTTCTGATTTTCCCTTGAAATCTTTCCGACCACAACATCTCAAATGGTGAAAAATCACCATCCCAGAGAATGTGCTGTGGATTATGCCTTCTCTTCTGTTTTGATGTGAAAATATATGTAGTATATAGAGGAACTAGCCTCTAATCCAAGAATATCTTCTAGCGACTCTCTCTCTTCCTCCTTCCCTCCCTCCTTCCTCCCCCCCCCCTTCTCCCCTTTTCTCTTCCTTCACTAGGTTCTGTTAGCCCAGGTTTTCTTTGTAGTCAAGGCTGGATCCTTGATCCCTGCCCCCCAGCCCTTTTCTACCCCCCAGTATTAGTCTTATAAGAATGTGCTATAACATTTGGCTATGAACCCTCTTCTGGTATTTATGTATTTGTGTAGTGTTTTCTTCCATTGGATAAGAGTGGTATTTTGGCCAGAGTGGTGTCCCTGTGTGAATTCCTAGACTAGATCACAAAAGATACTGCAGCATCAGGACTGCTCTTAGGTCCAGGTGCTCTGAGGAAAGTCAGCTATCATGCTGTGAGGATAGTATTGCAGCCTAATGAACAGCTAACGAGGAAAAGAAATTGGTAAGCAGGCCACACTGGATGCAGAACCTTTGTCTCAGTCAAATATTCCAATGACTTCAATTCCCCAGTCTTTGAGATTTCCAGCTAAGAACCCCAGGAATCCTAGCGACAAGCTACCCCTTCCAGCCCAGTGAATTCTTGACTCATAGGAACTATAATGCGCTGGTATATTGTTTTAAGCCAGTACACTTGGGGCTGACTTATTATGCAAGGGTGGACAGTTGACTCACCACGATGCTCACCTAGAAGGCATTCAGACCTAAGTATCTGAATTGTTGAACATGGGGAAACTCTTGTTGATGCATTCTGGCTTCATGTTTTCTGAACTGGAGCAGGCCTCCAGATGTAAGTACAGACTCGAAAGAAACAGACATGTTAGATGAACTCAGTTAAGCAGATACCATAGAAATGCAAAACAAAAGCCAGACTAGAGGAGGCGACAGCCCAAATGACCCAATTTCTTTAATTGGTTAACTGAAAGGGAAAAACTAAGGGGGGCGGTGGGGGAACCCATTAAAAGACCACTAAACCTATTATACCTAATAGGTTTGCCTTTTCCCTCCCATGTGGGACAGTCTTCCCCCACCCCACCCCCTGCCCCCTCTGCTGACCTCTGCCTCTGCCTTGAGGTTCGCTTAGAGCATGAACACGTGAGCAGGTATGAAGGTAGGCACTTTGGAGCAGCAGCAGCTTCCCAAGTCATTGTGTGGTTCACCCATTCCTCCTTTCCATCTGCCAGGAAGTGGGTTGTCCCAAATCGGGACTGTTTTTTTAGCTGATGGCCAAGAGTGAGGAGGATGTGGAGGTGACTCACCGTGGAAGTTCACGTGAGCAGGACGTCAACCCAGGCTGTTGGAGGCCTGATTTCAGAGTTTTCTGCCACCACAGCATAACATGATGTACTCTGAGTTATACAAGGGATGTTGCCAATTTAACATATGATCCTTACTAGACTCCCAGCTGAGGAGGCAACTGGAGGAACTGGATACTAGATCACGGCCTAGTTTGCTTCCCAGTTACTGTGAGAAAGCACTAAGGAAAAGTTCTTTGTGGGAGGTAGGGTTTATTTTAGCGTAGTGACAGTCCATTCTCTAGGAAAGCCAGGGCAGAAGCTTGAGGCAGAAACTGAAGCAGAGACCATGGGGGGGGGGGGGGGGATGCTACATAATAGCTTGCTTCCCTTGGATTACTCAGTTGCCTTTCTTTTATAGCCCAGCCCCACCTGCCTAGGGACGGAGCCACCCACAGTGGGCTAGGCCCTCCTCCATCATGTAACAATTAAGAAAACAATCTGGGAGCTGGAGAGATGGCTCCGCAGTTAAGAGAACTGACTGCTCTTTCAGAGGACCTGGGTTCAATTCCCAGCACCCACATGGTGTGTCACATGGTGTCTGAAACTCCAGTTCCTGGGGATCCGACACCCTTACACAGACACACATGCAGTCAAATTACCAATACACATCATAAAATAAAAATAAATTATTAGAAAATAAAATTATGAAAAGAAAATAACCCATAGACATGCCCACGGCCAACCTGACGAAGGCAATTCCTAGTTGAGGTTCCTATTTCTCAGGTGTGTCAAGTTGACAACGAAAGCTAACTCTTAACAGATGGTGGTAGAGGAATAGCTATTTATTTTTAGGTGTGTTTTGTAAATTTAGTTCGACATTTTTTTATATGCGTGGTACTAAGAATAAAACTCAGGGTCTTGGTGCGTGCTAGGCAAGCACCCTCCCACTATCTCATATTCCTAGCTTTTAAAAATATGTTGATAACGTTGCAGGGACAACAGCGTTGCTATAGTCTGGATACATGCTGCAGGGGAGAAGGAGGGCGACTGTGAAGTGCTCCCTGTGGAGCTGGGCTGTGAGTGGGTATGAGCTGGTTCAGCAAGGCCTTCGGTTTTAGTTGGGATCCCAGCGCTTTCATAGTAGGAAGTTAAAAAGCCGGGCTGTGTGCGCATGCGCCTTTAATCTCTGCACTTGGGAGGCAGAAGCAGGTGGATCTCTGAGTTCAAGGCCAGCCTGATTTACAGAATGAGTTCCAAGATAGCCAGGGCTACACAGAGAAACCCTGTTTTGAAAAACAAAACCAACGAACCAACCAACCAACCAACCAACCAACCAAACAAACAAGTTGGTTGATTTGAACTTAGAGTTGCTCCTTGACTCTCAAAGGGAGCAGAGAGAAGACAGAAGCTCGGGGCATTTGTGAGTGTAGGGGAAGCAAAGAGGCATCAGGTTCAAGGCTTAGGGCTGAGACGATAAAACTGATGCCCTCCTATGAGAAGGCTGTTTCCACAGGAGCATTAGAGCAGGTCTTGTCAATCAAGGTGGTGGGGCTGGTAGCCGCCCTGTGGATTGGGGCGTGGCTTCAATAGAGCTCTTCGGCTATAGGAGAAAAACACTGTTTCTTATCCATGCTTATTGGTTAAAACATCTACTGTGCTCTCTGAGGTTAGGTCATTGCACTAATATTTGGAATGGGATCCTTGTTCTAGCCCGGCAGTTCTCAACCTGTGTGGGTCAGGGGTCACATATCAGATATCCCAAATATCAGATATTTACATCATGCTTTATAACAGTAACAAAGTTAGAGTTATGAAGTAGCAATGAAAATAATTTTATGGTTGGGGGTCACCACAACACGAGGAATTGTGTTAAAGGAAAGTTGAGAACCACTGTTTGTGCCCCTCTGGGCCTGGGTATGATTTGCATTGATGCCCGGAATAGCTCATCCACTTGAAATGGCAATAGATTGTTTTCTGCTGCTACAAAGTGCTCTGAGCCATTCCTAATGAAGTTTCTTTTTTTTTTTTTCTTTTTTCTTTTTCTAATGAAGGTTCTAAGAAAGCAGGCAAAATAGCTGGGCTGGAGTCATCTTGCTAGTATCCTATCCAAGATAGTGACAGACAGACAGACACAGACAGCGGGTCAGAGTGCGTAATCCTGATCTGGGTTAACAGGAAGAAGCAGAGCTTCAGTAGATGCCACATCCGGGGATGTGTGCCAGCATGCGTGATGCTGAGAGATGAGGTGGCAGGTACTGAAGGGACGAAGGTTTGCTGGCGTTCTTGGTTGTTGGCTCAGGCAGAAGCCCTTGATCACCTTGTGCAAAGAATCCTGGTAAAGAGACCGCGTCTTCCCCGTTCCCCGCCATCCTCTAAACCTAGGGTTTTCCTCAGGGAAAAAGAGTAGAGGTGGCGTGTGAGAGAGTAAGCCCATGCGCCACACATTGGGATGGAGGTGGGAGAGCACGTTGAATCTTCTAACATCGATATTTTGTATTTATGATGGAAGTTTAAAACTGACTGTTATAGCCCAGATTAGTGGCACACACTTCCCCCTCGCTCCCGAGGAGTAGGGAGGCAGAAGCGGGGGTCTTCCTTTTCAGAGCATCCTGGGCTACATAGCAAGACTCTGCCTCAAAATTAAAATAAACAGCTAATATAAAAGTCAAGAGTACTAACTCGGCAAGGCAGGGATTTCATAGGAAGAGGGGAACAGAAAGTTTTTATGGATATACCCTCCCCCATACTTGCTTTTTCTTAATAATCATATCTTTATTTTTTTTAATGGAACAAAAAAAGTAAGTGCAAAATTCTTTGGCTCACACTTTTTTTTTTTTTTTTAAAAGATTTATTTATTTATTATATGTAAGTACACTGTAGCTGTCTTCAGACACTCCAGAAGAGGGCGCCAGATCTTGTTAGGGATGGTTGTGAGCCACCATGTGGTTGCTGGGAATTGAACTCAGGACCTTCAGAAGAACAGTCGGGTGCTCTTATCTATTGAGCCATCTCACCAGCCCTGGCTCACACTTTTACTGATACATCTTACAGTTCAAACTAGGCATGGGCTCCCTTTAACAAACACCTTTCCCGTTCTTTCTCTTCCCTTCTTCCCCACATCCCCATACCAGCTTAACTGGAGCCAAACCGATGTACCATCCAGGACACTAAAAATAAATATCTATATTTTTCTTTTGATATTTCGCCTGCTGTGACCTACTTTTAGTTGATTTCAAAAGCAAAGGACAGAGGTGTGTCCTCAATAAACAGGCCTGTGATCTCTATTTCACTGTTGGCCACACAGGTTTTGTCCTCCGAAGCAGAGACTTGTGTTTCAGGGCCAGGAAAAAGAAGCGAGCTGTTCCTGTTGCGGCCCTGATATTTCAGTTCTGAAATCCCATTTGTTTCTCCAAAAGTCGGCTCCTGTGAGGAGACTTCCTGCATACACTCCTGATATTAATGGGCTCTGCTTATGTCGCTCCTGGTATGCCTGAGTCACATACAGAATTACTTCCAACACACCCACACGTCTGGAAGCACATTTTTCAGTGATTATAAAATCAAGAGCTCTGAAGATCCCTTGCAAACAGCATTTATCAGTTGATGTTTTAATTATTCATGTTTAAATGAAGTCCCTATGAATCTCTTTAGAAATCAGAGTCAAGGACTAGGGTTGTAGCTCAGTCCGTAAAGTGTTTAGTGTGAAGCAAAACCTTGGCTCATCCCTAGCACAGGATGAACTAGGCATGGTGGTGCCTGTCTGTATCCCCAGTGCTCAATAGATCAAGGTCACACTCTGTTACTCTTATTACTCTTTTTTTTTTTTTAAAGAAAGATTTATTTATTATATGTAAGTACACTGTAGCTGTCTTCAGACATTCCAGAAGAGGGTGTCAGATCTCATTAAGGATGGTTGTGAGCCACCATGTGGTTGCTGGGATTTGAACTTAGGACCTTCAAAAGAGCAGTCAGTGCTCTTAACTGTTGAGCCATCTCCCCAGCACCTCTTATTACTCTCTATTGCTGTGATAAAACATTACAACTGAGGCAACATATAAAGAAAGTGTTTAATATAGCTTAGAGTTTCTGGGGGTTAGATCCCATGACGTGCTGCTCAGGCATGAGAACAGTTGAGATCTCATGTTGGAATCCACAAGGAGAAGGCAGAGAACACGCTGGGAATGGCGGGAGTCTTTTGAAACCTCAAGCCCATCCCCAGTGACACACCTCCTTCAACAAGACCACACCTCCTAATCCTTCCCACACAGTTCCACCAACTGGAGGCCAAGTGTTGGAACAGATGACTCCATGGGGGCCATGCTCATTCAAACCACCTCAGTTGCATACCAGGTTTGAGGCCAACTTGGGCAACAGAGGTCCCTCTTGCAACAAACAAAGTCAATAGAAAAGCTGTCACTTAAAAAAAAATGATGTTGGAATTTGAAAGTTTCACCCACACCAAGAAAGTATTATCATAATTTAAATACTTCAACTTAAGCAGTAAAATATGTGCATCTGTTTGAAAAGTTAGTTTTAATATTCACCCCAGGAATTCTTAATTAACATTTGAAGTGTTCTAACTGGAATACACGCACCAGGGAGTGCTTTGTTAGCATTACATCTCTCTAATGGGGACCTTGGACCTGGAGCTCCTTCTACTCTTCCTGTCTGGATGTAATTGGAGAACTTACAGTTTAGCAGAAGAGAAAGTGGCCATAGCTGGTGAGATGCTTGCTGCTGAGCTCAGCGTATGCATAGGTATCTCACTCTTGTGTGTCAGGAGTCACTGTGGGGAGAGCCCAGGACCACACCTTATTTTCTGGTATTTGTTTGGTTCTGTGTCTGCCTTTCTGTGCAGGACAATGTCCCCTGATCTGCTGGATCCTATTTTTGGACACTGTAGTGTCTAGCTTGAGTGAATGTTTTCATGTGAGGTTCTGGTCAGAGCCTACAGCTTACAACAGTTACAAGGCTGCTTGGCTTGATTCTTGGACTTGTTTTCTAGTCAGTACAGTCGGCACAAGACTAACTATCATGGCCTCAATACGAAGCAGTGTTGGAGTGGACTTAGGTTTAGGTTTTCTGTTGACTTGAATTGTCAGAGGTCATAAGATGCTGTCAACTGTGCACCACTAAGCTGGCTTGTGCCACTTAACACCTGTTTACAAATAGTTACCATGAAGTATGCCTAATAAATAATAAGTAAATAGGAAGAGAGAACCAAAATTAAAAAAAAAGAAAACCAACCCAATCCTACACATAATATTGAAGATCAGGAAGAATTCATAGGAAAAAAGTTAAAACATTAGTAACAGTAGTAGTAGAATGTAAAAGCTACAAAGGCCTCACTGTTCAAAATCACAGCTCTATGAAGACATAATATCGTCCCCATCTCACTCCTGAGGAATCAGAAGCACAAACTATAACCTGTCCCAGATCCTACAGCTCTGGCGATTGTGAAGCTGTCATTACAGTCTAGGCTGTTTGGTTGGGATCCAGGCTCTACCTGTCCTGGGTTATCAAAGTCTCCTTTCCAGAAAATATCAAAGACGAGGAGCCATGCCATGAGTCCACAGAGTTAAAGAAGACTGAATTTGCTCTGAGGACTATGACGACTGTTCCTGGTTGCCAGCTTGACTACATCTGGGATGAATTAAAACCGAAGTGACTGGGCACACCTGGGACGGACTTTTTTTTTCCTTAGTTAAGTCATTTGAAGTGGGAGGACGCACTTCTAATCCAGATCTTCGAGGTAGGAAGATAAACCTGCAGATCTTTGAGGTGGGAAGATCCATCTTTAATTTGGACCACACATCTTGCTGGCAGCGTATACGAAGGATGTGGATGAAGGAAGCACGGAAACTCTCTCATTGCCTGCTTGCTCTCCCCCTCACTATTTCGCCCATCCATCCCTCCACTGGCGTTAGAGCCTACTTCTTTAGAATTCTAACATAGACTGAAGACCAGTCTTGTGGACTAAACAACTATTGGATTCTCGAACCTTCCATTCATAGGCAGCCATTGTTGGATTAACTGGACCACAGCCTATAAGTCATTCTCCTATATCCCCTTTTTATATACAGAGAGATATTCATTCTATAAGTTAGGTTATTCTAGAGAACCCTGACAAATACAAGGACCCAGAGGAGAACAAAGTAATCCTGAAGTTTTTCTTGGCATCTAAAAAGGCCCTTACCGACAAGAGATTTTTCTGTCAAGCATCATTTCGGTAGCAGGCTTCTGTGATGAATTAAAAATAAAGACCTGTCACTTGGTTGATGATGTGTATAACAGTTTTCCTAGACGAAACAAAGCTGCCGAGCTTCAGGAGGCTTTGAAGAGAAAGGCAGGCAGCTTGCCTCTTTCTTTCCATTTTGATTCTTCCTAATTTCTTCCTGTCGGGCTCTACCATGAAGTTACTGACCAAAGAAAGCCACAGCCGAATGTTTGTATACATCTGTGCTTCTCTCAGACCCTCATCCAGGGCCAGAGTGGGAAGAATCCAGTTGTTTACACAATAGAACTTACCCGGCAGGAAGCAACTAGCAGTCTACCCAGCACAGTGGCTTTCAAGCAGTTTGTCATCCAGCCTGAAGACAAGGTTGAATGGCTAGCGGTACTTTGTGAGGGGGTTGGGAAGACCTGGGGTTGAAGAGAAGGCTCTGTGAAGGTAGAGCTGAACTCTAAGCACGGACATGAGTAGTGGCCACCTAGGCAAAGAGAAAGGCACAAAGGTGAAGCTGAAATTGAGCAGTGTGCACGTGGAAGGAGTGGGTAAGGCAAAGGCAGGCAGGAGCTATCAGAATCCCCTAAAGGGCTTTCAAAAGGCAGAGGTTGTGCTATTGAATCCGATGATTAGCATTTTCTAGTGTTATTAGCACTCTGGGTTTTTTGGTTTTTTGTTTGTTTTGTTTTGTTTTGTTTGTTTGATTAGTTGGTTACTATGTTGAGAGGGAGAGAGGGAGAGAGAGAGAGAGAGAGAGAGAGAGAGTGAGTGCTCATGCGCACTTGTGCTACACATTTTTTTCAGTAGGATTTCTGGACTATATGTGTTATGTAAAGCAGGAAATATGGAGTCTCAGGGATCAAAGGAAAGACTAGTGAAATGTTGGGTGTGCTGGCACATGACTTTAATCTCACCCCTTAGGAGACAGAGGCAAGCAGATCGCTGTGGGTTTGAGGCTAGCCTGGGCTACATAGTGAGTTCCAGTATAACTTGGACGATAAATGAGACCTGTCTCAAAACAAAAACCAAAACAACGAAAAGAGAAAGAGTAGAGTCTTAAAGGCATATATTATTCTCCAGGTGTCTACATGCTAAAGGACTTTAGACAATTCTTCTCCACTGTAGCGTGCCAGTCACTTTCTCTTAACCAGCGAGACAATTGCTATTTTCAAGTTTGTGTGGGTAAGGGAAAATTTGGAAAAACCAGGAAGTAATTGTCTTGTAGAAGTAAGGAGAGTTTCAAGACAGAGGTACCAAATCCAAAATTGTATGTTTATATGTAGGAATATGCATATAGATTCATATATAATGACATAAAAATATGCCTAAGCAAAAAGGATAGTAGAAGGGTCTGAAGAATGCTCAGTCTACAAAGCGCTTGCTGCACAGACATGAGAACCTGAGCCCAGAAGCTACATAAAAAAGCTGGGCACAGGTAGTCACTGCAATCGTAGTGCTGTGGAGGCAGAAACAGAGGATCCCTAGGGCTTGCTGGCCCGACTGTCCAGCTTAACTGATGAGCTTATGATTCAAGAAGAGACTCTGCCTCAAAAACTAAGATGGAGAACAACTGAACAAGAGAGCTGATGTTGACCTCTGGCCTCACAGTTCACATGCATGGCACACTTGTTCATATGCATGTGTGAACATACATATAAACACACACACAGAGAAAAAAGAATAGCAAAAAATATACTAAAATAGCTTTGATATTATTGTCATGTGGCAATGATGGTAATGGTTGGTTTAACAAAATATTGTTTAGAAAAGCTCTCAGTCTATAATTTAAAAGTAATTTTTGGAAGATCTAAATAGCTAGGCTAACGTTACAAAGAAATCAAGCTGCATAAGAACCAAGAAGTGATAATTGACCTTGGCAAGTGGGAAGCTACTGGAGAGCTTTGATCAGGGTGAGGAGAGGAGCAGAAGCCAAAATGCAGTGGAAAGGAAGTAGCAAAATCCAGTATAGACCACTAGTAGCAAAATCCAGTATAGACCACTAGTCAAGTACTTTGGCAGTTAAGGCAAAATTTAAAACTATTATTGCTTATAATAATTATTGTTATTATTATTATCATTATGCAATAGTTACATATAAAAATTGGGTATTATAGAGTACTACTAATAGTAGGATAGGGGCTGGAGGACTAACTAGCTCAGGGGTTAAGAGCATTCGCTGCTCTTATAGAAGAAGAGAGTTTAGTTCCCAGCACCCACACTATGGTTCACAATCATATCCAGAAGAAGGTATCCAACACCCTCTTCTGACCTCTGTGGGTATCAAGCACACACATGGTGCACATACATACATGCAGGCAAAACATTTACACAGATAAAATAATCTAAAAGAAAAAATTGAAAACAAAAAACAGTAGAATAACAGACACTAAAAATCTCACCGAAGCCCAACGATGTCGATTGGCATATTTGTTGAGTGAATATTTCCTCTGAATGTTTTGAGGTAACATTTTCAGGTGAGAATCATTCACACATTCTTCTCAGTCATGGAAACTAAGGCTCAGAGAGGCAAAGTGAGTCCCAACCTAGGCACTGTAACAGATCGCCACGAGGAGTTTTTTCTCCATAGCACTTTGTAGCTTCTTGGAGCATTGACATGCATTTCCTGGGTGCTCCTTCCACCCTGTAGCAGAAGTGACCAGCTAAGGGCTTATCTGGTGCCCTACCATGTCCAGCACAAGTTTCGGCCACAGTGTATAAAGTCTCATTGTACCTGCATCCTCACATTATCCCTTGGTCCTGCACTGTATGGAAGCAGTTCCGAGTCTTATTCATATTGTCACGCCCAGATCCAGAATTTGTCAGATGCCTAGGATAAAGAATGTCCTTATGAAGAAAGGGAAGCAGGAGATGGTTATGTATAGTACTGATGCAGCTTAATCCCCATCCCATGCCTCTCTCTAATATCTTCCTATTTCTGGGATTGGGTAGGCTAGACTGTCACCATGTAAGAATAACACAGGAATACAGATGTCCCATTTAGGGGTGAGCATTCCACAGCCTCTTAGTCTCTGTACCTTGACCAGATGTGGGTCAGTGCTGATCAATATTTATTGCATACAGAAGCTTCTCCAATGAGGGCTGAGGGATATGCTAATCTAATGTGCTAATCTATGGGTATAAGGCTAAGACAGGAAGAGTCAGTTTAATACTATGGCCATTTAGAGGAATAAAGATAATGGGTTCTCCCCTAAAGCATATAACCAGTTTAGCCACAGGTTCTATATCACACACATCTACCACCACTACCACCACCACCACCACCACCACCACCACCACCACCACCACCACATCCACCACCAATCAAGGCTCAGAGATCACTGTGGGCAATGTGACAGGAAAATTTTAAGAGCCCAAGGATACAGATGATTATCAGGAATCAACAGGACAGTTGTTAACATGACCTTATAGTGATTATGACAGCATGCATATGACCTATGCAAGCTAAAGCCAGCCAAAATCCCAACATGGACAGGGGAGATGGGTATGAAGTTCTTCCCTAGCTGAGGGCTTACTGGCAGTTGATAACTGCTGGGAGACAGAGAAATACTGTTGAGGGTGTGGCTCCATGGTCTGCCAACCACACTTCAGTGGATGACCACCAAGCCCAGAGCACACAGGCAGCACAAACTTATACTTAATGAATAAAGGGGAAAAAAAGGATGTAAAGTTTGGTGGTAGAGAAGGGGAGTGGATCTAGGAAGAATTGAATAGCACAAAAGCCAGATTCCTGGCTTTAGACTGAAGGACGAACAGTCAGTTTTGGGACTGGTTGGAAGTAGCATCGCCTGCTCAGTACTGACTCCCTCGTGGAGAGCAGAACAAGAGAGGGAAAAGATGGGAGCAAGTGCCATATGTTCTCAAGGATAAGGGACACCCCCCACCCCCCGGCTGAACCATTCAGCACTTGCTGAACTGCCCCAGCCTCAGAGGGGTATGGGAGACCAGGGACTCTCCTATATAGGAGAATGGAATGGCTGCACAGAAGGTCTAGACATCGTTTGCTAGAGATGTACCATGACCCATGCACATGACTTTAGGTGTTCTAGTGGCCATATTAAAGAAAGTAAAAGAAGTGGAAGTCATTTGAATAGCACATTTTACTCTCTGTGTGTGTGTGTGTGTGTGTGTGTGTGTGTGTGTGTGTGTGTGCATACTCATATGCAGGGATGGGTGTGTGCACACACAAAGGACCCATATATGGGTCAGAAGACAACTTCAGGCGTTAGTCCTTAGGTTGCTTTCACTGTTTCTTGGAGATACAGTGTCTCATTGTTCTGGGTCTTCACCCTTTAGGCCAGGCCACTAGCTTGAGAGCTTCCAGGATCTGCCTGTCTCTGCCTCGCCATCCCTGAGCACATGGCCCCCACACCCAGCCTCTTGGTTTTGGTTTGTTTTTTGAGACAGGGTTTCTCTGTATAGCTCTGGCTATTCTGGAACCTGCTCTGAAGGCCAGGCTGGCCCCAAACCCAGAGACGCATCTGCCTCTGCCTCCTGAGTGCTGAGATTAAAGGCCTGTGCCCCCACACCCAGCTTTCTATGCGGGTTCTGGTGGTCTGACTCTTTACCCTTTACAGACAAGTACCTTACTTGCCGAGCTCTCTCCATTCCTCATAAAACAGTCTATACGTATGTAATCAATATATCCTAAATATACTTAGGATATAACCAATAAAAATAACGTATTTAGTTTTTTTTTTCATTTTATTATTTTACTTTTTTGGTTTAGAGTCTTGATAGGAAAATCAAGCCTGCTGGTCGCTGACTCAAGATCCTCCTGTTCATGCCTGTGGAAGTGCCGGGCTTTGCAGTTGGGCACCACTGTGCCTAGCTAAGCTTTGAAGTTTTTCTATCAATTTAGCATGCATTTCCTAGTCATGGAATAGCTCAATTTAGGCTAAGTGAGAGTTCTGTTGTTTACTCTGTGTGTACATGTGTGTGTGTGTGTTGTATTAGACAGCACAGGTTCTGATAGACTCAAAACAGTCTTAACCCATAGCCAACACCTAGTTACTACATATGTATGTATACATGTATATACACACATACATATATGTGTAATATATACACACAATATGAAAATATATTTATATATCATGTATATTTGTACATTTGATAATTATGTTGTACTATATTTGTATATATTTATTTTATATACATATTTGTATACAATGTATGTATACACACATATACCTATATACAATATAAAATTATTAACAATAATAAATAAATAATAAATATGTATATGTGTATATAGTGAATGTATTTTATATTATATACTTGTATAAATGTACATATGTATATATAATTATGTATATGTGCATATACATGTACACATACCTATCTATGTATATATGTTTGTACATACCAGAGTATTACAGGTATAGGACCAGGAGACAGAGGACCTAAGGAGGCCTTGTTTTATGGTGAGGGGAAAGAGCATTGATCTGCATGGGTGGAGAGGAAAGAGGACAATTTGGATGTCTAGTTGTCACCACAGAGAACTAGCAATCTGGAGAACCATGATCTATCTGACCACACACAGCCACACTGTGGCTGGCCTTGAACTTGTGCTCCTCCTATTCCTGCCTCTCCAGCATATCCTAGGGGTATGTACCACCACAATTGGTGTGCATACTTCCTCACTCTGTGAACTCCTAGGAATGTGGATATCACCCTAGGGAAAGATGAACTTGAAACTCAATCTGATTACACTTAAGTATCCACACTTGGTAGAAAGATACAAGGCCTCAAAACAGAAGTGAATTTCTCTGTAGAAAGATGAAGGTGCATGCACTTGGTGTGCTGAGAATCAAGCACACTGCAAAAACCACTAGGGCTGTGGGTGCGTTTACTATTGTAAGAGCAGTAGCCTGGGCTGCCTGGGACTTTGCTTGCTTGTCTTTGCTTGCTTGCTGCCCCCTCCCATGACTGCCACAAAGTGACTTAAAAAAGAATTGTGGCTTTTTAAAAGGTCACTGTCAGGTTGGGGTGTAGCTCAGTGGCAGATATATGCTGAATACATGCAAGACCCAAGGTTCAAGTTGTAGCACAAAAGAAAAAGCTGTAAATAAATACTTCTTAATGCAAAAAGGAGCTAAAGGTGGCTTTCTCCTACCCAGGGTCACTCGATAGGCAAACCACCAAAGGCAGAATGTTGACACGTGGTATTGATTGGATCTCTATTTGAATTTGTATTCTGATCCGTTATTAGATGGGTGTTCATTTGTGTGGTATTGTGGACAAATATTCTCCCCTCTTAGCACTGAAAAAAAGAATGTTAGGAGTAAAATAACATGCTGCTTTTAGGTGAATGTTCCTAGCAGCATGCTTTATATAGTAGCCAATTATCAGTCAACAGATGGACGGATAAATAAAATATGGCATATGGGAAGAATCAGTCCCAACCCAGCCAGGTCAAGGAATGACTTATGGCACAGCTCGGCTGAGCCAAGCAAAAGTTATTCTGAGTGAAGGAAGCTACTCAGAGGTACTTTCTAAGAACAGTGGGAGATCCTGTTTCTGTCCAATGTCCAGAATAGTAAATCCAAGACACAGTCAGGAGGATTAGTAGGTCTCTGGGCGGAAGGGGATACAGGGACTAAGAGCTGGAGCGTTTTTTAAGTTTTCTTTTAAGGGTGATGAAAATGTAAGATTCATGGTGCTGATGCTTGCATGAATTTACCACAGGAAAATGTGGACTTGTCCACTTTAGAAGATCTGTAAATTTATGCTTCAACTATACTATTTTTTAAAAGTTAAAAAGAGTAAAGAGTTATTATCAATGTCTAGTCAGTTGGGGGTCCCAAGGGTAGAGCCACTTTAACTAGGACAACAGGGGCACACAGCCATAGTCAGCCACTATGCACTTTATTTAAAGTTTCAGCATCTTTTATACAGAAAGCAGAATAAAGAGTTCCCAGGGTTTCTTGTTCCCACCAGGTGCTGTTTACCGATCAATAGCTCGTCTTGGTTCAAGTGACCCAAACCTCCTTGCAGACTGAAAAGTCTGTCTGCAGTCCAACCCTTTGGTGTGATGTCTAATAAGATGCAAAGCCTTATCTACATGAATTTGACATTTAATAGAGGAATTCATCATTCATTGTGGGAGTACTTTCCATAGAATTTTTATAGGCTCCATCTATAGAATATTAAAAAGTTAAATGAACACCCTATTGATCCAAGGCATAGAAATATTCATTTGCCCAGTCATCAACATATGAAGCAAGGATACATGAGCCATTACAAAATTTTACAAGAGACACAGGGTTGTTTTTTTAGAACGTATGCCCAGGGGGATTCCTTTTTGACTTAGCACTTCAGCCCGCAAAGCTGGATAATGGACATCGAATCTCTCTTCTGTTTCTGCTTCCTGCTGACATTAGGATGCTGCAAAATGTCTCAGGAAGGCCTAAATGCTAGGCAAAGGCTGGGCAATGGAGCACTTATCAAAGACATCTAATTGGCTAATCTAGATGAGAGACCAGGAGCAATCACATCGGCAACATCAGCTTTCAGCAAGTCCAGGGTTGAGCATCGGCACAGGGGACCCCTGGGCGGAGTCTGTTGGGGGGGGTAATCTGCTGAGACAAGTATAGACTAGGAACAGAAATTAAAATTGTCTAACAATTTGTCAAATGTAAAAAATCCTAATACCAAGGAAAAATTGCATTTTCAAGAAAAGGCAGGTGTACTTATCTGGAGTCCATTTGATCTGTGACAGGTGGATCCAAGTTAGGATTCTTTTTTTTCTTTTTTTTTCCCGAGACAGGGTTTCTCTGTATAGACCTGACTGTCCTGGAACTCATTTTGTAGACCAGGCTGGCCTCAAACTCAGAAATCCACCTGCCTCTGCCTCTCAAGTGCTGGGATTAAAGGCATGCACCACCACCACCCGGCAAGTTTTAGGATTCTTAATTCCTTGAAGCTTATGTTTACAAAACTTTGGCCTACAAAAGAACATTAGCACTTACTATTGTATTGAAATTCATATTTTAGAAATTTAGTTAACAAGATGTCTCTCATATACCTATAAATACACAGATCGAACAGAGATGTTTTTAGCATGACAAGAAGCATCTTTTTAAAAAAGTATCTTTAATTTTATATTCAGAAAACAACCAATGAGAAACTAAAATCTTTTACTTTAACTAATTTTGGGTTTTTTTTAAAAGAGTGATTTATTTATGTATGTATGTATGTATGTATGTATGTATGTATGTATGTATGTATGTGAGTACACTGTCACTGTCTTCAGACACACCAGAAGAGGGCATTGGATCTCCATTACAGATGGTTGTGAGCCACTATGTGGTTGCTGGGAATTGAACTCAGGACCTCTGGAAGAACAATCAGTGGTCTTAACCGCTGAGCCATCTCTCTAGCCTGAGAAACTAAAATCTTAAGCTTGTAATTGAATTATAAATTGCCAATGTTCCATTAACATACCAGAACTCTATTAATCAATGGTAAAATTCTGAACTTTGAATTAACAAGTTATAATTTTTAAAAGAAAATCTAAGTGTACAAAAACAAGCAATAAATAGGGAATATTTACTCCAGGAATAAATATGGGAAACTTAACAATGCTTAAACCCCAGGGCTGGCTGTGTGAGTATTAGTAATTAGTATGCTATACTAATTACTTTATCTCTTTGTAGATTTGAATCTTTTTAATTAAAAAAAGAAATACTGTATCAAGGACCTGGTATGACATTTAAGGAGCTTAGAAGTTGTTACAATGTTACAAAAGCAAGCCAGGCATGGTGGCACATACCTACCATTTGGGAGGCAGAGGCAGGTGGATTTCTGTGAGTCCAAGGCCAGCTTGGTCTACATAGTGAGTTCTGGGAAACCCAGAACTACATAGTGAGATCCCATCTGGGGGATGGGTGAGGGGAGGCAAGCTAAAAGCTAAGCTGAAGAAGGAAAAAAAGGAAAATAAACAAAAAACATCAGTATTTGAGAGATAGAGGCAGGAGATCAACAGTTCATGGCCAGCCTGGGCTGTATAAAACTGCCAAGAAAAATGAAAGAAGGAAGAGAGGAAAGGATGAAGGAGGGAGAGAGGGAAAGAAAGGAAGAAAGTGGAATAAGCAAACAACAACCCAACTCTCCATGAGAGAAGTCACAGGATAAGCTGCTAACCCCAAAATTGGAGCCACAGATAGTTAAGTACAGAGGACTCATTACCTGGGCAAGAGCCCCTAGAGAACCAGCGCTGGGTGACACAGCACGAACTGTGTGATGACTTACTAAGCTCCATGTCTACTAGCTTGAGCTTGGCAGTGCCTGGGTCAGTCACAGGGGACAAGCCTGAGCATTGCAATGCTCTTCTTGGTCATAGGGGAGGGAGCACCACAGGGGAGTGAGTCCTCCTGCAGGAGCCCAGATGGGCCTCCTGGCGCAGATGGGAGAAAAGTCTCTTCAGACTCCAACAGGAGGGAGAGAAAGGAAACATTGAAAGTCCCAGAGCATTCTGTGCTCCCTAACATGGCCTGAGCAGAGGAGAAACTGTTTTATCAGAGCCTTAACTACGTGTGAGAAAAGAAATACTTCACTCCAGCTCTCTGTGGTTTCCCATGGAGGCGAGGCAGGCACACAGCTCCCTCCAGTCCTCTCCAAGCAAGGTGTTACCAGGGGAGGGATGGGGAATGAGGAACAGTAGAGATGCTCACAGCTCATGGATACAGGCCATCAAAAGGCTGAGCCCTCATAAGACCTCATGAAGACACCCTGCTCCCTCTACCTTAACACTAACTAACTGCCTTATGTCACGTCTGCCTTTGTACTAGAAGACGTACTAAGTACTAGAAGGCATTGCTACAGGCAGACACAGTTTAAAGAGACGAAGTGGTGAAGTAGCGTCAGAACCAGAGTCAGATATTCCAGGAGCACTGGAATTACTATGTAACAATTCTGTAATCATGTGATATATAATAAAAGACTAATGGAAAAAGTAGACCACATGCAAGAGCAGATGGGCAATATAAGTAACGAGCTGGAAAGTCTAAGAAAAAAGAAGAAACATTAGAGATCAAAGACAGCAGTGATTTGTACATTGACAGAGCAGATGAAAGACTTGGGGAGATAAATCAGAAACTTCCAAATGGAAAGTGAATAGAAAAGGACAGAAGGGGAAGCTGGAGAGATGGCTCAGCGGTTAAGAGCACTGACTGCTCGTCTAGAGGTCCTGAGTTCAATTCCCAGCAACCACATGGTGGCTCACAACCATCTGTAATGGGATCTGATGCCCTCTTCTGGTGTGTCTGAAGTCAGCTACAGTGTACTTATGTATAATAATAAATAAATCTTTGGGAGAGAGCAGGGACTAAGCGAGCAGGACCAACCAGAGCAAGCAGAGGGCCTAAAATTCAATTCCTGACAACCACATGAAGGCTCACAACTATCTGTACAGCTATAGTGTACTCACTTAAATAAATATAAATAAATAAATAAATAAATATTTAAAAATGATAATGTCATAAAAATAAAATACCTATAGTATATTCAAATCATGGGAAATCAAAGATAAAGAAAAAAATAGGTCAAGAAGATAGAAGCTTCTCCCTGTAGAGAAATAAACAAACAAACAACACAACCAGTAATAAGTAAATCTGGGTGCTCACTTCAGCTGCACACACACATGTACTAAAATTGGAATAATACAGAGGAGATGATCATGATTTTTCTGTAAGAATGCAATGAAAAGAGATGTTTGAAAGTAGAGGGGAACTGACTGGAGGAAGTAAGGGCATGAGCAGAGGTGGGGGGACTTGGTGGAGTGGTGGTGGGGTCAACATGATAGAACATGTCATATACATGTATGGGAAAGTCATAGTAAACACATTATCATGGGTATCTAATATCGTCTAGTGAAAATGTTCTTTTGTTTTTTGTTTTTTGTTAAGACAGTGTCTCCTATATAGCTTTGACTGTCCTAGAAAAACATTCAAAACAACCAAATGTGACTCTTTTATTTTAATTTATTTCATGTGTTTGTGTGCTTTGCCTAGATGTCTATCTGTGCACCATGTGTGTGCTGGGTACCTATGGAGTCTGAAGAGGGCATCTGATCCCCTGGTACTGGAGTTACAGACAAGTAAACCACCATGTACATACTGGGAATGCAACCCAGTTCCTCCGTTAGAGCAGTCAGTGGTTTTGTTTGTGTGTTTGTTGTTGTTGTTTTTTGTTTTTTAAGACAGGGTTTCTCTGTGTAGTCCTGGCTGTCCTGGAACTCACTTTGTAGACCAGGCTGCCCTTGAACTCAGAAATCCTCCTGCCTCTGCCTCCCAAGTGCTGGGATTAAAGGTGTGTGCCACCACTGCCTGGCTCAGTCAGTGTTCTTAACCACTGAGCAATCTCTCCAGCTCTAAAATTGGCTTTGAAAAACTATGCAAGCCGAAATGGTAGTGAAGTGGAGCCTTTTAAGTTGAGAGACGAATACCTGTCATCCTAGAACTCTGTACCATGCAAAACACTGTTCAAAGCGAAGCAGGGGTGGGATCTAGGCCACCGGTTGAGTACGTCCATAGCATTGATGAGGTTCTGGTTTAGTCTTCGGCATGGGGTAGGGAGAGAAAGAGAGAGAGAGAGAGAAAGGGGGGGGGGATAGTAGGAAATTTTCATTTCAACTTGATGCAAAGGGCAAAAAAAGTGTGGAAGACAAAACCAGGGACACAGAAAAAGCCTAGAAAACACTCTACTCTAAATATAAAGATGTACGTCTATTAAAAGCAAAGGCACAGAGAAATACAACCATGTCATGTCTGCAGAAGTGGAAGTGGATGAATTAATACCGACAAAGGAGATTTGGGATCAAGGAAGTCACCAAAGATAGAGAGGCGTACACAGGCAAAGCAGTATGTATCCCAAGGAAACAGAGCAGGTCTTCATGGGTGAGCCTGATACAGAGCGCTGAAAACCGGAGAGAACATTTGGATGGAACTGTGAGCTTGTGTAGATGAATCCACATTAAAGTTGGGAGTTTTGATTCCTTTGTATAAGAACTGAAGAGACCCAGAAGGCAGAAAACCAGTTTAAAAAAACCAGTGAATTCGACAGTGCCATCAGACAACTGAGTCTGGATGCTAACCGACTTCTTCAGTCACCACAGCTGGCCACACTCTGAGCCACAAAACACAATTTACAGATTTTATTTTTATTTTTCTATTTGTTTGTTTAAATGTTTCATTTTATGTAGCACCGACTGTCCTGGAACTCTGTAGACCAGGCTGTCCTTGAACTCACAGAGATCTGCCTGCTTCTGCCTCTTCAGTGCTGGGATTAAACCTCCGGGCTTATTTTATTATTTTATTGGGGTCCTTGTTGTTATTCTGCTTTGGTTTGTTTTTGTTTTTGGTCATTGTCCTTCAGATTCTCACATCGTAGCCCAGGCAAGCCCGGAACTCACAGCAACCCACAGCCTCAGTTTCCCTAGGGGAGGATTACAGGGGTGGACCACCGTACCCAGCTTACAAATGTAAAGGAAGCAAAGTGATCTCTACAAACGTATGGAATCTTTACGCGTGATTGGCAAAACTTGGAAGCAACCAAGATGTCCTTCAGTCAGAGAATAATTGATAAGCGGACGTTAGTCACATCCTGACAATAAAACCTTTACTCTAAAAAGTATCAGGGTATGGGGTCAGAAGTTTATGGTTATGCTTAATAGGAAGAAGAGAGAAGACTGTCTCATTCAAGGAACTGAGGACAGCCTAGGCAGTGTAGGTAATGAGCTGGTATCATGCTGCCCCTGTTGCCACTGTGCGCTGCCTCAACCTCGGCGCTGCTGCTGCTGCTGCTGCTGCTGGTGGTGGTGATGGTGATGGTGATGGTGATGGTGATGATGATGATGATATCAGGCTGATACCTGCCCTAAGCTGTTTCATACTATATAAAACAGTGGGTTTTCCCAATCATATCCAGCCCTTAGATACTCCATTTACAATGAACATTTGACTCCATTTTGAGGACAGAGGATGACTCTACACCTTGCTGGACATGTAAACACTACCATCTGTCTGGCACCAACCACAAGGCCCAGGCTGATAAGTTGTTCTGAAAAATAGGAAGGGTGTCACCTTATAAATACATCAAAGTCAGTTGGGACTGTAGGAGCACCTGGCCATACTGTAATCATATCCAGAAAACCAAGGCTAGCAACTAATCAAACATACCAGACCGAGGAAAGAGTACTGTCCTGAAACACACTCACCTGAACCCTGTTGAGAATAAGACACCTAGTGCTGTGCTAGCAATGGTCCCACCATCCTGTCATGTGACCACAGTCAGGTGGAGAATGTTTTGACTATCTGAGGAGCTTCAGCTCTGATGGGACCTGTTGCCATTGCTGTCTGACCATCTGCTCCCTTGTCCATCTGGAGCAGTCTCCTCCTGTCTTGTCTACTCCCTGGACCTGATCTTCCTTCGCCTTCTTCCATGTGTCAAAACTTTTTTCGGAGGGGGTCACAACACATCCGTCTACTCACCTCAGACCGGGACCCAGAAAGGCCAAAAAATTTGGTTTGCCAAAGTCAAACGTGGTAAGAAATGACTCAAAGACAGCCTTATAACCAAGACTCCCCAACAGCATAAGTGACTGTTCAAAAGCTGAGAAACCAGTAGCACACTGCACATCCTGAAGGCTGCTCAGCAGGTTTGAGAGTGTTTTTTCCAAGGGACTCTGGTCTAAATCTCTTCCAGACAGCTTAGCTGGGGCTTGCTCCTTCCAGGATGCTGGTCATCTATGCAGATTTGCTTCCTTGGGTCTGAGAAGGACTCTTAGTTTTTATTGCTCTTACTCTGGCAGGGAGGGGCCTAGTGAAACTGTTCAGTTTCAGGGACTTCCTGAAGGTGTTTTGGATTGTTTAATTTCTTGCTTGAGGTTCTTCTGCAGAATGGAATGTTTTAATCTTAAAGAAAACCATTACACCATACCTTTACCACCTCGCTCCTGCAGCTCAGCTCTGACCCTGCAGCTAGACATCAGCAGAAGCCCCTCCAGGAGACCTCTAGTCAGTTCATTATCTTATGCCCATAGTGCCTCTTTTTGTGTCTCTATCTCTGTCCCTTCAGCCTCTCTGATCTCTTTGAAACTTCTGAAATCTCTTGTGGTCTTTAAAATATATATGTTAAAATTTTTATGTGAATGAGTGTTTTGTTTGCATTTATGTCCATGCTCCAATCATGCGCATGCCTGGTGTCCGTGGACTTCTGAAGAAGGCACTGGATCCTCTGAAACTGGAGTTGTGGACAGTTGTGAGCCACCATGTAGGTGCTGGGAATGAAACCTGGGTTCACTGGAAGACAAGCCAGTTCTCTTAACCGCTAAGCCATCTCTTCAGCCCCTACTGTGCTCTTTTAGCCCTTTGCAAATGTTCTCTAAGCTATACATATACATATAAACAAAAAATGAATGTATTTACTCTTTGATGTATGATGTGTGGTCAATGGTTAGTATTAGGCTACTAAGAAAAGAAGGGCTATTTTGTCAAATGGCTACAGAATCACTGTAGATTGTGAATTTGTCATTCAGTACATTCTGACATTGTAGAAAGACACAACTATGCTATGCTTGTCTGTGTTTTGTTTGTTTGTTTATTTGTTTTGAGACAGGGTTTCTCTGTATAGTCCTGGCTGTCCTGGAACTCACTCTGTAGACCAGGCTGGCCTCGAACTCAAGAAATCCGCCTGCCTCTGCCTCCCAAGTGCTGGGATTAAAGGCATGCACCACCCACTGCCCAGCCTTGGTCTGTGTTTCTGACACAGACACTCAGGCAATGGCAATGACAATGATAATAAAAGAATAAATGAATGAAAATAAGTAGTGGCCTTTTGAGTCATAAAAAGACATAGAAGAGACCAAAACACACACCAAATGTAAACGAGAAACAGACTAAGGGATATGTTCTGGGAAAATCTACTGTGGAGACAATGAAAAGATTATTCTTTACCAGACCTTGGGACTATGGAGGGAATGCTATGGGAATCCCAACATAAGTTATGGACATTGAGTGATAATGTCAGTGGAGACTCAGAGTGATGGGTGTAGCACTGTGCTGGAGGATGCTGACAGCTGTGAAGGATGTGTGTGTGTGTGTATGTATGTGTGTATGTGTGTGTATATGTGTATGTGTGTGTATTGTGTATATGTGTGTATGTGTGTGCATGTGTGTATGTATGTACGTGCATGTATATGTATGTGTGTGCATATGTGCATGCATGTGTATGTGTGTATGTCTGTGTGCATATGTGTGTGTATGTCTGTGTGTATGTGTACATGTGGGCGTGTATGTCAGGGGTTGTATGGGGACACTTCCTGCTTAATTTTGCTGTAGCCTAAAGTTTTCCTGAATAATAGAATATTAATCATTTTAAGGAAGGTGGGTTCCAGTGTAACACCTATGCACTTCAGTATCAATTTGAGAAAGCATAGATCTTTGCTGTTACTAACTATAAGGAATAAAAATGATTAATTTCCTTTCTTTGGGGGTACTTATGCTGTAAAGGACCACTTGAGGACTAGGATAGTTCATTTCCATAGCTAGTGATAGGCCTTTTGGATAGCTCTCCGGTGATAAATGGAGAATGGACCCGGAAGCATTTGATAGCAAGGATTGCTCTGCATTCCAGGCCACCACAGAGGTTCAGGGAACCCTGCCTTGGACTGCGCAGGATTATCCACAAGATGTGCAGGGAGGGGGCTGGAGAAATGGCTCAGCACTTGTTTGTGCAGAGGACCTAGGTTCAGTTCCCAACATGGTGTCTCAACCATTTGTAACTCTGGTTCCAGGGGATCTGTTACTCTCCCTCCTCTGACCTCTATGGCCATCAGGCATACAAATGGTGTACACACACACACACACACACACACACACACACACACACGCGTAGGTAAAACAGTCATACACATCTTTAAAAATACAGAGAATAGAGGAGAAAACACAACAAGCAAAGCAATTTATAGGAGAAGGAGTTAATTTGGGCTTACAGTTTCAGAGGGTTAGGGTTCATAATGGTGGAGACAGCATGGCAGTAGGTAGCAAGCATGGTTACTGAAACTAGAAGCTGAGAGAGATCACACTTTGAACAGCATTCAGAAAGGAGAGAGAGAGAGAAAGAGAGAGAGAGAGAGCCTTCAAGAGGTGTTTGAGCCAGAAAGAGAGAGAATGGTGTGTGGATTTGCAACCTCAAAGCCTGCCCCCAGTGACGTATTTCCTCTAGCAAGGCTAAGCCTCCTAAACCTACTCCAACAGCGCCACCAACTGGGGGTCAAGTGTTCCAACAGCTGAGCCTATAGGGGACATTCCCATTTAAATCACCACACTGGGCAGTGGTGGTGCACGCCTTTAATCCCAGCACATGGGAGGCAGAGGCAGGTGGATTTCTGAGTTCGAGGCCAGCCTGGTCTACAGAGTGAGTTCCAGGGCTATATAGAGAAACCCTGTCTCAAAAAACCAAAAAAAAGAGAACAAGTTCCAGGATAGCCAGGGCTCCACAGAGAAACTAACTCATCATGAAAAACAAAGAAGATACAGATTTTAGAGTAGACTTGGATGACATAGATCTGTAACCCCACACTGGCAGGCGGAAGCAGAAGTGTGAATTCCAAGTTCCAGGCCTTGTCATAAACCTATACTATGTATTACAGAAAGGAAGAGAAAGCTCCTTTCTACTGGGATGATGCGCATAGATTAATTGAGAAGAATGTGAAGCTCTTGGAACAGTTTGTCTGTGCACACACGGGTATCATCTTTCACGCCCCATACACAGGGGTCTGTATGAAGCAGCACAAGAAGCTGACCCAGGCCATCCAGAAAGCCAGGGAGTGTGGTCTTCTCAGTTACTACGTCCCCCAGGTTGAGCCCCGGGATGCTGACTTTCGTACTGTGCATGGAGCTGTCAGTGTGACTCCACCAGCCCCCACACTGTTGTCAGGTGAACCTTGGTACCCATGGTACAGCTGGCAACAGCCACCAGAGAGAGAGCTGTCTCGCCTTCGCCGACTCTATCAAGGAAATCTCCTAGAAGAAAGTGGCCCGCCACCTGAGTCGATGCCAGAGATGCCCACTACACCACCAGCAGAATCCTCCATTGAGCAGCCAGGCTCCCAGAGTGCTTAGAACTTGTGACCTGGGGAAGTCAGACCAAGGGAGTACTGTCTAGGGCTACGTGGTATCCTGTGTCCTGCAAAGGGTTCTGTTTTGTGACAGTGGCAGACCCTATAGGGAACTGGCTGGCATGAAGAGAACAAAGCACATTTGACGTTGAGGGGGACTAGATGTTTATGGGTAACTGGTGAGGACTTACATATAAACTGGAGACTCTTGTGTATGCCCTTGATGGTGTGTCCCTGATTTAAACCTCCTGGCTCAGCTTTTATACAATAAAGCTGTGTCTCTTCACCCGTAAAAAAAAAAAAAAAAAAAAAAAAAAAAGGAAAAAGAAAAGAAATATTTCCAGTCCTTTATAAAAATATATTTAATATATTTGAAAATATTTATTAGAACTAAATAAAATGCATTAATTGAAGTCATGCAGTAAAAAAAAAAAAGTGCTGTACAGTGCTTACTTACTATGTCAACTGTCTTCCAAATAATTGATTCATCTCATGCCCATTATGATCTCCATTTAAATTCAGAAAGGTGTGTGTGTGTGTGTGTGAGAGAGAGAGAGAGAGAGAGATGGGGCGGGGAGGAGGGGGAGGGAGAGAGAAAGAGATCGATCCAGTGCTCTACAGGGCAGAGCTAAGTTTCTAGAGCCCGGCTCTCAACTAGATTGAAAGGTGGAGCCTCCCCTCCCCAACTAGAGGTTGCCGGCACCTTCCAGAGCACAGATAGCTCAAGCAGACTTCCTTGTGTTGTGAGCTCAATCACTTTCTCTTTCTTCTGATCAGTGTAGTAGGGTATGTATCTTTCTATTCTTGGTTTTAATAGACATGTATCTTTATAGTTAGAGTAGGGTTTTTTGTTTGTTTGTTTGTTTTTGTTTTTGTTTTTTGTTTTTTGTTTGGTAGTTAACTCATGAGTTAACTGTGAGTTGCTTTTTGATTCATCTTCACAATTTTTGTCCTTTAATTAGCAAATATAGACAACTGATATTTAGGATGATCATTATTAGCATGCATGGATTAGCATCCATCGTATTTGTAATCTGCTTGTTTCCATTCTCCTTTGCCCCCGGCTTTGTCTCCCACACTTCTGTTCCTTTATTTCACTTTGCAGGTTGGAAGGAGCCTTCCCTACGATTCCATCCCTGTTTCCAACCAGCAATTCTGAGGCTGCTTTTAGATGATTCCCCCCCCCCCCCCCACATGAGGCATAAACTGTAAAGTCCTCGGGCGCCTTGCAGAGAGGCACAGCCTGCTACATTGCCACCTATAAGTCCACACACCCACAAACAAGGGGCCTCTGATTTACTAAGCTTTCCCCGCTGGTCCTCAGAGCAGTTAATCTTCTGCCCCAGGGCAGAGCTTGACAGCTCCCAAAGGTCCCATGAAGTACTCTTTTCAAAGTAAAATTCTCAATCAAGTAAATTTGAAACAGACTTGGTCCCAGTCCAGGCGCAGACTCCTTGGCCTCCCCCACTCCCGGGGAACAGTTGGCTATACTTCACTTCCTGGGTTTTTGAGTCCTCTGGTTCAGATGTAGTTTTCCTTCAATAAAACAGTGATTTAAAAGCCCCACTCTTCCTGTTGATTGCCTGTGCCAGGGAACAATCATTCTGTCTCCAGTATGTGCAAATTTCAACCCCAGGCTATGGGAAGCTCTCCAGAGGGACGATATATTGGATAGACCATCTTTCTGTTCTTTGGTGATTATTGCCTTTAACCATTTATAACTATTTTTTGTAATTCATCTTTTATTTCTTCACTTAAAGATGTATTTTGATTCCTATATTTTGACTCAGCTTCTCTCTAGACACTCGTATGGTTGTATGGGGTTTCTCTTCTTAGAGAGTGTTAGTGTTCCTCACCTCTGCTGGTGCTCAGGGGTGCCCTAGTGGTAGCAATGAACAGGAAGTGTGTCTCCTGTTTTGTGAACCTTTGGGGATGTGTGGGGGAGAAGTGGAAGGGGGTAGGACTGACAGAATACAGGGGATGTAGTAAAAATCTGGGATCGCTACAGCTTTTGTTAACAACTTCATTAGAAGTCTATTGAACGGCATCCCCCCATGTCTGTTTTCCCACTGAGTGTACTGGTATGTAAATTATTAATGCTGTTTCCTCTAGACACACAGTAGGGATGCACTTCCTTGCTCTTTTATAAGTGATACCATGTGATCCGTGTGATCTGCTTGGTCCTATAACACATAAAGTGCCATTGTCCTTTCTAGGTGAAAACCTAAAAGCCTGCTGGTTCCTCAGCTCACTTCCCATCCCTGACGTGGCTCTGGGAGTAAATACTGAGGCCTAGTCTCCACGGCCTGGAGTCTGGGGCTGAGTGACAAGAGTGACAGTGACTAACTAAGAGAGCTCCCCTGAGACCAGCGATTTATAGTGAAGAATTGACTTTTTAAACTTTAATTTCATTATTGTTATTATTACTATTCATGTGTGTGCATGCCTGTGCACACGAGTGTGCATTATGTGTGTATGTGAGTAGTGGTATGGAGTCAGAGGACAACTTCTGGCAGTTCCTCCTGTGTTCTCTCTGTGGCATTGAACTCACATGGTCAGACATATGTGGCAAGGACCTTACTCACTGAGCCACCTTGCTGCTTCAAACATTAACTTTTACTGTGTCAGTTCCCCAGTTGTTTCTTCCTGCTATCCAGCACTTCTTAACGGATAAAGCTCGGAGCAATGAGCCGGGCATGGTGGCACACGCCTTTAATCCCAGCACTCGGGAGGCAGAGGCACTCGAATTTCTGAGTTCGAGGCCAGCCTGGTCTACAAAGTGAGTTCCAGGACAGCCAGGGCTACACAGAGAAACCCTGTCTCAAAAAACCAAATTTAAAAAAACAAAACAAAACAAAAAAAAAAACCCTCAGAGCAATGATAAATAATGCAGACAGACAGCGAATGTTTGTCGTGAGTACAAAAGCTAATATCTACCCTTTGATCTAATGGAGCAATGTCAAATGCAATTTCAGATCATTTTATTTGTGCAGTAAATGTATGCCAAGGGCCCACCATACATAAAGTACCGAATAAAGGTCGTGGGGAGCCCGTTATCCCAGCTGAGGCAGAAGGATCTGGTGTTCCAGGCTAGCTTGAGCTACATATCCAGATGCTGTTTCAAAACAAAACCAACAATAAACAAACATCAAGCAACACTACTAGAGATAAAAAACTGTATTCGAATTTTAGGGCTGTATTTTAAGTTAGACACTAAAATTCCAGATAATTCAAAACAGCCAAAAAGACCAAGTAATGAAGATGCAGAGCAGATTGCTTCTGTTACAATTTCATGTTGCCTCTGAGCCTTTTCCAGCTATAAAGTTACTAAAACTACAGTGTTCCCAAAATAAGTAAACTCATAACTCTCTTGTGGATGTCAAAGATTTTATGTCATTTATTATTTAATGTGGAAACTAGAAATGCATTACAACTGGTTCAAAGGAGAACCCAAAAGGACCAGTTTTATGTGGAGCAAAAGAATGTTTCACTGCACTTACAAATGGATACAAAGCTGGAGCCTTCATTGGCTGGGCTGGAGTGTGAAGTGGTAGCGACGCCAAAATGATTCAGTCACGCTTCTACCTCGGAGTTGACTGGCAAACAGCACATGGGAACCCTTGTGGAGTGCTCTCAGTTACAGAAAATTGGAGATTTGGAATTTACAAATTACAGAATTATAAAACAGTTTAAAGTAAGTGAAAGGCTAGATTCAGATAAGTCAAAAGCATGCGGTACTCGGTGCGGTGAGATAGCCAGTAGGAATCTCTGTTACTTTCTCCTGAGCACGCCAGGATTTGTTTTAATCAGAAACAGGCAATGGCCTGGTGATGGAGGTGGAGGTGGCACAGTGGTGGAGGTGGTGGCAACTCACCTTTAATCCTGGGGGCAGGGGCAGAGGTGGAGACAGGCAGGTGTCTGTTGGAGGTCAGCCTGATCTACAGATCAAGTTCTAGGACCAGGACTACACCGAGAAACCCCATCTCAAAGAGAGGGAGAGAGATAGAGAAAAAGAGAGGGGGGAAGGTAGAGAAAGGAGAGGAAAGGTAGAGGAGAGGAGAGGAGAGGAGAGGAGAGGAGAGGAGAGGAGAGGAGAGGAGAGGAGAGGAGAGGAGAGGAGAGGAAAAAAAATCTAGATAAATTAGTTTGGTTTCTTTTCCCACATCAAAATTTAGTGAATAACAATAAACTCACAAAATACAACAATTTAATTGGCAGCAATTTGCCAAGTAGTCCCAATTTCTTTGATAGTCAGTAAGACAAGAGTTGTTTTATTTTAATCTTAACTATTAATATTAACTCTGATTACAAAGATACAGATGTTTATCTATCATGTATGTATATATGTTTGATGTATATATTTCTCTATCTATCTACCATTTATCTATCCTTTCCCTACCCTTTCACACACACACACACACACACACACACACACACACACACACACACACACACACAGTCTTTAAAGGGTTAAATAGGCCTCAGCAGAGTTCCGAGAGCTTTGGGGAGGCCTAGCTGAGAGGCAGAAGCAGGAATCTAATAATTAACCCTGATGAAAGTCTGCTGGAAGCTACAGAGTCAGGCTGTTGAGTCACGGGTTCAAGCCTGCCCCAGAGACAAGCTGAACTGAAGAAGTGAACTGTGGGACTCCAGACGCTGTTGAGGCGCAGATGGACAAATGGGCAGATGATGGAATGACAGCTCAGGTAGGTCATGTCCAAAGTGGGACTGAAACTTTGGGATGGTTGGTGGTTCACTGACTATTGGTCCCATGATACACAAGAAGCCTTGGTCATATAACAGGTTGGTGTGGCCATTGCAGAATCAGGTGTCCTCTTCTTTATTGGGGCTACATAAAGACGTTATCCCCTTTCCTCAGCTTGGTATGTTTAATACACTTTCCATCCTGTTTTTTATAATTTGATGGTAATTACACTAACATATATATTTGTGTGTGTGTGTGTGTGTGTGTGTGTGTGTGTGATGGTCAGAAGATATTTCACAGAAACGGATTCTTTCCTTCTACCAGATGGGTTTTGGAGACTGAATTATTCTTGGCAGCAAGTGCCTTTCTTGTTGAGCTATCTTGTCAGCCCCTGATATGATCTTTAATATCTCCATATGCTTCTACAGTTCCAGTTTATTTTGATAAGTTCATAGAGTGGTGCCTTTTCTATTTTTAGTAATATGTTATTTATCACTTTGTGCCTTGTGGGTGGTGCCAGACAGATGGTGTTGTCTGTGTGTCCACTATGGTGCAAACTCATCCTCCAACCTCACAATGGAGTCAGACGCTGCTAGCAAAGTGGGATCTCTTTGTACAGCGCAGTCTCGAAAAACAGTTTTACATAACGTGGGGTCTCACTTAGAGCAGGGACCAGATGATTTCAACAACTTAGTCTAGGCCTGGAGAGATGGCTCAGTGGGCAGTGATGTTTGCCAAGAATGCCGGATGGCTTGCATTTGGATCTCTAGAGTCCATGTAGAAGCCACAATGTGGAAAGGGAGAAGCGACACCCAAGGTTGTCCTCTGACCTCCACACATAGCAGAAAGAAGTGCCCAGATTTGTAGATGCACACAGAGGGGAAATATACACTTTTAAAACCAGCTTTTCAAAACTCGCCTTGTAGAATTGTCAGTGAGATCGATCCCACTCCCTCTGTTCCCTCCTCCTCGTGATTCTGTCAGAAGAACTCAGTTGCAACACAAAGTGTGAAGAAGATAGGTAGCGTTTATTAGACAATACAGTGAGGCTCCTCTCAAGGGCTGGAAATGGATCATGGCCAAAGAAACCGTGTGCTAACCTTCATCGTAGTCAGAGTCTACCCTTGTCTCTCTGTCCCTCCATCCCTCCATCACTCTGCCCCTCTCCCTCTCTCCCTTTCTTCCTCTTCCTCTCCATCCCCCTTTGTCTCTTTTGGTTTTTTTTTTTTTTTGAGACAAGTTTTCTCTGTATATTCCCGTGTGCCCTGAAACTCACTCTGTAGATCAGGCTGGCCTCAAACTCAGAGATCTCCTCGTGTCTGTCTATGTTTGCTGCGATTAAAGGTGTGCACCACCACGCCATACTCCCTCCCTGTCTCCATTAAAAGAGCTTGATATAGCTTAGGCTGTCCCCAAACTTGTTGTGTAGCTGAGGATGACGTTGTATTCCTGACCCTTCTGCATCCACCTCTGACATGCTAGGTCCACACGCTTGCACCATCACACCTAGCTCACGTAGTGCCAGAGGTTTGAACCCAGGGCTTTGTGGAAGCCCGGCCATCTTCTCTACCATATAAATTTCATTCCCTGCTTGGGAATTATACTATGTCTGAAGTCTGTACAACCAACAGCTTTCTTTAAGGGGTGTGTTCCTGCCCAGGTGATCAACAGGCCCATTTGGACTCACTCTTTACAGGAGGGGACATGATGTGTCTGGTACAACTCTCTTCTCTCCTGGGAAGCCCCAGGCTAGATAGTGATCTTGTAAGGTTCAGAAAGTTATCTATTAAGACCTTTAGGGCTACTAGAATGTCATGTCTTCACCTAGGATCAGAGCTAAGACCTGAACCCCCTCTTATTCCTGGTTTTACGAGCTTTTGATGATGAGGGAGGGGGTCCATCCCCAGTGACCTTCAAACCTGCTAGTACCTACCTAGGCATCTAACCAAATGGACCTCATAAATAAAAAATCATAGATGTAAAGCAGTAATGCTATTGTCTCAGTGCTGGTCGACGTGCAGTGAGATCTTGGCTAGTAGATTGAATTGCCACTAGATCAGCTATGTCACTCTTATTCCATAGATTAGGAAACAGATTTATCTACCCAATGTCCCAATACCTAGATGAAAGTCTTACTCTAAATCCTTCAACACTTTAAATAAAAGATGACAAAATTTTATAAATATTAAAATGATAGTAAAATTGACATCACGTTTATATGCAGCCTGATGAATTACACATGTATTGAACCACATGATCACAACCACAATCTATTCACAGAATTATTCCGTCGCCCTAACACTCTACCAGATGGTCTGCTTTGTGTTCACGCCCTGTCCCTACACACCTACCAGCCGATACTTTTGACTTTTAGGAATATTAAACATATTGAATTGCAGAGCGTGTAATCTTTAAACAGGTGTTTAAGTAATAGACTCGGAGAGTTATGAAAGTAATACAGAGCTCGCAGCACACTGCCCCAGGTGCCCCAGTGAAGCCAGGAAGTGAACAGCGGTATAAGCCACAGATCTCACCTAGAGTTCACCAGCATAACAGGCACTCACTGCCTGTTATGAGTGAGTGTGAAGTTGTATATACCTGGGTCACAGTGAGATTTCATCCACCATCGTGATCTAGAGATAGAATTGTCCTGTTAACACAGACTCCTTATTCTGCTCCTATGTGGTTGCATTGTGTGGAGTTTAACACTGGCAAGCCTTTCTCTGTGTGTCCTAAGCCTCTTTAAATATGAATTACACTTATTTTTTATTTATGTGTGCATGTGCAGAGGTGCTCATCATGAACTGGAGGACAGAGGGCAGCCTTTGGGAGTCTGTTCTCTCTTACCAGGTAGGTCAGGGATTAAACTCAGATCAGCAGGCTTGGCAGCAAGCGCTATACCCGTCGAGCTAGCTTAATCAGCCCCAAAGCTGTCTCTTAAATTTTTAAAAAACTGTGTGTGTGTGTGTGTGTGTGTGTGTGTGTGTGTGTGTGTGTGTGTGTGTGTTATCTGTATGAACAGGTTTGTGAGTACCACTGCACTTGTGGTGTGTCAGAGCTCAGAGGACAACTTTGTGGAGTCTGCTCTCTCTACCCACCTTTACATGAATTCCGGGATGAAACGTAAGCTGTCATGCTTACATTGCAAGGACTTTACCCACTGAATCATCTCAGCGGCCTAGGTTTCTCTGTGTAGTCTTGGCTGTCCTAGAACTCACTCTGGGACCAGGCTGGCCTCGAACTTACAGAGATCCACCTGCCTCTGCCTCCCAAATGGTTGGATTAAAGGTGTGCATTACCACCACCACCTGGCTTATTATATACTGATATAATCATATATAGAAAACTCAACAAAAGATACATTTCATTTTTTTTTTGCTATCACTTTTTATTTTGTTGAATGAAAATGACCCTACCCCATATGGAGGGACTAGTTAAAACTGCTGCATCACTGGGGTTAAGTGTGCTACGAGGCTTAGGAGATATTTGGGCATCTTCAGACACCAGGAAGTAAACTGTAGCCTGTTTCTTTTCTTCTTCTTCTTCTTCTTCTTCTTCTTCTTCTTCTTCTTCTTCTTCTTCTTCTTCTTCTTCTTCTTCTTCTTCTTCTTCTTTTTCTTTTTTCTTTTCTTTTTTCTTTTTCTTTTTTTCTCTTTCTCTCTTTCTTTCTTTCTTTCTTTCTTTCTTTCTTTTTCTTTTTCTTTTTTTTGGCTTTTCGAGACATGGTTTCTCTGTATAGCCCTGGCTGTCCTGGAACTCACTCTGTAGACCAGGCTGGCCCCAAACTCAGAAATCCGCCTGCCTCTGCCTCCCAAGTGCTGGGATCAAAGGCGTGCGCCCCCACTGCCCGGCATTCGTAGCCTGTTTCTTAAAGTGTGTTCAAAGTCTCCTACAGCTCTTGAACCAAATGGCAAGAATTCAGTTGATCATCTTTCCTCCCCAGTGCTTTTCCAAGAACCATGTTCTCAACAGAAAGGATGACCTTCATTTTAACCTCTAAGAATAAATACCATGGAGTGATAAATAATGGCAGTGTGAAAATGAGATGCATCAGATATTTAAAAAAAACATTTTTTTTTACGGAAAATTAATTTTCTTAATCTGTGAAATCTCAGGTCTTCATCTGGATACTTCTTCCCGGAATCAATTGGACATGATTTCTAGCTAAAGGAGTGTTGTCTCCAATTCGTGTCTACTTGTTTATAAATTGAAATAAATAAATTCTTAAAGCAGACGGCTGCTTTGCAATGTCCAGAGTACTGTTCAGCTGGGTTGGCTCCCGGAGGGCTCTGTCCCCTTACTACCTACCCATTTCTGCTTTGTACATTGTTTCTCTTAGGTTAATATCTATGATAAACCTGGGGATGGATCCCAGACCTTGCTTGAGTTATTTCTCCAACATTCTTTGGTTAGCTTAACCCATGAGAGTGATGGTGTTTTTCTTCTAAGTTCAGCACAAAGACACTGCAGTTGGCTTCCGGTGACATGCGTGATGTGCAGAACCAAGTATTAATTGCTGATGTCAAGAAACACCTTTCTCTCCTATGAACCAACTCATCACCATGAGTACATACATCATTGGTGGTTCTCGGTGGCTTTGTCTTGAGGGCCATAGACATGGCTACCAATGATCAAGGTAGGACCCTGATGTTAGCAGATTGTCTCCATTTCCTCCTCCAGACTGACTGTCCCCTTTCCACATAGAGTTGCCATGTTTAGCAAATAAGAATACAAGGTGAGGTGTGAGGCAGCTTTTCTGACCACCTCCTTCCTTTTATGGTCATTGAAGGTTCTCTGTGATGGCCATGGTTCCTACAGGCAGCTGCTTTCACAACTCCAAACTCAGTGCCAGCAAGTGTATTCTACCCTACAGCTAATACCAAGGCTGACAACCATCCTTTCCTGGTGTTCTTTAGCCCTGCCCCACACTGAAAACGGCCCCATCCTCAATGCCTCATTTGGAAGGGCCAGCTGTTCCTTGTTGGATCTCTAACTGCACAGAGTTGTTCTGGCTTCCGGAGAATACCACATACTTTCTAAAAATATAAATTGTAAACTGAACCATAGAGCTATCCATTTACATAGTCTATGGCTGTGTGTTTATGAAACTTCAGGAATGCTTCAATGCAGTTTGTAAATTGGATCATTCCTAATATTTCTAGTGGCTCTACTCACTATTGGACATCATTTTCATTTTCAGTGAAGCCCCCTCTGTCCCCTTCCTCCTTCCTTCCTTCCTTCCTTCCTTCCTTCCTTCCTTCCTTCCTTCCTTCCTTTAAAACAGATTCCCACTATGTAGCTATCTGGCCTGGAAATTGCTATGGAGACCAGGCTAGCTTTGAAATTGTGACAGTCCTCTGGACTCTTCCTCCCTAGTGCTGAGATTACAGGCATGCACTACCACATCCAATTTTACAGTAAAGATTTCTATGCATTTAACAACCTCCTCCTACTTTCTTCTTGAAATATATATAATTGCTTGGTGTTTATGGCATCTAGCCACTTCATTTGTTGACCTTTCAAAATGATATATGTGTATATACATATATGCTTCTATATGTGTGTATTAATTTCCTTTCCTTGTCCCCAACATCTTATGTTAATATCACAACACAGTTCAAATTTAAGGCTCACGGTCTTAAAAATTTAAAAATTTTAAAAGTCCAAGTTCCCTTTTAAAAAAAAATCACGAGACTATTAACTGTGGTTTACCATAAAATCTAAAATAAGTTACACATGTTCTTATTCTAGGAGGGAGGAACCAGGGCATGTTTACAACGAAGTTGAACCAAACCCAAAACCCAACAGTGTGAATAACTCCGTGACTGTCCAGCATTTGGGGTTCACTCATGATCTTTTGCCTTCAAAGGCTTGGGCAGCCCCATTTCTCCAGCACTGACATCCAAAACGCACATAGTTCTCCTCACAGGCGCCATCAACCCCAGTCTTCACTTGCTGCTATACTTGGTGGCTATCTGTGATGACTGGAATATGCTTGGCCCAAGGAGTGGCACTGTTAGGATGTGTGGTCTTGTTGGAGGAAGAGTGTCACTGTGGGGGTGGTCAATGAGACCTTTCTCCTAACCACATGGGAGCCAGTCTCTTCCTATTTGTCTTCTGAACGAGATGTAGAACTCTCAGCTTCTCCAGCATCATGCCTGCCTGGATGCTACCATGCTCCTGCCTTGATGATAGTGGACTGAACCTCTGAACCTGTAAGCCAGCCCCAATTAAATGTTGTCCTTATAATAAGAGTTGCTTTGGTCATGGTGTCTCTTCACAGCAATGAAACTCTATGACAGAAGTTGCTACCAGGGACAGGGGTATTGCTGTGATAGGCCCGATGATGCTTTTGTTAGGAAGAATGTAGATTTGGGGACGTTGGAAAGCAATGGAGCTACTCCCCATGACCCTGTCATGCCTTCACAAAAGAACCATGTGGGACATTCTTACACATTATTTGCCAAGTTTTGTTGCCAGCTTGGTGTGCTGTCTTGGCCCCCACCAGATGTAGTGTTTATGTAGTGTGATGTCTTAACTTTGAGGAAAAGTTCCCAGAAGATCTTGCCTCAATGAAGCTGATTGGCCTCCTATTAACCACAGCTGATGTTTCAGCTCCAGCTAATGAGCATCCATTATCCTGGGAAGAAAAAAGGCTTCATAGATCCTTAATTCAAATATATTCCATGAGTGACATTGATGGAGTTTTTAAGGAACTCTCAAACGTCTCTCTGAAACTTTACAAGCCAGGCCTCATTGTCTACATTCCTCTCAGAGTTCTTCTCTCCAGGCTCCCACAGAAACAGCTCATTAAACCCTGAGAACTCAATATCTTTTCCACCTCAAGGTTCTAAACATTTCCAAAATCCTCCCCGAAAACAACATGATCAGGTCCCATCACATTCGGATGGAACATTTGAAGGCTGGAAGTCTGAGACTGGATGTTAGAATGGCCAAGTCCTGGTAAGGACCATTTCCAGGTTGCTAACTGTTCTTACGAATAAGGAGAAGATGAAAGCGAGTTATTTGGAGCCTTTTTGTTCTTTCTTTTCTTTTTTCGCTTTTCACTTCCCTTCCTTCCTCCTTTCTTTCTTTTCTTTCTTTCTTTTATTTCTTTCTTTTCTTTCTTTCTTTCTTTCTTTCTTTCTTTCTTTCTTTCTTTCTTTCTTTCTTTCTAAAAAGATTTTATTTTAATGAGTACACTGTAGTTGTTTTCAGACACACCAGAAGCGGTTATAGGAACCTATCACAGATGGTTGTGAGCAACCATGTGGTTGCTGGGTACTGAAATCAGTACCTCTGGAAGAACATTTAGAGCTCTTTTTATTTATTTATTTATTTATTTATTTTTAAAATTTATTTTATGTATGTGAGTACTCTGTAGCTGTACAGATGGTTGTGAGCCACTGTGTGGTTGCTGGGAACTGAAATTTAGGACCTCTGCTCTCTCTGGTTGGCCCAGCTTTGGTCCCTGCTTTCTTGCTGCGGCCCAAAGGTTTATTTATTATTACACATAAGTAAGTACACTGTAGCTGTTTTCTGACACACCAGAAGAGGGCATCAGATCTCATTACAGGTGGTTGTGAGCCATCATGTAGTTGCTAGGATTTGAACTCAGGACCTTCGGAAGAGCAGTCAGTGCTCTTACCCTCTGAGCCATCTCACCAGTTCCTGGAGCCTTTTCAAAAGAGAACTAATTCTGTCATGAAGGCTCTACCCTCACGTTCTAATTATCTCTAAGGGTTCCACTTCTAGAACTTTGGGGAAGATATAAACATTTGGCTCATCAAAGTGTCTGACAACCAGAGAATAACAGTGCAATATAGCGTACACTTGATGTACTGATAGTCAGCTGTAAAGGGAGAAACAGTCAATCAGGTGGGAGGTCGCCTCTCTCTTTAAAAAAAAATCTGTTTCTGGTGCCTGTTGTCATTGTTTGTTTTTATTATACGTTCTGTAGCATTAGTTGACTAGTCAAATCATGCCTGGGTAATTTTTTGACTACTCCAATTTTTTTTTTTTTTACAACTAAGAGAAACGGTTTATGGGATAATATAAAGCACATTCATAGGAAGTTTTTCTTACTTTTTCTTTAATAAGGTTAGGCTTAAAGAAATGTCTTGAAACAAATTTACATGGTACTATTGTGTTGTGTGCAAGATGTGTGTTTGTGAGTGTGGGTGTGCATAGGACATAGCATGCATGTGGAGGTCAGAGGACAAGTTTGTGGAGTTGGTTGTCTCCTTCCATCTTTATGTGAGTTCCAAGGATTGAACTTGGGCCATCGGGTTTGCTCAGCAAGCACTTTACCCACTAAGCCATCTCACCAACCCTCAACCCCGGCACTAATAAATCTAATCTGGAGAGATGGCTCAGCGGTTAAGAGCACTGGCTGCTCCTCCAGAGGTCCTGAGTTAAAGTCCCAGCAACCACATGGAGGCTTACAACCTTCTGCAATGGGATCTGAAGCCCTCTTTTGGTGTGCCTGAAGACAAAACGCACGCACACACACATACACACACACACACACACACACACACACATGTATATATATATATATATATATATATATATATATATATATGTGTGTGTGTGTGTATATATGTGATAGAAAACAAATAAACTTAAAAAGAGAAATCTAATCTAGAGAAATATCTTGATGTTAATTACCTAATTGTTATTAATTATACTTCTCTTTAATTCAAATTACTAGGGACATTCAGGAACATACTTTATTATATTATTTAGAAATCATACCCATGAGAACAAAATATTCTTTCTTATAAATATAATAGGCCCTCTTGAAATGATTGATAAGAAACATTCTAAAGAGCCAAGTAATTCTAGAATCTTATTGTTGAAATATTACTGCTAAGGAATATTCTACAGGACCAGATAATTCTGTAATTTTATTTCACTAATTCCCACGGGTTTTCATCCTATTCTCTTGATAACTGTCAAAAGAAATGGCCCTGGATTAACCTTTAAAAATTAATGAGTCATTCAGACATATCCTTTGGAAGTATTTAAATGCACCTTATCACATCACTTCCTGTGTCTAATCAGAGTTCAAGCATTAATACCCACTGGGAGTTATATTTCTTTAAGTTACCTTCCTAGAATCAATGGTCTCAAAAAAACACATAGTTATACATCAAATAAACAGAAGGGCCAGGCGTGGTGGCGCACACCTTTGATCCCAGCACTTGGGAGGCAGAGGCAGGCGGATTTCTGAGTTTGAGGCCAGCCTGGTCTACAAAGTGAGTTCCAGGACAGCCAGGGATATACAGAGAAACCCTGTCTCAAAAAAATAAATAAATAAATAAACGGAAGGACTGTGTACCCAAAAACCTGAGCAGTGGCTGTTTGGGAAATGGAACTGGGAGGTTTTCTGACCTCTGTATATGTTTTCATTTTGCTTTGCTTGGATTTTTTGATACAGGTTTTACTGTGTAGATCAAGTTGGCCTCAGACTTGTGTTGTGCCTCAGCCTCAGAGTGATGGGAATACAGGTGTACCCCACCGTACCTGGATCTCTAAAGCGTTTTCTAATGCTCTCTGACTGTTACCATTTTTTGTGTAAGTGCATGTGTGTAGGTGTGTACATGCATGTAAGGGCATGTGTGAAGGTGTATATACATGTAAGTGCATGTCTGTAGCTGTGTACATACATGTAAGTACATGTGTGTAGGTGTGTACATGCATGTAAGGGCATATGTGTAGGTATGTATATACATGTAAGTGCATGTGTGTAGGTGTATACATGCATGTAAGGGCAGAAATTGAGATTGTGTTTCTTTCTCAACTGTTCACCATTGTATTGTTTGAGACAGGGTCATTCATTGAACCTAGACCTCACCATGGCTAGACTAGCTTTCCAGTAATCCCTGACCCATTATAGACATGTGTCTCCTGTCTGGCCTCTACACAAATGCTGAGTACTGGACTTGAGCACTTTACTGACTAAACCATTTCCCAAGCCCTCCAAGTGTTATTTTTGGATATATATCCATGTGCTTGTGTGTGTGTGTGTGTTTATATGTTGTGGTGATTTGAATATGCTTGGCCCAGGGAGTAGAACTCTTAAGAAGTGTGGCCTTGTTGGAGTAGGTGTGGCCTCACTGGAGGTAGTGTGGGGGTGGGCAATGAGACCTTCCTCCTAATTATGTGGGAGCCAATCTTCTCCTAGGAGCCTTCAAATGAAAATGTAGAACTCTCAGCTCCTCCTGCACCATGCCTGCCTGGATGCTGCCATGCTCCTGCCTTGATGATAATGGACTGAACCTCTGATCCTGTAAGCCAGCCCCAATTACATGTTGTTCTTATAAGAGTTGCCTTGGTCATGGTGTCTGTTCACAGTACTAAAACCCTAAGACAAAAATCAAATTACAGAAAAAGCCATATTAGTAGATTGACTCTATTTAAATAAGGTTCCCCCTCTCTTTTTCTGTGCCAGAAGCTGACATGGACTATGCATGCAACAAGGGCACTCCATCTCTGAGCTATACCTCCCTCCCCTGTTACTGCAGTTCTTAACAGAGGACCACCACATTGTGGGTGCTGGGAACAGAACCTGGATCCTCTGCAAAAGCAACAAGTACTCTTAACCACTAAGCCATCTCCCCAGCCCCTTGTTAGGCTGTTCTGTGTTTGCAAGAAAATACAAATAACAGTTTCATCTTTGAGCTGTTGCCTTTCTGGTATGAGAATTTCCTTCTTTGTGAGTAGCCTTTCCTTACTGCAAGTACGATTGGACTGATTGCTTTATCATTATTATTATTATTATTATTATTATTATTATTATTATTTGTTTCTAAGTCAGATAACAAACTGATTCTCTGCCAGATGTGCCTTTGTTTTTCTATTGCTCTTCCAGTCTTTCACATACAGATGTTGCTAACATGTGCGTGCAGAAGAGGAAGGTTCTGCAGGTAATTCTTACAGAATCAGGATAGAGCTGTTGATGCTCGTTCTCCATCCCTGACACAGATTGAAGAAAGTCCTTGGAGACTCCTCGGACAATGCTAGATCTCTCCTGGTTTTCAGCCAGTGCATTAGCAAGTCACTTCAGTCGCAGCTTGATCCATCATGGCTGAGGTTCCAAACGTACGGAGCCAACCAGTTGAGATGAAAAAATGTGCTTGTACTAAATACATACAGATTTTTCTTGTATTGCTCTAAGGGTAATGTAGAATAAGAGCGATTTACACATTATTTATATGGTATTTAGATGTTACTTGGTATTAAGTACTGGGTAATCTAGAGATGACTCAGGCATGTCCAACCTGTGGTTCATACTACAACGGCTAAGGACAGCAATGATACAGCTCAACTGTAAACTTACGTAGGACACCGTGAGACATATTTGCATTTTTTTGGTACTTGGTATGTGGTTCTGAAGTGTGGGTTTTGTAGATGACAGCATTGTGTCTCAATGTCAGGAGGATAGACATCATTGATAGGGGATGGTGACTAACGGATTAGATGAAATGAGACGTCAGTACCTATAGGTTTGGGTTATATGTATATATGTATATTTCTGGAACCAGTAGCCCACAGGTACTGAGAGAAGCTTTATCACTCCCAAGGCTGTATACAATGAGGCCTCTTCTTGTCCATTTTCACTCGATTCCCACCCAGGTTGCTTATCTGAGGACAAAGGTGGTCAAGATAACTGTGTTATCTCCGAACCAACAGGCTCTTGTCCCTCCCATTCCTCTTGTCATAAAGCAACCAGAGCAACCTTTCAAAACAGAAGTTTGAATAGTTTCCCACTTATGATTGTGTGTGTGTGTGTTCATGTGTGCATGAACACTCGTGCATGTGCGTATGTACATGTGTCATGTTGGGGTGTGTGTGTCAAAGGACAGCTTCTAAGATTTGGTTCCTTCCTACCATGATGCAGGTCCCAGAGACCAAACTCAGGCTGTCAGGTGTGGTAGTAAGTGATTTTATTTCAGAGCTCTGTATTGCTGGCCCTTTAAGTCTGGTTTGTGAGGTATAATCTATGTATAAGAGACATCAGCGCCGGGCAGTGGTGGTGCACACCTTTAATCCCAGCACTTGGGAGGCAGAGGCAGGTGAATTTCTGAGTTCAAGGCCAGCCTGGTCTACAGAGTGAGTTCCAGGACAGCCAGAGCAACACAGAGAAACCCTATCTCAAAAAAAAAAAAAAAAAAAAAGACAAAACAAAACAAAACAAAGAGACATCAGCTCTTTGAAGGTATAAAATCCTTACATCCTTTGTAGACAAATTTTTCTCTACCCAGAGCCATCTGTGTTTTGTCCTGTACTAGAATTGTTTTCATAACCCATAAATGAAAGCAACCCTGAGGTTGGCTTGTTTCCTTCTCTTAGCATGGTGGATTTGGAAATCTATTCCTGTCATTACACCTATCAGTCCTTGGTCTTTTTATTGCTAGGTAGTGTTACAGTTACAACACTGCCCCAATTATCAATGCAGGCTGCTAGGCATTGGATCTGTACAAGGCACATCCTCATTTCTCTTGGGTGTATATATAGGTATGGGACTGCTGGGCCTATGGTTGATGTGTGTTAACATCTCTTAGAACCTGTTGGGATCTAGTAAAGGTGGATGCACCATTTTACATGAATTGCAAGTTTTCTACATTGCCCTCAGCATTTGACACTGTCATTGATTTAAAACTCCAGCCAATCTATTGCCATTGCATTTCCCTAATGACTAATGACTCTGGGAATCCTATCACATGCCTACATCCATATCTTTTCTTCAGTTAAGTATGCAAACTTGTTGCCTACAGAGAAAAGGGGCTGGAGAGATTGGGCATCAGTTAAGAGCACAGGTTGCTCTTGCCGTAGACCTGGGTTCAGGTCCCAGCACCCTCATGGTGGCTCATAATCATCAATAACTCCAGTTCATCAATAACTCCAATGCCCTCTTCTGACCTCCATAGGCACCAGAAATACAAGTGGTGTATAGTAGTATATACAGGCAAAGCAGTCACACACAGAAATAAAGTAAACAACTTTAAATTAAAAAATAAAATGTTGTGGGATCCAGCTCAAGGGGGCCCCAAGGCCTGATACTATTACTCAGGCTATGGAGTGCTCACAAAAAGGGACCTGGCATGACTGCCCTCTGAAAGACCCAACAAGCAGCTGAAAGAGTCAGATGCAGATATTTGCACCCAACCAATGGACAGAAGCAGCTGACCCCTGTTGTTGAATTAGGGAAGGCTGAAAGAAGCTGAGGAGAAGGGCGATCCTGTAGAAGGACAAGCAGTCTCAATTAATCTGGACCCCTGAGATCTCTCAAACACTGGACCACCAAACAGCCCCCAACACACATACAGTAGAGGACTTCCAGGCCTGTATTCATTCAGAGATGATGCACCTAACTCTCAAGATCCTGGAGGCCCCAGGGAGTTTAGAGGTCAGGTGGGGTGGGGAAGAGGTGTGGGATGTGGAGCAGTCGGAGGGTGCATGGGGAGGGGTGGGGAATGGAATATGGAGTGTAAAAAATGAATTACAAATAAAATTAAATTAAAAAAAAGAAGAAAAAGAAAGTGTGGTCTTATTACTAAGTTGCCCAGCTATCTGAAATAAAAGTTCTGAATAGAACTTATATGAATGTAGTTGAAAAGCACTCAGGAAAAAAAAAATATATATACACACACACACATACATACATATATATGCACAAACATACAAACACACACACACACATATATATACATATATCACACACACACACATATATATACATATATATATATATACACATACACACACACACACACACACACACACACATATATATATATATATATATACACACATACACATATATACACATACACACATACATATTTGTATGTATATATACTGGAGCACCCATGCATCCTGGATACCATTCTCTGATGTGGTGATATTTTCTCAGTTTCATATGGCTCTACTGAAGGCATGGGCAGTGGTGTATTAGACAGTCCTCCACTGAGTTGTTTATAATAATTTCCTTTTCATCCTATAGTTGGGAATCAAACCCAAGCATGTCTATTCTTTTAAAGAGAAACTTATTCTCTCTCTCTCTCTCTCTCTCTCTCTCTGAAGGTCTCTGGCTGGCCTAGAACTCACTACTAAGACCAGGCTGGCCTCGAACTCATAGTCTTTACTCTTGCCTCCGCATGCTGGCATTAAAGGCGAGTGCCCTCTTAGCCCCTCTCCCCGTCTGTCTTCCTGTTTCCCCCATTTATTTTTATGGCAGATGTCTCTTGCTTACATCCCTGCCCTTGCTTCTGATCTTTATCCACTGGGAGATTTTGTGATCTGCATTTCAGGCTCACTAACAGTTCATGGAGTTCGCTCTTCATAAGCTCCTCTTTTGATCATCGTTCACCCTCAGCTAATTTGCTCAAGTGAAGAGCGAAATCCCAGGAGGAGATTAGCAAGGAGGACACATTTGGCGCTCTCAGACAAAGTGTTACTCAACTTGATCCTTCTCTTCTCACTCAGAGGGACGTTTAGAATGGAGTAGTAAGTTCTTTGATATTTGATATTTAACAATCTCATTCTTTTGTTGTTTTCTTAGTTTTAAAGAGCTAGGCTGAAGTTAAACACTGATGTAAAAAAAAAAAAAGAAAAAAACCCCAGCAACTTTTCAATTGCTCAAGTAGAGGAAGGTAAGGCTGAAAAACAACCACAGCTTGCTTGCTGACCAGTTCTTAATTTAACCCCCATCTTATCTTTGGTATTTTGAGACCCTTTTAACTCTAGACACAGGCCTGGGGTGTGTTGTAGCTCAGTGGTGAGGTTACCTCCCGGGGGTGAGGGCGTGGCTTTGATCCCCAGCACCTGAAAAAAAGTTAAAACAAATCGAATACACTCACTTATTGTAACTTGTGGGTTGATCGTGTTTGGGAAGAGGCTCAGAACTCTTCCAGGCCCCCGCTCCTGGTTCACGTCTCCGGCACAGGTTATATTCAGCCTTGCCATCAACAGAGTCTGTGGTATTTTTCTTTCCTTGTTGTTTATTTAAAGAGCCACGGTGAAGCACATCCACAGGCCCACGATGTAAACCCTGCATGACTGCTTTGTTTGACTTAATGAAGATGTGCTTTGGACTCACCTCTTCCCTCAGGCCTCACCTCTGCCCCCGACAGAGTGTCAGACCCTGAAATTTATGGGCATTCTGACCTGCGGGGCCAGGAAGTGCATGGGACCGGAGAAGGGGGATAGGAGGGAGATTGGACCCCAGTGGGGGTCAGGGAGGCACATACCTGCGTCTCTTGTTTCCATAGAACAGTTTTTAAACTGCAGAGGTGGGCTATTCTGGAAATGATCTTAGCATGTGAATGTCTGTTTAAATGACTTCTCTTCCATATCATTTAATTGAATGGGGGAGGGGACTTGATACAATCAGAACACTTCTAGTAGCCGCACATGTCCAGGCAGACATGATGTTACAGTACATGATCTCTTTTAGGCTGAATTTTACTGCAAAATATTTTTTCTTTTTTTTTTTTAAGGACTAATCTTGCCGTCCCTGTTAAGCTACAAGGCAGAGAAGACTGAAAGAGGCCTTAGAGGAAAGCTCTGGATTTAAAAATATTTTTAAATGGTCTCATTGAGAAAATTTCTCAAATGAGAGTCACCCTCGAATGAATGAACGAGGGAGTGCTCTACCAAATTATGCGGACACAAAGAAGAGAAGCAGCCATTCTATCGGAACAAATGCAGCCCGCTTTGTTTGGGAGACGAATCATTCTTGCAGCCTGTTTGGAAATGTCACTTTTAAGTCAATGAGAGTTGTGTCCCTATAAGAGGGGATGTGAGACCCTATTATATTCATCAAGATGCTATGTTTTTGCCTCTGAATAGTTTCCACAGTGCATGGAAATTCCTGTTTGGGGGTGGGTGGGTAGGGACGTCCCTTTAATGTCCTAAACTGTTTTCAGGTTTTACAAAGTCCTTCAGTTGCCACGTTTAAAGGGCAGACATGACCACACTGGAATACAAGCCAGCCAGCTACAGAAGTTCTGGGGTTTTTTGTTTTTGTTTTGTTTGTTTGTTTTAGACGAGCTTTTTGAACCCTTAGCATGGTGAAAACAGAGTCCTTGGTTCGCTGGGGAGCTTGTCCTCCAGAAGCCATGCAGGGCTTACCGTTTTCTCTCGCTCTTGGGGATATTGTTACCTACTGTAGCTGGGTCCTTAATGGGGCTAACCAGAGCAGTGGTGTTGTCCAGCACATCAAGCGTTTAGAGGTCGGACGGAACTCAACTCCATGGGGAATGCAAGCCATTGCCAAGAAGTAACCTGATTGGCTGCCCATTAGTGCTTCCGGGCAGCAACAGTCATGTGACCCTCTTGCCTCTGTCCCCCAAAAGATCAGTAAGTTCACAAGGCCAATTTGCTTTGTTGAAAACAGTGGTCACTGTTTTAATTACTGTAAGAGACTGCAGGCTGGCTGGGCAGTGGTGGCGCACGCCTTTAATCCCAGCACTTGGGAGGCAGAGACAGGAGGATTTCTGGGTTCGAGGCCAGCCTGGGCAACACTTCAGCCCTACCAAACTCCTCAGACAGATCTAGTTAAACGTGAAGTAACGGATGAGGGGGGCATTTTTATATGAACTACACATGACTTTTTAAGAGACAAATGCCCTCTACAGAAACAGGAAGAAAGCTTGCATGGAATGGAGCCAGCCTTGCTTAAGGACAACTGAGATCCTGAGGGCAGAGAGCAGCGGAGGGAGAGGCAGACGCTTTCCTCTGGGAACTCGGTCCAGAAATGGATGAGGACCGACCTCTGGTACTCAGCCCCTTAGGAGAAACCTGGAGACTTTGATCCGACCGAAAGGTCTACCTCCAAAAGGAGAGCAAAAGGCATTGCTTGACAAAGATAAAACTCTCCACGCACCTTTTTTGGTATTCAATCTCTGTGAAACTTCAGAGCTTAATAAACTTTCAGTATGTGGCCAGTGTGGGAGTCAGAACCAGAAAATACATTTCATGTCCGTATTTCTCAGTGGGCCTTTAAGGTTAGCAATAGTGTAGATGCAGTTCCACATATTTTGGTCACAAATATAATAATATTATTATCATTTGTCATTGTAAAAAGAATATTAAGAATAGTACAGAAATATATGTTATGTTTTACTATGTGCCAGGCACTGCACTAAGTATGTGTACATTCATGCTTCAAGCAGTTGCCAAAGGATTGATCTTGCTAGATCTGTTTTACAAGTGAAAAAAACCTAAGCTGGAGGAGTTGCCCAAATTACCAAGATGTTTACCTTGGAGAAGGCAGTATTTGGATCTTGGCTGTATAAACTCTAATGTGTTCAGTTTTACTAAGGTGAACCCAGAGCATGTTCAATTTTAATTAAGTAGAGCAAGATCCACAGTTGAGCGGAGAGGCAGGTGGGAGAGATTACTTCCTGGTTAAAAGTTGCTCTTCCAGAGGGACCCTTTTGATTCCCAGCATACACGGTGACTCACAACTGTCCTTAATGCCAGTTCCAGGGGTTCCATCACCTCTTCTGGCCTCTGTGGACACCAGGCAGGTATGTGGTAAAGGCAAAATGTTCATCCACATTAGAAAGAGAAAGAAAGCGAGGGAGGGAAGTTAAAGAACATGAGTGTGGTTACAGCACCTTTAAAGGTCGATCAAGCTTAAACTCAGGCATGTTGAGCCTAGACTCACGGCAATTAATGTCTACGATATCACAAAGAACATACATATTTCTCACGGTGTTGAGAAAAAGCATTCCATGTTCACGTTGAGTTTTAAAAACACGAGGCCTGAACTGTTTTGTCTAAATTCTTCATTATAAGCAAGTGGTTTTTATCACCTTGAGATCCTCTCAAATCCAGGGCCACGGCGGATGCTTGCACCTTTGGTTGGTCTGTACTGCCCCCTAGTGGTTAGCGGAAAACACTATCATGCTGTCTGATGACAAAGCATCTTCAGATATTCCTTGTAAATCTGCAGAACAAACGTACGTGTGTGTGTGTGTGTGTGTGTGTGTGTGTGTGTGTGTGTGTGTGTGTGTGTGTGTGATTGCACTGGTGCTTTTAGTAAGATTTGTGTGAGAAAAATACACAAGGATTAGAAGTTATTTGGATATGAAGTGTTCTTATTTTCACTCATCTCAACAGTATGTGCAATGTAGAAATCCAGGCTATCATGTGTGCTCACATGCTTGCATGGGGAGGTGTGTTGCTGGAAACTCACACATTAAGTTTTCAATGATCCTTTGGCTAGGTTAACAAATACCCATGTTGGACCAGTTGTAGCTGAGACACTAGGCTTCAGCGTTGTTGCCCAGAGCTTGCCAAAGACTGCATGAAGGACTTTTGGAGAACACTGTTAACTCTGAGAAATCAGAGCATCAGGGGGTGGGTCACTCACAAAAGATGCTGCTCTACTGTGCCAGGAGAAAGAAATGCAGGCACATTTGAGTGGTTCTCCCCCCCACCCCCGCCCCAGCCAGAGACTCATTGCAATGGAAAGAGTCAGGTCCAGTCAAGACTTATTACCTCTTAGCCATTTGCCGTTTTTTTTTGCAAAAGAAAAACTTGGGACGTTTTAAGGAAACCCAGAAGGAATTTATGGTGAACTACCCAGAGAAGAGTCTTGAGTTTTGTTAGCTTTTTCTGTTTGTTTGACAGCTGCGTGCTGAAGTAGCAACAAGGAGAGTATTAGACCCTTGTCCTCATTGTGAAGTGAGACTTTTTATGAATCTGCCAACCTCAACCTGATGCTTAACCTTAACTAGTTTGGAATGCATTGCTTCGTTGGGAAGCTTTGCTTCAAAGTGAGTTAAATATGCTTCGCTGAGTGTGAATAAAGACAACCGTGCTTACCATCTGAAAGGTTTATTTGGGGCAAATCTTCTTTTTTTTTTTTTAAGGGAATGGAATTTGTATTTTATTTATTCTACACTTATCCAAATATAAAGATGAGCAATATATTTAATTATAATGTATAATGTACATGTGGCAAACCTTTTATAAAAAGTTGCAGTGCCTTTTGAACTGATTTTTTTTTTTAGAAATATGTTTTTCATTGGAATAGAATTACATTTTCCCCTCTCTGGCTCCTCCCATGTGTCCTTCCTCCAACCGTTTCCATGTCCCTCTCAAGGTGATAGCCTCTCTTTCTTTTATTATTACTGTTGTATATGTGTATATGTATGTATGTTTATGTACAAATATGTATAAATACAACTTGCTGCATCTGCTTTTATTGGTAGTGTGTATATGGTTTCAAGATTGACGACTCTGCTTTGGACAACCAATAAGGGGCCATATCCCTGGGAGAGGTTAATTTTTCTCTTCTTTTCCCACCATCTTTGTGTGTGTGCGTGTGTGTGTGTGTGTGTGTGTGTGTGTGTGTGTGTGTATGAGTGTGTGTGTGTGTGTGTGTGTGTGTATGTGTGTGTGTGTAGGGGGTGAGACACCATGAAATTTCCTGCCTCCTGTGTTACTGTGGCCATTGGTATTACCATTGTTCCCGTCTTGCTTATGCAGCTAGAAAGACTGTCCCTGCAGACTTCCTGGAATTCTGGCTCTTACAGTCTTTCCACTCCCTCTTTTGTGGTGTTTCCCTGGATGCAGGAAGTGTGATGTAGATGTATCCGTTGGCCTGGGCTCCCCACCATTTGCTGATCTCTGTATTGTGTTCGGTTGTGGGTTCTTGTGATGGTCTCCATTTACTGTGAAGAAAGTCTTCTTCAGTGAGGGGAGGTAGCGACACTTAGAGCTGAGGATTTGGATCTCAGGAGAGGGAGAACATAAGGCATTTGTCTTTCTCAGTTTGGGTTAAAATAGTTCTGGAACTAAATGAAAATTAAAACACCACATAACGAAACCTCTGGGATATGTTAAAAGCAGCTCTAAGAGGAATATGCATAGCTCTAAGTGCCTATATTAAAAAAAATCAGAATGAGCTCAAATAAATGACTTAATAATGCAACTCAAGAATTTGAAAAAAAGAATGTGGGACAGTGGTCATGCATACCTTTAATCCCAGCACTTGGGAGGCAGAGGAAGGCAGATCTCTGGGCTCAAGGCCAGCCTGGTCTACAGAGTGAGTTTCAGGATAGCCAGGACTACACAGACAAACCCTGTCTCAACAACCCCCCCCCCCAAACTTTTTTAAAAACAAGAACAAATCTTAATGTAGTAGAAAGTAGAATTAATTTTTAATTAATAAAAATTAAAGCAGAAATTAATGAAATAGAAACAAAGAGAGCAACATGAAGAATCAACAAACCTAAGACCTGGTTATTTGAGAAGATAAACAAGATAGGCAGACCCTTGGCCCAACTAACCAAAAGAAGAAAGAGAGGATGCACATGAAAAGAAAAAAATCTAAAAATATCAATATTTTTAGGGCATGGTGGCATCCACCTTTAATCCTAGTACAGAGGCAGGAAAGAGGCAGAGGTAGGTCCAACTCTGTGAGTTCAAGACCAGCCTGGTCTGTGTCTTAAGTCCCAAGGCACCCAGGACTATGCATTGAGAGCCAGTCTTAAGCCACAGGCCCCCAAATCAATATGCTTTTTGTCACATAATTTTTGAAATCAAAAACTTTTTTTTTTTTTATGTTTTGAGACAGGGTTTTCTCTATGTATCCTTGGTTGTTTTAGAATTCACTCTTTAGACCAGGCTGGCCTTGAACTCAGAGATGTGGCTGCCTCTACTTCCCCAGTGCTGAGATTAAAGGTATGTGCCATCACTGCCAAGCTTAAATTTTTTAAATATTGTATTTGTTGGTGTATACATGTGAAGACAGGTGCCTGTGGCGGTCAAAGGCACCAGACTCTCCCTACCCCCATCCCCTGGGAGCTGGAGTTACAGGCAGTTGTGGTCATGCCTACCACTGGAGCTCGGCGTTGAACTTGGACACTCTGAGTACCCTTAACCACTAGGCTATCCCTTCAGCTCAATGGAATTTTCTTTTAATGATAGGGATTCATTATGTAACCCTGGTATTAAGTAGCCAGGTCCTTTTAGCTCTGCCTTTGAAATACTGGAATTTCTGGCATGTGTGACAACATCCCAAACTATACTGAAAAATAAACAACTCCCCTCAAACCCCCAAACTTTTATTTTGTCTTTTTTCCCCAGTTACATTATTATTGTTAGGTCTCAGGAAGTGTGTATGTCCAGAAAAGGCAGTCCTGGCTTATCTTAAGCTGGATTTCTGGTGGTTAGGTACATGGGCACATTCCTCAGGAACTTGTGAAATGGGTTTTCATTAGCCAAAAGGAGTCATTATTTCCTTGCCTCTGGCAGAAGAGACATATGGCTTTCATTGACGTATACCTGTGGCTGCCTCTCAAAGCACACGGCACATGCTGGCCCCAGCCTCCCTCAGTCCCCGCCCGCAAGTACTTGGTGTGCAGTTCAGAGCCCCCACACAGTCTGTCCTCTCTTACACTTCTACCCAAACTGCCTGCTCCAGCTGATGGACTTCCCTCCCCCCAACTACTCGTCTTCCTTATAACCCAAGTGATTTCCCCACGCCCTGCTTTCTGAGCTCTGGCCGTGTCCAATCTGCTGCTTTTTCTCTCTGCTCTCGACTATTCCAGATGTCTCTGTAAGTTCTCTCTCATCTACAACCCCACTTCCTCAATCATGGAGCAGACATTTGGATGGTTTCTTGACTCCTTTCAAATATTTATGTTGTTGACTTACATGTCTGATAGAAGCCAGTATCTTGACCCAAAAACAAGGCTAGAGATGCAGCTCAGAAGTTAAAGGAACTGGTTTCTCTTCCAGAGGACCCGGTTCAATCCCAAGCACTCACAAGATAGCTCACAACCATGTGACCCCAAGTACAAGAAATTTGATGCCCTCTTTTGGGCATCAAGGGATTTGAGGGGAATCGTTTATCCAAGGGAACTGCATGCCACATGGTGCGCAACACACATGCAAGCAAACACTAATACACATAGAATAAATAAAATCTAAGAAGTCAATCTTTTTTTGTGTGTGGTTTTTCGAGTTTCTTTGTGTAGCCCTGGCTGTCCTGGAAATCACTCTGTAGACCAGGCTGGCCTCGAACTCAGAAATCCACCTGCCTCTGTCTCCTGAGTGCTGGGATTAAAGGCATTCGTCACCACGCCCGGCTAAAAAGTCAATCTTACTAGCAGAGATATTAGAAGTAGGGGTGCTTTTGAAGTTTGTGGGGTCTGGTTTTAAGGTGTGTCTTTCTGTGTTAGAGCTTGACTGATACTGGGCCAAAGTTCATGATTTTATTGTCATTGGTGAATATAGTCAAGTTAGGATTTTGAACTGAGTCATCTGAAGGTAAGTTGTTAGACTGGGCCTAGAGTTCAGAGAAAGAGAGAGAGAGAGAGAGAGAGAGAGAGAGAGAGAGAGAGAGAGAGAGAGCACTTGCCCATTATGTACTGGGCCCAGCAATCTACCCTTTGTACCATGAAATAAAACAAAACCAATAAGTATACAATCATGTGATGACCGTAGCTGAGCTCTCTGTTGCCATGGGGAAATGCAACTTCGCCAGTATCAGCCACTGAAGGTGGGGTTGTATTCCTCAAATGTACTTGTGAAAGCTCTGATTTTCAACATGGAAGTGGGATTTGGAAGGAATCAGGCTTAGACGAGGTCATGTGGGTGGGGCTGCCACTCTGGGGTTAGTGTCCTTATAAGAAGAAGGCCAGCAGCCCTCGGGATAGCAGACCCTACACCTCACTTGGGCATCACAGTAGAGATGTGGGATGTAGGTGAGCTAACTCTGAGGGTGGAGTATGGGAGAGCTGGCCCTGCCACTCGTATGCTGTGTGGTGACACGGGCAAAGGAGAGATCCCCGTCCCCTCCCCTTGCCACCTATGGCAGGCAGGAGAGCTGGCCCTGCCCCTCAACCACTGCAGCACTTGGGAGAGTGAGCCCTGTACCTCACCTGGGCAATAGGCTATAGCTGGCCCTGGTTGTGGGGTTGATGTTGAGACATCCCTGAGGGCATGAAAGCAGCTGACCAGCTCAGATGCCTCTCAATCCCAGACCCAGGGCTTCGAGTCAGTCTGCCTCAGCATCCAGCCCATCTATGAACTGCTGGCGTGCATGAAGGGACCGGTCCTACAGATCCAAAACTACAGGATCTCCACGGCACTGGGCAACAGCAGGATATCCAAGAGAAATCTCAACAAGACTCCAGTACTGATAGAGTAGCAGAGGGCAGAGGACTTGTACCAGACTCATTGCGATGAACATTCAAAAGCCGATACAGTGGGACACGCTGTGACACACTACAGCTTCCACAATGAGACTATTTTTTCTCTGGGGTAGGTTGCACGAGTGGAGGGCAGTTATGAGGGGTGGGGGAGATGAGTGCGATTGGGGGACATGATGTGAAATTCACAAAGAACCAAGAAAAAGTTTTAGAAGGGTTGGGGGTGCAGACACCAAGAAAGGCCTCTTGATGTCAGAGTGAAAGGGCACCCAATGGCAGGGCAGGAAGAAGTCCCTTAGCAGGAAACAAGCCAGGGTACGTTCATCTAGACCGTGCCCGTCTCTAGGATGCTGAGGGACTGGGTGTGATTTAAGCCACTTGGTCTAAACTATTTTGTCGTAACAACTTCAACCAGCAAAGACACGCTGATGAAGAAAAACTGAGTGTCTATTATTTGAATTTTTTTTTAAAGGATATTCAGCTTTACCTTCCTAATTAAGCATTTTCTGACAGGTAAAACCTTTTGTGTTAACATCGACGACGGTAAGCTGTGTGACGTATCAGGTCCCAGCATATCCAAAATCCAATACAAAACCATCAGTGAATTCCTCTTCAGTTTGTCATTATTAGTTTCAGAAAACAATCTCATTGTATCGATTCATTCTGGCTACTCTATAGAGGCCTTCTAGGGGAAAAAAAATCTAAACAAACCAAAAATAAGACCTGATAGGATAGTAGCCAAGTCTGGTGACCTGACTGTATTCCCAAAGACCTACATGTGAACAAGCTGAGTTTTGCAAATTATCCTTTGACCTACACACACATACCCATGCCCTTCCTTCTTCACAATGAACACACACACACACACACACACTTATGAATAAGTGTATAAAAATTATATATAAATATATATTTAAAATATTTTTAAAGAACTTACAGCTATAGTGTTGGGAACAATAGGGCCATGTGACCGTGACCTCAAATCCACAAAAGATAGTAAGATTAAATAAACAATTCAGAGACTCTTTGAAGGACCCAAAGGAGTTACCTGTGGCCGGTAGCACATGTCTAGGGTCCCAGCTTTTTTGAAAGCTGAGGCCCAAGCATCACTTGAATTAGGAGTTCAAAGCAGCCCAGACAACACAGTAAGATCCTATCTACACAGCATGAGCTCATCGCAAAGTCAAAGTTGTACAACCAGCACCAGGACAATGATCCAAAGGAGTCAGCCATCATGAAATGTTTTGCTGTGTTATTAAATTTTTAAAAGCTAGGCATGGGATTATATGCCTGTAATTTTGAAACTCTGGAAGCAGAGGCAGGAAGTTTGTAATTTTGAGGGCAGTGTGGGCTACATGCAACACTTGGTCTCAAAACAATTTTAATTTGTACACTCATACCCATACTGGTATTATTCATAATAGCTGAGAGAGAGAAACATCCCAAGAAACTCTGATATGTAAATGAATATGTGAATAGATAGATAACTTCATAGGATTAAGAAAAGAATCCTACTGTGTGCTCAAGTCTATAATGACCCTAGCATGAAGGAGGCCCCCTAGAGTTGTGTGATGTATTTCAGTCACAGTGTCTCTAAGAATCCCCAAGAGAGACCAACACAAAATGCTCAGGCCCCAGCTGGCTCTTCAGGTAGTCCAGAGTGTGGTGGCCCAGAAAATGAGGAAAGAGGAGACTTTTTGTTTTGGTAAGACACGAACAATTTGGACAACACAGGTTGTAGCAGCGGTGGCTGCGGGGGAGGCATCAAAGTTAATACAGCAAAGCCACAGGAGCCCAGCTGGCAACTCTGAAGGGAGCTTTGAGTCACAGTGGTGGGGGTGTTGTGTCAGGAAGGACAGGCGAGCTGCTGTTGCTGCTAGGCTGCGGCCACAGATAAACAGGTTGTCACGTGAACCTCCAACAGGGCCTCTACTCAGAAGTGATTTTCCTACTGTTTGGGAACACCTAGGTTTCTAATTGCTCCTTTAATCACTTAGAGACAATTAGAAGTGCAGTGAATCTGCAGCGCCCTTGGGTTCCAACCTCTCATTCTCAGATTAGACAACAGCGCTGTAAAGACTTCATATGCCGCACACTGCCACACTCGAGCAGACGCTTGGCTTTGATCTGCGGGGCCTCTGTGGATGGAGAGGGACCTCAGAGTGGAAAGGGCACCTGAGAGGGAAGCCAGAAGATTCCAGAGGCAAGAGGCCCCATATCACAGTTAAGGTAGTTTCTCCTTTCCCATGAGCGCTATGTTCCGCTCCAGGAAGGGGCTCCTGAGGAGGTGACATATCTTCCTATAAAGGACTCGGGAAAGTCTTTCTAGAGGGAAGGACTTGAGCAGGTTTTGAAGGGTGAATAAGAGTTAGGCAAGAGGAAAGAATAGTAAACTCTGAGATTCTGGGTGCTCAAGGTAGAGTCTAGAGAGGGGGTACCAGGAACACTGTGTCTGGTATCCTACAGGAGGGCCCTAGGCCAGGCTGAAGAGCCGCGTTGCCTCCAGTCGCACACAAAGCCGACCAAGGAGCCGTAAGCAGCCTGTGGAAAAGGATTCTGTGTTGAGGGGGAGACGCCTCATACAGGGCAAGTGGCAGTGGGAGAGAGTGGGGGTGGGGACACCAGGGAGGTAGGTGGCTGTTGCAATCCCTAGGCTGTGTCTCATGAGTGAGAGAACTTGCCAGGACAAGCCAGGCAGGGGGTGGGGATGCTCAGCCTCATCTTCTGCATCCATCTGTCCCTTCGCTCACAGGGGGCCTCCTCCCCCACGCCAGCAGAATTTGTGATGTTCTGCAGCCATGGCCAAGGCTCAGAAAGGCCTGTGATGAGTACCACCAAGGTCCGGGGGCGGGGTGGGGTGGGGTGGGGGGAAGCTACCTGCTCTTTTGTGTAACTACAGCACACACATGCGCCATAGTTAAAAGGTTAAACGAGTGGGCAGAGATGCTTCCAGTCAGGGTCATTTTACATCATGAAATTCTAGCTGGAAGTAGATAAAAGGACACTCTAAAGTTGCATTAAATGTGGGCATTTGCCCCCCAAAGATGCCTTCCTCCATCACAGATCATGCTGCTAAGCATGTTAGAAGGAGCTAAAGCTGGGTCTGACTTCCATGGATCCAGGCAAAGGACCTGTGGCTGGAGCATCGACCTGATTCCAGGTGCCAAGCTGATGTGTTCAGTTCTTGGCTTTAGGGCTAATGGAACACTGGCTTCAAGCCGTTGAGGCTATGAGGGGAGTTCTATCTTCTAGACCTCCATCTTGGCAAAGTGCTGTGCTCAGCCAATGAGGAGGGAAGCTGGAGGCTTCTCCCTGGAATATAAGCTTGGGGTGTAGATGCTTGTGAGCCACGAGGCATGGGTACTGGGAACTGAGCTCAAGAAGGGCAGTACTTGCTTTTAACGGCGCTTTGTTGCTAAGAGTTAAAAATTGGGTAAAGAAAAGACTTAGGGCAAGGCCAACTGAAAAATTTGTCAATGGTCTGGAATAAAGATAGCTTCATGGCAGAGTGCTTGCTTGGCATGAGTCAGTCCTCAGCACAGAGGAAAAGATGATAACACATTGGGTAAATGCGCCCACCTGCCTCCCAAGCCTGAGGGGCTAAGCTGGATCCACAGAACACGGCTGGGAAGGAGAGAAGCGACTCCTGAAGAGGTCCTCTTCCCTCTACGTGTTCTCCATAACACATGCATGCCCACGTTCACTGCCCCCCACAACCAAAAATAATAATAATAAATAATTTAAAATTTTTATTAAGACATATTAATGAGTTAGGCATAGTGGCATGTGCCTTTCTTTAATCCACTCAGGAGGCAGAGGCCTGAGGATCTCTGGGATTTTGAGGGCAGCTACAGAGCAAGTTCCAGGACAGCCAGAGCTACATAGAGAGACTTTGTATTTAAAAAAGAAAAAAGGGCATATTAATGACTCACCAGATTGCTGTAATGTCATGCCTTGACTAGAGAAAAGAGGTAATAATAATAATAATAATAATAATAACAGCTATTATTTTTCCAAGCTCTTTAAACTTATATAAGCTACTTAATCTTCATCAAAATTGGTAAAATTATCCTTATTTTACAAAAGATTAAATTGAGAAGTTCATTGTGTCACAAAATCAAGAGAATGGAAAGGACCTGAAAAATATATACTATATGGCATCCCACTGTCTCTTGGGAATTAAAAAGAAAGAAAGAAAAAGTGAGAGAGAGAGAGAGAGAGAGAGAGAGAGAGAGAGAGAGAGAGAGAGAGAGAGAGAGAGAGCAACAACAGCAACAACAACGAACCAATTGCACGCTATTATAACCTGTGCAATGCCTCCCATGGTGGCTGGCTTTATGATTGATGGAGAGGTGTAAGAAGTTACTTTAAGGTTTTACAGATACTTCACTGGGAACTAAGAATCAGAGTTTAGGGGTCCTGTGCTAACTAATGCTGGGATGGAGCCCAAATAAATTCATCACTTACTCCAGAAAACTCTTAGTCCTGAAAGAGCAGGAGTGGAGTCAGCTGAGAGGTTTGTCAGTAACTGCTACATCTTGTTCATCAAGCATTTCCTAGACCCCCATAGCCTTGAACCCATGAATGCAAATTTTGATGCCTCCTCATTCCAACCAGTCCCCTCCTTCCTAAACTTACCTGAGCCGTGCTGGAAATGATGGGAAGTTTGTGAGCCATGCTAAAGCATGATGGGAACTTTGTTGAGGTCATGCCCTCCCCCAGCTTTGCTTCATCAACAACTTTTCTTTTCTCTTAATTTTTGGCGAGTTAACTGTTGGCACTGTATATATTTAACTGTGGTTCTGGTGAAGTTATTGCATTGTCAGTAAGATAGCCAAATCTTGGGGGAGATACTGTAGGTATAAAGTGTATGTGTAGGAATTCTTACTGTGGCAGAGAGGTGTACCCCAAAAACAACCTACAAATATACAAAGGGGCAAGGGTCGGGCAAGGGCACTGCTGCCCTATGGCAGAGCCATCGATAACTATAATGCCTGACTCTGGCACCTCGAGTACTCAGCCACCCACACAGCCACACAGGTGCCAGATTCTACCATGAAATGTATCATGAGCCCCTGTCATCTGCTCTTAAGGGCAACGCAGAAAAACTGTACAGGCAGAGGTAACTCTACATCTAAGAAGACAGACCAGAGGCTTTCAGCCTTACTGGATTTAGGTGGACAGACCCTTGGTTCCCACAGAGACCGTGCCATTGGGAAGGGTTAGCTAATCATCATTCAACCTCATGCCCTGCAGGGATCAGGGAAGGAAGAAAAACTGAAATGACAGTGGAGAGTAAAGATAGAAACAGCAGTAGAAAGAACTGGCAAGTTGGGAGTCAGTCTGAGTCATGAGTGCAGAGTCACCAGGTTTGGAACAGCAGATGCTCAGTTCTCCTGGGCACCATGAGGTATCGGAGTCACAGAGCAGCTGGTACATCCCAGACAGCCACAAACCCTGTTCCAGTTCTCCTTGAAGCCATTGGCCTTGGTGATGATGCACTGAGATGATGATGATGATGACGATGACAGTGATGATGGTGATGATGACAATGATATAAAAATATAAAACATGTAATTTCACATTGACGTGAAATTTAACACAATACTATTTATAATTTTTTTTCAGAGGTGCTGGAGGGCAAACCTAGGGACTTGAGCATGCTAGGCAATTGTTCCACCACTGAACTACACTCTCATCTCTGCGTTGATCTTAAGTGAGAAGTTCCAGAATTTTGAAATGCACATGTAGCCATATAAATACCAACCAGGACATGAGAGGTCTTTTTCACAACCCCCAAAAGTTACGCTGTATCCCTTGACAAATTAGCATGCCTGTTCTTATTTTTGTGTACAGTGTCCTTTTAAATCTGGCTGCTTTCTGTGCAACATAAATTACTTTCTTTTTTGTTGTCTGTTTCATTGTAGGGATGGTTACAGTTTGTCTTTCATCCTGCTGATGGCTATTTGAATTATTTCTACTTTAGAGCTGTTAAGAATAAGGCTGTTATTAGACACTGCTCAGAGGAGAAGGGGAAGGGGGTGATGGTCGGGTGAAAGTGGACCCCTCAGCTCCTCCCTGCTGCCATGTGCCATGGGCTGTGCTGTCCAGCTGTAGAGTTACTGGTACTGTACAATAACTCTAACGTGGCTTGTGTGTGGCAACCGTGGAACTGCAGTGGGAACCTCTGAATGCTGGAACGCCAGGGTCTTGGGATGTCTGTCAAGGAAAGCTTCAGGCATGGCCCTGGGTGGTTCGGGTTCCTTCTGGAAAGGTGTTGAGTTGTCAGGCTTGGCTGGCCCATCCTCACTCTGTTGTGTGGTCTGGGCAGCCAATTATCCAGCATCTGAACTTGGACTATCCAGTCCACTGCAACTCAGGCTTTCGAGAGGCCTGACAGTGAGAATATTTGAACGGTGCCAAAGGGCAGCAAAGAATGCGGTGTGTTACGAATGAACGGCTGCCCTGGGATTCGAGGTATTGAGGTCGGCGATACAAAGGACTAAGGAAAGCATGTGTGTGTGTGTGTGTGTGTGTGTGTGTGCGCGCGCGCACGCACATAACTCTGTATGCAGCAAAAGGAGCGAGCTGAGGTTCCCTAAAGCTCAAGAGAGAATGAATGGGGTAGAAAGAACCGTGCAGCAGGAGAACTGCCAGAGGGGCCCCTTGGGCTGAGGAAGTTGTTTAATGTGCAACTGGCAAAGGGCAGAGAGCAGCCTCTGGAAGTACTTACAGGACAGTGCTAGCATTGAACTTGACGCCACCAGCCTCCTGTGGGCTGTGTGCTCTGGGCTCCTAACGACTAACACAGGCACTGGAAGCTGGGGTTTGTCTCACTTGAAAGGCTTTGGTGTTTACCCCGAGGTTCTGGTCCCAAAGCACCAATTTTACAAAGCCACGCAATGAGAGGCAAGGCTGTTTCTTCAAACCCCCATGCTTCTTCACCCAGCCTTAAATAACGCCAACAGTGGGAACCATAAAGGTCTACCCCTTTTAGCCTTCTGTCTTCTTCTGGCATTAATATTCAATAAAAGCAGTGGATAAAAAAAATTCCTAAGTCCTCCCCTCCCCCCAGACATAGAGTGAATAGCAGGGCATTTTATAAGTTATTGATCAAATTCTAGTTCAGGAGAGAAAGCTAAATGTGTGGGACTGCAGAAAGAGACACTTTGCTGCTGTGTGACCTTAGACCGGTCACTGCCCCTTTCTGAAGCCCGGTCTACTGGAATAACAAGGTCTACTGTTTCTGTTCACTCTCAGTCTTAAGTAAGTCAACAAAAACGTCCTTACAGAATCCCACTCAGTACCTAATAGTTCCCACTGTTAGTCTTTCCTTTTGTCTTAGCTTTCCTTCCCGTGGGAAGTGGCTTGCCTCATAGGGCTCAAAGGAGAAACTGTATGAGCGATGGTTTATAAATGTGAAGTCCTGCTGCAGAGGTTGCTGTTGTAAAGCAGGCTATTCTGTTTTCATCACAGTTGTTAGTCACTCCTCTGTGTTCCAGACATTCTGGAGAGTCTATGCACAAAATGAACGGCAAGTTACTTGGGTCCCAAAAGCCCTTTGGAGGAGAGAGTGATACAACGTAGCAGGCTTCTGGCCTTTAAGACATTAAGTTGTGAAGAAAGGAACCCATTTATATTATGTTACTTTTGAGATAGGGCATCACTGTGTCACCATGGCTGGAATTAAAGTCATGACCCTCCTGCCTCAGCCTCCTGAATGCTGGGACTATGGTCATGTACTGCCATGCCTAGCTTCCCAGAGTTTTGACTGGGAGAAAAAGTCCTTGTTAACTGCTCTACTGCGCAAGGGAATCTGAAGAACTATCTCCAATATTCAGCTTGAAAACAGATTGGGACGAACACACACACACACACACACACACACACACACACGAGTTAAATACTCTTGTCAAAGCTATGAAAACCTGCTGGGTGGTGATGGTGTATGCCTTTGATCCAAGCACTTGGGAGGCATAGGCAGGGGTAATCTCTGAGTTTAAGGCCAGCCAGGTCTACAGATCAAGTTCAGAGACAGCCAGGGTTATAAAAGAAAAACAAAACAAAACAAAACAAAACAAACAAACCTAAAACTCAGGGACTCAGCGATTCTTAGCACTTGAGCATCATCTCTTACATTGTTTGCCCTGGAAATGCTCTCTGAATCTGTAACCATAGCAGGATATTGCAATGGAAGGCTCAGCTCCGTGTTGAGCTGCGATAGGCATAATATTTCAAAGTTAGGCCGTGGACACCATCTATGGAACAAAAATGGACTTCCAGATTTTGCCCTCTTTTCCATGGAAAGACATATTTATCCTCTCTGTATGTACATAGGACATACATGTACATTGCCAAGGATATAGGGATGCGGGGCCATGACCTCAGGCCATGTAAAGCATTCTTAGGTACTGTGAGTTGTGACAAAGATTCCCATGGAGGAAGCTCTAAAAAAACCCCACAAAACCCCATCAGAGAAGATAAATCAGTTACACGCAATCATATACCATTTCCTGTTGCTATGAGAAAACATCTGAGACCTTGTAACTTAAAAAGTGTAGCGGTGGGTATAGTTCGTGACTCTGGAATCCATGACCACGTGTGTGGGTCAGAACACAGCAGAGAACCGAAGGGCAATCTGTGTAAGAGATGGAACACGGGGTGTGGGTACACTTTATCACAACTTTCTCACTCAAACGTACACTCAGTCCCTCAGGAAAGGCTGTAATTCTCCTCTAACTATTGCATCAAAGCCTTCACCTTCTGAGACACCCACAGTAGCAGCCAAATTTCCAACAGGAGTTTCAGAATGGACAAACCATATCGAAACGTAGCATCAACCCATCAGCAAGAAGAGTGGGGAGCACCTCTTGGCTTTTGTTTTGTTTTTGTTTTGAAGTGCAGTTTCAAGTAGTCCAGGCTGGCCTTGAACTCTCACTGAGGTCATCAAGCTGGCAGTGGGGATCATGGAGAAGTTGACAGCTCCTTTTCCCCCACCACAAACCTCCCCAGGAGCCACCTTAGCCCTCAGAGTTTAGGGTTTTACTTGGGACCCAGCATTTAAAACCTGACCAAGTGTTTGTTTGTGTTCTAAGAAACAGTTTCTCCCTGAGGACCTTCAACTACACAGATAAGCATCGTCCTGCCTGAGGTTTTTGGCAATGCCGCCCTGCTAGTGGTCATTAGGAAGTGCGTGGGAGTCTGTTTTGATTGTCACAATGGTTGGTGGGGAGGAGGATGAGGCGAGACTTTATAGAGCAAAGGTCTGGGATGCTAAGCATCCTAGAATTCCCAGAATTGTCCTGCATGAAATTGGACCAGCTCCACCCCCGTGGAGCTACACCCTCAGAAGCCAGGCCTTGGAAAGAATGGGGGCTGGCCGAAGTATAAGCACATTTTAACTGTGTTCCCTTTGTGCTTACCCACTGTGTCCGTGACACCGAGATTGAAATTCCTGCGCTGACCTATAAAACTCTTCCTGATGCTCAGGCCTCCAAGCTGCATCGATGCTGTGAAGCCAGGCAGGAGCTCATGGACTGATTGCAGCCTGGAGCCTTAGAAGAGCTGGCCAGGCTTAAACCTGCTGGGGTCGGGGCACTGAACTCCAGGATTGGCTAGGCTGAGAAAACCTGGCAGGGTCTGATTATGTTTGACGGAATCACCTCTGTTTTTGGTCTTGGAAGTCTCTGAATGAACTAGCTCACACAAGGTAGTTGTCATGTGACTGATTTAAGATCCTGAGATGCATGGATACCTGATTATGCAGGTCGGCCAAGGTTAGCCACAGAGATTCTTATTACAGGGATGGCAAGAGCCAGAGTCCAGAAAAGGACATTCATGGTCAGAAGCTGAAGTCAGAGAGGTTTGTTTTGATGATGATGATGTGTGTGTGTGTGAGTGAGAGAGAGAGAGAGAATGTGTGTGTGTGTGTGTGTGTGTGTGTGTGTCTGTGTGTCTGTGTGTGGTACTAAGAATGTTCTAGAAGTACACACCTGGTTTGAGGTGTAGTAGAAGTCTTCCTTCTCAGGAGGCCTGGCAGGTCTCGGCATGTTACCTGAGGAATCTTGTTTTGTTTTTTGTTTTTGTTTGTTTGTTTTTGTTTTACTAGACAGGGTTTCTCTGTGTAGCCCTGGCTGTCCTGGAACTCACTCTGTAGACCAGGCTGGCCTCCAACTCAAAAATCCGCCTGCCTCTGTCTCTCAAGTGCTGGGATTAAAGGCGTGAGCCACCACCGCCCGACCTGAGGAATGTTGTAGCCACAGCAAACTAAATTTGAAGTTTCCAAGGAGACAGTGAAGGAGGCCCAGAAATTTTCTTCATCTGCTCTCAGCAACCTGCAGCCATGGCCCAGGACTTCATGATAGAAATGAGTGCGTGCAGGAAAAGAATCCAAAGGAGCGACAGGAGTTCTGCATCATTCCTGGTTTTCTCAGGTAGTGAGTGTGGCCCCTTTGGGTGGAAAATTAGATGCCACTTCAGGTGCATTCACCGGAGGCTTTCAAGGGTTTCTCTCACCTTACCAACACCTGCATGATCCAATGCCATCTCAGATCTTGCAAAAGTAAAAACTGGACTAGCAAAGTAAAAACTAGAGAAAATTAAAAGGGTGAAATTGATAACCAACACCTCTTTCACTGGGGCAGATCACAGCATCCACAGGTCAGGGACTCCGACGGCCATTTCAATATTACCTGAGAAGTTCTACTACAGGCCCCACAGTCTCTTGTCTTCCCGCAGAACATACATAAATATTTAGCTGCAAACTTCAGGACAGAATAAAGCCAGACCTCCAATTTATTTGAAAGGAAAATTTTATAGCAGATACTTAGGTCGTTAAAGAGAAAAAGCAGCTGAACTGGTTGTAAAACTGAAGATTAACTAAGAGTCAACATGAATTCTCTCAGATCCTGGGTAGGAAAACCAGTCATCACTCAGAATTAGATCTGTGGAGCGGGGGGGACCAGCTCCCTGAAAAGCTCTGTTTTCTCTCAGGAATACTTAGCTTGGCATAAGGAAAATGAAAACAAATTAAAACAAAACAAAACAAAACTCATTTCTGGCTTCATTTTCTCTGGAGAGTTAAAAAAGACACTTGTGTTGAATGCAGGTTTTCTCTGCAACCTCATTCTGGCTGTCAAGTGAGAAAGCCCAGTGTAGGCTCTCCAGCAGCTCCGGTCTGTCCACACGTCTCTGAAAACAAGACCTCCCATACACAGCTAGTCTCCTTTCGTCAGATGAACGTTTGGAAAGAAATTTTACTTATAGTATGTCCTACAGGAAATGGTGGGGTACACGTGGTACCCCCTACTTTTGCTGCAGTTGGATGTGAAAGGGCTAATGTGTGTTTCCCAGCACATTTTACAAAACTTTAGTACATTAAGAAGACCTGGCTACTAAGGTCGAATTCTACCATGCCTAGATAGTTCTTCTGAGATCCATGCAAAATGGAGGACTCTCATTTGCAGTGGGAGTTCCTCCTCTCCTTCTGATCTGGGGAGCCCGGTCCCAATCTCCTACTTAAGCAATGTCACCTAGTCCTTGGCAAACCTGAAAGTTCAACTTCCTCTATCCTGGTAAGAACCCACCCGCCCGGCATCACCTGGGATTTCTGGAATGCCTCTCCATACGAGGCATTGACAGTTCTTTAAATTCCAGCCAGTGATTTTGTTTGCCCTGAAAACTCCTCCCTACTCACCAAAGTTTATATATAACCCTTTTCCACCCTCCAAAAAGTATCTGCACGCAAGCTGTTTCACTGAAGATGGTCTAAGAAAGTTGTTTGATTGAGTATCGCCTAAGAGAGCTAAAATCCTTGGTGAAGACGCCCATCCCCAACTCCGCCTCATCCTTGCAGCGTGGTGTGCAATGGCGGCATCTGGACAACCCTGAGGGAGGAAACATAGGACTCAGAACCACAGCTGGTCCCCAAACTTGTTCCAGAAAGAAGCACAAACTCAGTGTAAGCAAGACTATCAGGCTATGAGACCATCTGTAAATGGAATACTTCATGCTGCATACCCACTACTGAAAGGTTCTGTGACTTCACACAAAACTTCGGTATCGGACTGACCAATCCTCACCTCGTCCTCTGACCACTGCATTCTGTGTGACCTTAGCAACAAATTGTGCCCTCCTCGTTCCATACGGCCATGCATCTCTATCTCGATAGCGCAAGGCCACCACGCAGAGTCCATCTCTAGGACTCTCAAACCAGTCTTTTTACACCATGCCCAGCTCTGTGCCAGATCTTAGATCCTGCTCTCCCTCCCAACCCTGCAGCCTCTGTTGTTTTTCATCTGTCAGTGTTCACTGTGTCTCGGGTTATCCAGGAAGCCAGTGTTAGGTTAAATGCCCTACATGAGAAGAAGTTCTGTGCCCTCGTCCCTCAGGAAGTGAGAAAGCAAGTGAGGGTGTCCACTTTCTTGTTGCTGCGTGCGGTATCACAGTGTTTTTAAAAGTGGGGGCAGGGAGGTAGAAGAGGGAGAATATGATAGGCTTTAATTTATTTTATTTTGGGGTGCCCGACCTATTCTATACCCCATGTGTGGGTTTGGATTGTTCTTTGGGTAACTAGAATCTTCCCAACTCCCAGTTTCTTTCTCATGTATTCTAGGCTGTCCTTGAACTTGCTATGAAGCCAAGGGTGACCTTGAACTTTTGACCCTCCTTCCTCCACCTCCCAAGTGCTAGGATTACAGGCATGTCCCACCATACCCAGTTTATGTGGTGCTGGGAACAGAGCCCAGGGTTTTGTTCCTGAGAGTCAGCAAGCACACACGGAAGTTACATCACCAGCTTCAGAAATGTTCGTTTACAGCATCCTACAGTCTCTTCTTCACACTCCCCATCTCCTCTTAGCACCCCCCACTCCCCTCCCCCCACTCTAACCCCACCCCACCCCCACCCCTCCTCCAGCCAGGCAAAGCCCAGCACTGGCTTAGCTGTGTTCTAAATCCACCTGAGGTATGTGTGCTCACTGTTTGGTATAAAGTACAGCCTTTCTCAACCCCTTCAGCCCTGCAGGCTCCCCTGAGGCCTCTGGTGACACCCTGTAAGCCTTGGTCACTTTGTTACTGCCTCCCCACCCCCATGGTGGTGCTTGGATTTTTAGGCCCGATCTCTCAGCTTATTTCCATTTCTTCGGAGGCCTGTGGGGAATTCTGAAACTCTTTTTGGGGGGGGGGGGGATTTGAACTCTTAAGGCCTCCCTCAAACTCTGAGAGCCTCAAGGGAAGAGATTGGCCCAGGCGTGCTTGCTGTAGGACTGACCCACTGCGGTTGCTGTTATCCGAATGCAGGCCCCGAAGGAGCATTGGCCCCTGGGTGGGGGCATTGGTCATGAGTGGCACTGGTCACTGTTCTCTGTGATTGGTTCCTGTTTCTCTTCTCAGCTGTCCCACACACAGCGCACACAGGTTTTCCTCCAGGGAACACTGCTGCTGTGTCTTGCAGAATTCCTTCTCCTGCAGCCTCTGACTGAGCAGGCTGCTGGAATTCAACAGGCCTTCACCTTTTAAGAGTCCTTAAAAGTCTCTTATTGTCGAAAGCCGGGGTTTCAAAACCTTGCTCCTGCTTTGTCTTCTATAAAGGCCTGTTTTGTACCCCACGTCCAAACAATGACTCTTGTTCTGAACGGTATCTCAGCTTCCCCTGAATCGAGCTGCAGTGGGTTAAAAAATAAAAAAAATTCTGGGCTGGATAAGGGAAGGAAGAGCTGGACATGGTAGCACACACCTGGAATCCAGCATTTCAGAGGCTGAGGGAACGGGCTCACAAGTTCTCGGACAGCCTGGGATACGTGGAGAGACCCTGTCAACACAGCCGCCGCCGCTGCCGCCGCCACCCACCACTACCAAATCCCTGCGGTTATTTAGAAAAATAAGTGAGCACCACCTCTCACTTCCCTAATCTGACACCTCAGTCACGGGCTGACAGCTCTCATTTGGTTTGTCACTATGTGAAACAGCATTTAACCGGTTGCCAGAGCCTTTAATGGGACGATTTTTATCTAAAAAGCTGTATTTCTGTCGGTTCTTAAAGCTTGGTCGGTGGCAGTCACCAAGATCCATGTTGGCTAACGCTCTCCCTAGTTTGCTGGTGCCCTCTGCTGGTCGTTTTACAGATAGCCGCTGGGTTCAGTGGTATCTGGGGGAACTTTACAGGAGTCTGTCATTACTGTCCTTCCTCTTACAAGCTATCCCTGAACTCCCTTTCTTTAGCCTCCCACTCTCTCTGACACCAACTCGCTTCTCGCTCACAAGATGGTCAGTCTCTCTGAGAAAACTGACCATCTGTTATTGATGGTCTGTCTACTCTCCAGTCTCCACACTTCTATCTAAATGTATGGAACCCTCTTTCCCCCCACCTTTTAGTCAAAGGAACCTTTTCAGTCACACTACTTAAACACCCTTTATAAAATATAATTACAAAAAATTATATTGTTTCAAATCATTTAACAAAAGTGAAAAATGTCACTCCATTGGACGGAGCACAGGGTCCCCAATGAAGGAGCTGAAGGGGTTTGCAGACAACAATATGAACCAACCAGTACCCCCAGAGCTCCCAGGGACTAAACTACCAACCAAAGAGTACACATGGTGGGACTCATGGCTCTAGCTGCATATCTAGCAGAGGATGGCCTAGTCAGTCATCAATGGGAGGAGAGACCCTTGGTCCTGTGAAGGCTCTATGCCCCAGTGTAGGGGGATGCTGGGGCCAGGAAGTGGGAGTGGGCCGGTTGGTGAGCAGGAGAAGAGGGGGGAGAGCGAATGAAGGGAGGGGGTTTTTGGAGGGAGACCAGGAAAGGGGATAACATTTGAAATGTTGATACCATACTGTCCCAAAGCACTATTCAATCACTGCTAAATATTTCATAGATACATCCCTTGACTGTTTCCACACAGACACCCACTGAACAGATTTTTGCACATACATTTTAATTATGTTTTCCCAAAATCACTCTTGCATGCCATTGTATGCTTTTTCTTTTTTTTCTGAATGGTGATTATGAGTGCTTTAAAAAAAAACAACAACACTGTAGTTCAAGTGTTCCAAGATTAATTTATTAAAAACCTTTTAAAAATCGGAGAGAAAACGGAGATGGTGTCCATTACCAGCACCTGACCTGTAGTGTCTGAGAGACCTCGGTCCGTATTGAAGCTTGAGGTTCATGTGGATGTCTGAGGCCCTTGCTACTGCAGAGGCCAGGCAGACTTCCATAGTCTGTGCTGCTGCAGGATGTCATAGAGTGTCTGTGGTTAGGTGGCCATCAGAGGCCAGGTTGATGTGAGTGGCCTGTGCAGCCACTTGGGGCCACGTTGATGTCTGTGTTGGTGAGGGGCTGAGCTGTCTGGGTCCATGGTCCCGCTGCCGTAGGGGCTGTTGTCGCCCATGGTTGATATTACCACTGAGGGCGATGCTGATGTCTGTGATCTGTGCTGCTGCCTGAAGCCATGTTGATGCAGTGCAGTTGGTCCAGAGGCAGTGCAGCTGCTAGGGGCCAGGTTGATGCGTGTGCCTGTGTTGCCTGTGTTGATGCCCTTGGCCTGCGCAGCCACTGAGGGCTACCTAGGATGGTGCCTGTGACCTGTGCCGTAGCTGAGGTCCAGGTCGATGTCTGTGGTCTGTACTACCACCAGAGAGACCTGTGGTCTCTGAGGTCTGTGGCATGTGCTTGATACCAGAGGCCACGTGGATGTCCGTAGCCTGTGCTGTCACCAGAAACCATGTGGAAGTCCATGATGCCTGTTCCGCTGACTGTAAAGGGCAAGGAAGCTACTTTTGCTTTGGAAGCAATGACTGTAGACTCACAATTGAGAAAGCAGGACATAGAAGGCTTCTGTGACAACCCCTACCCACCCCTACCCCAAAGTTAATATATCCTAGATAGGAATCCATCAAAGAGAACTCTTCAAACTTGGGATAAGGATGCTGAAATGTAGCTCTTCACAGTTGCTGGCACCTGGCTGGGGTGGGGTGGGGAAGGACTCAGTTTTCTTTAAAGGGCTGGCTACTGGGAGTTTGACCATGTTCCAATGTGTATATGGGCAACACAAATTGGATTTCTGTGTTTTTTTTCTCCTTCTCTTCCTCTTTCTTCTCTTCCTCCTCCTCCTCCTCCTCCTCCTTTTCTTGTGGGGAGGGATCATAAGGGTGGGAGGGCAGACCTGGAAGGACAGGGAAGTGAGTGTGGTCAGGGTTCATAATGTGAAATTCTCAAATAATCAGGTAAACTAACAGGCTGGTATCTAGCATTAATTTCCAAGTTGTCCGTTCCCCCCCACCCCCACAACAAAACCTGAGCCTAGCTCCAGTCTCTAGGCTAATCCCCCAAAAGACCAGAGTTTCCAGGTTACACCCTCAACAAGACCAGTGTCTCCAGGTTATTCCCCCAACAAACCTGCACCCCAGGTTACAAGCCCACCTCCTTCCTAACAACCACCAAAGCAGAGGCAACCAGAAGTGAAGTTTATGATGACTCCCAGCCCCAGCCAATGGTGTTAAAGGCCACAGGAGCTTTCCAATTAGATTCTTGCACACATTCCTTGCTTGCTGTTTACTATAAAGCCTTTCCCCGATAGACATTCGGGGCTCACCCCCCAAAACTGTCCTGCATGATGGTGGTGCATTGGGGGGTGGGGGGGGTGGGGGGTGGGATGAGCTAGCTCAAACAGAATAAAGACCTTGCTGTGAGATGCATCAGATCGGCTTCTGTGTGTGTTTTTGGGGTCACTAACATTTCCCTGGCACAACACAACCTGGACTGCCTTGAAGACCACAAGACGTTAGAGATGCCAGAGCCATGGGATACCTGCTGAGAAAGCTGCTAACCGGAACCAGCCCAAGAGAAAGACGTGTGTTGCAGTCAACAAAGATGAAAGGAGTTGGCCATCTGAAGAGCACTTTGACATCAGACGTGGAGATGCAGGTGTTTGGATTTGTCCAGCTGGCTTTCAGTCTTGCTTTGGTCTGTATAATATTTCCTCGCCATGCTCCCTTTCCTATGTTTTGGAATGGTAATGTATATATCCTGCACCATTGTATGGTGGGAGTATGTGATCTGTTTTCGATTTTGATATTATAGGGGATTACAGTTAAGAGATTACATGAATCTTACAAGAGACTTTGAACTTTAAACATTGCTGAGACAGTGATAGACTAGGAGGTCTTTGGAAGTTGGACAAAATGCATTCTGCGTTATGTTATGGCTATAAGCCTATGGGGGCCAGGGAGTGTGATGGTTTGAATAGGTTTGGCCCCCATAGATTCATGTGTCTGAATTCTTGGCCATAGGGAGTGGCACTATTGGAGGTGTGGCCTTATTGGGGGAGGTGTGGCTTTGTTGGAAGAAGTGTGTCACTGTGGGAGCAGGCTTTTTTTTAATGTAATTTTTTATTAGATATTTTCTTTATTTACATTTCAAATGTTATCCCCTTTCCTAGTTTCTTCACTGAAAATCTCCTATCCCCCTCCCACCTGCCCCCCCTCCCCACTCCCCAACCCACCTACTCTCGATTCCTGGCCCTGGCATTCCCCTATACTGGGGCATAGAACCTTCACAAGACCAAGGGCCTCTCCTCCTATCTTCCCATTGATGACTGACTAGGCCATCCTATGCTACATATGCAGCTAGAGACAGGAGTCCCACCATGTGTTTTCTTTGACTGGTGGTTTAGTCCCAGGGAGCTCTGGGGGTACTGGTTAGTTCATATTGTTGTTCCTCCTATAGGGCTGCAGACTCCTTCAGCTCCTTGGGTACTTTCTCTAGGTCCTTCATTGGGGACCCTGTGCTCCCTCCAATGGATGACTGTGAGCATCCACTTCTGTATTTGCCAGGCACTGGCAGAGCCTCTCAGGAGACAACTTTGAGGTCTCCTATGCTCAAGCTCTGCCCAGTGTGGAACAGTCTCCTGCTGCCTTCAGACCACGATGTAGAACTCTTGGCTTCTTCAGCACCATGTCTGCCTGCATCTTGCTCTGCTTCCTGTGATGATGATAATCCAGTAAAGCCCTGAAACTGTAATCCAGTCCCAATTAATTGCTTACCTTTATAAGAGTTGCCTTGGTCATGATGTCTCTTCACAGCCATGAAACCCTAAGACACCGCCCAGCAGCAGATACTGTTATTCCTGATTTTTATTGATCTTGCCAGCAAAATGAGGGGCTCTCTATAAAAATATGCATTAGCCATTTGCTTTTCGTCCTCTACAAATGCCAGTTGTAGCTTTTACTCATTTGTCCATTAAATTATCATTTACAGACACAGATTAGGAGAGTTCTTCATGCTTAAGATGACCAGAAATACCTTTTCTGTGTTGCCTTTATTTGTAGACTCTTAGGGGCTTCATCTGTGTAAGATTTTCCTTTAAAAGGTCTGAAACCTGTATTGTGTTTGGAGACCTTTTCACTTCAAGCTTTTCATTATTTTCTTTTTTCCCCCCAAGACAGGGCTTCTCTGTATATCCCTGGCTGTCCTTGAACTCAGATATCCACTTGCCTCTGCCTCCCAAGTGCTGTGATTGAAGGCATGCATTACCACAGTCAGTTATCCTTGGTTTTTGATATAGGGTTTCAGTATGTAGTCGTTGCAGGCTTTTATACTATTGCATATATACTAGCTGGCCTCAAACTGACAGTGATCCTTCAGCCCCTGTCCTAATAGACCAGGATTGTGAAGCTTGTCTTATATAGCAAACAGGAACTTGCAGATATGACTAAGATAAGGACCTTGGACAAGAATAAGCCTTGGACTATCTGCATGGACCCAGAATAATTCTAAGGCAGAGGGCAGCCATGCAGCAGTCATTGAAGATGGAGGAGGGGCCAGGACTGACCAATGCCGGTGGCCTCTAGAAAGAGAAAAAACATGCAAAGACAGAATTCTCTCCAGTGGCCTCTGGAAGGCACTAGTCCTGCTGAAACGCTGATAGCCTGACCGTAGCTCAGTAAGACTGGTTTTAGACTTTTGACTTCCAGAACTCTGGGAGAATACATCTCACCGCCATCTCCTTTTCTCTTTACATGTTTCTGTGCTTTATTTAGTGGAACCACCATCTTCTCGTGTCTCACAAGTGAGAACCAGGGTGTTCCTGGGCCCCTCTAATCTACACGCAGTAGTCATGACGTCTCAGTTGTTGACTGCCTAATGCTTCTCCAACATGCCTCTGACTGTGTTGTCCCCATGACTCTTTTCTTGCAGGTTAATTCTTTTTTTTTTTTTTTTTATTAAAGACTAAATCTTTTTTTTTTTTTTGATTTATTTATTTATTTATATGTAAGTACACTGTAGCTGTCTTCAGACACTCCAGAAGAGGGAGTCAGATCTTGTTACGGATGGTTGTGAGCCACCATGTGGTTGCTGGGATTTGAACTCCGGACCTTCGGAAGAGCAGTCGGGTGCTCTTACCCACTGAGCCATCTCACCAGCCCATAATTCTTTTATCAAGTTCTCTACATCCAAGCCTACACGAACCTTCTAGAAGGCAAAGGTTACCAAGATTCCTCCTGAAGCCACTGCCCAGAGTAAGTCCAAGCTCCAGGGCAGGCCATACAGAACTCGACAATCCACATGGAACGAGGCATTTGTTTGAGCATCTGGAGGCCAGAATCAACATCTGTGAACCCTCAGTGCTTTGCATAAGGCCTCCTGAGTATCTGCGGAATTGAGCTAGATTATATTACAGGCAGTACAGAAATGTTTTCTCTGGTCACAATATTTCTGACATTTAGAAACCTTTCTTTGTAAATCTAATCTCCTCTGGACATACTAGGCTGTTGCTAAGAAGGGTGAACAGAAATCCCAGGTGAAAAAAAAAAGAAAATGTTAATAAACCCTGCGGTCACCCATCTCTTGTGTAAAGTATTTGAAGTTTTATGTTTCCTTGATGTTCAAAATGAGCCAGAATATTTTTTTAAGGTGTCTAGACATTTTGAATTTGACCTTTGACAACCTTAGAAGCTGACTGTTCTAATCGTCAGTGAAGTGTGAATGCAAAATGTAGTTTATTTAATTCACAGCCAAGTCTTAGTTAGGGCTGGGCATTGTTTCTAAGTACATGAAAGAGTCAGCCTGTATGCTTATTGTTACACGGCTGATGGGTACAGCATCCCACAGCGACCACAGAACGGTGAACTGTGCAGGGTGCATGACTGAGCCACACAGAACTCAGTGTACAGCATGCTCCGGTTTCTGATAGATTCACACTTGTACAAATATCACTAGAAAGATAAATCAGAAACTACAGATGCCTGTGGCACTTGAGAGTGACGGGGTAGTCAGAATGGAGACTGAGTGACAGTTCTCTGCCACGTCCAATGTTTGGAATTTTGAATCATATATTGTCAACTTAAAGTGACAGTGGGGAATAAGTACTGGGAAGTTGGATCAGTGGGTGAAAGTGCTGCCAAGCCTGACACCCCAGTCTGATCCACAGACCCCATGTTTAAAGTAGAGAGCCAACTCTCTTATATTTTTGGTTGTGAGCCTAGTCTTTAACAGCTGAGCCATTTCTCCAGACCTGAGAACCAACTCTCAAAAGTTGTCCTCTGACGTCCATACATGTATGCACACACACACACACACACACACACACACACACACACACACACACACAAAGAGATTTGGAAAATACTATACTAGGAGGTGTGGCCCGCAGCAGTCCCATTGTGCTACGTTACGGTTTAAGAAGCGTATTCTTAGTTTCTGGCCTTTAGGAATGGTTTCAGTTTAGAAAAACAAAAAAAAACAAACAAACAAACAAAAAAAAACCAAAAACAAACAAACTATGAAAATAAAGCACAAAGAAGAACCAGCGATCCTTTAGCAGACTCACCCGCTGCCATTTTGTCTGATCTGAGGTTATCCCGTTGCAGTAAATATTATTATGGGGTTTCTACGCCACCTTAGATCATTTAGTTCCCAATTAGAAGACACAAGACCTTTATGTCTATAATGAGCCTCAAAGCACAAGAGCTGGGCAGATATCAACTTCTGTGCTAGTTTGTCTACTTCCCTGTCAGTAACTCTGACATATCACTCGCCATGTTTTGCCTGGGCCACTCCTTCTCTAACAGCCTGACCCTAATAACCATGAGCTCACAGGCCTCCTCCGTCATGAGACTCCTTTCTTCCTCCTCTCTTCTCTCCTCAAGGTCTCCCCTTAGACCCCAAGCCTGGGGACCCATGTCCTGCCTACCTCTCTCTTCTGCCCAGCTACAGGTTGTAGTCATCTTTATTAACCAATCAAAACAAAAGCTGGGATACATGAGTATTCACTCGTCCTGAGGCAACTAGATCTTGGGGATATAAAATTTAGCATTATAATACATAGCAACAGACCAAAGCTCAACTTTATCCATCTGCATCTCTTTTTATCTAGATACAGTTGCATCTCTGGACCATCTGAGGTCTTGTTCTCCTATGTCTGGAAGCTTATTTTGTTTTGTATCAGTCATTGTGACAAAATATCTAACAGAAAGCCACTTTGGAGGGGGAGGGGTTTTTATCTTGGCTTAGGGTTTGAGAGGATACAGTTCATCACACACAGTGGGGGAGTCATTATGGCAGGACAGCTGGTCAGGAATGAGAGACAGATGAATATGAACATTCAGTTCACTTTCTCCTTTTTAGGTAGTCTGGGACCCCAAGCTATGGAATGGTGCAGCCCCCAGTTAGGGTCGATTTTCTTACCTTGATCAACCAGAAAGATAGTCCCTCACAGGTACACCTAGAGGCTCATCTCTTCTAGATGCTGCCAGCTGACAATGATCTTAACCAGCACAGAATTTCCTAAGGATCTAACCACGCTACAGTCATCAACTTTGTGAGTTTACGATTACACACCGAGGGCAATAGTCTCTCTGTGGAAACAAATGCTTCCTAAACAGGAGGCCCTTCAGGACATCTTTAATGTACAAAATGGCTGTGGAGCTATCTGCCACCATGGGCAAGGAGATCAGTGAGCTGTCACCATAGAGCTTAGTCAACACCTCAAATGGGTGCATTACTCAAATCCGGTAGATGTTTCTCTCTTACTTCCCATTGCTACAAACCAAGCCATTCATCTCCAACGGCCAGCCGCTCCCTGAAGTTCTAAATGAAAAAGTCACCCACATTCACATCACGGTTCTGCAGGGGAACTGGGAGAAGATTCTTCAATGACACTTTGTTTAAAAGTAATTTAAACATAGAAATGGTACTTTGTTCCAAGAGTGTCTGTTTCCCTCCATTGGCTACCATGGTCAGGGCGGTCAGGGGCTGGACTCTGTTTCTTCCAACTGTAGCTGAGCTTGAGAAAGAGAAGACATGTGCAGACAGATGATGTTGGAAGCTGTAAAGAAGAGAAAGAGGTAACCTCTCCCTCCACAGCTGTGCCAAAGACCCAGAGGCTCACATGGTTGCTTTGACTCCTAGAGACAGCACTGTGCTGTCTGGTATTGAAAACACTATTTCAGAAACATTCCACGGATGCTTAAGTGCCAGACACCATTTGGGTAAATGAAAGGAAAAACGGTTCTGCCATTGACAGATACTGTTCTACAAACCCTGTGGAGACTTGGCAGGTAGCGATGGGTAACATACATCAGCCAAGGCTGGGCTTGTGACCTGGTGTGAATTAGGGCTTCCCCCTCTGACTCTTGTTTCTCCCCACGCCCTTTGTTCTCAGAACACACCCAAACTTGGTCATTCTGCTGGGGATATGGTTTGCCCTCATTAGTCAGTTCTTTGTGGATTGAGGTTAGAGTTTTGTGCTAGATATGATTCTTGGGTGAAAATCATGTTTATTTGTTCAACTTTCTTTGATTTTTTTTTTTTTTTTAGACACGGGGATCCAACCCTGGGTCTCAAGTATTTGAAGCAAGAACTCTAAAACTCAGCCATATCCATAGATTTTAAGAACATTAACTTTGAGGCAGAATCCAGCTACACTTGAATTTTTGGTCTCCCAAGTAGCTGAAAAAACTACTTGGGGGGGGGGGCGTGAAAGCAGAAGAGCTGGCCCCATCCCTAGCAAGCTGCAGTATTCAGGCAGCTGCCCCTCACCTCCATCACCCGGGAAGCACAGTAGAGCTGTCCCTGATTGGAGGAAATTATGGGAAGGAGTGGCAGCATTCAGGAAAGTGGGCCTTGCATCTCACCTGGGCAGCACAGTAAAGCTGTTCCTAGATGTTGGAATTGCGGGTGAGCTGGCCCCAAGCTCATGAGTGCTGGAAAGCCAGCCTTGTCTTGTGTCTGCTGTGCTGTCGCATGGACTAGGGAGAGCCATCCTGTAATAACACATACACACTATAGCAGGTGGGACTGCTGGCCCCAGGGCCATGAAAGTGGGAGAACTGGATCTGTCCCTCACCAGTTGTAACAGTTGGGAGATTGGGCTCTGGACCTCACCTGGGGAGCAGGGTAGAGCTGTCTCAGCTTGGGTATGGGTTTCTGGTAAGCTGGCCTCAAGGGAGTGAGAGCAGGAGAGCTTGGCCTAGCTCCTAGCCTGCTGCATCTCGCCTGAGCAACATAGTAGAGCTGTCTCTGGGGGTGTGGGCACAGATGAGCCAGTCCTGAGGGTATGAGAGTGGATAAGCTGGTTCTGCCCCTGCCAGCTGAGGCACTGGATGGGCCAGGCAGGGCAGGGCAGGAGAGCTCACCTGGGTGGTGTGAGTTCCGTTGAGCTGGCAGGCTGACCAGCTCAGACACCTTTCAGGCCCAGATCCAGGGCTTCGAGCTGGTCTGCCTCAGCATCCACGCCATCCATGAACTGCTGCATCGTGTGAAGGGGCCAGTCTTACAGACCCCCCAAAAAATTACTACAGGATCTTCATGACACGGGGCAACAACAGGATGACTGAGGGGAGCCCCTGTGAGGATCCACTATTCTCGAACCAGACCAAGGACTCGTTGCAATGAACATTTGCAAGCAAAGAAGTGTGGACAAAAGGATACACTGTGGGACACACTGTCACGCACTACAGATTCCACAACATTTTTTTTCTCTTTTTGTGGGGACGTTGCAAGGGCAGAGGGCAGGTATGAGAAGGGACAGGGGGATGGGAGGGGTTGGGGTGCATGATGGGAAAGTCATAAAGAACCAATAAAAAGTTAAAACAAATAAATACAAAATAGTTGCTCTAACTTCCACCCTGAACTCAGCCACCACTCACTTGTTTCCTGCTTCTGAGGACCTGCCTGTGGTGGACATTTGGTCTGGATACCGTGCATGCTCCTTTGTGACTGACATCTTTCAAGCAACAGCAGCATCTGTGAACCGGACATGTCGGTACTTCAGCTTTGTCTGTTCGTTTGTTTGTTTTTTTTGGGATTTGTTCATTTGGTGCTGGAATCATACCTGGGGCCCTGTGTATACTAAGCATGTATATCCCAAGTCCCTCAGTTGTTTTCATTGTCAAATAATATTCCACTGCAAGGGGAGGCGGCAGGTTATTTAACCATGATGGATATATGAGATGTTTCCAATTTGGGCTTATTATGAAGAGCAGTACTATGGATATTTGTGGACCAGTCTTAATATCCTTTTATTTGTTGTTTCTTCATGAATTAATTTCAAGACAGGGAGGGTTTCTCTGTATAGCCCTGGCTGTCCTGGAACTCCCTTTGTAGACCAAGCTGGCCTCAAACTTAGAGATCTGCCTGCGTCTGCCTTCCCAGGGCTGAGATTAAAGGTAAACAGCACCAGACCTGACTCCACAGGTCGGATTTTACATATTATATGTGATGTTACCGTGGCTACCTTAAAAATATCTAATGCAAATCTTTGCAGCCGCAGAGAAAGAGCAGGATTGTCAGTCCACAGGAGCAAGTGGTGTAAATGTCAGAGACTGGATATAGTGGGCAGCCTCTTGCACACAGTAATTTTCCAATGCATCTTAGCCATCATCCTGTATCCTCCAAAACACACACACACACACACACACACACACACACACACACACACACACACACACACACACACACGCTGAAGAGGCTGAGGGAGAGAGAAGTTGCTTTGTGTAGTGGGGAAAGCAGTCAAATGTAGAAGCTGGTCAGAGTGTGAGAGTAAGTGACAGCTGACCACTAAACGTAAACGGGCACCTATGTCAAGTCCTCCAAGGTTCATTTTGGGATCAGAACGGATGGAAACAAAGTAAAAGCTGGGGGGCAGGGGGAGGGTGGGAGGTCGCGGGGAGGAGTCCTATGAACTACTGTTTCCAGACATGACATGGTCATTGCTCTCATGAAGTCATAGCAGTTGTGATCACCTGACAAAGTAGGACCCATCTGTGGTCTATCACGGGTGGGGGAGGGGCTCAGAAACACCACCTCCTTTGGCACCTCCTCTCCTGGGGAGAGGTGTCCGACAGAGGTTGGCCTCCTTAAATCTCCTGCATAAGCCACCAGCATTTGTTTGATTTAGTGGGTTAAAACTAAGCTATGAAGGTGGGAAGGGGTGTTTGGGGACGAGTCTGGGGAGTTCAGCAGGAGAGTTGGGGAAGATAAGGATATGTCTACATGTATAAAACTCTCAATCAATCAATCAATCAATCAATCAATCAACCAGCCATGTTATTTAAAATGGATGGTATGTGCCCATCTTCTCTTTGTTGGGAAATATTATCACCAGTTCCATATGTCCCCTCCTTTGCCTTTATTTTCAGGGCCTGCCTGGCACAGCTAAACAGGACATCTGCGGGTCTGAGAGCGCTTCCCTGCTTTGAAAGCCAGCTGGACCAGAGCCGCTTGACCGGCCTCAGACTGCTTGTTTCATGTCAGGCTACAGCCAAGCTCCGCACTTGGGCTCCCTTGCACCGAGTTAAATCTTCCCTTCCGATATCTCCATCTTTGGCTGCCTTCTTGTTCTGCCCATTGTAACAGTGTAGCAGCACTCTCTTCCTGGGCAAAGGCTGTCAGCAGGAATGGTTTTGTTCTTGAGTGACCTTCTGCTCTCATTTCCCCGACTCTGTTTGCATCCGTTCTTTGATTTTGCTGTTTCTACCCCCAGGGTCCTCACCTTCATTTTTCTTCCTCATGCTTTCTGTTAAATGCATTTGCAGCAATATCTGCTTTAGTCTTGAAAGCCTCTGGCTATATTCCTTTGGAAAGCTCTCTTTATGACACTAAAAATGTTTCACTATTCTGCAGTTTTAAAGGGAAGCAGGCTTCCCGGCTCCACTCCTTTCCTTGGTTTTCTATGCTTTAAGAAATTAATTTTAACCCCCGCTAGCACATGAATAGAAGTGACACAGCCTCTTACTTTCCATCTGCTCTCTTAAATGGTACTTTTTGTTGTTTGTTTTGTGTTTTATTTCCTGAGCAAAGGTCTTGCTGTGTAGCACAGGCTGGCTTTGAATATGCTACCCTCCTCCACCCTCCTGAGTTCTGGGATTACAGATAGATGCCTTACTATACGTATGTCCGCCCCCCCCCCCAGTTAATCTATACTTGAGTGACTAATGGACCTTTCTTTTAAAGGAAAAAATTCTCCTGGTATTGACCCAAGTGATTTTATTTATAATAAATAACACAGGTAAGATGCCGGCTGATATGGGTAGCTTCTTGACTTTAGCAAGGTCGTGATGAATCAAGTCTCATGTTTCATATTTAAAGTCTTGTGAAGTTTGCTCGTTTTCTCATCAGCTTCTGATCTTGGTAACGGTGGCATATTGTGCCCTGTGGGGTTGACATCTCCAGAGCCCATCTGTACCTGAGGTCCGGTGTCACCCAAACTACATCGTTATAATTATTGATTGTTTTGAAACTCTACATTTGGTCACTATACCTTGCAGTCTGAAGATGTAGGCTTTAATGAAGAGGTGACTCTTTGTCTCCTCTGTGCCTGGTTCGTCTCCCTGGCTCAAGCCTTCTGCTGTACACAGGCAAGGGATCTTGTTCAAACTTCCCTTTATCTTTCTGGGTCCCTTTGAGGGCTCACATCAGTGCATTGGATCTCCCCCCCCCCCTGCCTAACTCCTGTTCACTTTCATGATCTTTCAGCTTCCAACCTGCACCTTTTCAACAAAACACTAGAAGCCCGAGCTTGTGCGGCTCTTGCCCTGTGGGGGAATTTGGTTACTTCCCCAGCCAGTCTTTTCACTCAAAGATTTCTTTCTTCAAATTCAGTTCTGTTTCTTGTCAAAATTACAGCGGAGCCTGTCTATTTGGAGAATTCTCAGCTTCCTCCCTCGCCTTTGTTCTTATGGGATGGAAGAGGCCACTGCAGACTTGAGGCTAAGGCATGCCCAGAGAAACTCCCCCACCTAACCTCAGAGACCACTTAGCCTTCCAGAGGCTTATTTTTCTCTCAGGCCTTGGCTATTTCTTTGAAAATTTTCTGCTCTTTTTCTCTCAACCTCTCATTTCCCTTGGCTTATGTTCTGTCATTTCACGTTTTCTAATTAATTATTCATCACTTAGCTACTCTGTCATATTTGGATGCCATCATAACGTCCTGACAGTTGATGGCAAACTTGTTGGGGCTGGCAAGCTATGTTGGGATAAAGCGACTCTCTGAAGTACCCAAGAAATAGCTGATGGCTGATTTGGCTCGAGTCGGGGAGATGAGAAGAAGAAGGACAGGAAGACTGTGGGACAGACAGCACAAAAAACTAGGCATCTAGAATAGGGTGGTAGACAGGGGCAGAAAGCAATGAAAAAATTTATCATCAATCAGAGGTGACTACTGGGAATTCCCAGCCTTCTTGAGGACATTTTGAGCTTCCACTGCACATGTGATGGATGTGTGTGTATGTGTATGTGTGTGTTAGATGTGTGTATGTGTGTAAGAGGGTCACATGGGTGGATGGGAGGTAATCATATCTATTCAGAAGTGGGTAGTGACTCCAGCTGACATAGAGATGTTAGTGTTTCAAACTCCACAAAAGCCAGATGCAAGGCTTGCTCTTGGGCCCCTTCTGAAGATCACAGTTCATACAGACCGCCATCCAAGTATGTGCAGAGCGAATACAGTTTTATCCACCATTCATTTGTTTACTTTGGTGTCTATTCCAACCCTGGGTTTTTGAGAGGCCTCAGATGTGGCTCTTTATTCTTTTCAGCAAGAATTCCTTTTCTCCGGCTTTCTTTCCATCCTTCTAGTTCACGTACTGCAACCTCTCATATCCTTTGCTCACTCCTCCTGTCTGAAAGCCATCTTCCATCCTTCACTCTCCCCGATGCAGCTCCAGTGTCATGGGCTGGGCTCAGCCCTGTGTCTTCCGATTGCTTGGTTTGGCTCTTGTAGTTGAGCGTAGCAACAGCAATCACCATTTTATGGTAAAGGATTCCTGATGGTTTACAAAAATACTATCTTCTATTCCATAGTCTTCGTGAAAAGCCTTGTCTAAGTATAGGGCAGAGACAAAGAAATGGGGAAAGAGGGAAGGGAAGAGACACTCATCCTTTAGAAATAACATACTGAAACATGGCTAGAGGAGATTGTGTATTTGAAGCATGCTATGAAATAACCCAGGAGGAAGGAAAGGAGCTGGGTGTCGTGGTGCAAACAATACTGGTCACATTGTCGGAGCTCTGTAATGAACACATGAAGGTTCAATAGCTATATTGGCCTAAGCTTTGAGGAAGTTTGAAAATTTCAGTACAGAAGTATAGTGAACTCTAGCAGTGTTTCAGTATGTTATTTCTAAAAGTATAGTGTAACTAAAGTGTTTTACTAACTTCCTAGACATGGCTTATACTGGTCTGCACAGGCACCATGGTTTTCTCGATTGAACATGACCTTTAAGAGATTTCGTGAGCTTCATTCATAACATCCTTTCCTAAAACACGCACCAACCCTTGCTTTCTATTGATGTACAGCCATGGCTCTATCACTGTCCTGGGAGCTCCTGGTGGCAGGGAAAGTTTCTTACTCTTATCTTTGAACCCAGAGTGTTCTATTGACCTAAAGTAATCCGAAGGGACTGTCTACCAGGAAATCCCCAGCCTGGTGATACCCCTTTCTAACTGCTGTGAGTCTGTCTGGAAACTGACAGCAGGAGCTCCTGAGGGAAGTCACAGAGCATCCATGAAGAATTGTCCTCCCTGGGTGATAGAGAAGTCCCCTTGCCTGTACGCATGCATGGCCCTATCACTGTGGGACTGACTCTTGTTGCAGGATACTTGATCACACTGTGAACCCCAAGCTTGTGAACTGGGAAAAACTTGTTGTGGTGTGGCTCAGCCTTAGCACACGTCTTTAACACAAGAGCTAAATAAAATCAAACTTAGGTCAAGAGGCAGAGCAAGCAACCAGCTAACAGGGAGCAGACATAAGCGAAGAGAAAGGAGGGTCTTTGAGTTGAAGGGTATTTAAGACAGTGTTGAGAAGGAGAGTGGGCGTTCTCCTTCTGGGATGTTAGTGTAACAGGAAGGTCAGCTGGGTGCTTTCTCTGCCTCTCCGAGCTCGCAGGTTTTCACCCCAGCATCTGGCTCCTAAGTCTTCATTGGTAAAATCAAAGGCTGGGCTTTTTTTTAAACAAAACAAAACAAAACAAAACAACAGACTCTTTCATAGGTCTGGTCCTTTTTCTTCTGATAATTCCAGTATCTGTTCAGATCTAAAGGTCACACCAGATTTGATGCTTCCGGTGGTGTGTAGCTAATAACTCACTTGTGAATGTGAATTAATAATGCCTTTGTCCTCACTGTGTCGCATGCTTTTGAGCATTCTCCATCTTGGCATAACCTTTGTTATGGTTTGTGTATCCTCAGCCTACTAGAAGGTGTAGCCTTGTTGGAGTAGGTTTGTCACTGTGGGTGTGGGCTTTAAGTCCCTCATCCTAGCTGCCTGGAAGCCAATATTCTGCTAGCAACCTTCAGATGAAGATGTGGAATTCTCAGTTCCTTCTGCACCATGCCTGCCTGGATGCTGCCATGCTCTTACCTTGATGATAATGGACTGAACCTCTGAACCTGTAAACCAGCTCCAATTAAATGTTGTCCTTGTAAGACTTGCCTTGGTCATGGTGTCTGTTCACAGCAGTAAACCCTGACTAAGATGTCCTTCATCTCTGGACAGAGAGAACGATGCCCTTCCTCTTGTCTCATACCCCTTGGGTGACAGGACCCTCTTGTCATTTCTCTTATGCACCCCATGTTCTTCCCTTCAGACCCAAATCCTTGGCATCCCCCTGGATTCTTTACATTGAGCTTCATCCTTTGCTGTTCATCTCTTAGCATTCTCAGGCTGGAGCTTCTACTGTATGCTCACTACTCTTAAGTAGCTTTGATGAGTCTTAGCAGTCACTTTATCTTGAAGGTTTCTGCTGCGGGAGACATGTGTGATTGCATCCATTTGACGACGGTCACAGAGGGTAAGTAGCTAGTTTAAGGTTTTAGAACCAGCAAGGGACAGAAGCAGAACCCTGTCTCCTAAATCTTAGAATTTCCTGACATTGGCTCAGAGTACTGGGAACTGGGCTAAGCCAGGGTGGAGTGGTTAGGACTATTTTATGGATGCATGTTGATATTGACTGAAAGCTTGATATTGCCTCAAATTAATTTTCTTTTCCTTTTTAAAAAAACTTTGTATTGACTCTTTGTGAATTTCACATGGGGCACCCCAATCCCACTCACTTCCCCCTCCCTTCATACCTGCCCTCTCTGCTCTTGCAGCTTACCCCCAACAGAGAAAACAAATCTCATTGTGGAAGCTGTAGTGTGTCAGTGTGTCCCACAGTATACCCTTTGGTCTATACTTCTATGCTTGCAAATGTTCATTGCATTGAGTCTGGTACTAGGCCTCTGGCTTCTGCTACTCTATCAATATTGGAACCTCTCTGGGACTCCTCTCAGAGATCCTTGTTGTTGCCCTGTGTCATGGAGATCCTATAGTTTTGGATCTACAGGACCAGCCCCTTCATGCACTTTAGCAGTTCATCAATGGGATAGATGTTGGGTAGGCCAACTCAAAGCCCTGGATCTGAGCCTGAGAGGTATCTGAGCTGGTCAGTCCACCAGCTCTCCCATTCTTACACTCTTGGGCCAGCTCTACCCTGAGCTCAAAAGAGGTACACGGCTGTTCTCCCAGGTGTTGAGCAGTTGTGGGCTAGGCCAGCTCTCCTGCTCTGATGACCTCAGGGCCAGCTCTCCTGCCTGCCATAGGTGGCAAGGGGCAAGGTGTGGGGGGTATCTCTTCCTTGACTATGTCACCAAATAGCAGACAAGTGGCAGGGCCAGCTCTCCCACACTCATGTCCTTACAGTCAGTTTACCCAGCATTACTATGATACCCAGATGAGGTGCAGGGCCCACTCTCCTTAGTAACTACTGTGGTAGATGGACTAGTTATGTGTTCTGGATCACTCTCACATGCTGCAGAATTACATAGAGAGTTCCGGTAGGATCCCGATACATACATACATAACAAAAGGAGCACAGGTATGTATTGGATTCATAATTTTGGAAACTTTATTATCTAAAGGGAAAAGGGAAGATACAAAAGTTGGTTTATTTACCAAGCAAGGGCAGCAGGCCTACAGGAAGTATTGACCTTTTCTTTTTTCTTTTTTTTTTTTTTTTTTTCCTGAGCTGTCAGATTGTGGGAGAGTTGACCAGGTGGCTGTGTTTTCTGTCCTGGTCTAACATTTTCGAGGTTGCTGAATAATGTAGGCCCTCTTCATTGGAGCAGCCTTCTCCAGAGCGGGTGTGGGCTTTTGATGTGCCGTGTGAACTGTCGCTGGAAATTTATGGTTGAGCTGAAGGTGAAGAGGGAGAAGAAATAAGCATATCGGATCCACTGGGTCCACTGGTCAAGTCGCAGTCTCTACTTCTTAGATAAGACCTTCCTTCCCCAAGACCCTCCTTCCACAGCACTGCCCATCCTCAGGCTATGGAGGGGAGTGTGTTTGTGTGATACACTGTTTCCTTCACTAATGTGTCTTTACCTTTCATCATCATAAGAGTATATGACATATATAAGTCAAAGTCTAGGCTGGCCTTGAACTCATGACCCTCCAGCCTCAGCCTTCTAAGGGCTGGGATCAGAAACCTGTGCCGTCACCCCATGCTATATATTTGCTCTGAGGTCCCATTTTGAAAAGCAGAAATGGTGAAGCATTACCTGTGTCCATGCTCTGTAAAGTAAGAGTGATTCTAGCATTAGCGTGTGGAATAGATCGTTATATTCTACCAAGCATGGGGAGGTATTAAGAGGTTTGGGAAGGGGGGGTGGATTCTTCAATTAATTATCTAACAATCAGGAGAAAAAGAGCCCTTGAAAGAAGTTACAAAGTGTCAGTTTACGTGTTAGGGCAGCACATCTGAAATTGTAACTCTTTTTCAGTAAAGAGTCTGATGTTGGCCATTCCTCCCAGTCCACTAAACAGCTTGGTGAAGGAACATTGAAAAGCAACTAGCTGCAGGTGAAAATGATTCTCATGACTTGGCTGTGAGGAAGTGGGCTTACATGCCGGGAGACTTGCTGCCAGTAACAGATATTTGCTTTTGACCAAAGGTCCTGTGAGATTTACATCCAGTGATGCTTAAGATGAGAGGGCTTCGGAGCTGCTGAGTGATGCACACACTCTTCCTAGGAAGAGTTCGAACTCAGTGACCTTTGGGCCTGTTCAGTTTTGCGTTTTCAAGCTCATCAATAGTGTCCCAAGGTACCTCAAGACCGGGCTGTTAGCCAGCCAGGAAGTGGGGCCGTGGCTTGCTAGCATTGAATTTATCACTATTGAATTTGAACGCCCTTGCTTTGATACTCAAACTAAATAAAAGCGGATAAACTGTTATGACCCTGAGGAGCACATTGTTTATGGTTGCACTGGGTTCTTCTAAACTAGGGAAAACATGTGCCTTACAGCTCTTCTCAAACACCCCTGGCCCAGCTATTGCACACAGCAGGAACTTTCATGTGAAACCTGACTCTGAAAAGTCTTCTTGATCTTTAAATGCACATGTATACACACACACACACACACACACACACCACACACACATACCACACACACACACACATATACCACACACACACACACACACACACACACATACATATACCACACACACACACACACACACACACACACACACACACACACATATACACACACACCACACCACACACACATACACATACTATACATACATAAACACACTACATACACACACTATACACATAAACATACACACAGACACTACACACACACACACACACACACACACACACACACAATCTATACCCAACAGTGTTAAAGCTGCCTATAGGTATAGGATCAGGAAAATTCTTAGTGCTTTAGTTCTAAGTATTTTTTTACTTTGTTTTTTTACAATGAGCAGATACATTATGTACTAATTAACCCCAAGGATTCTCTCCCGCTGACATTCCAGAATGGATCAAAGTAATTTAATATTGGTTATAAGAGTTGCTTTAACATTTAAAAAAGACTTTTTTTTTTTAACGTCAGAGTAATTATCATTAGTGTATATGTGTTTTGCAGTATGGTAAGGGGAAGTGTTTTGTTTTGTTTTTCTTTTAACATTAGACCCCAAGGGAAATTTTGGAAGTCAATGACTTTAGTGGCTTGGTTTCAGAGTGGGCATTTTTAGCTTCATCTGAAACAGATGAGCTATTTCAGGTTGACTTTGAATCACACTATAAACCTCTAGACAGGAACAACAACCTGGAAGATTACTGAAGGTCAAATGTGAGGCAAAGGGGTGAGCAAGAAGACAACGGATGCCTCTGATAGAAGAGCTGTGGTTTGGGCGGTCAGTCAGATGAGGAGGACCAAGGCAGGAAGTAGGAACGGGACAGAGAAAGCCACCAGTCACCATTGTGAGAGGCAATGGGTGGTGCTAGGAAGGGGAGGGCAGTGCAAGGGCACTAAACTGTTATTATCTGTGTCCCAGATGATCTAGAAAATGGAAGGGCTTTGTCTCTGGGGTAATTTTAAATTTTACGGTAAAATTGATCATTTTATCCATTTTAAAAAGTGTTTTACAGCCCAATAACATTAAATGCGTTCATTTTGTTGTACAATCAGCACTACTATCCCTTCATGGAACTTGGTCCCCAAACTGAAACAAAGTGCCTATTAGACAACATTCCTTTAGCCGATCAGCAGTCCTGACCGCCTTTAGTCCCAGCACTCCGGAGGCAGAGGCAGGTGGGTCTCTGTGAGTTTGAGGCCAGCCTGGTCTACAGAGCAAGTTCCATGATGGCCAGGGCTACACAGAGAAGCCCTGTCTCCAAAAACACCAACCAAACAGAAAACTAATATTCCTTATCTTAGTTAGTTTCTATTACAGTGATAAAACACGTGACCAATTATTTCACTCTATACCTTCTGGTAAATCTATCACCGAGGGAGTCAGGGCAGGAACCCTGGAGACAGAAACAGATAGAGAGACCATGGGAGAGTCCTGCTTACTGACTTACTCTTTCTGGCTTGCTAAGCCTGCTTTCTTATAGCACCCAGGACCACTAACCCAGGGGTGGCACCAACCACATGAGCTGGGCCCTCCCGCGTCAATCATCAACTAAGAAATGCATCATAGGCCTCTCTAGTGGGGGTATTTTCTCAACTGAGGTTCCTTCTTCCACTCGACTCTGGTTTGTGTCAAGTTGACATAAAAGCAGCCAGCACACTCCACAGTTCTTCAAGTCCTTGGCAACCCTGTTTTATTATGTCTCTATGAATCTGATTATTCTAGGTATCTCATATAAGTGGGATTCAGGCAGTACATTTCTCTTTACTTACTTCAGTTAACATGATATATTCAAGGTTTGTTCATGTGAGAGTGCTTGTCAAAATTTCCTTGTTTTAAAGTGAACAATACTGAATTTTATACCACATTTTGCGTTTCTGTTCACGAATCCATAGATATTTGGGGAGGGGTCCGTTCTACTTTCTGGCACTTGGGAATGTTACAATGAGCATTGCTGTCCAAATGTCTGCTCAAGTCCCTACTTTGAAATGTGTGTGTGTGTGTGTGTGCACAGGAAAAGAATTGTAAGACCATATGCAATTGCATGCTTAATTATTTAAGAAATGAGTTTGAGGCCATCCTGGTCTACAGAGAGTTCTGGGATAGCTGAGGCTATACAAAGAAACCCTTAGCAGATGGCTAAGAAATATATTTTATTTATTTATTTATTTATTTATTTATTTATTTATTTATTTATTCAGGCAGGGTTTTTCTGTATAGCTCTGGCTGTCCTGGAACTCACTCTGTAGACCAGGCTGGGCTCAAACTCAGAAATCCGCCTGCCTCTGCCTCCCAACTGCTGGGATTAAAGGCATGCACCATCACTGCCCAGCAAGAAATATACTTTTAAATGTTCAATTTTTTTTTCTTTTTTTGTTTTTGTTTTTCGAGACAGGGTTTCTCTGTGTAGCTCTGGCTGTCCTGGAACTCACTTTGTAGACCAGGCTGTCCTGGAACTCAGAAATCTGCCTGCTTCTGCCTCCCAAGTGCTGGGATTAAAGGCATGCGCCACCACACCCAGCTCAATATTCTTTTTAAGCCACCAGGGAAATACAAATCAAAACAAGTTTGAGATTCCATTTTAGCAGTCAGAATGGCTAAGATTTAAAAAAAGAAAAAAAAAAAGACAACAAATGCTGGTGTGTCTGGAGGGGAAATGGGGACACTTGTACAGTACTTGTGGGAGTGCAAACTGGTACAGCCACTGAGGAACTCAGTATGGAGATTCCTCTAAAATCTCTGAATAGATCTGCCCTTCAGCCCAGCCATACTGTTCTTGGGCATCTACCCAAAGGATGCTGCATGCTACTACAGACGTACTTGCTTACCTAGGCTCATTGATGCTGTATTTACAATAGCCAGGAAATGGATGTCCTCACCTGATGGCTGCATGAAGGACAGTGTGGTGCATTTACCCAACGGTGTCTTACTCACCTCTTAAAAACAAAATGGTAAAGTATACAGATAAATTAATGGAGCTAGCAATAATCATCCACAGTAAGGTAGTCCAGACCCAGAAAGACACATTACAGGTTTTCTCTCATATGTGGATGTTGGCTCTGCATTGTTATGTAAGTGTAGTTCATTTAGAATACCATCGAGGTCAGGAAACTACTATGGAGCCCAGAGGAGGTCTTTCAAGGGAGAGAAATAGAATACAGTGACATAAAGGGTCAAAGAGGAGTAATGGAACAGAGAGAGTTAAATAGGATGAGGAGTGGGCCAGCAGGGTAGAAGGGGGAATTTAAGGAGAGGTGACTAACACTAAAGATCATTTGAAAAAGTCATAAAGAAACTTGCTGATATAGAGTTTTCCTATACACATACATATACAGAGTTTAAGTAGAGTTATCCTGTAGTGGGGTAAGGGGAATGGATGCCCCTACTTAAACACTACAGACTAGTGAATAAAAACCCCAGTGCCAAGAGTGGATTACCTCTTTTAGGGTTCTTGGCCAGCAGGGTCCCATAGATCATCAAACATTGGCTTTTGACATTGCTCTTGGTTATCCTCCAGAACTTGACAGCATACTTTATTGCAGAAAACACTGTGTGCTTTGAGTCACAGGACATGCGGAAGCCAAAATGGTACTGGCCCTAGAAGCTTAATTATTTCGGCTAGAATCTTGAGCTGGGAAAGTTCTGTAATTTTAATTATCAGTCATGGTAAAGTGACAGTTTTAGTAGAGTAAAACTTGTTTCTTGTCTGAGTCACCAATGTAATGGTGTCTAACAGAACATGAGGAAGAATTCAAGATTGGTGTGTGTGTGTGTGTGTGTATTCTATCTTATGGCTCCATTACAGGGGTGACGTGAAAAACAGATCAAGAGAAAGTCTTGTGCTGCCTTCCTTCCCTGTAGACACCCCTGGGCTCAAAACCTCCATTTTTAGTTTCAGGGAAAACAGCATAACAATTCTGATCAAAGTCTGTCTGCGCGGAGCTCTGAAATAAGCTCTAGGTGCAGAGAGATCAGGGGCGGGTTCTGCGTTTGAGCCTGAAGCATGCTGGTCTGAGCAGATGCCAGTGCCTCCATTCATCTTCCCAAGCTGGTAAGTTCCAGCTCCAATGTTGGCACTTACATTTCCACACCCCGTTAAGCCAAGCACTTAAAGCAATACGTACGCTTCACGTCAGTGACATTCAAGGGCACTCCCATGGAGAGGCTAGTCTGTGGAACAAGAAGAACCCTCCTGATTGTACAGATGCCTGTGATAGGTTCCTTCCTAAGGATCCCATTTCACAGGCAGCTGTGCAACTTTGGCCAGGGGATGACCCAATGCCTGGCAACTTGGAAAAAGTCTTTTAAAAAGGAAAGGAAAAGTCTTTTAAAAGTCTTTACAAACAGAGAAAGGAGAAAAAAAACCCCTTTAATTAGATTCTAATACCATACCTTTACATAACACCATTTTTAATGTTTAACCAGATACCTTTATGTGTTGAGAACACAACTCGGTATCTTCCCCCACCCTTTGTCGTCTTAAAAATAAAAAAGTTTAAAGTACTCGATAGACCACAAAACTTGGAGGAACTACAGGACAGCCTAAAAGTTAAGTTGCTTTTGAAAGTGGCCAGTAGAAGTTGGTCAAGACCATGCCTCCAGAGGTTAGCACAGAGAGCATTCGGGTTGTCTGATGCTTGTCTACAGAGAGACCAGGCTATGTGTGCAGCCACCGGACAAGGCAAACCTTCTGTGTAGGGATGGAGAGGTAGGGAAGGAGGAGAAGCAGGGTGGGGAAGAAGAAAGGAGTCTGTTTGGGAAAATAGGGGGAGGAGAGAGCTCAGGCTGCTCCTCACATAGATTAATCCTGTCTCAACCCCTTGGGGAGTGTTTTCAACCTCCCAAGTCTCAAACCCTAGGTTGGTAGGCCAGTGGAAACGTCTTGTCATGACTGATTGGTTGATGAGGCCTTATAGGAAGTGTTCATCTTAGACTATTACAGTTCCAAAATCAAGATCAGAAATATCATGGGTTCCTGGGACTAGACATAATTAGCTGAAAGTGGGAAAGAATGCTAAAATACGATCTTCAGTTATGCTGCTATATTTCTTTTGAGCAACTCTTAGGTCCTCATGGCAGCATAGAGTATGGGTGAGGAACCACTTTAACACTGGTGAAAACATCAAAAGAGGTGTGTAGCTCTACTTGAGGTTGGTTTGTTGGTTTGTTTTGTCTATGTAGTCCTGAACATTTGGAACTAGCTATGTAGACCAGGATGGTCTCAAACTTACAGAGATCCACCGGCCTCCATTTCCCAAGTGCTGGGAATAAAGGCATGTACCGCTATGTCCTCTACATTGAGATAGCTGTCTCAAAAAGGAGCAGGTGGAAAGAGATAGAGGGTGTCTGATACCCTCTTAATGGTCTCTGTGCGCATGCACATATGCTCACACAGACACATGGACACACAGACAGATAGACAGGCAACACACACACAGATACACACACACAGATACACACACACACACACACACACACACACACACACACACACACACACAAATCTTTTCTCAAGGGCAGCCACACAGCTTCTGCTCTTTTTCTAGAGCTAAGCTGAAGATCCCAGATCCCGGTTTTGGCAACACAATACTTCAAAGCCTAGCCCTTTGACACACGGACACAGAGAATGCCTCATGGGCAGCTGGTGCAGAAGCTCCTCTTCCTGCCCAAAGGCCAGAACCTTTTGAAGACTGTCAGCTCCTGTGAACCTCTTTCCCACGTCTATCAACCAAGAAACTGATGCAGATCTCAGGAAGGGAGACAAGAATTGACCCACACCCAGAGCAGAGAGCAGACTTAGCTGCAAACTGTCAGCTATTTCTCTGGCCCATTTGGTCCTCTAAAAATGATTTATCTTCATTAAATGGCTCATGTTCTCCACTTCCTTTCCCTTTATGCTGCGAATGGAAGTTCCTGCTTTGTGATGGGCTATTGGATACTCACTTTTCTTCCTTGCCTAGCTCCTGGGCATGCAATAAACTTCTAGGCCTTTTCTCCTACTAATCTGTCTGTTGGTTTATTTCAGACTAAATGCTCAAGTGTGGGACAGAAGGTGGACACTCCCTTACAACTTTAAGTCTTTAAACAGAGGCAGCTCTGATCCTTCAATTAATGGCTGAGTCGAAGAGAGAGCAGCCTTCTTTAATACCGTTAGGATAAATGTGTTTGTCACCCGAAAATAGAATAAGGGTGCACAGAGTTTACCTACAGAGTTTGGGGCTCAGAGAGAAGGAGGCCATCTCAGAATCCCAAACTACTAATTGCTGTCTGCCCAGTGTGACTCTTTTTTGAGCTGTCTGAGCTACTTGGAAGAAATTCAAGCTCTAGAAGGAAAGATAGTAGCAGCCAAGCTTCCTTGTAACTGTACTTTACTTGATAAACCCAGCTGAGGCCTGGCTGCTTCCAGCCCCCAATCACTCAGGCCTGTGCCCACCATCCCTGCAAAGTATTTCCTGTGGAGATGCAGAGGTGCAGAGGAAGGCCCACAAAACAGCTGGAGTCTCAACACACAAGCTGCCTTTTGTGAAAACATGCCAGTCTCCCTGAGAAATATTTAGGAGGGCAAAGAAAGGTTCTGCACACTCAGCATCGTGGCTCTCACGTCATCCCCTACCCTGTTTCGAAATTATTTATTTAGAGGCACTAAGGCTTTTGGAGAAACGGTTCTTTCTCATTTTAACTTAGTTTGTATTTCTCTACCTGAGAACAGATCAATTTTTCCCCCCTTACAAGGATATCAAACTCATGGGCTGGAACAAAATCTCAGTGGCCAACTGCAGGCTCCCATGAGCCACTTGGTCCACTGGGTAAAGACAGAGCTAGAGTGTCGTCTGCGTTGCCTCGGGCATGGCTCACCTTGTCCAGTGTGTCCGTCAGAGCATCCAACATCTGTATCTTGGCGACATTTGTGATGGCACTGTGAAGATGAGAAGAAACTTTAAATAAGATGCAAACCTCTGGGCATGAGACTCGGTGGTTGGTAGAGTTGTGTACCTGACATACACAAGACCCTAGGCTCAATCCCAGCACCCTCGCAGTTACTTTTGGGGCTAAAGAGATGATTCACTTAGTAAGTGTTTAGTATGCAAGCCTAAGGATTGAGTTTGGTCTATAGAAAATAAGTAAGTAAGGAAGGAAGGAAGGAAGGAAGGAAGGAAGGAAAGAAAGAAAGAAAGAAAGAAAGAAAGAAAGAAAGAAAGAAAGAAAGAGAGAAAGGAAGGAAGAAAGAAAGGAAGAAAGAAAGAAAGATTTGGAAGTGTACATCTGTTATCCCAGCACTGGGAAGGCAGAGAAAGGGCCTGGCTGGCCAGCTAACCTAGCCTATTTGGTGAGGTCCAAGCTACTGAGAAAGCCTGTGATAAACAAAAGAAACAAAAGGCAATCTATCTATCTATCTATATACATACATATATACATATGTATTACATTATATGTAATAAATTATATATAATATATAAAGCATATATGTTTTATGTTGTTTTTTTAATCTCTACTGGAGAGACTAAATGATTTATGTAGATTTTTACTTTGCTCAGCAACACGTAGAGAACAATGTTCTGTCTCCATGTACCCAGGAGTCATACCAAGTTTGTAAACCAGGTTGCTACTATAATTGATTTTTAATCTTTTCATTGAAGCATTGTGTACACACTAAAGGCATATAGTTTATGGTTCCATAAACTAAAAACACTTGTCGATTCAGTGACCTTTGGGGAAAATCAGTTTACTGAAAGCAAGCTGCATGGGTGAGTTCTGTCCTTGGCTTTCACCAGTGAGCCTCCAATATTGTACATTGTCTGTGTCTGCCTTTCTTCTCTCTGGCCAAGCTGTGTGGTAGGAGATTTCAGTCGGGCCCCAGTCCAGAGTGTAGCCTGGGGGCAAATTGGCTTTCTAGATTAGCCAAAGAAGTGAGCTCAATGAAATAGAGCATGCTTCAGAAAGACACCTGAGGTCAACTTTGGGCCTCTACATGAGTGGACATGCACGTACACACACACACACACACACACACACACACACACACACACACCATTCATGCACACCCATGAAAAAGCCCAGTATAAAAGGTGAAAGGGACAAAGCAACTATAGTATGTTTCCCTCTACATTCTCCCCGTGAGACTTAAGCAGATGTCAGAACATCCTTTTATCAACTCCTTTTGAATGACTCACTAGTATCCCATGGAAACCCATCTCTGAAGCATCCCTCCTTGGGCCACTTGGAGGAATCAGGCCAATATGTCCATTTCTTTTCCAAACGCACTCATTTCCCTTAAGCAAGTCTTTGGGTGATTGTTCTGAGGAACACCGTGGCCCTAAGCAACTTGGGGAGGGAAGGGTTTATTCCATCATATACTTCCAGGTAATAGCCCATCACTGAGGACAGGGACTCAGGCATGGTAGGAACCTGGAGGCAGGAACTGATGCAGAGGCCATGGAGGAGAGCTGCTTGCTGGCTTGCTCCTCATGGCTTGCTCAGCCTTCTTTCTTAGAGAACCCAGAACCACCAATGTAGGGGTGGGACTGCCTGCAGCGAGCTAGGTCATCCTGTATCAATGGAGACTATGTTCCACAGGCTTGCCCACAGGCCTGTGGGGTGGGAGCATTTCCCTTATCTGAGTTTCCCTTTTCCCAAGTTACTCTAGCCTGTGTCAAGTTGACAGAGAACTAACCAGTACACAGTGGCTACTAGTTTCTTAAGTAAGTGAATGGTAAGACATGGCCAGGTGCATTTAGGACCATTTAGAAGGAGGCATTTGTGTGGCCACAGAGAGGAGAGTGGGTAGGGTGTGAGGGGACCCCTGGAACACTCCTGTTGGTAGCCCAGAACAGGACAGAAGCCTGGCTGCCTCCCCTGAAGTCCTTGGGGCCTTTGGTTTGTTCCTGGTTCATTCTGGAAGCAGAGCTCTAAGCAATCCCTACCTTGTTTTCTCCAAGCCTGTCTTTTTCGTGTGTCTTTCCAAAACGCCCATCTCTTGTTTTTTGGAGATTCGCATCCCTCCAGCTTTCACTGGAAACAAACAAACAAAAAAGAAAACCCACCAGCATACATGTTAGAACAGCCTTGTTTCTTAGACAGGACTCACACCCAAGTTTCCGAATCTACATAGAAAAAAAAAAACCATTTATCTAAACAACAGAAAAGACCCCCCAAAACAAACAAACAAACAAAACAAAAAAACAACTAAGGAAGCCAGAGCAGGGAGGAGAAGGTCTGGGCTTTGATTTTTTTATGCTCAGAGAGGTGGAATCAAGGTTGAAAGGCAGAAGGTCACACCTGAATTTAGGAAGAATAGCAACCTACTCCCTTAGGCATTTAGCAGAAAGATTTTTTTTCTCTTGTTATCAAACCAATTACATTCTTCAAGATAGCAACCCATAATTACAATGTGACCCTTTGTTTTCCCACAAGATTAAAGCTTTCGCATAGCTTGCATTTTTGTTTCTTCAACGAAGCTTTCAAAAGCCAGATTCTGAGAGACTAGCCAAATTTCAGGGTGCTGACAGACGTTTAATTCAAACAAGGGGCTTTGAATTCCAGAGGCTGGCCACCTTCCTCTCAGACCCCTAAACCTGCATGCTGGCTGAGCTCTCGGCCATCCTAGTGAGTAATTAAACTGTATTAATAGGCATGCCATTCAAGAGTTCAATTATGTTAATTAGGCTACAGATGACCTAAAAGCAATTCGAGTGTTTAACAATGTCAGCCGAAATCAAAGTTGAAAAAGGAACAGCCCATTTCAGACTGCAAGTCAAAACAGATTCCTTCCTCTTTTTCCAGAAAAAACCCACACATCTCAAATCTGACAAGCTCGGAGGAGACGTGGCTCTGGTGGACGGGTGGACGTTGATTTGTTTGAACCTGCTAATCCTCTTTATGGAAACGCCACTTGGGCGGTTTGCTAAAACCAATTCCAATAAGGTAAAAAGTAAAGGAGGAAACTGATTTCTCAGAGCTTTTGCGTGCTGACTTTATCACTGTTCATATACATATTAATACTTAACTCTTTTGATCAGGCATACATGCAGAAGGGGTGCAGTCAAGAAACATGAGAAGATTTGTGAAACCCTTCCCAATACCTCTAGTTCCCAGTTCCTGGCCTTTACCCACAGATGGCTTATACATTATTTTAAATGTTAGCATAAGATACTAACTGTTCTATGTTTGATTTATACACACACACACACGCACACACACACACACACACACACACACCCGCCCCTACCAACCATTCATTTTATAGAACATTCAACATTTCACTATTTCTATCTGTCTGCTTTTTTCTTACTATCTTTCTTTTCAATTCTATTATGAAAATCATCTGTGTTTACTTAGTCACTTTGCTAATGCTAAGCATCTCATGTGTTTCCAATTCATTATGTTCATAAACAAGACTTCCACGAGTATCCTTCTTATAAGTAACTGTACCAGCACACGTCTATCTATCTATCTATCTATCTATCTATCTATCTATCTATCTATCATTCATCTATCTATCTATCTATCTATCTATCTATCTATCATCTATCTATCTATCTATCTATCTATCTATCTATCTATCTATCTATCTATCTATCTATCTATCTGTGGGATGGATTTCTAGAAGTGACTTTACTAGGCGCATTTGGGATTTTGTTAAATCATACAGTCTCCACAGCTACCTTGGCAACAATTGTTTCTCTAGATGATGAGCTAGAAAATGTTTCATCTTATCAACTAGTAAGCTAAAAAGTTAGAACTATAATAGATGTGGAGAAGTTGCCCTGGATCCTGTAAGTATCTGGAGACACAACCTCCCTGCCTTCATCCCTCCCACCTCCCTCCCTGTTGGTTTCATTGGTGTCACCTGCTTAGTTCTACATGTAGGTGATAGAGAAGAGGAGGGAAGCAGATGGGTTGGTCAGGGAGAGAAGATGACCCCACATTACCCGTCCTGGTTCTTCTTGTATTTAAACCTAACGGATCAGCAGTTAAGAGTGCTTGCCCAACTTCTGAGAATTGGCTTGGTTTTCAGAACCCGTGCGAGCTCACAGACACCTGTAACCCCAGCTCCTGGGGATCTAACACACACATACATTAATATAAAAAAATTAAATCTTAAGCTTTACGTTCAAGTCAGGACTTGGAGGATGAAGTTGGGGGTCCTGTACCCCTTTGTCTGTTTCTCTTCCTCATACACATCGACCAAATCTCCTCTCTGCTTTTGATCACCACATATGGCTTTAAATAACTCGTTGGGGAAAATGGCCAAACTTAGCTACTTGGGGCTGCAGAGCCAAAGCTTTTGTCTTAAAACTCCAGGTTACAGTAACTCATTGCTCTAATTTGCATTTCTGTTTTGTTATTGCAGCTTAAGCTTCCTTTAGAAGGTATTTGTATTTATGTTTCGATGGGCTGTTCATAGTTTCTGCCCAGTTTTCCCCCACCCTGTAGGACTACTAGTCTTTTTTCATCCCTTTCTTACTTAATTTTAAGAGCTGTTTGTGAAATGCATTGCAAATGTAGAATAGTTAATTGTACCATTTACTGCTCTTCTTCTTACTTATTGATAATGTCTGCCCATTGTAAACTTCACGCTTATGTAGACCTGTCAGTCTCATACGGATTTGTAAGGAACGTGATGTTTTACAGGCATTCTCTGCTGTCTTGTAGAAGTTCGGTGGTTTCATCCTGTAAAGCCAGACTCTGGTTTTATACTTCTGTGTTTGGTCCTTCAATGACATATTCGATGCAAGTCATGTGGCAGAGGCAGGTCCATCTTTGTTTTGTTTTGAGGCTGTTGAGACCAGATTTTGCTATGAACCCAGGACTCCCTGTGTAGCCCAAGCTGGCTTCAAACTTCCAATCCTCCTGCCTCACCTCCAGTGTGCCGCAGTTACAGGTGTGCACCACCACACCTGGTTTGATGTGTTTTTAGATGATCTACATTTGAAAATTAGTCTTTTCTCTATCAATTTGAAATGCACCTTTATTGCATACTGAGTTCTTAGACACAAAACATATATATGTGTGTGTATGTATGTATATGTATATTTTATATATATATATATATATATGTATATATATATATATATATATATATATATATATATTTAAGAAATATATATAATAGATGTGCACCACCACACCTGCATAAACTTATGGATATTTTTAAAGGGGGAGATTCATGTCATTGTACCCCTGGTGGCTCTGTGTTTGAGAATACACATGGCTTTCTATTGTTTGCCTCCTCCGAGTCCCTTCGAAATTTGTTCAGGTCAGTTTTACACATTTATGCTGAGGCTCACACTTCATAAGCACTTCTGTAAGCCAGGTCTCTTTTTCATGCCCAAACTAAGAACTTAGAGATGAAAAAAAATTAATTGAACACCAGTGAGTTTATCTTAACTGATTTTACATTTAGGATGTGGTGAATTCTATTATTGCTTATTTTGGCTTTCTATAGATTCTCTTAGCTTTTCCAGGTGAAAAAAATACATGTAATTTACAGAGAGTTATAGATCTATCTCCTTTAGAAAAAATGTTCAGTAGTGGTGATTGTGACCATCTTTGCCTTTCTCATTGTTAAAGGCTTATGCTTCCCTATGAAATGTAATATATTCTTTGGGTATCCATCTCTTCATATTTACCTAACTACATACATACACATATGTTATACATTTTTATCACATTTAGGGGATACTATCATTCTATATCATTCTATTATTTGAAGAAATATTGAATTTCAGCAAATGCACCTCCACATTTATGAATATATTCATATTTTTTTCCTTAATGTGTTTCATTAATTAGATCATTGTTTGGCGATGTTGACTTCATTTAGAAGGACTCATAGAGACTCTAAAGGAGGGTGCCGAGAGAGGAGGAAGGCATTTCAGTTAGAGGAGGAGCTGTGGAGTCAGTCAGGCCACTGGAGGGCGACTGAGAGTACCGTCACCAACGTTCTGAAGGGTCATGTGTCCTATTGGGGTGATCCCAAGGAAATGCTGGACAAATTAGGGCATCTCCATTCCCCCAAAGCCATGAGACTGCTCTGATCTGCCTATGGCTTGAGTTGTCCTCAAAGGTCTGATGACCTGAGAAGCTGGTCCTCAGCGTGACTACAATGGGAGCGGGATGTATTAAGAGGTAGGGCCTCCTGGGAGACCCTACGGTCAGTTGGGAGTGGCCCTTGGAAGGGATATAGGGACCCCAGTCTATCTTCCTCCTGCCTTCTGCTGGGTGAGTCTAGCTCTTTTACCACAGAGTCTTCACCAGAGAGTAAATCTTCAGAACTGAGAACTAAACACGCCCATTTGATTTATAGAGTTAGCCTGAGGTGTCTCATTATGCTAATGAGACAGATGGACACAATGACTGTGAGCTAAGTATCTAGTTTTCTTTCCGCCGTGGTTTCCACATCTCTCAAAAAGGAATGAATCCCGTTGTTCAGAGGTATTCTTAAGAATAAAGATACGTAAGCCAGACTGGCTGAATGACTCAGTGGGTAAAGGTGCTTGCCACCTAGCTTGAGAGTCTGACCCCCCAGGACTCACATGGTAGAAGGAGAGAACTGACGCTTGCAGATTGTCTTCTGATCTCTGTGCACGCATGTGCTATAGGGAGTAAAACCCATACGTATAAATACATGTAGAGCCTGCATGGTGGTGCACGCCTTTAATCCCAGCACTCAGGAGGCAGAGGCAGGCAGATTTCTGAGTTCCAGGACAGCCTGGTCTACAAAGTGAGTTCCAGGACAGCCAGGGCTATACAGAGAAACCCTGTCTCGGAAAAAATAAATAAATAAATAAATGAATGTAGATTTTTAAAAACATGGAATATTTTTACAAGATACATAAGCCTTTGGTTCACGGTAGACACTTGATAATTAGTAGTTATTATTTAGATAGATTGATTGATTTTTGGCTTTTTGAGAGAGGGTATCTCTGTGTAGCTCTGGCTATCCTGGAACTCACTCTGTAAAATCAGGCTGGCTTCAAACTCAGAGATCTGACTGCCTCTGCCTCCCTAGTGCTGGGACCAAAGGTGTGCACCACCACCGCCTGGCTTATTTAGACTTATTTTAGGTTGTACCAAAAGGAGAGGGCAGAGTGGATATCAGATAAGGAAGGTTTCCAAGTAGATTGTGTTATTCGGTGCGGAAGTACATTGGTGGTACATTGGTCAATGCCTCTTGGTGTATTGCGGAGGGTGTTCTGTCTTGAGCATCCTAGGAGAATTTTGGGGGACTTAGAGGAAATGGAGCAAACAGCCATCATCGTCACCGTGAGATTCTTACTGTGACCCTAAACCTTCTAATCTACTGTGAAAAGAAAGTCCATTACTTGTCTCACTTTGGAAAGAACATAACAACTTCACAGACAGACAAACAGCAAAGGGTACCCTAGAAACCCACACTGCAGGGGTTCTTCGTGTTAAAGAATAAAACAGGAATCTTTAGGGAAGACACTTTGATTTGTGGCAAGACACACAAGCTATCCCCAGTCTGTGGGTGGATATATTGATTTATCGAGGGAGGTTCTCACAAGCATGTGGTGAATGAACCAGTTGGAACCAGTTTGTGGGAGGGTCATCTTCAAGGCTTCTCTGGGAACACTGGTCTCCCTGGTCTCCCAGGATCTAGATAAATCACCACCATAGCCCACGACAATCACACCCTGGCCCATTTTGTTGAACCCACCTATGGCTGGAAGGTCTTTCCCAAGAAGCCACTGTGTCTAAATCAGCCCTTTTAAACTTAGATGCACCTCCACCCAACTCTAGCTTCCTATTCAAGGTATAGTTTCTTTAGAATCTTTGTGTAAAACCAACTGCAATTCAACGAAGTAAAACATGAGTGGGCTTACTATTTTAAAGAACCATATGTACAAACTTGAACACAAACACAGTAAGATGTTTAGGACGTTTGGTGAGAAGAATGAATTAGCATCTACAAGAGAAGATGCTAATAAGAAGATGTTCTTTTGGGTTGTCTCATTAGGAATCCAAAGTTGGTGCAGGAGGATTGGAACTTTCCCTTTCTGCCTCTGGGGTAGAGCTGAGCTCTTGTGGTAGATTTTGTGGTTTGTAATTTTTCAAAGATAGATCTTGTAGTTTCAAATTCTACATAATTTCCTGTTAAGATTTTTTTTTTTCAGTATTTGGTAGAGAGCAGTCAAGACAAAAATCTTCCTGTAAGAAAAATGAGCCCTTTCCTCCTCTCGACCATGGAGGATGTAATCTAAGAAAGCAAGAAAACACAAAGTTTGTGCACACTCTGCCTTATAGCTGGAAACTTATTTGAAAATCTCACTAGAAGGCAAAAGCTTATAGAAGGCTCAACTCCCAAGTTGCCTTCTCAGAGAATTTTTGGTTGCCAATCAAGAGCCCTGAAAAATTCTCAGGGAAAGAGGATTTTTAGAGCAAGGAAGTTTTGTCTCAAAGCCAGTTTTATTTTTCCAGTCTCGGGGCTGGGTGGCTTCAGGGCAGTCTCTTGGCCTCTCTGAGTTCCAGTTTGCTCCTTTGTGGCGCTTCTCTGTAGAACACCGTCTATCTGAAGGGCTGCTGCCATATCTAGAAATTCCTATGCTGTGTGTGCAGCGCACGGGTGACCGAATGGCAGCTGCCCGTGGGTTCACCAGGCTCTTCCTTCCGTATTTTGGGCAGAGGATCTCACACGCTTCTCTTCTAACTCCCTTCCTCTCCCCAATCCGTCCTCCCTACTCTAACTCCCTTCCTCTCCTAATCCGTCCTCCCTACTCTGCATGAGTTAACCAGTTGGACTGATGAAAGTCAAGACGTCCTTCTGTTTAGTTTTCATGTCTTTTTAAAATTAAAATTTTGGGGGGGGGTGGAGGGAAAGGACCTCACTATTTAGTCCCAGCTGGCCTGGGATTCTCTCTGTAGACCAGGCTGTTCTTGAATGTACAGAAATCTGCCTGCGCCTGCCCTCTGCGATCTGAAATTAAAGGCATGCACCACTGTGCCATGGCTTATTTTTATTGTTTTAATAGAATATCTTTTATGTATTATTTGACAGTTGTATATAGTGGATCTCCCCCACCCCCTACTTATTATAGCCTTTTTATGAGTACATGATATTATGTTGTGTTTCTTACCTGTCTCCTTCCCTCACTGCACGACCCCATCCTCCTGGCCCTCCATTTTGTTTTAAGTGACACATGTCCGTAGGCAGTTATGGTCACCTACGGAGTTCTTCATGATACCCCTTCCCCATAACCTTTCCTCTTTCCCAAAGGAGCCAGAAAACACCTCTTGTGGTTCACAGCTGAATCTCTGTATACAGCTCTCCTGCTTTGGGGTAAAATCAGTTTAAAAAGGGCAGGACTGGAGATGAGCTTCCGAGCAACTGCTAATCTTCCTGTTCGCCACACATCTGGCTTGCCTGGACTACCTTCCACTCACAAAAATTTGCTATTGATGTTCGTGTAATGTTTAGTTCATCTAAAACTAAAAAGACTGGCATTGGTGGCAAACCCCTAAAGGTAAATGGATCTCTGAGTTCGAAGCCCGCCTGGTCTACAGAGTGAGTTCCAAGACAGCCAAGACAAAGAGAAACCCTGTTTCGGAAAACCAACCCTTACCCAAACAAACAAACAAACAAACAAACAAACATCCTAAGAGAAAGGTAAATCAAAAAAGCAGGAGATCCAGGCTACTTTTGATGAATGAACACTGTCTTGTTTCAGGACACGGATGCAAAATCAAGGATAGCAATGGTGTGATGTATTACATTAGTACGCATAAAGGGAGTGCCCCCCACCCCATGCATAGGTGGGGGAGTTCCAGCTGGCTGACTTCTGAGAGGTGTCACTCATAACTAAGCTGCAAGCACTCATGCCTTCCAACTGAGGTTGTTTCCTGTCTGGACCCTTGCAGCAGGTGCCAGTGAGCCTCCCACATCTGAGTCCAGAAGGATCATTCTGCCGACTCCAGTGGGCCTTACAGGCCTGTGTTTTAAAGGGGTCACCATTCAAGTGTCAGGTACTTTATATTATCAATTTCATCCTCACAATAGCCTTACCAGATTGATGTCATTTAGTATCCCCTTTCAGAGGTAAGAAAACGGAGGCTCAGAGAGAGAGAGATAGATTAAAAGTGAAGTTTAAGCACCCTCTTGGAGGCAAGGGGGAGGAGGAATGGGGTGAGGAAATGTGGGAGGAGGACCAGGAGAGGTGGGGGAGGGGCAATGGCTGGCTGGAATGTAAACAAATAAAATAAATTTTTAAAATGTTAAAAAAAAAAAGGTGAAGTTCAAACTCGACCTTGTCCGGTTCTGACGGCCACGCCTCCCCCTTCCCGCCATATGGCGTTAGCTTCCTGCTGTCAGACATCTGTATTTTGCTTCTAAATATCAGGTGAAGACTTAATAGAATTTTTGGCATCTTATTAGTTTTGTTCCATAAATAAAACTTTGCATCATTGAAAACTGGTTCAGACTTTAAATTAAAAAAAAAAAAAAGGTGATGGTGGTTGGGGGAAGACGAGCTGAAGGATGAAACCTCTTTGTTCTCTGGAGCTCAGTGGGAGAGCAAGCCTGCCTTCATCTCCATCCCAATTATCCCAAAGCCCTTATCTGCAGTGTCACAGTTCATAACAATTCATTGTCATGCCAGAGGCACTGTGACATGCTTGATAGAGTCATGGTGCGCTCTGTACACAGAGCAATTAGCAATCATTAGTGACAGGGACAGGAAGTTCCCCGGTGGTATCATTCAAACTCTCATTTAAGTTTAACTTTGTGCATGAATGTACTGTAGCAAATCGGATTTTTTAGTTGGATGGGAGTGGAGGCAGCAGAAGAGAGTGGTGGCATTTCTTTTTATCCATGCAATATATGAGTTCCTCTTCCAACAACGTGCCCGTTCGCTCCCAGACTCGTTTGCATCAAAACCTTTAAAATTTTAACATTAAAAACTGCTGAATCCAACTACAAGTGTGGAATGTCCGTAGACTGGCAAAGCAGACCGGCCATGGTGTGTAGAACGAGCCGGAAGACTCTGATTCTACTGGGCTGCCTTCTAGAAAGCTCTGGGTCTGTATCAGATCCTTGCCCTTTGCAAAGCCTGTGCCTGTCCTACCTGCCAGCAGCTAAGAGGCCTCCGCCTCCTCTTAGACCTGACAAAGAATTATACAAATAACTGGATTTGTAAATGGAGACAGGCAAGGACAAAGCAGCCAGGCTTTTGAGATGCCAGGGGAGAGGGATAGCAGTTGGAAGAATGTAAAACTGACTAAAAGTAGGCCTGTTCATGCTAGTCAAGCTATGTAAACATAGGCTTAGTTGCAGGAGAACCACTTTCTAGAGTCCACAGAGTTGACGTCAATAGCATGGATTTAAAAAAAAAAAAAAGGAAGGCTCTCTAGTTGTTAGAGCCCCTGCAGACAATGGGTGCTTATTAAAACCTGCTCCTCAGTTTATGGGTTGAGAGCATTGCCCAAGCCCAAAGACTCAAGAAGCAGAAACGGGGTACTGCTGTTCTCTTCATGGAAGTCAGTATGAGGTCAGCTAACCATGGGCATCTTGGAGAAAGGTAGGGCTCCCCAAGGTGGTAACCCCTAGGTGAGGGGTCACAACTAATCTACAACCATGGAGGAGCTCGGGCTGCTGGAAGTTAAAGCAACACTACTTCTGGGAGGATGGATGCCTCTCAGATGGAGTGTGGAAGCCTTTTTCGGTGGGAGCGAGGTCAGGTGGGGGAACCTACCTGCTGGGGCATACCGCCCTTTCAGCGGGGACGGCAGAACTTGTACTTCGTTTGCCATAGTGCCTGTGTGCCAGTGCCTTGCCGATGCTCTGAGGCTGAGTGCCAGTTGTAACTGGCTCATCTCACCTCACTAAGGCTTTATAGCTTCAGGGGGCGGGGCCCCTTGAGGGCATTGCTGAGCAACAACCAGGCTCATCATTAAGCTGCCCTGGAACCTGAGTCTCTTTGGCAAGCCTTCTCTTCTTTCGTTAGCCTGGGAAAGCCAGGTAGATGTTTACAGGACAGAGTGAGGTCTGAGGAGAGTGTAGAGAAGATCCAGTCTGGATGAATTCTTTCTTAACGTCAACGATTCTTCTCTCTGGTAAGAGCAGTGTTCCAGTGTGAGGTCCTTGTCACGTCCAGGGGTGTCACAATGGACAAGACAGAGTCTTTGCTTTAAGACATCTATAGTCTTTCTAAGAGACAATACAAGTGAGCACCTTTCCTTTCTAAGGGCTTCCCAGTGTTGAGCACTCATGCTAAGAAAAGAATTGCAGGTGTGGACAGAGACTTCTGTGCAAGTATAGTAATTATGTATTTCTTTTCTTTCTTATATTGTTTTATTTGTTTTAAAACAGGGCTCTTAAGAACTGAGCCACCTTTCCAGTCCTTTTGACTTCATTTCGAGACAGGGTCCTGTTAAGTTTCTCAAGCCAGCCCCAAACTTAGTCTTTTTGTCTCCACCTCCTCAGAGTTAGAATTATATGTACCTGTCATCACATCTACTATAAATATTCACCAAGCAGAGGCTTAGCTAAATTAAGATGTGATCAAGAGAATGCTGTGTAGTGCATATTCCAAATCATGTTTCAACTAATACTCATTGATGCAGAAATATCGGTGGTAATATAGTGAAATGGTAACCAATAGATGCAACTTTTTGCTAAGAACGTATGAGTTAAAGCATATTGCTGTACCTCCAGGGCCAACATTTAGCAGACAGTACTTGGACAAACTGTTCTTCCATCAAAAACTGCCCTTCGACTAGGCGTGACAGTATATGCCTTTAATCCCAGCACTTGGGAGGCAGAGGCAGGTGGATCTCTGTGAGTTCGAGGCCAGTCTGGCCTATGTAGAGAGACCCTGTCTCAAAAACAAACAAAACAAAACAAACAAACAAAACCCCTAAATGTTAATGATGATGTTAGAGCAATAGGAGCTTTTATACATGGTTATGAGAATACAAAAAAAGTAAAATGTTAGAAGTCAATTCAACATACTTAGCACATATTGTGCAACCAATAATCAAATTGCAGGGAATTCTAAGAGAAATAAAAACTTTTATACACAGAACCCTGTGTACAGATGTCTAGAGTACTTCTCTTCAAGAGTGAAAGAAGTTAAACACAACCCCAGAGCCCATTAAATGCAGAGTAGACAAACAGCTTGTGTTACATGCACACAACAACATACAACTCAGGAGTAGGAATGCTCTGTACAGAGGAACCCCAAAGACACTATGCAATATTAAGTATGCTAGATTAAAAAAATCAGAACATAGATCACGTTGCTTGCTGTATAATTTCATACATGATACAAGCTGGATGTGATGACTCACACCTGCAATCCTAACTCTGAGGAGGCAGGGACATACGACTAAGTGTGGTGGGGCTGGCCTGAGAAATTTAACAGGACCCTGTCTCAAAATAAAAGTCAAAAGGACTGGAAAGGTGGCTCAGCTCTTAAGAACAATGCTCTTAAACAAACAATCAAACAATCAAACAAACCACAAAGGATGCTGCTCTTGTAGAGGACTGGAGTTCAGTTCCCAGCATCCACACCAGGTGCCTCCTGTAACTCTAGCTCCAAGGGGTCTGGTACCCTCCACAGGTCTCCTTGGACCCCAGAGGTGTCCACTCACCACTTAAAAACAAAACAAAACAAAACAAAACAA